>NC_138777.1:162374010-162974010 GCF_965119305.1 Pelophylax lessonae
CTCCCTAGTAGGGGCCCCAGGGCATTACTTTGCCCAGGTTCCCATGATGCTATTAAAATGGCACTGCTTATGACTGTGGGTAATCCAGGACAGCAGAGGTGCTAAGTAGTATAGATCACTCAATACATTTGCAATGTAGGCTCTGCCAATCTAGTGTATTTATGTGAAGTAAATGGAGAGGGTAGGAGATGGGTGATGCAATCAAAGGCTGTTGGTTCTGTTTATCTTGGGGGAGGTCAATAGTGGTTTTCTATTATGACCAATGTATTGTTTTCCCCAACAATGCCTGCTGGTGTCATTAGGCAGGACCAACAAACTGGAAATCTTCACTTCACTTAGGCAGAAAACAGACAGATCAGATGACCGTCATCTCATGTCTGTGGGTATCCTAAATTAGAGATGTCCTTCAAATTCACAACCTAAAGAAATATCCTTTAGTATAAAACTGTAGCGTGTAAGAGGGTCAGCCACTGCCTTTGCCCTTCTCCAGTACTGATAACTCAGCAATCCACTGCTGCTGCCATGTTCTCCCCTACTTCATCTTGCCTGACATCAGGGCCATTGATGATGTAAAATGACTCTTTAAAAATAACCTAATATGTGGATGCAGAGAGAAAAAGACTAGTCACTGGTATGGCCTATGGACTCCCAGTCCCAATATCTGATTATTTCCTCATTAGTGACTTACAATGCTTTGCATTGTTTTCTTCTGTAGACGTAACCATCTTGGTAGAGAAAGAGCATTGGTTCCTCTTGTCAGAGCCTGTTTCCCCCCAATGACAGGTCAGGGCACAGATCCACGAAACAAATGAAGCAGACAACACTGAAGAAATGACACTTTGCTATAATGTAAAGTATTGAGTGTACAGCTTGTATAACAGTGTACATTTGTTGTCCCCTCAAAATAACTCAACACACAGCCATTAATGTCTAAACTGCTGGCAACAAAAGTGAGTACACCCCTAAGTGAAAATGTCCAAATTGGGCCCAATTTGCCATTTTTCCTCCCTGGTGTCATGTGACTCATTAGTGTTACAAGGTCTCGGGTGTGAATGGGGAGCAGGTGTGTTAAATTTGGTGTTATTGCTCTTACTCTCTCATACTGGTCACTGGAAATTCAACATGGCACCTTATGGCTAAGAACTCTCTGAGGATCTAAAAAAAATAAATGTTGCTCTACATTAAGATGGCCTAGGCTATAAGAAGATTGCCAAGACCCTGAAACTGAGCTGCAGCATGGTGGCCAAGACCATACAGCTGTTTAACAAGACAGGTTCCACTTAGAACAGGCCTTGCCATGGTCGACCAAATAAGTTGAGTGCGCGTGCTCAGCGTCATATCCAGAGGTTAGGAAATAGACGCATGGGTGCTGCCAGCAATATTGCAGAGGTTGAAGGGGTGGGGGACCAGCCTGTCAATGCTCAGACCATACGCTGCACACTGCATCAAATTGGTCTTCATGGCTGTCTTCCCAGAAGGAAGCCTTTTCTAAAGATAGTGCACAAGAAAGCCCGAAAACAGTTTGCTGAAGACAAGCAGACCATGTCCTTTGGTCTGATGAGTCCAAGATAAACGTATTCGGTTCAGATGGTGTCAAGCGTGTGTGGCAGCAGTCATGTGAGAAGTACAAAGACAAGTGTGTCTTGCCTACAGTCAAGCATGGTGGTGGGAGTGTCATAGTGTGGTGCTGCATGAGTGCTGCGGCACTGGGGAGCTACAATTCATTGAGGAAACCATGAATGCCAACATGTACTATGACATACTGAAGCAGAGCATGATCCCCTCCCTTCGGAGACTGGGCCGCAGGGCAGTATTCCAACATGATAACGACCCCAAACACACCCCAAAGATGACCACTGCCTTGCTAAAGAAGCTGAGGGTAAATGTGATGGACTGGCCAAGCATGTCTCTAGACCTAAACCCTATTAAGCATCTGTGAGGCATCCTCAAATTGAAGGTGAAGGAGTGCAAGGTCTCTAATATCCACCAGCTCCGCAATGTCGTCATGGAGGAGTGGAAGAGGACTCCAATGGCAACCTGTGAAGCTCTGGTGAACTCCATGCCCAAGAGGGTTACAGCAGTGCTGGAAAATAATGATGGCCACACAAAATATTGTCAATTTGGGCCCAATTTGGACATTTTCACTTAGGGGCGTACTCACTTTTGTTGCCAGCGGTTTAGACATTAATGGCTGTGTGTTGAGTTATTTTGAGGGGACAGCAAATTTACACTGTTATACAAGCTGTACACTCACTACTTTACATTGTAGCAAAGTGCAATTTCTTCCATGCTATCACATGAAAAGATATAATAAAATATTTACAAAAATGTGAGGGGTGTACTCACTTTTGTGAGATAATGTAGGTACATCCTTACACTGCAGATCCTCCGGTATATCTTCTTCTCCAACATAGAGAACTGTGATCAGCACCATAGTGACATCACCAAACCTCAGATAAGCAGTAACAGTCAGAGGACCTCAAAATACAATTAGCATTTCTAGATGCTCCCTATAACATAGTAAAGCTTCACTTTTTGAGTTCAGGTCCACTTTATCTTGATCAAGATCTACTTGACAGCTATTCTTAAAAATATTTAACATTAAGATGAAACTTTTAATGAGAATGTTGTGAGTTCCATTGTTGTTCTCATATTGACGTAGACAAAAGCATACAGTGAATGTTGTTTTGTGACAAATATTTCCTTCATCTCACATTAGGAGGAACAGAGGATGCTGTTCCGCTGTACTCTCTGTGACAAAAGCTTTTCATACCAGCGCATGTTGAATCGTCATATGAAGTGTCATAGTGAAGTGAAGAGGCATCGATGTGAACATTGTGGGAAAGGTTTCAATGATACATTTGACCTCAAAAGACATGTCCGTACCCATACAGGTGAGAACAACATCAATGACCATCAATGACAAAATAGAAGGGAAAAAGGGAATAAAAAGTGTAAAACTACAAAATCATATATAATGTAATTACTTTTTATGTTTTACATAAATTTATTAATCTCCTTGACACCTAAACTTAAACACAATTTTTATTGATATCACATATCTTTAGTATATTGTTATTGCATTATTGTATAATTACTATTGTATCTTATTTTTAACCTCCCTGGCGGTATGATTATGTCAGGAATTATATACCAAAAGCGGTACAATTGTTTTCATGGAAATTTGGCGTTATGTATTATAGGCCTACAATTCTTAGTAATTACTGACTTAAACCTGACCAAAACAAGACTCTAGTAGACATCCCAGATGTGAAAAATTTAAAACACAAACACGTGAATTATAATCGAATCAATAATATTATTTTATTATTTAATATATATAATAAAATTATATTATTGATTAGATTATAATTCATGCATTATATATTATATATAGATATATGTGTGTGTGTGTATATATATATATATATATATATATATATATACACACACATATATATATATATATATATATATATATATATAAAATATATAACGCATGAATTATAATTGAATCAATAATATAATTTTATATATATATATGTGTGTGCATATATATATATATATATATATATATATACACACACATATATATATATATATATATATATATATATATATATATATATATATATATATATACAGTAAAACCTTGGTTTGAGAGTAACTTGGTTTAAGAGCGCTTTGCAAGACAAGCAAAATTTTCAAATAAATTTTGACTTGATATACAAGCGATGTCTTGATATACAAGTAGCCTCAAGTCACAGCTGAGTATAAAAGAGAAGAGAGGCGCCTCTAAGTGTAGCAATATGGTTACATTTAATGAAGGTACAACATTTAGCAACTCACATGGTTGATGATTGGAACAGGCAGATCTAAGGATGCAGGCTTCCAGGCTAAAGCTGTCTACATAGGACCATCCTCCGCACCGCCATCTACGTCATCCCTTCCATGCTGCCCCTCGCTTTCAGATCGCTTTACTGCAGGGTGGTCTTCCCGGTCAGGATTACAGAATGGCAGTCGGCGGTGCAGAAGATAGTCTATGTGGACAGCTTTACCCCGGATGCCTGCATACTTAGATGTGCCTGTTTTAATCATCAACCATGTGAGTTGCTAAATGTTGAACCTCCATTAAATGGAACCATATTGCTACACTTAGAGGCGCCTCTCTTATCTTTTATACTCTGTAGCTCCTGCTGGATTTTGCTTCTAATCCCCTTGTGGAAGCGGCTATTTGTGGATGGACATTTTATGGTTATATAACCTGTCGCAATGCTATAATCTTTTTATATGGACTATAAACTGAAGGACTTATGAATAAATGGTTGTGGAACTAATTATCTGAGTTTCCATTATTTCCTATGGGTAAATTCGCTTTGATATAAGAGTGCTTTGGATTACAAGCATGTTTCCAGAACGAATTATGCTCGCGATCCAAGGTTTTACTGTATATATATATATGCATATATATATATCTATATGCATATATATATATACCGGTATATATATGCGCATATATATATATATATATATATATATATATATGCATATATATATATATATGCATATATATATATATATATATATATATAATATAAAATGTGTTTTGTGCAAGGTTTTTTTTTTTTTTTAAATTTCCCTCCCTAGTTCCGCTCCCATGCAGCATTGCTGCTGCAGGGAACGGAACTAGGAGGTGATCACACCGATGGAGGGACGGAAGGACGGCGGGACTCTCGGCTGGCGGTCACAGCAATGAGAGATCATCGCTGGATCGCCAGGAGAAGGTAAGAGAACACCGCTGCGCTCTCTGCAATCCACCCCGAGCGTGACTCGGGGTTACCGCTCCTGATATGAAAAATCAACCCCGAGTCACGCTCGGGATTACCGCCAAGGTGGTTAAGAATAATGATGTTTCCTGATGCTTAGTAAGTGGTGCATGGTATGAAGGTAAAATCAGTAAAGCCTATTTTATTGCTTGGTAGAGATGGGCTTGGGCGTGTTCGAATTCCGACGTGCCCGATCCTGCCAGGAAGCTGACACTGCACTCCGCTAATCACATGCAGTGAGACATTTCCTGATTCGCAGCTGCACAAATTGGGAAATGTCTCAGCGCCTGTGATTAGCGGAGTGCAGTGTCGGATTCCTTAGGCACATGGGAACTCGAACATGCCCAAGCTCATCTCTAATGCTTGGATTGATGGGGAGGCAGCCAACAGACGAGCCTACAAATAAAGGCTCTAACATTTGATCATAAAAGAAAAAAAGTCTTATAGGAGAAGTATGACCAAAGCTCTTTTGGCAATACTTCTTCTGTGGATCACAGGAGTGCACTTAGCTCTGCACTCCTGTGACCCAGGATCAGCCCTCTGTCAGCTCACATCACAGAGCCAGTCAAGGATCTATAGCAGGGCTACTCAAACTACGGCCCTTCAGTTGTTACAGAACTACACATCCCATGAGGCATTGTAAAACTCTGACATTCACAGACATGACTAGGCATGATGGGAACTGTAGTTTCTGAACAACTTGAGGGCCATAGTTTGACTGGCAGCTGGGTCAGCCTCTCGGCGCAACGCTGAGAGTCTAAACTAGCTTCTCCCACCCTCTCCATGGTCCGGCGCTCCAGTGGAGATCTGTAGGACAGAGCACACAGTGACAGAGCGGGGGCCTGTACTCAGCGTGAACCCAAGAGCTGTGAGATCAGCGGTCCTTGATCGCTTAGTTCTCGGTGTAGAACCGGAGGGGGCCAGCTGCAGCATTAGATGGATGCTGCAGCCATATAGATGAGTATGTATGTTTATTTATTTTTTTTCTTTTATTCCACCACTTATCTTATAAGAACGGAGTTAAAGAAAATTCGACCAATTGAGAAAATAGCCTAACACTATAGCCAGAATCAAAAATTTGACGAGGCGAGGAAATAATATGAGACCTGTGCACTTTTTGTACAAAATGTATGGAGATTTCAGCGCTCACCCCTGACAGTGTAATGATTCCGCGACTGCAAATTGTGAACTGCTATACAGAATCGATGCAATGAATCAGAAACATCAGTTTACTTAAGGTGATCTGTTTCTCATATGTGGTGGGTTTTAGTGGAGGTTTTAATTTGGTAAATTGAGTTCCTTCTCTGCAACATTGTAATAATTCTGTATAGCAGTTCAGTCTCTGCAACAGCTGATTCATTACACTGTTAGTGGTGAGCACAAGAATCTCCATACACTTAGTACACAGTGCAGAGCAAAATTTCCTCTTCTGACCAAATGTTTTAACCTCTAATGTTAGGCTATTTTCTTTACTGATTGAATGTTCTTTAAAGTGATATAAAAGGTTTCCTTTTTAAATTTTTTTATAACAAACATGTTATGTACCTGCTCTATGCAGTGGTTTTGCACAGAGCAGGCCCAATCTTTTTTCCTCGGTTCCCCGCCAGCGCTCCTGGCTCCTCCTTCTTGACCAGCGGTATTAACGAGTTTGGCTTGGGGTTCATTTTCAGTATTAAAAGCGGTAACCCTGAGCCACACTCGGGATTACCCCAGAATCGTACTCACCTTCCCTGCGGCCCACGCCGTCCTCCAGCCTTCCTCCCGCTGTCCTCCCGCTCTGTGCTCGGCAGATGCCGCCACTTGCCTTCCGGTTCCCTTGCCTGCGAGCATTGCGATGCAGGGGGTGGAACTGGCGGCAAATTCAAAAATCTAACGGATTACACTGCATCATGCCATTTCACCACAGGATTTCACCTGGTGACTTTTCCAGTGCCCTGCCTGTGCTTTTCCAGTTCTTTGTGCCTGGAAAATTGAGAACAACCATGGTGTCCAAAAAGCGTTTTTTGCGCAAAATCGCTTTTAGACGAACTAGAAAACAGCGACAGCAAAACTGAGTTACTTGAAGAACTGAGGGATAGCGATTCGTGGAAATATTCGTCATCAGGTACGAAAAGTGACGACAGCGACGATTCTGATGTCTCTTTCTGGCACATAGCTCTGTTGGAAATTCTGAAGAATCATTTGATATACTTCCCATATTCCACAAGCTACGTGTCGTCACTTTCCGTACCTGATGACAAATTTTTCCACGAATCGCTATCGCTCAGTTCTTCAAGTAACTCAGTTTCGCTGTTGCTGTTTTCCAGTTCGTCTAAAAGTGCTTTTGCGCAAAAAGAACGTTTTTGGACGCCATGGTTGTTCTCTATTTTCCAGGCACAAAGAACTGGAAAAGTACAGGCAGGGCACTGAGAAAGCCACCAGGTGAAATCCTGTGGTGAAATGGCATGATGCAGTGTAATCCGTTAGGATCACAACTTTGTATCATGTCATTTGGTTTATTTACATTTTTGAAATTTCCGCCGGTTCCACCCCCTTGCGTCGCAACCCTCACAGGGAAGGGAACCGGAAGACCGGTGCCGGCATTGGCCGAGCACACAGTGGGAGGATGGCTGGAGGACGGCGGGGAAGGACGGAGGGGGATCGCAGGGGAAGGTGAGTATTAAAATGTAAAACAACAGATTTCCGTGCAAAACAATGTACCGCTTTTAGCACAGAAATCCTGACATGATCAGACTGCCAGGGAGGGTAAAGAAGCACAATTGTGACTAATTCTTTGTAACATGTTTTAAAAAAAAAAATACAAGAGTGACATCTACTGGCTATGTGAGTGTACTTAAAGAAATCTAAAATTGAGTCATGAGTTCTTGTAAAAGAATTAATAGACTTTGCACCAAAACCAATTTTTGTTCAATTTAACTCATAAATGTAATGATTGCTCTCGGTGTTGCTTCATTTTGCCAGGTTTTCAGGTGAAAAAAAGAATTCCTTGCTTGGTTATGAAATTTGACGTGGGAAGGTGCAATGTTGAAGTGAAACTGAGAAATTTAGCAGATGTGAATAAAAAAATTATATATTTTTTCTTTGATTATAAAGAAATTATAAAGAAAAAAAACAGGTTTTGGGTGCTTGATCTTTTAGTGGAAAAAAGTCAGAAAGTCTTCATAGATCAGCAAAAATATTTATTTAATTTTCCTGGATTCATTTAAACTATTACAATATTTTAATACAACTTTAAGAGGACTTCACTGCCCCCTCTGTTTTTTTCTATCTCTTCTTACCTGTTATGCAGCTTTCTCCTCAATTCACATACCCATCTACCTAATGTATCCAGCATTTTCCTGCTGTGATCTGCTGCATTACTGCCAGGGTCCGTGCCGCCATCTTCTGTTGTGACATCATCAGGAGCCTAGCTATCTCTGTTTGGTTCCGGCAGCTGGCCACCAATGACACGCTCAGATCCACCCTCCAACCGCTTTGTATTTCTGAACCTACTGCCTTATGGGATATGTGACAGGGATATCCCAGGAGGCTGCAGGACAAGCACACATCATTCTTGCCTAGGCAAAAGTGGTGGAGGGGGTGAGGGATTTAAAAAATATAAACAAAGCAAAAAAGATCAGTGTTTTAGGTTGCTTCCGCACTGATACAGTGCTGTTCAACTGTACTGCCTGAGCAGCACAACGTACCTGCGGGTTTGGTGTGGGTTAGATGCATTTTCTCCTGCACACTGCATTTAAAACCGCAGGACATAGTAGAACTCTATGGAAAAGTGCAGCTAACCTGCAGGTATACGGCGCTGCTCCCGTGCTGCGGTCAAACCAGTGCGGTCAGTGTAAAAGCAACCTAAATCTGTGAAGGGCAGTAGGGAGGAAGAGACTAGTTTGAGAGTGAAGATCCACTTTAAATCTAACAGCTTCCCTCAATGCTTCTCATCAGAGGCGGCTCTAGGCTTTGTGAGGCCTTAGGCAGAATTTAGACATGAGGCCCCACTCACCAACTTTGCAGAGGTTAAGGAAGAACCCAGAGGCCGATTACTGCTGCTTGTGTGGGTGGGATGTGTACTGTGGCAATCACATGGGATGAATAGGAGAGGAATGTGACTGGGAACCATGGGATAGGGGAGAAGGAGGAGGGAGTAAAAAGGGGGAAGTGGGTAGATGATGAGAGATGGGTAGAGGAGAACTGGAGTGAAACTGGGGGATCCTGGTCTGTATAGCAATAAAAAAGAAAGATTTTTGCTCTCATGAGGGGGACAGACAGATAGGGAGACAGACAGATGGACAGACAGACAGGGGGACAGACGGGGGGGTCAGACGGGAGGGACAGACAGGGAGACAGACGGGGGGACAGACAGGGAGACAGGGGGACAGACAAGGAGATAGGGGGACAGACAGGGAGACAGACAGGGGGACAGATGGACAGACAGGGGGACAGACAGGGGTTCAGACGGACAGACGGACAGGGGGCGGACGGACAGGGGGGACAGACGGACAGGGGGGACAGACAGGGGGGAGAGACGGACAGATGGACAGGGGGACAGACGGGGGGGTCAGACGGACAGGGGGACAGACGGACAGGGGGACAGACGAGGGGACAGGGAGACAGACGGGGAGATGGACAGGGGGACAGACCGACAGGGAGACAGACGGGGAGACGGACAGGGGGACAAACGGACAGGGGGAGAGACGGACAGGGGGACAGGGGGGCGGACAGGGGGACAGACGAGGGGACAGGGGGACAGACAGACAGGGGGACAGACGGGGGATGGACAGGGGGACAGACAGGGACGGGGGGACAGGGGGACAGACGGACGGGGGGACAGGGGGAGAGACGACATGGGGACAGATAGGGGGACAGGCGGGGGGACAGGGGGGTGGACAGACGGAGGGACAGGGGGGTGGACAGACGGAGGGACAGGGAGACAGACGGACAGGGGGACAGGGGGACAGACGGACAGGGGGACATACAGACAGGGGGACAGACGAGGGGACGGACAGGGGGACAGACGAGGGGACAGACGAGGGCACAGGGGGACGGACAGGGGGACAGACGGACGGATGGACAGGGGGACAGACGGGGGTTCAAACGGGGGGGTCAGACAGGGGGACAGACGGACAGGGGGATGGACAGGGGGACAGACGGACAGGGGGACAGACGAGGGGACAGGGGGACAGACGGACAGGGGGACAGACGGATGGACAGGGGGACAGATGGGGGTTCAGACGGGGGGTCAGACAGGGGGACAGATGGACATGGGGACAGACGGACAGGGGGACAGACGGGGGTTCAGATGGAGGGTCAGACAGGGGGACAGAAGGACAGGGGGACAGACGAGGGGACAGACAAGGGGACAAGGAGACAGACAGACAGACAGGGGGGACAGGACAGACGAGGGGACAGGGGGACGGACAGGGAGAGAGACGGACAGGGGGACAGACGGACGGACAGGGGGACAGACAGGGGGTCAGACAGGGGGACAGATGGACAGGGGGGCGGACAGGGGGACAGACGAGGGGACAGGGGGACAGAGGAGGGGACGGACAGGGGGACACAGAAGGACAGACGGGAAAGACAGGGGGACAGACAGACGGATGGACAGATAGGGGGAAAGACGGACAGATAGGGGGACAGACAGAAAAGAGAAAGAAAGGAGGGGAGGGAGAAAGAAAGTAATGGAAAGAGATGGAGGAAGGGTGCCCCTTAGATCATAGTACTAACTGGAAGGGATGGATGGATGAAGGGATCAGGTGCCATCTTTCCTCTTCTTGATCCCGGTGTTCAATCTTCCCACCCACACATCATCTTCTGAGGAGAAAACTGTCGGGGAGTGTGGGCGGGGCAAGCACAGGTGGAGAGGTCGGGAGGAGGAGCAGAAGCTCTCTCTCCTCTCCCGTCTGTGGTCTGTGAGGGAGGGGGAAGTGTCACCGCCGCGGCTTCAGTATTTGGCTGTGATCCGGAGATGTCAGTGAGCTCCCATTCCTCGTGAGCTGCTCCTGATCACAGCCCCGATTGTCCCGCTTACAGATCGGCCGGGACTCCGAGTCAGGACTGTGCTGATGGCAGGGAGATCCCTGCTGCCAGCGTCAGAGGCGGCTCTTTAACTCGGTAAATTAGGCGGCCGCAAGGCCCCTGTGAGTGCGAGGCCTTTGGCGACCGCCTAATTTGCCTAATTAGAGAGCCGCCTCTGCTTCTCATACTATGTATTCCCCTATTTACATACCTCAGATTAGCAGGCCTAGAATTTAATAGGTCCTAATAGAAAAGCTGTCTACTTGCGAGAATGTAGGGACACCAACAGGGCCTATTGAGAACGTTTTGCCCATTGCATACTTGCCAACTGTCCCGTTTTTGCAGGGACAGTCCTGGCAAATAGGAGCCTGTCCCGGGTAATTTACATTGTCCCTGCAAGCGCCCGTCAATTGGGCTGCCTGTAAATGCCTGTTACGGGCAGCCGGTGCCCTTAAAAAAATGGTTGCGGGCCGACATCTTAACTGCACATGAGCCATTCCAACGCCTGCTGGGCTCGTGAAAGCTTGTACAAGCTTGGCCGGGCGAGCGCATGCGCAGTTACGTAATGGCGCCGCCTGGCGCCATTAAAACCTAATTATACCAGATAGTATAATTAGGTTTTATGTTACTTATTTACACTTTGAACTTTATTTATATTTACATATTACATTTTTTGGATGGTCACACCTGAGCACATTTGACACTTTAGAATTGCAGGGAATTGTGATGAGAATTTTAAACTTTAGGCAGAAGTAGTGCAGCTGAATGGGAGAATTATTCCAACTCTGCTACTTTGGCCTTAGGTTTGAAATTCTCTTTTCAATTTCCTGTAATTCTCTCTTTGTTGAGTAGACCCTATAATCTGATGATAAGTAGGTGGAGATTAATTATGTGGAGTGGGCGGGGCTTCAGGGAAGTGGGTGTAATAAGTAATTGATAGCTGTGCTGCAAAGTGTCCCTGGAATTTTTTTTCAAATGTTGGCAACTATGCCATTGTCATCAGGCATATACCACTGCTCCTGGTCCAGGCCATTAGCTGATCTGAGGTGTGTAGAGGGCGTATAAATAGCACTAGATTTAGGTTGTATATATTATTGCTGTCCTTTAACTCTGAGCCCAAACTGTTAAAATCTATATTTTTCATGAACAAAGGCAAAATATACATTTCAGTCTTTCATTATTTGAGCTCATATTGCATTTGAAGTAAATATCTAATATAATTTTCTAGCATGTGGTTAGATTGTTAGATACATTGCTAGATGTATCAGCAAGTAACCATTTTTTGGCACATACTTTACTGATTTTATTGCTGTACATGTAATCCTACATTATTACATGAAACTCATAGTAATTAATATTAAAATGTATCTATGGTCAAAATGTAAAATCATATATTCACTTCCACATTGTATTTCAATTATTTCTAGCCTACTTCGATTTTTTCTGAATGATTTTGGAAGTTTGCAAACCTATTTTGTGAAGAACCCCCCAAAGTTACTTCCTTGAATTCTGTGACACGTATTCACTATGCCCTGTGAGCAGGGTGGGGCAAGGATTTTTGACACCCTAGGCGAAATCTAATTTTGCCGCCCCCCCATTGGCTCTGCCCCTGGCTCCGCCCCCTTTGCCCTGCCCATGAATGCGGTATGCTAAATGTGGAACGATTCAGGAGTGCGTTTCGTACATAGTGCAAGGTTCAGGGGTGCATTTCATACAGAGTGCAAGGTTCAGAAATGCGTTGTAAAGATTACAAGGTTCAGAAGTGTGTTTCATACAGAGTACAAGGTTCAGGAATACATTGTACAGGGTGCAAGGTTCAGCAATTCATTGTACAGGGTGCAAGGTTCAGGAATGCACTGTACAGGGTGCAAGGTTTAGGAATGCATTTTACAGGGTGCAAGGTTCAGGAATGCATTTCGTACAGGTTGCAAGCTTGAGGAGTGTATTTTGTACAGGGTACAAGGTTCAGGAGTGCATTTCGTACAGGGTGCAAGGTTCAGGAGTGCGTTTTGTACAGGGTGCAAGGTTCAGGAATGCATTTCGTACAGGTTGCAAGCTTGAGGAGTGTGTTTTGTACAGGGTACAAGGTTCAGGAGTGCATTTCGTACAGGGTGCAAGGTTCAGGAGTGCGTTTTGTACAGGGCGCAAGGTTCAGGAATGCCTTGTACAGAGTGAAAGGTTCATGAGTGCATTGTACAGGGTGCAAGGTCCAGGAATGTATTGTACAGGGTGCAAGGTCCAGGAATGCGTTTCGTACAGGTTGCAAGCTTCAGGAGTGCGGTTTGTACAGGGTGCAAGGTTCAGGAGTGCGTTTTGTGCAGGGTGCAAGGTCCACGAGTGCGTTTCGAACAGGGTGCAAGGTTCAGGAATGTGTTGTACAGAGTACAAGGTTCAGAAGTGCGTTGTACAGGGTGCAAGGTTCAGGAGTGCATTTTGTACAGGGTGCAAGGTTCAGGAGTGTGTTTCCTACAGGGTGCAAGGTTCAGGGATGCATTGTACAGGGTGCAAGGTTCAGGAATGCATTGTACAGGGTGCAAGGTTCAGGAGTGTGCTTCATACAGAGTGCAAGGTTCAGGAATGCGTTGTACAGGGTACAATGTTCAGGAATTTGTTAAACTGCAAAGACACCAATTAAATAAACTTACATTCTAAAACCTTGGTTAGCAGCATACAGGAGGTGAGGCAAGAATGGGGCATCAGATGGATAATAAATGAGAGCAGCCGAGCAGGACACGCAGCAGTGTGATCATCCATCCAGCACAGTCAGGGATTGGTGGGCAAGCCAGCGGGGGGTATGTTGCAATGAGATTGGTTGGAGCTGTCAAATCGAAGCTCTGATGTTGGGAAGGTGGGGGTGATATGCAGGGCTCTGCCCCTTTGTCCCCTGCATAGACAAAACATCCGGCGTTTATACATTGGTGGGCAGGAAGAAGGTGGCAGGGGGCAAGACCAACTACTGCATGTGCACCCACAGCTGTGTATAATCAACCTGAATTATACACAGCTGTGGGTGCACATGCAGTAGTTGGTCCCGCCCCCAGCCATCTTCTTCCCCACCCACCAATGTATAAATGCTGGCTGTTTTGTCTATGCACGGAACAAAGAGGCGGAGCCCTGCATATCGACCTCGCCCATCCCCAACATCAGAGGATCGATTTGACAGCTACACTCACACTCGATCTCATTGCCACTGAACTGGGACTGTTGGGAGGTATGCTTCTCCATGAGTGATGGACACGGGGGTCGGGGGGAGAGGGCGCCGCCCCCCACTGATGGGCGCCTACTGTGCCTATAGTTGCTGCCAGCCCTGCCTCTGAGTAGGTACTGCTGTGTCACAGACGTCACAGAGCCTGCCTTCTAAAGTACTGAGAACAGGAGTTTCACTGCTTGCAGGTAACACTGTATCATGGGATATGTAGTCCTTAGTAACTGAAAGTAAATAGCAGAGGAGAAGTTGCAAAATATGCAGGGAATCCAGAAAATAGAAGTCCAGCAGACAGGCAGCACTCACAACATGAAAAGAGTTTTTTCAAGCAAGCTTATATTGGATTTTCAGAAATAGCTATAGTTTGTATTGCTATTACAATTTTGATGTTATAAAATTAAAGTGTATGCTGTGACCATAGATCTCCTCTATCCCCTTGGCTCCGGCTGTACGCATATATGTGGCCTCTCAGCACCTGGCCCTTAGCACCAAGGGGCCACATATTTGCGTGAATAGCTGCTTAAACACATTTGCTGAGAGGGCACGCCCTGCGCGCTCCCAGCACAGATACCGTTGCCTAACCGAAAGCTCCCAAACACTCATTGGGATTGGGAGTTTTCGAACCATGTGACCACCGTAACAGCAAATCATGCTGGTCACTTGATGTTAAGCCACGGCCTGACTCCTGGCATCACAAACCTCTTAAAGGGCTGGGAGGTGCTAGTGCTAAGAGGTTAAATAGCTGAAAAATAATGTTGATATGCAAAGTCAGGTGTTTAGCTATAAAGAGATATAAAGATATTAAAAAGAAAACACATGTAATGACATAGTGCAGAGCTTCTGTTAATGTAAAGAAACTAAAAACCAAAATTGTTGTACCCACAAGTAGTATACACATGTGATGCAGACATCAAATAGGTGCTGCTGTTACCCAATTTTGCTGCTTGTGGCCATCGGCATGCTTAATAGGATTAATCTTACCTTGAAACCAGGCACTCTGAATGCTACAGTAAGTAGGGGTCTAGTTTTGATCTTGAAGGGGGACCCTATGCCTTTTTTTTTTATTCTACAGGGCATGTAGCATTGTAAATTTATCCTGGTATAGCTGCCCCCTCCTTTCCTGGCCATTCTGGCCCCAAGCCTGAATAAAGGGGAGGTATAGAATTTTTGCTTATTTAACTGTTAATTTAGAAATGTTGTTTTTTCAGTATACAAAGTTACAAAAAATGAGAGATGTGTCACATATAACGAAAAGACATCTATATAGCTTTGGTACAGAATGAACATTTAGCACCAAATTATGCATACAGTGTGCCATAAGCATTTTAGGAATCCACATAAAAGAGATTAGCAAACACAAGCCGTAGAATATACAGCAGAGCAAAAACATATTAATTCAATCAGACCAAATACAATTAACTGTTGAGTTATGCAATGTCCTTAGAAAGTGACATATGAAAAAAAATGGTTAAACAGCAACATCAAAACTGGTCGAATTATTGGAAAAACATACAGTAATAAAAAAGAATCAATGAAACCGAGAGAATGCAAATAAAAAGGAGGAAGAATAAGAGAAAGCAGCCACTCAGTGTGTTCCAATTCCAGATGCCAACATTACTCATTCTGTAATATGTAGTATCCCAAATGTTCCATAGAGCAATAAACTTGGGCAATGTACTTTGTAGTCTAGCCATAAGATGCTCCATATGTCTCACCTCTTTAATGCGATGCAGTAAAACCTAAGTAGTGCGTGGGGACATATGTTTCCACCTGACAGCGATCAGGCATCTAGCTGCCGTTAAGGATATGAGTCATCGATTTTTTGAGGTTTTTGTCCACAGCTAGGAGGGCCAAGAAAATGTGTCAGAGGAACCAGAGAATGTGTAGCTTCAGCTAGTCTGGAAAGCAAAGAATTAACTTCTATCCAAAAAGAGTTGATGACTGGGCAGGTCCACAGGATGTGAAATAAAGATCCCACTGTGGCATTGCAACGCCACCCTGAGTTATCAACAGCAGGGTAAAAAGAATGTAGTAACTCAGGAGTATATTATCAAAATATTACAATCTTATATGTATTTTTCATATATGTCATACTAACGATTGATTGCCAAAATTCTAAGGATATGCAGATCCCAATATTTTTTCCCATTTAAGCATAGAAGGATGCTTAGGGAATGGATCTTTAGCAATTGTGTTAGTTATAGATTTTTAAGGGGGGATCCCAAGCAAAAAGCAATGGTATGACCCCCAAATCCATACTAGGCCCTTATCTTGGATCCAGTATCCAGCATGGGTGGCCAGAAAAGGAAGCGTCATCACTGATCATCCATCACCCAGCCCTCCTGGACCATAATAAGCCCCATGCCCTGCAGAGAAAAAATTAATCGGTGTGGAGTCCCCCATAAAGAACATTCCAGGTCCTTACACTAGGTAGATGTCTAGCATGGATTTTTAGGAAGGACCTCACACAACCCCCCTTCCAGGAAGGCACATTATCTCTATGTTTATGAGGACAAAGGCATCATCCCCACATCCCTATGGGCATCTATAGGAAGGGAGCAGGAAAACTTATTTGAACCTGAAATCCTCTTTAAGAAAAGGGGCTCCACATGTATCTACTCTCCCTCCTCTATTTGAATGAGTAAGAGGTACTCCTTGTTACTCCACAAAACAAATACAATGCATATAAACACACTATAGAAAAAAATATCAGAAAAAGTCCCACAATGTTAATCTAACATTAATCACATCACCAATGATGTAAATCCATTGTGAATCATGATTAATGATGTCCTGTTGACCCACAGACACACCCATGTCGACAATCCTCTGCCATCAGACTCTTACTGCATCTTGGATTAATGATGCCAGTTGTGATCCCTGACAAAGAACTCATATTTAGTGGCCATCCTATAGGTGTATATATAAATAAACCTTTCCGTGCTATCCCTATAGCTAAATCGAAGCACACCTTGCTACGAAACTAAATGATATAGGAGGCAGCTAAACACCAGTCTGCATTCAACCACCTGTACAAATGTAATATACTACCTTCAAGGGTGCAGCGCTCTCCTTCAGTAGGTTAAGTGTATAGGTTAATTAATATATAAAATTCATCAGTGATCAAAATAATAATAATTAAATAAAATACAACTATTATATACACAAATAAATATATCAAAGTGAGTCCATCTTTCAGTGCCAGTCCATTAAGATATATATATGTATAAAATTTGTGAATCATGTAATCCCATGCACCAAAAACAATCCTGTGTGTATTGGCCTTTGTTCACCATGGTGCCCTTCAACCCACCTAAGGGTGTCTTCCCACTTGCTTGGGTGGACCCCATTACCTAAAGGGGGGTCAGTATGGGCCTCTGCAGCGTAAAAGTAGCGCTGCTTCCACTGACAGATCAAATCCAGTCCACAGCTCTCAGCGTAGTGTCATATATGTAAGAGGCATAGGAAAAAAACATAGTGCAGATTGCCCATACAATAGATTTATTAAGAGTGAAAATACCACTTACAATTCAGAAGTCAAATACAGGCATATTTCAGTACTATCCTTTTCTTGCACAGCTCCACTTGGCTCCATCCAGCATGATTACGTCACTGCGCACCTCACGCATAGCGCCAAATGGGCTTTCTCAAAGGTCTAGGTCTACATCTAGAGCCTACATCTATTTTAAACACTGATGAACTTTATATATGAAATACTCCATGCACTTAATATATTAAAGACTCCATGCACTTAACATATAGAAGAGGAGAGCACTATACCCTTGAAGGTAGTATCCTATTGGTGCGTCACTTCATGTAATAAATTAAATACAATTAAAGTAAGACCTTGGTTTGCTTTTACTCTTTCTTTGAGTGTTCTCACCTGAGTTTCTATCCCGTGTTTCCTTTCCTCAGTCATTGGACTAATTTGTCTGGCAGTGGATTTTCCCTTAAGCGGCCATAGATGATGCGATTTTCTTTCCTGCAACCACGGAAGGAAAGAGAATCACTTGATTCCCACATCAAAGTGGGGGAATCCCTACCACAAAGCTATTGTGTTCTCCCGAGGCGGGTATGTGGGGAACTAACATGCCGGTTACCCCCAGGTCGTTTAGCCTACCCATAGATGGTTCGAATCTTGGCTGGTCCTTGCTGAACCGTCCAAAATTTGAACCATCTATGGCCAGCTTTAGTGTCCTGACATCCAGTATTGTGCTAGGGACTTTGCATTGGGCTTTAGTGTGTTTGCATCCAGTATTGAGCTATGGGCTTCCCATCAGTCTTAACAATGTCAGAGTACCTGCGACCATCAGAGCAAGAGGAAGAAGAGACTGCCGGGTCAAACTTACAGCCTAGAGAGAAGACTGTGCGAGTGGAGAATTAAGAAAGTAAAATTTGGGTTTTACGACCTCCTAGACCTAAACAAGCTTTTAAACCAGTGGTTCTTAACCTGGGTTCGATCGAACCCCAGGGGTTCGGTGGGTCAGTCTCGAGGGTTCGGCACACCCTCCGCTAGTACCACTTCGCTGTCAGGGACTATTTCTCCAGTTTCGGGCATGTCCTTCGCTCCCGCTCCGCGCCGTCATCATGGAAATACATAACATCCAGTGGCATAGCGTGGGGGGTGCAGGGGGGGCCGGTCGCACCATCTGGGGGGGGGGGCGCATCCGCTCTGCAGTGTCATGTCACTCACTCGGTCATGATAGGCTGGCCACTGCCGCCCGCTGAGTCTGCTCGCACTCGCAGCTCTCTCTGCCCCTGGCTCACTCTCACTGCTGGCTGTGCAGCTCGGCTCCCGACCGAATCCGATCCAGCCGGAGCCGGCGTCGCCCACTGTGGAGTGGGGGGGGGACAGGCCAGGTGTGCGGTGCGGAGAGGGACTGTCTGGGGGAGGGACTAACCCGTACAGCGGCCGCCCAGCGCAGCGCGGGAGAGAACCACCAGGCCAGGCAGCCGCAGCAGCAGAAGAAGCCGGCAGGTGAGAGGCCAGAGAGCCAGTGGTGCTGCAGCCTGCAGGAGGAAAACCTAGCCTGTGATCGGGAGTCAGGACACAGGTGAAAAAAAAGGTAGGACTGGAGTAGTACTGGCTGTACTAGTCTAGTGACTGACTGTCTGACTGACTGTGTGAGAACACTGAGAAGACTATGTAAAGGGGATCTATTTTATGGGAAACCTGGCCTGCTGTAAGGGGGGAGATCTAAATGGGAGACGGGACCTCACCTCACCCTGGCCTGCTGTAAGGGGGGATCTATATGGGGGACATGATCCCCCATATAGATCCCCCCTTACAGTAGGCCAGGGTGAGGTGAGGTCCCCCATATAGATCCTCCCTACAGCAGGCCAGGGTGAGGTTAGGTCACTCTGGGGTCCCCCATATAGATACCCCTTACAGCAGGACAGGGTGAGGTTAGGTCACTCTGGGGTCCCCCATATAGATCCCCCCCTACAGCAGGCCAGGGTCCGGACCTCACCTCACCCTGTCCTGCTGTAAGGGGGGAGATCTATATGGGGGACGGGACCTCACCTCACCCTGGCCTGCTGTAAGGGGGGATCTATATGGGGGACCTCACCCTGGCCTGCTGTAAGGGGGGATCTATATGGGGGACCTCACCCTGGCCTGCTGTAAGGGGGGATCTATATGGGGGACCAGGTCCCCCATATAGATCCCCCCCTTACAGCAGGCCAGGGTGAGGTGAGGTCCTGTCCCCCATATAGATCTCCCCCCTTACAGCAGGCCAGGGTGAGGTGAGGTCCGTCCCCCATATAGATCCCCCCTTACAGCAGGCCAGGGTGAGGTGACATGAGACATGATAATGACATGAGAGTGGCACTTGCCAAGATAAAACCACGCATTTCTGAACTGGTCTCTGAAAGACAACAGCAGAAGTCACACTAATTTGCAGTAAATATTATGTTTTTGTTTTTGTGTGAAAATCATGTTTTAATGGTTTTGTTCTTTGTTCTTAATGGTTTTGTTCATTTTGTGCACCTATGTATAAATATATACCTAAAATAATATATACCTATGTTTTGAATTTGAAAAAATCATATTTTATTTTTCCAATTAAGAAGGGTTCGGTGAATGCGCATATGAAACTGGTGGGGTTCAGTACCTCCAACAAGGTTAAGAACCACTGTTTTAAACCTTGCAGTGTGGAGGCAGTCCCACTGTTAGGCCTCATGCACACTGGATGTTTTGCTAACTCTCCTAGACTCCTTTCCTCTTGGCAGTAGTTTTGGCAAAAGAAAAACTTGACGCTTGTAAACTCATGTAAAGCTTTAGGCATGTTTAGGTGTCAAGCACTTGGGTGTTAATTCATTTCATTGACCAGATTAATAATTTATTCTGGCCATTGAAATTAAATAGGCACACATAGATGAGTTTACATGCATTTAGGCGTGTTGAGCGTTTTTTTCTGACAAAACTCTGCTGTTCCTGGATGCAGAAGCTGTGGATATGCAAACAAAATGTTTGCATAGACACATAGGCCAACATGCAGAAGCATTAAGAAGTAGGAAATAAAAAGCGCCAAATCCCCCTCATGGGATATCTTGGAATAGGAGCTCAGATAAGAACACAAACTGAAACACAAACACGAACAGTAAACTACAAACACAAACTGAAATATCATGAAATAACATTTGAGACTCAGTTTAATACAAAATATACTGTAGGTCAATTAATAAAGTAAATAGGGGCACCTTGCACAATGATCCAAATTTTTAAGATTTGTTACAAAACCAGCTAATAACTATAAAAAATCTGGATGAGTACAGGATTTTGCAGACCCCAATCATCTACAGATAGGAAATAAAAAATGAAATGGTAAACATAAATTGAACAGAGCCATAACTGAGGCAGAACAAGGTGATTTTTTTTTTCATATGGTTTGGTCAAATAGTAAGATTAACCACTTGCCGACTGCCCTGCGCAGATTTACTGCGGCAGGGCATCTCGGCTGCACATAATCATGTAGATCGACGTGATTTTGTGCACGCGGACTCGCCGCTGGAGCCGTGCTCCCGCTCTGATTAGATACAGCGGGAACAAGACCGCAGGAGGAGCGGGCTCGATCGCCGCCGGCCTTCCGTGATCTTCGGGGAAACCGACAGGAGAGCCGCCTGCCTATGTAAACAAAGCAGGCGGCTCTACTTTCAGACAAGCACAGTGAGATTGTGTGTTTCAGCTAAGCTGAAACACCGATCTCTGTGTGCCTTTCACAGAGCCTCCGCCCCCCCCCCACAGTTAGCAAGCACATTTAGGCTTACATTTAACCCCTTGATCTCCCCCAATAATAACCCCTTCCCTGCCAGTGTCATTTATACAGTAAGTGTCCAATCACACTACCGTGACTTGTCAGGCGACTTGTCAGCCTGACAAGTCGCGGTCTGTGCAGTGCTACAGGACCCGTTCTAATAGGAGTGACACAAGTCGCTCCGACTTAGAAAAAGGGTCCTGTACTACTTAGGGGCGACCTCGGAGCGACTTGCATAGACATTCATTATATGAAGTCTGTGCAAGTCGCGCCGAAGTCGCGGTGCATGTGACTTCACAGGTTGCCCCCGAAGTCGGAGCGACCTAGTGTGAACCGAGACTAACAGTGCATATTTTTAAGCACTGATTACTGTATTAATGTCACTGGTTCCCAAAAAGTGTCAAAAATGTCAGTTAAGGGTCCGATCTGTCCGCCGCAATGTCGCAGTCCTGCTAAAAATTGCAGATCGCCGCTATTACTAATAAAAACAAAAATAAAATAAAGTCCAAAAAACTATCCAATAGTTTGTAAACGCTATAACTTTTGCGCAAACCAATTAAAATACGCTTTTTGGGATTTTTTTTACCAAAAAATATGTAGCAGAATACAAACTGACCTAAACTGATTAAAAAATTAGATTTTTTTACATTTTTTTATTAGGAATGTTTTATAGCAGAAAGTAAAAAAATGTTTGTTCGTTTTTTCAAAATTTTCGCTCTTTTTTGTTTATAGCGCAAAATCTAAACACCACAGAGTTGATCAAATACCACCAAAAGAAAGCTCTATTTGTGGGGAAAAAGGACATCAATTGTATTTGGGTACAGCATCACAGGACTGCATAATTGTTAGTTAAAATAATGCAGTGCCGAATCGCAAAAAATGGCCTGGTCATTAAGGGGGTAAAACCTTCCGGAGCTGAAGTGGTTAAACCTTTGTGATCAGAGGTTACGGCTTTCATCTCTACCAATTTTGATATTCCCAATGTATGTAGTCCCAAGTGGTGCCTGCTGGGTATACAGTATTTAGTTGCAATCATTTTTTATTGTTTTTTTCACAAGTACAGGTACAAGTGGTGAAACAAAAATACAAACAGTAACATCTTCTGTTTAACTAGATAACAAGTAACATAAGGTTTTGTATATGAGTACTTTGGCTGTTAGTAGCACAGTAGATTTAAAGCAGCAGTCGTGAGATATAGGTTAATGGTAGGAGTTGATACTAAAATAGTGCAAATAGTGCAAATACACAAAAAGTCTTTTCAGGTGACTCTTAAAAGTGCCGGTGCCGATGCATACATAGGTGCAGCAATGTTGTGACCCTCTGCTTCAGTGTAGAGTGGTAAGAATTCCCACTTACCAGATGTGCTTGATTCCCAGGGGCGTACGCCAGCAGGAATCGATATACGCTTTGGTCACAATTATTCCGGTCTCCTGGGGAAAGATAGGGATCCGCGGTTCTTTCGCCTGTATATGCTCAAGATATAGAGGGAAGAAGACTCCTCATAGTGTAGACGGTTCCAAAAATTCTTTATTTGTTAAGAAAACACACATCATGCCAATTGTGCAAGTATTGTAAAAAATACTGGATATTTGAAGAAAAAGGAAGATAGCTGGTACACCTTTTGCGGACTCGTAAGCCTCGCGGCTATGTCCCGAATCTGCTCGTGTGAACTTGCGCCATACCCGGAAGTGGAGGATCCGGCGTGCGGTTCAAGGAAAGGGACCAGATCGAGGCAGCGTGCGTTGCAACATGACGCGTTTCGTCATAGAAATGACGTCAAATTTAATATTGCTTAACAACTACACAGAAACCAATGGTAGCTGTTCAAATGATGTGGCACCTACAGTATGGAATCAGTATTTAGGATGTTGCGAGGGATGTAGAGCATATTGTCAAAGCATCACCCAAAGAGGTACTAAGGGATGCAGTATTCAGATGGAGTATAGTCTATGAGATAGCCATACTTGCCAATTGGAATGAAAGTGTAATAGTGTGTCATTTTTGCTGGCTAAGGTGCGTTCCAGTGAGCAAGTGCGGTTGAGATCACTGATTACACAAGACAGTTAAGGTATAGAGGGGGACTTCCAATTCCAAGTGATGTTTAATTTAGCTGCCAGGAGAATATGAATTATTACAGTTCTGGAGTGTATAGGTACAGTGTTCATATTGATATGGTGAAGGCCCATTTCCACAGAGGGAGGTATAGGGTTGGGTGTGAGCTCTGAGATAAGTTAAAATATTTGGTTCCAGTAAGATGTCAATGAAGTACAGTACCAGAGGATATGTATTACTTAACCTATAGTGCCCCAAAAGTGCCAGCAGTTAGGAGGGGTAGATGGGTGCATTCTAGACAATCAGTAAGGGGTGAGATACCATATGTGTTGTATCTTTTGGAAAAGTTCCCAGTGTTCTGTGCACCTAGTTGCTCTAGAGGTTGCTTTGACTGCTAGTTTCCAGGAGGTCTCAGGAATTTCAGTACCTAGGTCTTTCTCCCAACAGGGCATGGTTGTTGTTTTAGTGAATTATGCAGAGGAGCTGAGTTTTTTTATAAAAGAGAGAGATTCCTCCCTTTTGGAGTTGCGATAAAAATGAGATACACAACACAATAAATGTACTGGCGCAAAAAATAGAGGGATACCAATGATTACTACCGTCTGGGGTCAAATGGAAATTCTATAATGCTATTACATGTATAGAGTCCATAGGGTCCATAAGTATGTGTAAAACAAGTCTATGTACACTTGAAGGCTGCTCTGTCACAAACGAGAAGGAAAACTTGCAGAGTACTGTAAGAAAAAGACAGGCGCCACTCTAAGCACAGTAGGACACATTTTAATGATACATTTCAAAACACCATATACTCACAAACGAGTAAGTATGGACAGCAGTGGGCAATAAGAAATAGGTTCCGTCCAGGGGGTAAGTGCATCCGGATGCCTGTGAAAGACTCGAACGGTCCACTGAGTGGTCCGCTATGGCCGGTGGAAGTCGGCGTTTCCCGAACACTGGGGACACTATAGGAGCTTCCGGCGGCGCACTTCCGGCTGGAACGTAGGAACATGATGACGTGGCAGGCGACGCGTTGTCGGAGCATGCGCTCCTTCCTCAGGCCTGAAACGCCGACTTCCACCGGCCATAGCGGACCACTCAGCGGACCGTTCGAGTCTTTCACAGGCATCCGGATGCACCTACCCCCTGGACGGAACCTATTTCTTATTGCCCACTGCTGTCCATACTTACTCGTTTGTGAGTATACGGTGTTACGATAAAAATGAGATGTTGGTATAAAAGGGTGTAGAGTTGGAGATTGGATGTTTTTCTTTTTTTTTTCTGCAGAGATGATACATTTGAATATATCGGAAAATGATCCAACAAGGGGATGTTGAATTTAACCACTTTACCGCTAAGTACTGTAATAGTACTGCGGCAAAGTGGCTCGTTCCCGTCTGACGACGTAGACCTGCATCGTCAGACTCCTCCCCTGTAGGCGGCGCTCGCGCGCCGCCGGAGGCGCGCTCCCGCTGTTTTCATTCACAGCGGGAGTCGGGCCAGGGGAGGAGCAGCGGCGATCGCCGCTGCTCTGCCCCGATCGTCGGGGATCTAGTGTGGAGATCCGCCCGCCTGTGTAAACACCAGCGGGCGGATCTCCTCAGTGACAGGGAGTGACAGATCGGACTGTTCAGCATAGCTGGACATCCGATCTGTCCCTGTCTCACAAAGTCACCTCCCCCCCCACACGTCAGTAAGCACCAGGCATACATTAACCCCTCCCTCTCCAATAAAGTTAACCCCTTCCCTGCCAGTGTCATTTTTACAGTAACAGTGCATATTTATAGCACTGATTACTGTAGTAATGTCACTGGTACCCCCAAAAGTGTCAAAAATGTCAGTCAAGGGTCCGATCTGTCCGCCGCAATGTCGCAGTCCCGCAAAAAAAATCACAGATCGCCGCCATTACGCGTTTAAAAAAAAAACACCAAAAATGACAAAAATCTTTCCCTTTGTTAGTAAACGCAATAACTTTTGCCCAAACCAATCAAAATACGCTTATTGCGATTTTTTTTACCAAACATAGGTAGCAGAAAACAAATTGGCCAAAAATTTAAAAAAAAATTGGTTTTTACATCTTTTTTGGGGGGAATTTCATATAAAAAAATGTGAAAAATATTGTTATTTTCTCAGAATAAACGCTCTTTTTTTGTTTATAGTGCAAAAAGTAAAAATCGCACAGGTGATCAAATACCACCAAAAGAAAGCTCTGTTTGTGGGAAAAAAAGGACGTCAATTTCGTTTGGGTATGGCGTCGCACGACCGCGCAATTGTCAGTTAAAGTCGCACAGCGCCGAATCGCAAAAAGTGGCCCAGACGTAAGACAGCAAAATGCTCTAGTGGTAAAGTGGTTAAGATGGATTTTTGGGACGGGGGCCTGCTGGGTATATTTGAGGATGCAGAGCTCTCTGCTGGGAGCTAAACAACTTCTCATGCTGTTACTCTAATATGCGAGGAAAATGATTGCTTTGCATTGGTTACACTTGGATAGCCTTCATATCGGCTTGTGGCAAAAATTGATTAACCAGCACCTGCCGCTTTACAAGTTGACGTATGAGGCAAGGGAGTGTCCAGGGAAATACTTTAAAGTCTGGGGTCCCTGGATAGAATCACAAGATACTAGTGATTCCCTTCTTCACCCAATTTCTGACTTCCCACTTTAATTTGCCCCTACATTCCACTGTTGTGCTGACTAATTGTTAGATTATGACTATGTTTCTATGTAATGATGGACTGATGGTATGGTGTGCTAGGAAAATGAGAGTTAATGAGGTATTTGCTTTCCTCTGTACAGGATGACTGGTGAACGAACAAAGTTCAAAGATAATATATTAACTGTTGCCATATACCTTACGGGTTTATGGCAGTTCTTAGTTTTCGTTTTATCTGATGTTCGAGAAATATGTGCATACATGTAATGTAATGATGACATACATGTGAAGGCATTTTCCCATTTAAAATGAGAAAATATTAAATAAAATATCAAATGGTGAAAATAACTTCAATACTTTCTTGCGTGTGAAGGTATTTTCCAATGTAATACTAGGATATGACTAAAGTTTATAACTAAAAGTATAGCTTTATCAAAATGTAATACAGCAATTTATTATATTTTGATAAAGCTAGAAGTTATGTTCATTGTGCTGTAACCCCTCTGTTTTACATATTAATTATTTTGGTGTTTTAGTGGGGGGGGTATGTGATATGCGTGGGAGTATTACTCAAGTGTAGTGAGTTTCCAGCGAACCAACGACAGTCAGGAACTATGTTTCGCCAAAATAAAATTCAACACAAACAGTGGCCCATGCTGTGTGGAGTGAGGAGTGCGGAGTGTATGGAGGAGGGTAGTATGTGCAGGAGAGAAGTGCGGAGTGTATGTATGTGTATAATGTGCAGGAGAGGAGTGCGGAGTGTACAGTGGTGGGTAGTATGTGCAGGATGGTGTCAGTAGGGCAGTGGACGGTGTTAGTAGTTCTTTATTTTTATTATATTTTTTTTTATTATTTTTTTTACAATTAGATTTTTTATTTAATCAAAATGCTTTTTTGGGGCCAGTGAATGGTGTCAGTAAGGCAGTAGAGCAATGGACAGTGTCAGAATTTTTTCTCTTTTTATTATTTTTTTACAATGTAATTTATTTGAATTATGTTTTACATTTTTTTTTTCACAATGATTGTGTGGGGGGGGGGGGGGGGGGCTAGTGGACAATGTCAGTAGGGCAGTGGACAGTGTCAGTAGTGTTTTGTTTTTATTATTTTATCTATTATTATTTACAATTTTGCTGTTTATTATTTTTAAATAAATTAAAACATTTTTTTTACAATGCTTCTGGGGAAGGGGGTGGTGGTATGGGGCAGTGGACGGTGTCAGTAGGGCAGTGGACAGTTTCAGTAGAGCAGTGTAAGATTCTGGTACCTCCGGTACCCTTAATCACCACTTTCCACTGTAATGCGTCCCACCTTTCTCTTCAGGTGGTACGCATATACCTTTAAGAACGATGATGTCACTGCTGAGCGCCGCAGAGCGGCTATTTCAACCGCCGGCGGTCTCACTCACATTGTTCGTTCAACCTGCCTTGTTACCCACATGCTTTCAAGCCTGTCTCCCGATCGGAACCTCCAGCCATTCCCTTTACCTGGAGCAGACCGGAACCTCGCTACTGATCCCTGTATCTCGCTACCGGACCATTCCTCATCTACTGGACCTCTCTAAACTACTAACATTACAAGTGATAAGTACCCCGCAGGGGAACCCTCCATAACCTTATTGCACTATCTACCTATGCACATTAAGGACTGTTACTACCTATCTATACTATCCTATCATCTGCACTGTTACATAGATTGCTAGCTCTTCAGCCTACTACCATCTATCATCTACACTGCTACATAGATTGCTGGCTCTCCTGTCTACTACTATCTATCCTTGCACTGGGTTAGCCTATCCTGTATTTGTCATCTGCTGTCCTCACCACCTGTTAGCATACTCGATACTAACCTATCTGCATTCCTAATACCATCTTGAACTCTCCTATACAAACCCTATCAAGTGATTACCATCCTTGTCACTGTTCACACCTGTCCCTTCAGCACATCACCTTCATACTATCATATACATACTATCACTCCAGGAACATCTCATTGAGTGTGTATATATCTGTATGTTGAAGCTGACAGGCCCACGGTGATGAGTCCTGGAGAGTTGGATCTGGTATTCAACACATCTCTACATGACTACTGAGTGTAGATTTTGCAGCTGCAAATCCAGCCTATACTAAAAACGCAGGAGCGTTACAAGCAGTGGATGGTGTCCTTAGTTTTTTCATTTTTATGTATTTATTTTTTTTACAATCCAATTCGTTTTTAATTTTTTCACAATGTTTTTTTTTTGGGGGGGGGGGGGTTGGGGCAGTGGACAGTGTCAGTAGTTTTTTATAATTTTATTTATTTTATTTTATTTATTTATTTATGTTATTGCATTTTTTTTAATCAGCCCTGTTGGTGGGCTTTGGTGAGATATCAGGGAGCTAAACAGACCCATGACATCTCCCCTTTGAGACAGAGAAAGAGGCTGAGGACAGATTCCCGAGTCCCTTTCTCAGCAGCCCCAGCATTGATAATTAATAAACAGGAGACAGAGGCTCCTGTTCATTCATAAACGGAAGCGGAGTAAACACAGTTTACTCTGCTCAGTTAACACAGGAGTGATCGGTAACGAGGAGGACACAGAGGGGGCTGGAGAAGGAGGACAGGGGCCCAGAGGAGCACACGGGGTGGAGGAGGAGGACACATGGAACAGCCGGGGATCGGTGTGGTGGTGGGAAAAGCTGTGAGCACTGATCTTACTGCATGGCTTTTTAGCCGACAGCAACAGGGGGGAGAGGAGGAGAAGTGGCTAAAAAGTCATGCAGGGAGATCGGTGATCACAGCTGTCCCTCCCGCTGATCTGGCTGTGAGCCAGGGGACCATCCATGTATGGTATGGGTCATAGTGGGCCCCCCGCTCCCCTCGAAGGCCCGTGTGCAGTTAACACCATGCACACATGGATAATACGCCACTGGCTACCATGCAATCCGTGCACCTCTCTCGCGCACCCTTTGCAGATCATTTACAGCTCCTTGATGCACAGGGCCCACTCCCTGACCTGGACAAGGGTCCTTCTGTATCCTAGGTGGAGCATACCATTCCAATGAATGGAGTCCTGAACTATGCTCAGGCCTATCATTGTAAGGGTTGTGCACACCTGCATACACACCCTGCTGGACACAAGATCAGAGGCTTTGTCACTCCCCAAACTCTTTGAAGTCTCTGAACTCCAGAACTCAGTCCAGGGATAAACAAAACCCAGAGGAAACTGAAAGACCAGTTTTGTCCTCTAGGAAAAGATCTTCTGGAACCCCGCACCCTGCATGTGTGAGAACCCTGTATGCTCTATGCCTCAATTTACACAGTGGCAGTGTCTAGCACTGTCACAGAAACCCACCTGGTTACTTGTATAGATAATTATCTTTACTACTCGCTATGCACCCTCCTGTAGAGTATATACACTGCTCAAAAACATTTTTTTTTATTTTTTTAAAATAAACACTTTTTAATCAGAGTTTGGCATCAAATCAATTAAACTCCTGGGATATTGATCTGGTCAGTTAAGTAGCAAAGGGGGTTGTTAATTATTTTCAGCTACTTTGGTGTTAATGAAATTAACAACAGGTGCACTAGATGGGCAACAATGAGGCGGCCTTCAAAACAGGAATGGTTTTACAGGTGGAGGCCACTGACCTTTTTTTCCTTACTCATCTTTTCTTACTGTTTTTTACTAGTTTTGCATTTGGCTAGGGTCAGTGTCACTACTGGTAGCATCAGGCGATACCTGGACCCTATAGAGGTTGCACAGGCAGTCCAACTCCTCCAGGATTGCACATCAATACGTTTCATTGTCAGAAGGTTTGCTGTGTCTCCAAGCACAGTCTCAAGAGCATAGAGGAGATTCCAGGAGACATGCAATTACCCTAGGAGAGCTGGACAGGGCCTTAGAAGGTCCTTAACCCATCAGCAGGACCGGTATTCTGCTCATTTGTGCAAGGAGGAATAGGATGAGCACTGCCAGAGCCCTACAAAATGACATCCAGCAGGCCACTTGTATGAATGTCTCTGACCAAACAATCAGAAACAGATGTTTTGAGGGTGGCCCGAGGGCCCGATGTCCTTGTGGCCCATATTTGCCATTGAACACCAAAATTGTCAGGTTGGCCACTGGCACCCTGTGCTTTTCACAGATGAGAGCAGGTTCACACTGAGCATGTGACAGATGTGAATGGGTCTGGAGAAGCTGTGGAGAACATTATGCTGCCTGTAACATCGTTCAGCATTACCGGTTTGGTGGTGGGGCAGTGATAGTCTGGGGAGGGAAATCCATGGAGAGACGCACAGACCTCTACAGGCTAGACAATGGCACCCTGACTGCCATTAGGTAAAGGGATAAAATCCTTAGACCCATTATCAGACCCTGCGCTGGTGAAGTGGGTCCTTGGTTCCTTCTGGTGCACGACAATTCCCGGCCTCATTTGGGGAGAGTATGCAGTCAGTTCTTGGAGGATGAAGGAATTGATACCATTGAATGGCCCACATGCTCGCCTGCCGTAAATCCAATAGAACACCTCTGGGACGTTATGTTTCAGTCCATACAACACCGCCAGGTTGCACCTCAGTCTCTTTAGGAGCTCAATGATGCCCTGGTCCAGATCTGGGAGCAAATTCCCTAGGACACCATCCGTCGTCTCATTATTCTGGCTGTGCCGACCTCCCTCACGTACGTTTGATCAGGTAGGGGGGTTGTGGCCGGCCGCTAAGGGGAGGCTGAGTAAAGTTGTCATTTTACTTTAGTTCGGACCGCCCATCTATCCTCAGAGAGAATCCATAAGAAGGTGGAGGTGAACACTGAAGAAGAAAGTCAGCTGACCAGCTGACACCAATAGAGTGAAGGGAAGGAGCTCTTCCCTCTGTGAGGTGACCCCATGACACAGAGGCATCCCTGGAGGCACATAAATGCTGAGGGTGAATCAACTGACTGACTAAGTAAGTGATTAACTTCCAGATGTCAGTGCAACTGATCCCATCCTCCACCCTCCTCACCACCACCTCTGCCTCTTACTGATCCCCCCCCCCCACCACCACCACAGATCTCATCCCTATCCCCCCCCCATCACCTCTACAACAGAGATGATGGGGGTAGGGGGGTAGGAATGAGATCTGTGGTGGTGGGGATCAGAAAGAGGCAGAAGTGGTGGTCGGGGAGGATGGCATCACTACTGCCACTGATCCCACCCCCCCTCAGCACCACCGCTGCCACTGATCCCACCCCCTCTCACCACCGCTGCCACTGATCCCACCCCCTCTCACCACCGCTGCCACCGATCCCATCCCACCTCCACCGCTACCACTCATCCCATCCCACCTCCATCGCTACACCTCATCCCATCCTATCACTGCCGCCACTGATCCCATCCCACCACTGCCACTCATCCCATCCCACCACTGCTGCAACTGATCCCACCCCAGCACCACTACTGCCACTCATCCTATCCATCCACCATTGCCACTGATCCCATCCCACCACCACCGCTGCCAGTCATTGCATCCCACCCCCATCCCCCCACCAACACTGCCACTTATCCCATCCCACCACTGAGGCCACTGATCCCATCTCACCACCACCGCTGCCAGTTATTGCATCCCATCCCATCCCTCCACCGCCACTGCCACTCATCCCATCCCACCACCACCGCTGCCACTCATCCAAACGTCACCACTGTACACCTGGATAGGAGGGATAGCGCCAGAAAGAATAACCAATCCCCTCTCCGCTGCAGGAAGAAAATGGATAGGATCAGTTCCTCTATATGCCACTGCCCCTTCTATCCAGGTGTACAGTGGTGACGCTTGGGGCTGGGTGACCCAGGGGGTCAAGGGGGCCCTTCATGGTTTCTTGGACTGGGGCCCTGAAGGTTCTAGTTATGCTTCTGGTTTGGGACTACGATCCGAACACACCTAAAGCCATCCCTACTGAAAAGGTGTATTAAGACAATGGTAATACCAGTCAGTGGAAGATGTAAGAAGCAAATGGCGAAGGCAGGCTTAAAGTGAACCTGTTACATATTCTGAACAAGCAGTAAAAGCACTTCAAACCAAACTCTCATTCAACTCTGTATTTATAAGCACTGAGGAAAAAATCTAGCATTGGTTTTATACTTGCTAATGTTTAAATAATAGAAAAGAAATTGAAAAACTTCTCCTGATGTGCAATGTCTTTTGGCACACTGACTTATGAAGGTCGCTTTTTGATACTACCCCCTAAGATGATAATACCTACTTAGGCTGCTTTATAGAATAGAACTGAATAGAATAAAAAAATAAAAAGGATAGAATAGAATAGACTAGACTAGGATATAAAAAAAATAATAGAATAAAACAGAATAAAATAGAAAATAAAGGCATAGAATAGAATAAAACAGAATAGAACATAAAATAATAAAAATAGAGCAGAATAAAATACAATGAATATAGCCGTCTTCCAAAATTGGAAAGACCGCTATATTCGTTCTATTTTTTATTTTCTATTTTATTCTATTCTTCTATTTTCTATTCCTCTGTTTTCTGTTCTATTTTGTTCTATTCTATTCTTTCTATTCTATTCTGTTTTATGCTAAACTTTTATTTTCTATTCTTTGCTACTCTATTATGCAGCCTAAGTAGAAATAATCATTTTTTTTCACTTTTATACCTTACTGTATGTATTGCAATATGTTGTTTCCAATTTGAATTTGAATTCCATTTTGAAATCAAAATAATTTTCTAATTCAAATTCATTTTGAATCGATGTGAAAATAACAAATATACAAAACCAATTCTGAAAATGAATCATTATAACATAACGAATATGACTAAACAAAATGATTAACCTAATAAATGTATATAAAACGAAATGGAAAAAAAAAAAAAAAAAAAAATTTTCAGTCATGCACATCTCTAGCATAGGTGTGTGCAGCCTATTGCATTAGGGTGTGCACCCCAAAGTTTAAATACACATGCATGTGTTTTCCTACATGTATATGGCCCCGGTACATTACTCTCCCTGCTGGCAAAGTGAAATAGAAGTGTGTGGCACTTCTCTTATGGCAGAGCAGGTCCGAGGGAGATCTTTCCCATCTCCTCACTGGCAAACAGAGCGATAATGCTAATGTGCCCTAGGTGATTAGGGTGTGCCCAGCCACACCCGGCACACCCTGTGCGCACGCCTATGATCTCTAGACTGATGTCTAGACTGATTGAAGTATATAAACATTAAAAAATCTGTAAAAGAGCTAAACATAAACACTAGTCTGTACCCTAACTTGACAACATTGAGGATAAACTGATTGCAGCGCAGCTTTTCCCTTTGGAAAAAGAGGGTACTTACTTTTCTCCCATCCTATGGTGTCACTGGGTTTAGCTGTTAATTCAAGAGAACTAAACAACCATGCATCTATCAAAGGACCATGTATTTTGCATCCCTCTGTGTGCCTATTCCTTTTTATACCTCCAATTTTGCTCCACAGGAACACACATCAAATAATACACACATATGACACTGCTGCAAACATCAGGATTAGAATTTATTGTTTCTTTTTAGAAAACAGAAGAACAGAAAAAGAAGTTTAGAATATGATTTGTTTTTACTATTTTGAGCCAGCTTTCCTTTGATAAAAAAACACGAAGTATCTATTATCTTTGACGCTTAATTAAAGCCCAATTTATTCTGTAAAAACAATGATCATTGAAAAAACAAAGTGTCATTCTTGGATGTACTAAGTGGTTGCAATGATATGTACAGTTTCACCAACACATGCATCAGTCAGTGTGACAATTGGTGGAAGATTCGAATGCTGACTAATGTCATTAGGTAAAACATTTAGATAAGTCATACACAGCCACTGATGTGATAATGTGATTGATCTAGATATAGCCTCTGGAAAAAGTAGAGCTGTCACAAACCTAGTTCCACCAGTATAGTAGTAGAACACTATCAGGAACAGCAGTGTGCAGAGGATGGAGCTATAGAAAGAACAGTTACAAAATTGATACACAAAAGCTTAAAGCGTAACTCCACTTTTGTTAAGAAAAAAAAACATTCCCCTCTGGGTGATCTCTGTACATTGTAAGGATTTTATCAAACTTTGTTGCAGATTCCTACCTTTTGTTATTCTGAAGGAATCATTGTTTGTTCCTCTGTGCCCCTGTGCTGAGTGGGTCAAATGGGAGTGGTTTCATAATTATCTATCAGCTGTGGCAGCTGCAGGGCTCTATGGAGGAAAGCTGCTGGGCCTGCATCCCTTTAGACATGTTCCTTTTGGGAGTATCTCACCAAAAATTAAATTTTTGTTGCAGGGGATGCCAGAAATCTGACTTGTATCTTAAGCCTCGTACACACAATCAGATTATCGGACGAAATTTCTTTAGTTGTTTGTTGCATGCTAGTCTCATATGGAAAGTGAAGAGGTTACTTTCATACGAAAATTCCCGTACGACAGAATTCAACTTCAGAAGTGATGTCATTTGTTGAATTGTTTTGTATGTATTCTTAAGTTTCTGAGCATGCCTAGTCTTGCTCTTATGATTTTTTTTCGGACGAAAACTGTACTAATTAAATGAAAATCGGACGTTGTGTTCAGGTACGATAAAAAATGTATAGCCTGTGACAGGAAGTCAGGTAAATCTGTGGATGTAGTCACAGACAGGAGATACATTTCCACCTGGTTTAGAAAATTCACCAATTACTATAGGGTGTCGGCTGCAGAGCTAGCCAGCAGGACGTTGAACAGACTTCAGCTGTTCAGAATGAGGAAATGAAGGGCTCTATAATTTGTCCAGAGGAAGTCTAAGGATTGCTGCCTCCTGACACTGTGTGAAGCTGGGGAGAGGAGGACAGTCACATGTGTACCTCCCGACGCCGTGTGGGCATGGGAGAAGGGATGCCCTCTGAAGCTGTGTGGGCATGGGGAAGACCTCCTGGAGCGATGTGCGCTGAGGAGGGTAAAAAAGTGTGAAGACTTCTCAAGGTGAGAAAATGAACTATTTCTATGTGGAAGAAATAAATGAACTGTTTGCTATGTGAAGAGACAAACAAAGGAACATGTTCAATGTGAAGAGGAAAAGGGACATGTTCAATGGACATTTGTTGTGTGAAGAAAAAAACATGGACTATTGAGTGTCTGCTGTATGATCAGCCAAGTCTGCCCAACAGTAGGTTGGGGACAGACTTCCTTAAGATAGGTTCCTGTGTGTGAGAAGGTAGCCGCCCACAGTGGCAAGGTTTTATTTTGTGTTTTATTTTATTTTGGATGTTTTTGACGCTTGCAGTCTGGTGAAGAAAATTGCATGAATAAACCAAACTGTTGTTTGCAACCACTTCTCGGCTATCTCCCTGTGTAATGAACCCCCCCAAAGGGGTCATTCACGCCCGCCACCGAGCTAATCTCCCACAAGCCTGCACATTTTTTGCTCCAGTTTTTGTCGTACGAAAATCCATAATCGACTGTCGAAAGTACTATACTAACGATCCGAAAATCAGCAGATCGTTCGTCGGACGAAATTTTACTTCCGATTTTTTTCTTATCGTGTGTACGGGCCTTTAGGCTGGCCATACATTATTCAATTTTCTGTACATTTTTCTTTAACCTTTAACTATGTAGTACAAAGGCCTGCCTAATAGGATACAATTGAAAGTGTTGTTTAGTTTTGACCTCATATTATATGGTTTTTCGTAAATCCAAAAGAAAATTGTAGAAGAAAATTGAACATGTATTGCCAGCCTTAGGCAGACTTCTGGGAAAATTGGTGAGCCAATCACACAAGCAGGAAATTATGTTTCTGGGGTGTGGTCAGTACACATTCTGTGTACAGAACAGCTCCAGGTAGCCATATTGCATTGCATTTTTAGAAAATTACAACAGCTGCAGATTGAAAAAGAAAGGTAATTTTTAATAACATTCAATTACAATATGATTTGTGTCGCAATTGTATATGCTATATTTTTCCCCCACAAAAGTGGAGTTACCCTTTAAGTCAAACAGGGTCAGACTTTAGACAAAATGAGGTATACAGAAGCACAATCTTGCACTATACACAAGGTGAAAGTGGAACTTACACATTATAGTATGTAGGATAGGATGTGCATTTGTGCTAGTATAGCACTATAGATGTTTACACCCTTAACTTGCAGCTGAATTATCTAAAGTAAAGTGTTTATACAGAGCAAAATCCTTACTACCCATTTTCTTTTCTGTAGGTGTTCGGCCGTACAAATGCCACTTGTGCGACAAAGCTTTCACTCAGCGATGCTCACTGGAGTCACACTTGAAAAAAATACATGGAGTGCAACAGAATTATGCCTATAAGGAACGTAGGAACAAACTCTACGTTTGTGAGGAGTGTGGATTTACAGCAGACAGCCAGGAAGGGCACCTCCATCACATCCAAAATTTACACCCCAACAGTACCCTAATCCAGCGTGCCTCCAAAAAACTGGCTGTCACTCTACAGGACGATGGTAGCCCCTTGCTACACAGTAGTCATTATATTTGAAAGCAGCAATTTTGCTCCACATAGACATAACCGATCATTGGTATCATTTCAATTAAACTGGTAGGTCATGGACATTTTTAATAACCAAGAACTTTGCAAGAGGGAAAGCTACATTCATTACTGTATATGGTATATTACCAGTTCAAAAATACCCCATGGTCTGTCTGAATAGGAAAAAAGCAACCAATTCTCTTAATGACCTGAGATTAGACAAGAAAGCCCTGAAGTCTTTAAAAAAACATAACTATATGTTACAGGGAAAGTATATTACTACCGAACACTTGTTTTTTTATTATCACTGCAGTATTTACCCTAAAGTCACTTTGATGGGACTTTTACATTAAATGCTTGTTTTTTCATGCTTTTGTTATCTAATTAAAGCTTATTCGAATTCAAAAACTCAGAGGCTCCCCCTACATTTTTTACTTGATAATCCTACAATAAATAAAAACAAAAAGTTTTTTTTTAGTGTAAAAATTGTGTCTAGAATGCATACTATTAAATTAAATACATCTGTTTGAAGGGACCTGTCTGTCCTTGTGTTCTATAAGCCACTGTTCACATTTGCGCAATTTGACAGGTCAAATCGCATGTCATACCGCAGCCTATTGCCGGAAATGGCACCGTCCCAATCGGTGCAACGCAGACTTTGCAGCACCGCATGGATTTCCAAAAGTAGTTTCTGCACTGCTTTTGGAGACTTTAATAGATATCCTATGCATGTCCTTCAAGTCGACCCCCGAAGTCGGACTGAAATGGGGCTTTGAAATCATGCAAGTTCAGATGAAGTCACACGACTTTAAAGCCACGTTCAATGTGAACGTGGGGTAAAGGAGAACTCCTGCTGGTATTATAGAGGAGTGTGAATTAAACACCGATCAGCCATAACTATATGACCACTGACAGAGATACTACTCTGTAGTAGCCATCTGTGTTACAATGGTTGGCGGTCTGATGTGGACTATCGCTGAATACCTGAAAATATTTGTTAGCAACATGCATTATTGATCTCTTGTATATTTGTGCTAAAGGGCACTAAGTGTTCATATCTATTTTTTTCAAGAAATGTTAACTTTATCGTTGAAGGGCTGGAATCTTTCATACAATTATTCGTGTGATGGACTCACTGTTTCATAACACGGTATTCCTGATTTTTTTCTATAATAATTTTGTGCACAATTTTTCACATACTTATGTACTATTTGTGATTTGTTTGAATGCGCACTTAATATTTGTGTATTTAATCCTACAAATAAAACTGCCTGGCCTAAGAAGACTACACTAATGCCTAGTACACACAATGAGATTTTTTTTATTTTTTTTTGCATGCTAGTCTTAAAATCGAAAATTAAGAGTTTACTAAAGTTACAAAATTTCTCATACGACAGAATAAAAATTCGAAAGTCATGTTTTTTATTGTATTTTCGTACAACAACTGTACTGATTAACCAGTTCTGGACAGGAAGGATTTGTCCCCTTAATGACCAGGCCATTTTTTGCGATTCGGCACTGCGTTATTTTAACTGAAAATTGCGCAGTCATGCGACACTACCGAAATAAAAATTATGTCCTTTTTTTCCCACAAATAGAGCTTTCTTTTGGTGATATTTGATCAGCTGTGTGATTTTTTTTTTTTTGCGCTATAAACAAAAAAAGAGCGACAAATTCTGAAAAAAAACAATATTTTTCACATGCTGCTATATAATTAATCAAAATTTTTCAACCATTTAGGCCAATTTGTATTCTGCTACATATTTTTGGTAAATAAAAAAAAAATCGCGTCTACAAACTAGGGGAAGGATTTATGTCATTTTTATTTATTTATTTTTCTACTAGCAATGGCAACGATCTGCGATTTTTTAGTGGGACTGCGACATTGCGGCGGACAGATCGGACCCCTCACTGACATTTTTGACACTTTGGGGGGACCAGGGACATTACTACATTAATCAGTGCTAAAAATATGCACTGTTACTGTAATAATGACAGTAATCAGTGCTAAAAATATGTACTGTTACTGTAATAATGACATTGGCAGGGAAGGGGTTAACACAGTGGTGATCAAAGGGTTAAGTATGAGCCTAGGGGTGTGTTTTCTAACTGTCTGCGGGAGGGACTTGTGATCATTTCAGAGAGAAGAATGGTCAGCTGTGTTTAGCACCACTCCTGCGACCGACATACCCCTATGTCGTTTCTGTGGCAGGCGGTCGGCAAGTGGTTAAACGAAAGTCGTACGATCTGGTATTGTACGAGAATTATCGTGATCAGCTCTCCAAAGCTATGTACTACCGATTAGATTATTGTACAATCACTTTGAAAGTGGTATTTTTTGTACGATTTTCTGATCATGTGTATGGGCCTTTACTCTACTGCATCTGGTTAGGAAGCTTTAGCTGTCACCCTAGGCTTCTCCTCAGATTTGGACTACAAACATTTTTATCTCTTCATCTCTATTACATGGATGGCAGGGGAATTGGTTGTTGGAACATAACCTTGTTTGTGATTTCAGTTCAATTCACAGGAAGCTGCAAGTATCCCTGCTAAAAGCAAAAGTGCATACCTGGAAAGAGAAGCACAATACTTACAGCCAAGACACATTTGACACATGCATCAACAACAGCAGTTTAACATTTACAAAGGAAGGTTATGAATAAACATTTGTTTGGAAGGTTTAGGCAAAAGAGATCTGAGGCTTGGTTTACATTGGTGCGATGCGGGAAACCTGCGAATCCACTTCAGGTTCCTGCATCGCACCTGACTTGCAGGCAGTTCACATTGCCATATGCGAACAGCTGGGAGTGTCAATACAAAGTTAATGACACCCCCAGATCAGTTCGCATATCGCAGTGTGAACTGTCAATTCGGTGTGAACACCCACGCAATCCGATTCTGGTGAGGACCAAAAAATATGATTTTTGTAAGAACTTACCTTAAAATATTTTTCTCTGTTGTCCGTCGACAGACGCAGCCTCATCTCCATGAGCTGAGTGGGTTTATGCTCCTCCCATCAGGAGTAGTCTAGGCAGTAAAATTTGAATACATACGCCCAGGGGCTCTCCCTCTAGGCATAAACCCCCACTGCACAATCCAGCACATCAGTTTATTTTAAAAGCAGTGAAGACAAAAGAACCAACCCCTAACAGAAGGTCGGGTGCTGCGTCTGTCGACGGACATCAGAGAAAAAGATTTTACAGTAAGATCTTACAAAAATCATATTTTCTCTATCGTCTGTCGACAGACACAGCCTCATCTCCATGAGCTAAATGTGGGATGTCCCAAAGCAGTTGTAGGTATGAGGGGTGGGAAAACGCAACCAGACAGTAACGTCAACTCCAAAATTCTAAACTTAGCCAACCGGGCAATATGGAGCATCAAATAAACCGGAGATCACCCAGAAAAAAGACTCCGAAGAGAAGTACAAACAAACATTCTCTTATGAAACAGGTAGCCTGTAAAACCTTGCGGCCAAAAGAGGCATCTGAAGATGCCAACAAATCCACCTTGTAAAATTTGGTAAAGGTGTGCACAGACTACCAAGTCGCTGGCTTACAAACTTGTACAGAGGCCTGATGGCGAAAAGCCCAAGAGGCACTCAGCACTCTAGTAGAATGCGCCTTCACAGGGAAAGGAGGAACCTGACGCTTGATTGAATAAGCCTGAACCGCCATCTGCCTGATCCATCTCTAAATGGTCGCAGTGGACACAGCCAAACCTTTGCGAGGACTGTCCGGAAGGACAAAGAGAGAGTCCGACTTCCTGAAAGACTCAGTAACTGTCAGATAAACTCTTATCGCCCGAACCCTTTTCAGAGAGTGCAAGGCAACTTCTTTGTGATGTTTAGGCTTAGGATATAGGGAAGGCAACACAATGTCTTCATTCAGGTGAAAATATGACACCACCTTCGGAAGACAAGACGGATTAGGTCGGAGGACCACTTTAACCCGGTGGACCACCAAATAAGGCGAACGACAGGACAACGCCGCCAACTCAGAGACTCTGCAGGCAGAAGTGATAGCCACAAAGCAGAGAAATCTCCCTAATATTCTCAAAAGGAGGCTTTTGAAGAACAGACAAAACCAGATTAAGATCCCACTGAGGCAATGGGGATCTCCTCGGAAGGGCCAGATGATGCAACCCCTGAATGAAGGTTCGACTCAAACTATGATTAGCCAACGGACGTTGGAAGCAAATAGCCAAGGCCGACACCTGGCCCTTGATAGTCCCCAACGCCAAGCGCTGCTTAACCCCTTTTTGAAAAAAGGCCGGAACCCTAGCTATTGAAAAAGAACAAGGGTGCAGCTGCAGCGATTCACACCATGAAATATACGATTTCCACGTACGATGATAGATCTTCCTAGAGATCGATTTCCTGGCCTTCAAAAGGGTAGGAATCACTGAATCAGAGAGACCTCTATCCCTAAACACCTTGCTTTCAACAGCCAAGCCGTTAAAGCCAGCGACCGTAAAGCAGGATGGAAGATCGGTCCTTGAGATAGAAGATCTTCCGGCAGAGGAAGACGCCATGGAGGATCCACAATAATTTTTACCAGTTCTGCGTACCAAGACCGCTGAGGCCAATCTGGAGACACCAGAATGGCCGGAATGCCGTCCATCGCCAACCAGCGAAGAAACCTCGGCTGGAGGACGAGAAGAGGGAAGGCATATAACAGGCGATACCGACCCCAAGGAGCCACCAGAGCATCTTTGGCGTCGGCTAGAGGATCCCAAGAGCTGGCCACAAACCTCTGAACTTTCCTGTTTAGGCAAGACGTGAACAGATCCTCCTCCAGAGTCCCCCACCAGGCCCCCCTGATCCAACACCTGACGACTCAGGTAATCCGCTTGCCAATTCTCCACACCCGGGATGTGGACTGCGGAAACGTGTTCCGCCCATACCAGAATCTCGGCCACCTCATTGGCCGCCAGGGCACTCCTGGTGCCCCCTTGATGATTGATGTAATGCCACAGCTGTGGCATTGTCTGACTGGACCCCAAACTGGTGAGCCGTGTAGCCAACTTGTCCAGTGAAGCAGGCAGAGTTTGATTGCTCTCAACTCCAGGATATTGATCAGCAAGCAACTCTGTCGTCCAAGTTCCCTGGGCACAGAGCTTCCCCAGCACTCCACGCCAGCCTGACAGGCTGGCGTCTGTGGTGACCACCATCTAAAACACCGGCAGGAAGGACTTGCCCTGGCATAGGACAGGCGATTGGAGCCACCAAGAGAGAGCCGACTATTTGAGATGGCTCAACCGAATATTCTGGTCCAATGACTTGAGGATCTCTGTTCCATTTTGACAGAATATCTTTCTACAGCTGTCTCGTGTGAGACTGAGCAAACGGACCGCTTCGAAGGTTGAGACCATCAGACCCAGGACCCTCATGCAAGCCCGCAAGGAGGACTGATCGGTCTCCATCAGCAACCTGACCGCCCCTTGCAACTTCTGAAGCTTGTCCAAGGGAAGGAAGACCCTTGCAGAGCAGAGTCGAGTAACAGCCCAAGATAGGTGACCCGCACAGACGCAGTCAGGGCAGATTTGGCAACATTGATCGTTCACCCAAATTCCTGAAGGGTCCAAATGGTGATTGAGGCGTTGTCAAGCAGATCCGAATGGGAAACTGCTCACAACAAGAGATCGTCCAGATACCCCACAATGGAGATACCTCGTCGACGCAACAAGGCCAGCACAGGGTCTAGGACCTTAGTAAAAACTTTGGGAGCCGAGGCGAGACCAAAGGGTAACGCAACAAAATGAAAGTGCTCCTCTGCCACCGCAAAGCGTAGGAATCGCTGGTGTCCCTCTAATATGGGGACGTGGAGATACGCATCTTTGAGATCAATGGAAGCCATAAAATCCCCCTGATTCAAAGATGCCACCGACCAAATGGACTCCATTCGAAACTTCTGCCCCCGCACAAAGCGGTTGAGAGCCTTGAGGCCCAGGATTGGATGCACTTTGCCCTCCTTTCTGGGCACAGGGAACAGGTTTTTTTTTTATCCAAAAAATTTTTATTATTGAAAAAAATAGAAGCAAACTCCAAAAATGTCAGGTAGCTCAGAAAAGAGATAAAAAAAACCCAGAAGAAAAAGAAATGAAGGAGTCAGGTGCAGAGAGAAAAATAAAGATAGCAACAGAGAAAAAAGCAAAGAGTGAAGAAAGAGGAAAAAAGAAGGGGTAGGCGAGAGTCCCCCAGAGGTCTATAAGAGCGACATGTTAAACTAAGCCTGCATGATTCTACTCATAAGCAGTTGTGCCGGTGCCAAGCCTGGATAGTCCAGCCAGTCCTGCCAAATTGCATAAAATTTCATGACTGCATTCCTATGGCGATAAACTAGTTGTTCTCTCAATAAAATTTTGTTGACACGTGTCACCCATTGCGCAATCGTGGGAACCGTGGGGCTCATCCAATGACTGGCGATCAGTTTCCTAGTCAGATACAGCAAACGCTGTATCATGGTATACGTGCCCGGTAAATATGGTTCCAGATCCAGCATGCCCAATAGGCACACTAGAGGGTCAACAGGTACAGTAGTGTGGGCGACTTGCGAGACACATCGCATAACCTGTGTACAGTATCCTACCAGCTTCGGGCATCGCCACAGAAGAAGGATAAAATCACCTCTATGTTGGGTACACTTTCGGCAGAGAGGTGAGTCCCTCTGGCCCCATTTAAACAAAATTACTGGTGTGCGATACGTCCTATGAAGAATAAATAGTTCAGAAAGTTTATGAGAAGCGGATAAAGACATTGTAGGAAGTAGTTCCAAAGCCTGGTCCCACTGATCCCCATCCATGGCGTCCAGATCCACCTCCCAGGCTGTCCTACATTTCAAAGATGCCGGGTCCTGTGCGCATGAGAGAAGCCATTGCTATCTAAGAGAAATAAGTCCCCTCTTCTCCTGAGCCCTAACCACAGAGTCTATCAATGTCGGGTCGGCCCTATATAACGGAGACAAGCGTCGCTGCACTTGTATTGCGTGACGCAATTGAAGATAGCGAAAAAAATGTTGGCGGGGGAGCTGAAAGTCTACACTCATAGAACTTAAAGACAGTGCCCACAAACAGCTGCGCGATAAACCCCAGGGTAGTAGGTGCCGAGCCCGGCAGGGTAGGGAGATCCATCTCCAGATGGGAGGCCGCCGACAAAGAAGGATTCGCAATAGTTAACAGTGTGGTCTGGGGATCCACCGAGTCCATAGCACCCCACCCCGCTAAATGTTGTAATTGGGCAGCCAGGAAGTACATCCTGGGATGAGGGACTGCCAAGCCCCCCCTATCCCTCTAAGCCCCCAATAGTAGAGTGGACAGTTTAATTCTAGGCTACATTCCAGACAAGGTCCTGAAACTGAGACTCCACCTGTTTAACCACTTTACGTCTGCTCACAGTAATATTACTGCGGCAGAGTGGCTCGTTATCGTCTGACGACGTAGTACTACGTCGTCAGACACTCCCTCTTCTGGGCGGCGCTTGCGCGCCGCCGGAGGCTCGCTCCCGCTGTTTTCATTGACAGCGGGAGTCGGGCCAGGGGAGGAGCAGCAGCGATCGCCGCTGCTCTTACCCGATCGTCGGGGATGGAGTCTGGAGATCCGCCCGCTGTGTGTAAACACAGCGGGCGGATCTCCATAGTGACAGGGAGTGACAGATCGGACTGTTCAGCATAGCTGGACATCCGATCTGTCCATGACTCACTCAGTCACCTCCCCCCCTACACGTCAGTAAGCACCAGGCATACATTAACCCCTCCCTCTCCAATAAAATTAACCCCTTCCCTGCCAGTGTCATTTTTACAGTAACAGTGCATATATATAGCACTGATTACTGCAGTAATGTCACTGGTACCCCCAAAAGTGTCAAAAATGTCAGTCAAGGGTCCGATCTGTCCGCCGCAATGTCGCAGTCCCGCAAAAAAATTCGCAGATCGCCGCCATTACGCGTTAAAAAAAAAACCACCAAAAATGACAGAAATCTTTCCCTTTGTTAGTAAACGCAATAACTTTTGCGCAAACCAATCAAAATAAGCTTATTGTGAATTTTTTAACCAAACATAGGTAGCAGAAAACAAATTGGCCAAAAATTTAAAAAAATTTTGATTTTTAAATTTTTTTGGGGGGAATTTCATATAAAAAAATGTGAAAAATATTGTTGTTTTTTCAAAATTTACGCTCTTTTTTTGTTTATAGCGCAAAAAGTAAAAATCGCACAGGTGATCAAATACCACCAAAAGAAAGCTCTGTTTGTGGGAAAAAAAGGACGTAAATTTCGTTTGGGTACGGCGTCGCACGACCGCGCAATTGTCAGTTGAAGTCGCACAGCGCCGAATCGCAAAAAGTGGCCTGGACGGAAGACAGCAAAATCCTCCGGTGGTAAAGTGGTTAAACCATCGGTGCGGGATCACCACAGGCGAATTGTGAAAAATGTATAACAGTTGAGGTGCGCAGATCATTTTTATCAAGTTCACCCTGCCTACAACAGACAGGGGGAGCTTGCACCAGCAGTGGCCCTTGGCATGTTGTTTATCCAGAAGAGGAAGCAGGTTCAAATGTAAGTAATGCGAGGGGTCAGGGGAGACCATCACCCCCAAATATCGAAATATGTCATCTATACGGAGGCGACGTAACGCCGGCAGAGACAGATCAGAGATAGGGTCCAAAGGTATCAAGATAGACTTGTCCTAATTGATGGAAAAACTAGAGAACGACCCAAAGTCCTCAATTATCTGCATAAGGGTACTCAGGGAGCCGGCCGTATCCTTCAAGAACAACAATGTGTCGTCCACATACAGGGATATCTTTCCTCCACTACCCTCCCAAGGAATCCTATCACCTTAGGGCTGCCCCTAATGAGAGCTGCCAGCGGCTCAATCGTCAGGGAAAACAGTAAGGGGGACAGGGGACACACTTGTCTAGTGCCTCTGTACAGGGGGAATAGGGAAGACAGCGCCCCATTCACCCTGATCCGTGCACGCGGTGCCGAATACAGAGCTCTAATCCAGCCAATAAAGTAATCTCCCAACCCAAAGCGTGTCAATACCTCCCACCAGGGCAGCGATCAGAAATTGTGGGGCCCCTTACACAACTTTAGGACTGGGCCCCCCCCCGGGCCGTCCCACCGAATCCACCAACTGACTATCCCACTGAGTCCTTCAGTACACACACTTTTATTTTAACAATCCTACAACATATTATATGAGAGTGAAAAGTGTATTCCAAGTCATCAGTACTTTCAAGATTTAGAAGTAAGGAATTATATTTTGCCCAAAAATACATCCTAATCCAGCAGCTGCACGCACTCAGCCCCCCTCACACCTGTATGCACTCAGCCCCCCTAACACCTGTACGCACTCAGCCCCCCTTAACACCTGTACGCACTCAGCCCCCCCAACACCTGTACGCACTCAGCCCCCCCTAACACATGTACGCACTCAGCCCCCCTAACACCTGTACGCACTCAGCCCCCCCTCACACCTGTACGCACTCAGCCCCCCCTGACACCTGTACGCACTCAGCCCCCCTAACACCTGTACGCACTCAGCCCCCCTCACACCTGTACGCACTCAGCCCCCCCTCACACCTGTACGCACTCAGCCCCCCCTCACACCTGTACGCACTCAGCCCCCCCTAACACCTGTACGCACTCAGCCCCCCCTAACACCTGTACGCACTCAGCCCCCTTAACACCTGTACGCACTCAGCCCCCCCTTACACCTGTATGCACTCAGCCCCCCCTCACACTTGTATGCACTCAGCCCCCCTCACACCTGTACGCATTCAGCCCTCCCACACCTGTACGCAATCAGCCCCCCTCACACCTGTACGCACTTAGCCCCCCTCACACCTGTACGCACTCAGCCCCCCTAACGGCTGTACGCACTCAGCCCCCCTCACACCTGTACGCACTCAGCCCCCCCTAACACCTGTACGCACTCAGCCCCCCTCACACCTGTCCACCCTCAGCCCCCCCACGTGTGTGTGTGTGTATATATATATATATATATATATATATATATATATATGTATATGACACACACAGACATGTACATACACAGACATGTACACACACACACCTGTACACCCCCCCCCCCTCCTCCTCCACTTGTACAATAGTCCTCACTAGGGTTGAGCGGACACCTAGATGTCTGTGTTCGACGGGTTCGGCCGAACTTTAAAAAAAAGTCCGGGTCCGTGTCCCGGACTTTTACCGAACTTTTCCCGGACACCGAACCCCATTGAAGTCAATGGGGACCCGAACTTTAAGGCACTAAAATGGGTCTAAAACACCAATGGAAAGGGCTAGAGTGCTGCAAATGGCAGCAAAACGTAGTTAAGAGCATGGCAAGTGCTCTGCAAACAAATGTGGATAGGGAAATAACTTAAAACAACAAAAAAAAAAACAGAAAAATAAAACAATGTTCTTCATCTCTGCAGGACGAGGCCCATATGGAGTAGGAGGGAGGTTGAGGTGGTGGTGGATGTGGCGGTGTCATAGGCGTGCGCACAGGGTGTGCCGGGTGTACCTGGGCACACCCTAATCACCTAGGGCACATAGCATTATCGCTCTGTTTGCCAGTGAGGAGATGGGAAAGATCTCCCTCGGACCTGCTCTGCTCTATTTCTCTTTGCCAGCAGGGAGAGTAATGTATTGGGGCCATGTACATGTAGGCAAACACATGCATGTGTATTTCAACTTTGGGGTGCACACCCTAATGCAATAGGCTGCGCACACCTATGGGCGGTGTAGGTGGAAGCGGCGGTGGAGGAGGACCAGGGCCGGATTAAGAGCATCATGGTCTTGGTGCTGAGGATTTTGAAGGGCCTTAAGGGCCATGACTTGGCATGCACCCAGAGGAGGAAGGGTGCAGCCATGCATGCCTAATTCAACATGGGATGCTGTCTCTGAAGCCCATAAACACATCCATGCATCGGCAACTGTCCCTCCTTGTCAGGCCTTCGCGCTGTGTGGGGAGGTTCTGAGGGTGCTGCCTGGGGAAGCGAGCATAGAAGCCAGACTTCTGTGTTTACAAGTGACAGAAGAGTGGTCACAGTGAATATGGCCAACCCGGGGCCTATATAAAAGGTAGGGGCCTAGAGCTGCAGCTCCAATAGCCCCTACGTTAATCTGGCCCTGAGGAGGAGGACGAGGTAGCCAACACTGCTTCTTTTCACAAATTTTAAATGAGGGTACACCCCAAAAGAGTGAGAAAGAGCAAAAATGGAACAATGGGTGGGTAAGGTCGGTATCCATTGCTATTCTGCACAAGGTACGGAAAAGTCCCGTGGGATCTATGCCTGGTTCATTTTAATGAACGTGAGCCTGTCCACATTGTCTCTGGACAGGCGGCTGCGCTTGTCTTTTATAACGCCCCCAGCCGTGCTAAATACCCGTTCAGATAATACACTGGCTGCAGGGCACGCCAGCACCTCCAAGGCGTAAAGGGCAAGCTCAGGCCATGTGCCCAATTTGGAGACCCAGAAGTTGAAGGGGGCAGACCCCTCATTCACTACATGTAGGCGTGTGCACACATACTGCTCCACCATGTTGGTAAAATGCTGCCTCCTGCTAAGACGTTCCATCTGAGCTGCTGGTGCTGCTGTTTGTTGTGGCGTGCTGACAAAGCTTTTCCACATTTCGGCCATGCTAACCCTGCCTTCTGAGGTGCTGGCGGTGCCCTGGTTGCGTTAGCGACCTCCTCCTCCTCCTCCTCTGCCTTGTGCTTCCACTGTGGCCCCGCTGTCAGATGGGAATGCCAGCAGCATCGCATCTACGATCGCGCTCCAGTGAGTGAATTAAGGACGGTACGTTGTCCTTGTAACGGGGATCCAGCAGCGTGGCCACCCAGTAATCAGCACAAGTTAGAATGTGGGCAACTCGGCGGTCATTGTGGAGACACTGCAGCATGTAATCGCTCATGTGTGCCAGGCTGCCCAGAGGCGACGAAAGGCTGTCCTCTGTGGGAGGTGTATCGTCCGTGTCCTCTGTATCCCCCCAGCCACGCACCAGTGATGGCCATGAGCTGGCCTGGGTGCCACCCTGCTGTGAACATGGTTCCATCTCCTCCTCCAGCTCCTCCTCCTCCTCATCCTCCAGAACTGTGCCCCTGCTGGACAATTGTGTCCCTGGCATTTGTGTGTGCAGGAACCCACCCTCGGAGCCCCTTGCGAATGACTGCCCTGAAAGCCTTTGAAATGTTACCTCTTCATCCTCCTCCTCCTCCTCCTCATCCTGTGCCACATCCTCTTCCATCATCGCCCGAATTGTTTTTTCAAGGAGGCATAGAAGTGGGATAGTTAAGCTGAGAACGGCGTCATTGCCACTGGCCATGTTGGTGGAGTACTCAAAACAGCGTAACAAGGCACACAGGTCTCGCATGGAGGCCCAGTTATTGGTGGTGAAGTGGTGCTGTTCCGCAGAGCGACTCACGCGTGCGAGCTGCAGCTGAAACTCCACTATGGCCTGCTGCTGCTCGCACAGTCTTTGCAGCATGTGCAAGGTGGAGTTCCACCTTGTGGGCACGTCACATATGAGGCGGTGAGCGGGAAGGCCGAAGTTACGCTGCAGCGCTGCCAGGCGAGCAGCAGCAGGGTGAGAACGCCGAAAGTGCGCACAGACGGCCCGCACTTTCTGCAGCAGCTCTGACATATCGGGGTAGTTTTTAAGGAACCTCTGCACCACCAAATTCAGCACATGCGCCAGGCAAGGGATGTGCGTCAAACCGGCTAGGCCCAGAGCTGCTATGAGATTTCGCCCATTATCGCACACCACCAGGCCGGGCTTGAGGCTCGCTGGCAGCAACCACTCAGAGGATGAGGTAGCGGAGTAGGATGAGTTAGGAACAGGAGGCAAACTGAAGCGCCCTGCAATCCTCGGTGGTGGAAGGACATGCGCCAAATTGCTATCCGCCTCAGGCCCATCCGCCACTGCATTTACCCAGTGTGCCGTTAGGGAGATATAACGCCCCTGACCGTGCTTACTGGTCCACGTATCGGTAGTTAGGTGGACCTTGGCACAGATGGCGTTGCGCAGTGCCCACCTGATTTTTTCCCCCACTTGGTTGTGCAGGGAAGGGATGGCTTGCCTGGAAAAGTAGTGGCGGCTGGGCACGACGTACTGTGGGACAGCCACCGACATAAGCTTTTTAAAACTGGGCGTCTCCACCAGACGGAATGACAGCATTTCAAAGGCCAATAATTGTGAAATGCTGGCATTCAGGGCCAGGGATCGCGGGTGGGTAGGGGGGTACTTCCTCTTCCTCTCAAGTGTTTGGGAGATGGAAAGCTGAACACTTCCACGGGACATTGTGGAGATGGTTGTTGGTGACCCAGGTGGTGGTGTTGCTGACAGATCGTCTGTTTGCGGGGTGGCAGGTGCCGGTATGACTACAGAGGTGGCTGGAGCGGCCGAGACTGCAACAGAAGAGGAAGCAGGATGAGCCAGAGACGTTTCTTGGTTTTGAAGGTGTGTACTCCACTGCAGCTCGTGCTTTGCACTTAGATGCCTGATCATGCAGGTTGTGCTCAGGTTGAGAAGGTTTATGCCTCGCTTCAGGCTCTGATTGCACAGGGTGCAAACCACTCGTGTCCTGTCATCAGCACATTTTCTAAAGAACTTCCACGCTAGAGAACTCTTTTGAGCTGACTTTGGTGCGCTCGTTCCCTTGCTGCGTTGGGCAGTAGCAGGCGTAGTGTCTAGGGCAAGGCCGCTCCGCTTCTGCACCCTGCTCCCTCTTCTGCTGTGCTGGTGGCTCTGTGCGACCACCGCCTCTTCCTCCAAAATACTCAGGTCACCTGCATGACCTTCATTCCATGTGGGGTCGAGGACCTCATCGTCCTCCACATCATCTTCCACCCAGTCTTCACCCCTGCCCTCCCTGTCGGTCTCCACAATGCTGAACGCCGCAGCAGTTGGCACCTGCGTTTTGTCATCATCGGAGACGTGCTGTGATGGTCCTTCCATGTACTCATCTTGAGAAATAAGTGGTTGGGCATCGCTGCACTCAATCTCTTCCACTTCTGGGGCAGGGCTAGGTGGATGGCCCTGGGAAACCCTGCTGACAGAGTCCTCAAAAAGAATAAGAGACTGCTGTATGGCTTGGGGCTCAGACTGCTTGCCTGATTTGCAAGGGGGTGAGGTGAAAGACGGTTGGACATTGGCTGCAGGTGCCAACTCTGACCTTTCTGCAGTAGACTGGGTGGGAGACAATGTGAAGGAACTGGAGGCACTGTCAGCAGCAAACCAATCTACTATCGCCTCTCTGTGTTCTGGCCTCATCACTTCTAGAGGCGTATGATGCCCTACCAAATACTGCTGCAGGTTCTGTCGCCTACTCACACTTGAGGAAGGTGTTTCACTTGTGCGTGTAGCTGGCACAGATCGACCACGTCCTCTCCTTGCAACAGGAGCTCTAGCAGCAGCACCACGACCCCGGCCACGGCCCCTATTTAACGCTCTCCTCATATTTCTGAAATTTAAGATCTTGCCCTAGAAAGGTCTTTATTGAATAGCAGAACAAAAGAACAACAGTATCGCACGGGTGTATCTCATAGTCAAATATGCAAACTATGCCGCAATTTAATGTTTTTTACACCAAAAGGGTGTGTATTGAATAGCGGAATAGGATAAAAAACTGTGTATCTCACACGTACAAACACAGACTAGGCCCGATTAAATTTTTTCCTACCCTAAAGGGAGGATGAGGAAGAGGAGTATGGAACAGGCAGCACCCTCAAATCTTCAGAAGTATGAGATGAACCTCAAAAACTTGGAAAGGTGGATCTCACACGTACCGACACAGACTATTCCGCAATTTAATTGATCCCCAAAGGTTTTTATTGAATAGCGGAATGGGAAATATGATCAAAAAAAGTGTATGTATCTCACACGTACAGAAGCACACTAGGCCCCAATTACTATTGTTTGTACACCTAAAAGGATGGATGAGGAGGAGGAGGAGTATGGAACAGGCAGCACCCTCAAATCTTCAGAAGTATGAGATGAACCTCAAAAACTTGGAAAGGTGGATCTCACACGTACCGACACAGACTATTCCGCAATTTAATTGATCCCCAAAGGTTTTTATTGAATAGCGGAATAGGAAATATGATCAAAAAAAGTGTATGTATCTCACACGTACAGAAGCACACTAGGCCCCAATTACTATTGTTTGTACACCTAAAAGGATGGAGGAGGAGGAGGAGGAGTATGGAACAGGCAGCACCCTCAAAGCTTCAGAAGTATGAGATGAACCCCAAAACTTTGAAAGGTGGATCTCACACGTACCGACACAGACTATTCCGCAATTTAATTGATCCCCAAAGGTTTTTATTGAATAGCGGAATAGGAAATATGATCAAAAAAAGTGTATGTATCTCACACGTACAGAAGCACACTAGGCCCCAATTACTATTGTTTGTACACCTAAAAGGATAGAGGAGGAGGAGGAGTATGGAACAGGCAGCACCCTCAAAGCTTCAGAAGTATGAGATGAACCCCAAAAACTTGGAAAGGTGGATCTCACACGTACCGACACAGACTATTCCGCAATTTAATTGATCCCCAAAGGTTTTTATTGAATAGCGGAATAGGAAATATGATCAAAAAAAGTGTATGTATCTCACACGTACAGAAGCACACTAGGCCCCAATTACTTTTGTTTGTACACCTAAAAGGATGGATGAGGAGGAGGAGGAGTATGGAACAGGCAGCACCCTCAAAGCTTCAGAAGTATGAGATGAACCCCAAAAACTTGGAAAGGTGGATCTCACACGTACCGACACAGACTATTCCGCAATTTAATTGATCCCCAAAGGTTTTTATTGAATAGCGGAATAGGAAATATGATCAAAAAAAGTGTATGTATCTCACACGTACAGAAGCACACTAGGCCCCAATTACTATTGTTTGTACACCTAAAAGGATGGAGGAGGAGGAGGAGTATGGAACAGGCAGCACCCTCAAAGCTTCAGAAGTATGAGATGAACCCCAAAAACTTGGAAAGGTGGATCTCACACGTACCGACACAGACTATTCCGCAATTTAATTGATCCCCAAAGGTTTTTATTGAATAGCGGAATAGGAAATATGATCAAAAAAAGTGTATGTATCTCACACGTACAGAAGCACACTAGGCCCCAATTACTATTGTTTGTACACCTAAAAGGATGGAGGAGGAGGAGGAGGAGTATGGAACAGGCAGCACCCTCAAAGCTTCAGAAGTATGAGATGAACCCCAAAAACTTGGAAAGGTGGATCTCACACGTACCGACACAGACTATCCCGCAATTTAATTGATCCCCAAAGGTTTTTATTGAATAGTGGAATAGGAAATATGATAAAAAAAAAGTGTATGTTTTTCACACGTACAGAAGCACACTTGGCCCCAATTACTATTGTTTGTACCCCTAAAAGGATGGATGAGGAGGAGGAGGATGAAACAGGCAGCACCCTCAAATCTTCAGAAGTATGAGATTGTGTTCACTGTACCCCACAAAGATTGTGTTCACTGCACCCCAAAAGGATTGTCTTCACTGCACCCCACAAAGATTGTGTTCACTGTAATCCACAAAGATTGTGTTCACTGTACCCCCCAAAGATTTTGTTCACTGCACCCCACAAAGATTGTGTTCACTGTACCCCACAAAGATTTTGTTCACTGCACCCCACAAGGATTGTCTTCACTGCACCCCACAAGGATTGTCTTCACTGTACCCCACAAAGATTGTGTTCACTGTACCCCACAAAGATTGTGTTCACTGCACCCCAAAAGGATTGTCTTCACTGCACCCCACAAAGATTGTGTTCACTGTACCCCACAAAGATTGTGCTCACTGTACCCCCCAAAGATTTTGTTCACTGCACCCCACAAGGATTGTCTTCACTGCACCCCACAAGGATTGTCTTCACTGCACCCCACAAAGATTGTGTTCACTGTACCCCACAAAGATTGTGTTCACTGCACCCAAAAGGATTGTCTTCACTGCACCCCACAAAGATTGTGTTCACTGTACCCCACAAGGATTGTCTTCACTGCACCCCACAAGGATTGTCTTCACTGCACCCCACAAAGATTGTGTTCACTGTACCCCACAAAGATTTTGTTCACTGCACCCCAAAAGGATTGTCTTCACTGCACCCCACAAAGATTGTGTTCACTGTACCCCACAAGGATTGTCTTCACTGCACCCCACAAGGATTGTCTTCACTGCACCCCACAAAGATTGTGTTCACTGTACCCCACAAAGATTGTGTTCACTGCACCCCAAAAGGATTGTCTTCACTGCACCCCACAAAGATTGTGTTCACTGCACCCCACAAAGATTGTGTTCACTGTACCCCCCAAAGATTTTTTTCACTGCACCCCACAAGGATTATCTTCACTGCACCCCACAAGGATTGTCTTCACTGCACCCCACAAAGATTGTGTTCACTGTACCCCACAAAGATTGTGTTCACTGTACCCCACAAAGATTTTGTTCACTGCACCCCACAAAGATTGTGTTCACTGCACCCCAAAAGGATTGTCTTCACTGCACCCCACAAAGATTGTGTTCACTGTACCCCACAAGGATTGTCTTCACTGCACCCCACAAGGATTGTCTTCACTGCACCCCACAAAGATTGTGTTCACTGTACCCCACAAAGATTGTGTTCACTGCACCCCAAAAGGATTGTCTTCACTGCACCCCACAAAGATTGTGTTCACTGTACCCCACAAAGATTGTGTTCACTGTACCCCCCAAAGATTTTGTTCACTGCACCCCACAAGGATTGTCTTCACTGCACCCCACAAAGATTGTGTTCACTGTACCCCACAAAGATTGTGTTCACTGTACCCCACAAAGATTTTGTTCACTGCACCCCACAAAGATTGTGTTCACTGTACCCCCCAAAGATTTTGTTCACTGCACCCCACAAGGATTGTCTTCACTGCACCCCACAAGGATTGTCTTCACTGCACCCCACAAAGATTGTGTTCACTGTACCCCACAAAGATTTTGTTCACTGTACCCCACAAAGATTGTGTTCACTGCACCCCACAAAGATTGTGTTCACTGCACCCCAAAAGGATTGTCTTCACTGCACCCCACAAAGATTGTGTTCACTGTACCCCACAAGGATTGTCTTCACTGCACCCCACAAGGATTGTCTTCACTGCACCCCACAAAGATTGTGTTCACTGTACCCCACAAAGATTTTGTTCACTGCACCCCAAAAGGATTGTGTTCACTGCACCCCAAAAAGATTGTGTTCACTGCAGCCCACACACAGAAAAATGGATGTGGATCACTGACACCTGCCTATCTCCTATCCCACACCACACAGCAATATCGATTGTAGTTTGTAGAACACACTGACCCTATAATTCAGCAGACTCTATCCCTAAAATGCCTACAACTCGCCCTGCCTAAACACTCCGACCTGACCCTAAATTCTATCCGGACACCAATTCGTTTTCCCTGCCTGTCTTTCCCTAATCAGCAGCCAGCACGTATGTGTGCTCTGTCCCTGAGCTAAGCAGCAGAATGATGCCGCTGCGGCTGCCTCGAACTTATAAAGACTTGGTCACATGCTTCAGACGGCCAATCACAGCTACTCATACATTTGCAGGCATGGCTGGGATAGCTTAAGGCACACCAGTTAAACGATTGTTGATTGGCTGTTGAAAGCCCGCCATGAAAAGAGCGCCAAAACATGCAAAACCCGGAAATAAAACGACCGAACACGGATTTTTTACCCGAACATACAGTAAAGTGTCCGTGTCCGGGTAACAAAAATCCAATTATTCGGTACGAACACGAATAATACCGTCCGTGTTCGCTCAACACTAGTCCTCACTTGTAAGGTGGTCTCTCTAGTCCCAGCTCCTCCTTCCACATGTGGGTGAGACACAGAGAGGAGTTGCAGTCCAGGATATAGTACCTATACTGTGTACAGTGCACACACAAGGGGTGCGCATGCAGGAAGTAGCCAGAGGTGGCAGCAAAGAGCCCGATGTGAGCTCAATGAAACAGAGCAGCAGAAGCTGCCGACTCAGAAAACCAGCGCAGCCACGGAGCACCTCTGCACTCGCCTCGCCTTCACTAATTCCTGCCAGGCAGCCGGGCCTGTCCCGACACTCAGGCCCCTTACAAGTGTATGGGCTGTACCCCCCTGATGGCGGCCCTGCCTCCCACAGATATGACCATTCCACACTATTGATTGCTTTGGCCGCGTCCAACAATAAAACGGCTCTATTACCTGGGTTGTCAACAGGGATTTGTAGGTTAAGGAACAGTCGTCTAATATTAATAGCTGTGGATCTTCCAGGGATGAATCCCAATTGGTCAGGATGTATTATTTAAGTCATAACTTTAGATAACCTATTCGCAAGGATACGTGCGAGAAGTTTTATATCAGTGGTCAGTAAAGAGATCGGTCTGTAAGAGTCAGGAAATAATGGATCCTTCCCTGGCTTAGGCAAAACTATGATAATGGCTTCCCTCATTGAGTCCGGCAATATTCCAGTATGCATAATGTCTTGCATGGTGGACAGGAGGGTAGGCAGGATGACCTTAGAGTACTTTGTATACACTTCAGCCGGGAGGCCATCTGCCCCTGGTGCATTATTAGTGGGAGCCTGCGCTAAGGCATCCGTAAGTTCGTCCATTGTAAGAGGAGCATTAAGGGACACTCTATCCTGATTACTCAACTGAGGCAAGGAACACGTGTCCAGCAAGGAAGACATAACAGACATCTCCCCTCTAGATTTTGATTGATACAATTCCGCATAAAAGTGCCAAAAGACCTCCACCACCTCCTCCGTGGAGGTCACAGCCCTTCTCGAGTGGTTTGTGGTCGCCACTACTGATCCCTGGTCTTGTTGGGCCTTTGCTACCATGGCTAACATGTGGCCTGTGTTCTCACCCTCCTCAAAATAGGTTTGCTGCAGAAAATACCTTTTTTTTCTCAGCTGCAGACAATACCACGGAATTGTACAAGGCTTGTGCTTCCAGCCAAGCTTTATGAGCGGAAGGAGTCGGGGCATCTATCATGGCCGCTTCCCTACGCTGCATTTCAGCCCGCACAGTGTCCTCCCATTCTGCGGATTTGCACTCAACTACAGTTATCCCCCGTATGATAAGACCTCGCAAAAAAGCATTCAGTGTCTCCCATACAGTGGAAATGGAGGCCGTATCTTGATTAATACGGATAAAATCCGCCAGAGCCTCCAATATAGGATCTGGGTCAGGGAACAGCGTCAGCCAGAACGGATTCACTCGCCACAACGGGTGAACCGTCGGTCCCGCCACTGACACCCTCACCCAGAGTGGAGCATGGTCGGACACTAGACGGGGTGCATATGCAGAATCCGCTACATGTGGTTGCATAGTCTCATTCCCTAGGGCCAGATCTATACGTGACAAACCGCCATGAGTGGCCGAAAAACATAAGGAGCATTTAATGGCCGCATGACTGTCCCTCCAAACATCTCTGAGGCCCAACTCCAACAAGAGCTTAGCAAACGCCGTAGGGCGAGAGGTGGGGGGGGGGGTCCCCTATAGGTAGGACTAAATTTATCCAAAGCCTGGTCCAAGTAATTATTATAATCCCCCATAGCCAGTACTGGGGTGGTTGAGCGGGGCCCCACAAATTGCGCCAATAGATGCAGGACCTCATGTGAGAAGGGTGGAGGGATATACACAGAAGCCAGGACACACAAGAAACCATTAATTTTGCACAGTAAAAATACAAATCTCCAATGATCATCTAGCCACTGCTGCAGGCACACAAAGGTAACATCCCGAGACACTAGGACACTCACTCCCCTAGAATAGGAGGAGTAGACAGAATGGTATTGTAAAGGATAGGCTCGGGAACATAACAGTTGCGTAGTGGTGCCCAGCAGATGGGTCTCCTGGAGGCAAATTATTGCAGGTCTCAGCTTTTTAAAATAACTAAAGATAGCCAGTCTCTTGACACCATCAGCCAAGCCCTGGACGTTCCAAGTTAATATCAATACATTAGACAGTGTGGACGCCATGGATTAATAAGATATATACACATTGACACCCCCCGGGAAGCGCCCCACCGGGCCATTCCCTGAAGAGGCATGAATACCGTAATACCAAGTCATAAAAAAGTTCATCTGACGAAAGAGGCTGTAGTTGAGGGAATCTGAGCAGTCCATGCAGGTTGATCACTGTGGTGAACAACCAGTCCTCTGAGAGTCTCACCTGTAGAAAAGTAGAGAAAAGAGCAAGCAAAAGGCAACTGGGTTAACAGGGCCCAGAGAAACAAGGTGTTCTGTCTCACAGAACAATAGTGTCCTCACAGGACAGTGTAATGTTCCGGTACCTCTGGTACCCTTGTCTCCATATTTCTCCTCTCCTAATTGCGTCCCATCTTGTGTAACAAAGGACGCATATACCTTTAAGACCGGATGACATCATTGCCGAGCGCCGCTATGAGCGGCTATTTCAATCGCCGGTTTTCTCTCACTCATCGCTCGTTCAAACCCACATGTTCATCGCACCTACGCCTGTGAAGTCGGAGCTGCTGACATTTCTCCCTTGCTGAACTGAAGCCGGAAACCTCGCTGGTGATCCGTATCTCGCTACGGGATCACCCCTCTCCAATGGACACTGTTACTTCTAAACCTATCTAAGTGATAAGTACCCCGCAGGGGATTATTGCTAACCAAATCTCCTACTGTCATCTACTGCAATTACCAAGACTATCTGTATCTATCTATTCACTATCATCTGCATAGACTGTTAGCTCTTGGGACTACCTTCAACTATCCTTGCACTAGGTTACTCTGTCTAAGTATACTCCATCTGTGTCCTCTTACCATCTGCACTATACTTGACATCAGAACCTATCTGCTTTACCATCACCTGCAACTCTCCTAATACTACTTCTAGTGCTCACCATACAATAGCCTGTCTCTCATCTATATATCCTCATATACTCTATCCCTCCATTAAACATCTATTAATATATATAGTATATAACAGGCTGTACACGGTGATGAAGTCCTGAGAGTTGGATATGTGTGTTCAACAGATTCTCTACAAGGCTACTGAGTGTAATAATTCTGCAGCTGTAAATCTATCCACTAACAAAAACGCATGAACGTTACAGATTGAACGAGCCTTTAAAAAAAAAAAAATGGATTCAGCAGAATTATCCACTCATGTACTACAATTAAAACAGCAAGTAGATGCATTGATCCTTGCGCTTACAGAGGTAAAAAATGACAATCAAACCTTGAGACAGCAGCTTGGCCGTCTCACACAGCCTCCTGCTGCTCAGCCCCGTGAGCCTAAGATAAACCCTCCTATAGTGTTTTCTGGTGATCGGAGCAAATTCCGTGAATTTAAAAACGCATGTCGATTGTTTTTTTTGTTAAAACCTCTAACCTACACCACTGACCAAATTAAGGTTTGTACCATCATCTCCTATTTAACGGGTGAACCCCGGGCCTGGGCAGATGCTCTCTTTGAAAAGGATGATCCACTCCTTAATTCTTATCCCTTATTTCTAGCACAACTTGCTACTTTATATGAAGACCCCAACAAGCAGAGTACCACTGACACCCAATTACGGGCCTTAAAACAAGGAAGGAGACCTGTTGAAGATTTCGTGGCGAATTTTAAAAGATGGTCCCCTGATGCAGGGTGGAACGACACATCTTTGCGAACGCAGTTTAGACTCGGCCTATCTGAGGCCGTTAAAGACGAGCTCTCCCGAGCGGATTTACCTGGCACTCTAGAGGGACTGATCCAGACCAGTATCAATATTGACAGACGACTACGAGAAAGAAAGGCTGAGAAGATGGGCTCACCATTTTCCAGTCCTTCTCGGATGTTGCCTGCTGACCCTACTCCTATGGAAGTAGGAATGATACGTTCACCTCTGACCCTTTCTGAACGTGCCAGGAGGAAAACCGAACATCTTTGCATGTACTGCGCATCCCCGAATCATTTGGTAAACGACTGTCCTCTTGTCCGCAGAAAAGAGGGTGAGTGTTCAAATGTCTTGCTAGGGGGACTCACAACTTCCTTTTCTAATCATTATCTTTTTGTTCAATTAACATTGCAGTGGGACCAAACTAGGATCACCACCAAGGCTATGATTGACACAGGATCTTGTGGAAACTACATTGACATTTGTTTTGTCTCCCTTAATAAAATACCTATTGTTTCAAAACCCAAACCTGTCTCCGTTAGTTTTATTAACGGTACCCCTTTATCCTCTGGTCCTATCACCAGTCAGACACAGGCACTTCTTGTAACTGCTGACGAGTCTCATGTGGAGACCACCACCTTTGATGTATTAACTTCACCACATTTTCCAATCATTTTGGGACTTCCCTGGTTACACATACATCAACCAATCATCGATTGGAAAACAAGAACGTTAGCCTTCTCTTCTCACTATTGTGAGACAACGTGTAACCTCCCCACACATGATAGGATCCTGTCTGTACTGCCGGATGACATTATTCCTAAGTGTTATCAAGATTTATCGGAGGTTTTCCTTGAGAAAAACGCTCAAATGCTACCTCCCCATAGGGACTATGATTGCTGTATCGATCTGCTCCCTAATAGCAAGTTGCCTTACGGACATGTATATCCTCTCTCACAGGATGAACTCTCTCACCTTAAGGAGTATCTGGATGAGAACTTGGCAAAAGGATTCATCCGACCTTCTACTTCCTCCACTGCTGCTGGGCTCTTCTTCGTCCGCAATAAGGACTCTAGCCTTAGGCCTATCATTGATTTCAGACAATTAAATGCCATCACAATAAAGGATCGTTATCCTTTACCTCTTATTCCTGAACTTATCGAACAGGTGCGTGGGGCTTCTTTCTTTTCAAAATTGGACCTAAAAGGGGCATACAATTTAATTTGAATCCGTAAAGGGGATGAATGGAAGACGGCATTCAGAACCAGATACGGACTGTTTGAGTACCTTGTAATGCCATTTGGGCTATGTAATGCTCCCGCAGCCTTCCAACGGTTTATAAATGAGATATTCCAAGACTTGCTTGATGTTTGTGTGGTAGTATATTTGGACGATATACTTATCTATTCTCATTCCTTACCTGAGCACATAAAACATGTGAGACTTGTGTTGTCAAGACTACTTGCACATAACTTATATGTTAAATCAAAGAAATGTTTGTTTCATAAAGAGGAAGTACTATTCCTAGGTTATATTATATCTAAAAGTGGAATCAAAATGGACATGAGCAAAATATCCTGCATTCTGGATTGGCCTGTGCCAACCACTCGCAAAGCATTACAAAGGTTCCTAGGATTCTCTAATTACTACAGGAAATTCATTAAAAACTTCTCTGCGATTGTGAAACCTCTCACACAACTTACAAGCACGAAGAAACCATTTAATTGGACAAAAGAAGCAAATGGAGCATTCTCTCTGCTGAAATCAAGCTTTACTACTGCCCCCATACTATGCCATCCAGACCCATCCCTTCAATACATCTTGGAGGTAGATGCGTCTAATATGGCAGTAGGAGCAGTTCTCTCACAACGACCAACAAACACCTCACCTCTTCACCCAGTTGCTTTCTTTTCAAAGTCATTAAGTAGCCCCGAGGTGAACTACCCAGTAGGTGAGAAGGAGTTATTAGCCATAAAACTGGCATTAGAGAATTGGCGACATCTACTTGAGGGCACTCAATTGCCAATTCTGATATATACTGATCACAAAAACCTTCAATACCTTCAGACTAATAGAACTCTTTCCCACCGGCAGGTACGGTGGTCGTTATTCTTTCTGAGATTTAATTTTTTAGTAACTTACACCCCCGCAGACAAAAATAAAAAAGCGGATGCACTCTCACGACTAGCCGAGAAAGATTGCACTGAGGTTCCCTCAGTTCCTATAATACCACTTGAGCGTATTATCGGAGTCGTTCGCTCCCTGAAGGAGGAGATTTTGCACAGCATAGGGTTGGATTCACCTCCACCACAACTAACTACTGACGCAGAAGGCTTCCTCTACTACAACGATAAATTATACATACCCCCTACTATGCGAACCAAGATCTTAGAATTGTCGCATGATGTACCTATGGCAGGACATATGGGTATGACTAAAACTCTCAATCTACTCACTAGGCAATTTTGGTGGCCAGACATGAAGACAACCGTAAAAAAGTTTGTTTCATCTTGTGATATCTGTGCAAGGTCTAAAATTGACAACACGAAACCATCAGGGTTACTTTGTAGTTTACCGATACCCCAGGTTCCGTGGGAAGTGGTATCCTTAGACTTCATAGTGGAACTACCACCTTCCAAAGGATTCAACACCATCTTGGTGTCAGTGGACCATCTGACCAAGATGGCACATTTCACTCCTATCCGAAAACTACCTTCATCCAAACAAACAGCGGAATTACTTGTGAAACATGTCTTTAAGTTACATGGTATTCCAAAAACACTGCTGTCTGACCGTGGTTCACAATTCATCTCAAAGTTTTGGCTAGCTCTATGTCAGCTACTGCGAATAGAGCGTAACCTTACTTCTCCCTACCACCCTCAGACCAACGGACAGACAGAGAGAGTTAACCAGTGCATTGAACAGTACCTGCGTTGCTATACTTCGTATCTACAGGACGATTGGGCAGATCTCCTCCCGCTGGCGGAATTCGCCTATAACAACGCTACTCATAGCACTACTAAGCAAAGTCCGTTTTACCTGAATTATGGGTTTCATCCCACACTCCTTCCTCCACGTATCTTGCCATCAAGTAATCCAGTGGCATCTGATTATCTTGCCCAGATAAAGGATTCTCTGGGATTACTCAACAATACCATATCTCATGCTCATAGCCAACAAAAAAAGTACTACGACCTCCGTAGGAAACCCTCTCCCCAATATGCCATTGGGGATCTTGTTTGGCTTTCTACAAAAAATCTGAGACTAAAAATCCCTAGTAAAAAACTTGGACCTCTATTTCTGGGACCTTTTCCAATAGAGAAGCTTATTGGAAAAGCTGCAGTCCAACTCACATTGCCAGTAGACCTCAAGATACATCCTGTCTTCCATGTGTCTCTACTGAAGCCCCATGTTCCTAACCAAGGAATAGGGCCTACAATCTCACCTCCACCTCCTGTACAAGTGGAAGGTGGAGAAGAATTTGAGATAAAAGAAATTTTGGATTCCCGTTTCAATAGAAGAAGACTCCAGTATCTTGTACGATGGAAGAATTATGGGCCCCAAGATGACACCTGGCTGGATACCTCCGATATACATGCCCCTAGACTGATTCGCAATTTCCACTCAAAATATCCGGAAAAAACAGTTCTAGAGGCCTTCCGGAGCCGGCCTTAAGGGGGGGGGTACTGTAATGTTCCGGTACCTCTGGTACCCTTTTCTCCATATTTCTCCTCTCCTAATTGCGTCCCATCTTGTGTAACAAAGGACGCATATACCTTTAAGACCGGATGACATCATTGCCGAGCGCCGCTATGAGCGGCTATTTCAATCGCCGGTTTTCTCTCACTCATCGCTCGTTCAAACCCACATGTTCATCGCACCTACGCCTGTGAAGTCGGAGCTGCTGACATTTCTCCCTTGCTGAACTGAAGCCGGAAACCTCGCTGGTGATCCGTATCTCGCTACGGGATCACCCCTCTCCAATGGACACTGTTACTTCTAAACCTATCTAAGTGATAAGTACCCCGCAGGGGATTATTGCTAACCAAATCTCCTACTGTCATCTACTGCAATTACCAAGACTATCTGTATCTATCTATTCACTATCATCTGCATAGACTGTTAGCTCTTGGGACTACCTTCAACTATCCTTGCACTAGGTTACTCTGTCTAAGTATACTCCATCTGTGTCCTCTTACCATCTGCACTATACTTGACATCAGAACCTATCTGCTTTACCATCACCTGCAACTCTCCTAATACTACTTCTAGTGCTCACCATACAATAGCCTGTCTCTCATCTATATATCCTCATATACTCTATCCCTCCATTAAACATCTATTAATATATATAGTATATAACAGGCTGTACACGGTGATGAAGTCCTGAGAGTTGGATATGTGTGTTCAACAGATTCTCTACAAGGCTACTGAGTGTAATAATTCTGCAGCTGTAAATCCATCCACTAACAAAAACGCATGAACGTTACAGACAGCAGGATGTAGGTAAAGTAGGCATACTGATTGCATCCAAAGAAGGGGGATCAAAACAGTCCCGCTCAGCTGAGCGGCGGATATAAGTGCAAAACCCAAGAGGGTTAAAACACTGGTTGATGGGTTAGTCACTCAGAAACGTTCCTTCCTCACTCCATTAAAAGATCTCAGCAGTCGAAGGATGACAGTTCCAAGCAGTTAAGTGGGTGCCTGGCGGGCCAGGTTACGTTCTTCTCAGTCCAGCTAGTGCACCACTGCAGAGTGGTTATCAAAAAAGAGAGTGGAACCATTAGCTATCACTATCAATTTCGCAGGGTACAGCATAAAATATTGTACATTTAAAGGGTGCAGCCTTTTCTTGATATCCAGGAATTTTGCGTGTCTGCGTTGTACCTCTGTAGAAAAATCAGGATACAGGGAAACTCTATCATTACTGACCAAGGGGTCTGCTGCAATTCTGGCCTTATTGAGGATCACATCTCGAGCTTTATAGTTGAGTAATTTGAAGAGAAAAGGCCTGGGGGGAGCCCCAGATGGAGGGGGCCTGGCTGGGATACGGTCCTCCAAGGAGCTAACCCGGCCCTCCAATGCAGTGGTACGGTCTCTAAGTTTTTGCATATCTTGGCGGACCAGTGACAGTTCTACTTTCATGCCCTTCTCCTCCCATGCCCTAGCTCAGCTATAGTGGCGTTACCACTGAGAAGATTTCCCGCAGGGTGGGTTCAGGGTCCTTGTCCGAGGAGTGTGAAGCAGGCCGCATGGAAGGTAGGACATGTCCATTAGAGTAGGCGAGAACCCCATCCATCGGCTCCAAGGGGGCCCCTCCTCCCTCCGTATCCCCCATGACCAAATCCTTCTCTCCCATGTCCGCAGATGATGAGTGTGGAGGTGGCTCTTTACCTTGGGGCCTGGAGAACAGTCTCTGTGCAGCCTCTTTTTGTTTCTCCTTAGCTGAGCGGGCCGCGGCACCGCCATCTCGGGATCCGGATTGTCGTCTGCCGGGTGTTCGGGCCCCGCCTGGACATCATAGTGGCCGGCAATATCCCTTCGGCAGGTAAGTATGGAGGTACAGGATAGTGCCCAGTCTCACAGGGACAGAAAAAAGCAGGATGGCCGAGATTTAGCAGGATAACTCAGGATGCCAGCGGAGCTGCTGCAGGACACGTCTTCTCACATCACGCTCCGGCCACGCCCCCTAGTAATGTGAACAGGTTTGAATAGAAACCTCTAAGCCGTTCCTGTTGGGGAACCGGCACAATCACCCCTTGAGCCAGGAGATCTTGCACAGCCTCCCACAGATCCTTCAAACGCTCCGGTGAAGATTTGACTGAAAGAACCTGTCCCCTGGCCAGGACCGGAATTCGATCTTGTACAACCAGTTCACAAACCAAATCATCTTGAATGAAGGAAGTGCAGAGTTCCTAAAAGAAACGCAGACATCACCCCACCCCTGAGCCGGGTGAGGGTGCCCCTTCATGCTGAAGAAGACTTGTTTGCCGCACCAAACTGACCAGCCTTGGTCTTGCTCCAGGGCTTTCTAGCACCTCCAGAAGTTTTGAACGGCTTACCTTTTTTCTTCTGCCCCAGAGGCATGAAAAAAACGTTTGTGAGCAGAAAAGGAAGGACCCCGCTTAGGTCGGGGTGTCTTATCCTTGGAAGATTGAGGAAGAAGAGTACTCTTCCCTCCAGTCAGTCCCTTGATCAACTCATCCAGTGAGTCACCAAATAACCTGTCTCCCAGAAAGGGGAGATCAGCTAAGGCCTTTTTAGAAGCTTGATCAGCCAACCAGATCTTCAACCAAACCATGCGTCTTAAAACAAGGCCCACGGCCGAGACCCTGGCCACCAGGGGAGCCTCATCCATAGACGCATCACACAGGAACACCAGAGCCTGGATCGCCTGGTCCAACAGTTCTAGCTTGAAAAGGAAAAGAGAGAAAAACAGGCGCCTCTGAGTGAAGACTGTAGCATTTAATTGGCAAATTACATTAAAAACTTACATCAGGGTAAGTAAGTGTGGGTGAGGTGGGTCCTTGCGGTGTCCATGTTATGGCTTGCAGCTTGGGGTCACCGCTGGGGGTCTGTGTTTCCTCTCAGATCTTCCTGTTCCTGTCCGACAGGAAGTGGTGCCACTGGCATGGAACTGAGGATCAGCCTGACGAAGGGCCACGCATGCCTCGAATGCTAGCACCACCCCACTTCCACCGGATGTGATGAGGGAGAAGCTGTGACGCCGACAGGACACCAGGAAGTGCCAGAAGCCACTGACACAGCCAGGACCCAGGGCTGTCTACACCTCTCCTGCAGTGGATCGGATGACTTGCAGTAAAGCCTGCTTTCCTATCACTCATGTGAGTGCATTACCTTTCTGCCAATAAAGGATTTTTTAATACTACACTCAGGTGGCGCTGCTCTGTTCTCTCTGTTCTAACTCTGATAGAGCCGGCGGCCACCCAGCCATCCATCTCTACATAGACTCTACTCCATGGACTTTGTATCTATATACACCTGAAACATTTATCATTATTGTGTTTTTTATCAATATTTTTTGATTCTCTATATCTGCTTTTATATCTATTGTTGACATTCGTTTTTATAATTTTCCCCTAACACTGTGGGTTTAATAGCGCTGGTCCAGCATCTGTTATATATTTCTGTATGCTACTTGATTTAAGCCTCCCTTGAGATGTGGAGCTATTAAAGAAGACAAATTGTTCTCTGCCCAAGACAGGATCTGTAGCGCTAAGGATCAGAAGAAATGTAGGCCACTGCTGTGTAATTGTCGGATAATACCTGAATGTCATGCCCCTGGATCACCCTCCTGAAAGCCAAAAGCCCCAAGAGGATAGCCTTCAACCCCTGAGCAAATTGGCTTTCGAAATGAGCCCTCCAACCCCAGAAGCTTGCATCTGTTGTCAATCTCTTTGCGGCCGGAAAAGTCCAGAAGAGACCCCTGCTCAGATTTGTTGCCTCTCTCCACCACCATAACTTCCTCTTGACCCCAAAAGAGACTAAGATCTGTTACATAGTTATCAGTCCATCCAGTTCAACCTATGATGTGTGTATGTTTGCTGTTAACCGTACATTGTATACCCTGTATGTTGTGGTCTTTAAGATGCCCATCTAATAGTTTTTTTGAAACTATCGACGCTCCCTGCTGATACGACTGCTTGTGGAAACGAATTCCACATCCTTACTGCTCTGACAGTGAAGAACCCCTTACGTATTTTAAGGTTAAACCATTTTTCCTCTAGTTTTAGTGAGTGGCCACGTGTCTTATTGTATTCCCTTTCTCTGAAAAGTTTGTTCCTTGTGCTAGGGTCGCCAGTACAGTATTTGTACATTTATATCATATCCCCCCTCAAGCGTCTCTTTTCCAGAGAGAATAAGTTCAGTTTTGTAGTCTTTCCTCATAACTGATGTCCTCCATTCCTCTAATTATTTTTGTTGCCCTTCTCTGGACTCTCTTCAGTTCCAGCACATCCTTCCTGAGGACCGGTGCCCAGAACTGGACAGCATACTCCAGATGTGGCCGGACCAGAGTCTTGTAGAGTGGGAGAATAATCTCTTTATTTCTGGAGTGAAATCCCTTTTTTTATACATGCCAGTATTCTGTTGGCTTTGCTTGCAGCGGCTTGGCATTGCATGCCACTGCCAAGCCTGTTGTCCACTAGTACCCCCAGGTCCTTTTCCATCTTAGATTCACCCAGAGGTTTCCCCCCTAGTGAGTAGCTTGCTTTCGTGTTTCTGACGCCCAAGTGCATTACTTTACATTTTTCAACATTAAACCCCAAATGCCATGTAGTTGCCCACCCCATTATTTTGTTCAGGTCCGCTCGTAAGGTTTCCACATCCTGCATAGAAGATATTGGCATGCTTAGTTTAGTATCATCCGCAAATACTGAGATTGTGCTAGATATCCCCTCCTCTAGATCATTTATGAATATATTAAACAGGATTGGTCCCAGGACAGAACCTTGGGAGACCCCACCTTCCACAGCCGCCCAATCTGAATACTCCACATTAATCACCACCCTCTGGACTCTCCCCTGGAGCCAGTTTTCTTTCCAGGTACTCACCCTATGGTCCATACTTACGTTCCTTAGTTTGTACAGTAAGCGTTTGTGGAGTAAGGCTTTCCTTTATCTAGGTGGCAGCTCACTTCATTGTAGAAGGTTGGTCTGGCAAGAACGATTTTTCACGAATCCATGCTGATTACTACTAATAATACCGTTTTCATTACTAAAGTCTTGTATGTGGTCCCTTAACATCCCCTCCAAAATCTTGCAGACTACTGATGTTAGGCTGACCGGCCTATAGTTACCCGGTGTCAGCAACAAGTGTGACCAGAAATGTGTGGACTGACACAGAGAACATTAGACATAATTAAGGTGTAAAGAATATCATTTATTTAAAAATAAGTGAATAACACAAATGTAAACGCACCTCCAGAAAACTATAACTGTGTAAATCCAATCAGATACCCAAACAATAGTGACACACAGCAAACAACTGCTCAAACCAAATATATACAAAACAGGATAAATGAATAGTAATAGTAACAGAGCCGGGGTCATACACGGGAGATCAAGCAGAGGGAGCTGGGAGCAAGACAGAACAGAGAGAGGGTTGCAGGAGATGGAGTAAGCAAACAGGAAGGAAGGAATCAGGCTGCAGGGTCAGGATCAGAGTCCAGGATCAGTATACAGTGACACAGGAATGCAGGTCAGGCGCACATAGAGACAATACCAAGGCAGTGAGAAGAAGCATACACAGGGTTTAAATATACTTCCTGCAACCAGCATCAGGTGATGACTGATTGCATAAGATGTTCGCTTCTAACTACTGAGAGACACCCGCTGGTGGACACTGGAACTGCAGCCTATGGATCTGGGAGCTACAGTGCCACCAGCAGGTGAGTTCTTTCCTGACAGTACCCCCCCTCTAAGGAGCGGCCTCAGGACGCTCCAAAAAACCCTAGCTAAACCAGGCCATAAAAGACAGTCATTTGCTGCACAAATCCAGAGCAAAAGTTCCTTGTAGGCTAAAGAAGTACCGGGTTCCAAGCGAGATGCCCCATTGCCAAGATCCAACAATAGGCAAAGTGTCCCACCGCCTGGGTCAGGTGACTGACTGGGTATCCCACCGCTGAGGTCAAGCAACTGGCTGGGTGTCCTGCTGGCCAGATCCTCTGACATGTACAGAATTTGATAGCTTGCCTGGTTTCCAGGACTTACTCTGCACTTCAAAAGCCACCTAGGTATCTCGGAGGCACTGGTTACCCGACCCGGGTCCCCTAGTGCACCCGAAGCTGGGGCAAGCGCATCCGGATCATGGGGAGGCACAGATAGTACCCCTCCATTCCCCAGGAGCTTACCATGACCAGGGCCATGAAGGCAAATGCAGCTACTGGTTACCATGGGCATGTCCGGACCACCAGGCTTTGGAGCCATAGGAACAACACTCTGCCAGAGGGACTCAACCGAGGCAACCGACAAACGAATCTCAGGCCAAACAGGTAACCCATATAAAGCATGCGAGGACTCAGAGCTTTCAAACCCATTAGCAGGTGAACACTTTGTTTTTGCATGACAGTCCAACCGAGCAGCTGGTATTGAGTCAGTAGAACCCGGCTGGGTGGTAAGTAGAAGAGAAGTAAGATCAGGCTGGTCAATGGTAAAAGGATCATCAGACGCATGCTGGACATCAAGCATGGGATCATCAGGCTGGACATGTGGCACCGGATCAGAGGCAGAAGAAGGCAGGTTGTCAGACAGCATATCCCTAGGGGTAGACTTGTCATCGAGCAGCAGACCATCAGAGGCAGGCAGGTTGTTAGGGACAGGATGTCCAGAGACAGGCTGGGCATTGGGCACCTGCTCCTTTGGCTGGGCAACAGGGACCGGAACTTCAAGCTGGGCAACAGGGACCGGAACTTCAAGCTGGGCAACAGGGACCGGAACTTCAAGCTGGGCAACAGGGACCGAAACTTCAAGCTGGGCAACAGGGACCGAAACTTCAAGCTGGGCAACAGGGACCGAAACTTCAAGCTGGGCAACAGGGACCGAAACTTCAAGCTGGGCAACAGGGACCGAAACTTCAAGCTGGGTAAAAGGGACCAGAACTTCAGGCTGGAGCAGATCGGCTGGCGTGGAAGCAGGCTGGAGCAGATCGGCTGGCGTGGAAGCAGGCTGGAGCAGATCGGCTGGCGTGGAAGCAGGCTGGAGCAGATCGACTGGCGTGGAAGCAGGCAGATCCGCTGGCGTGGAAGCAGGCAGATCTGCTGGCGTGGATGCAGGCTGGAGCAGATCCGCTGGCGTGGATGCACAATTGGATAGTGGCAAGATTTTGCAAGTTGGGAAAAACTTTTGTTTCTTTTTGGGTTTTGCCACTGAGGTTCTGCATGTGAACACAGGGCTGTGAGTAGGGGGAGCAGCTGGTAGCAAAGAAAAGCTGGGGAATTTTGAAAAAGAGGGAGCAGTAACTAAGGAGGATTTCTGAAGGATTGGTGCAGGCAGTGGAGAAGAGGTAAGCTTCAAGGAGTTAAAGGCAGGGTAGGTGCAGCAAGTGGGAACAGGGTACTGACATATGGTTGGTAGAAGGGTATACTGGGCTGCAACTGTGGTTGCTGTGGGTGATGGAGAGAGAGATGTTTGAGCAGGCAGGTGTCTAGCAGTAGGAAGGGGTTGTTGCAAACTGACTGAAGCTGAGTGCAATATATCTGACCATGCTTGTAGTAACGGTTGAACAAGATTCAGTTTACACTCTGCCTGTCTGACAAGAGACTGCACTGCATTAATACACTCTACTAGCACCTGTTGGGAACATGCTGCATAGTGCTCAAAGAAATAAGAGGAGTCATCCTCCAATAATCATACCAGTGATTCTACCTGAGCCATACTAAAGGGGGGAGAAAAGTCATCACTTTCTTTAGGAATACTGGACAAAGCCAACTCTGCACAAACTTGAATCAATGGCTGAACATCATCAAACAGCATCCTGCCCTGATCAACTAGGGAATGAGCAAGACGAATGCATTCTAACAGCTGGTCCCTGGCCCACTCCTTTAATATCTGGCAGCAGTATTCTTTTTCCTCTGTCACCAGCAAAGAAAAGTAAATTACCTCCTCAAGATGCATCTTGCAACAAATAACAGAGCCAAGATGGCTTCTCTGTGCAGCCACTTCTGGTCAGGGCTGGCCTTGGTATTCTGTCAGCAACAGGTGTGACCAGAAATGTGTGGACTGACACAGAGAACATTAGACATAATTAAGGTGTAAAGAATATAATTTATTTAAAAATAAGTGAATAACACAAATGTAAACGCACCTCCAGAAAACTATAACTGTGTAAATCCAATCAGATACCCAAACAATAGTGACACACAGCAAACAACTGCTCAAACCAAATATATACAAAACAGGATAAATGAATAGTAATAGTAACAGAGCCGGGGTCATACACGGGAGATCAAGCAGAGGGAGCTGGGAGCAAGACAGAACAGAGAGAGGGTTGCAGGAGACGGAGTAAGCAAACAGGAAGGAAGGAATCAGGCTGCAAGGCCAGGATCAGAGTCCAGGATCAGGATACAGGGACACAGGAATGCAGGTCAGGCGCACATGGAGACAATACCAAGGCAGTGAGAAGAAGCATACACAGGGTTTAAATATACTTCCTGCAACCAGCATCAGGTGATGACTGATTGCATAAGATGTTCGCTTCTAACTACTGAGAGACACCCGCTGGTGGACACTGGAACTGCAGCCTATGGATCTGGGAGCTACAGTGCCACCAGCAGGTGAGCTCTTTCCTGACACCCGGGATATATCTCTGCCCTTTTTTAAATATTGGTACCACGTTGGCTTTTTTCCAATCAGCTGGCACCATACCTGTCTGTAGACTATCCTTAAAGATCAAGAATAATGGTCTGGCAATCACCTGGCTGAGCTCTTTAAGAACCCTTGGGTGCAAGCCATCCGGTCCCGGTGATTTATTTATGTTAATTTTCTCTAGTTTAGTTCTAAGTCTATCTTCTGTTAGCCATGGTGGTACTTCCTGAGGTGTATTATTTAGTTTAGCATTACAAGCTGGGTTAGTGTAGCCCCCCAATTCTTTTGTGAAGACTGAAGAGAAGAAATTATTTAACACTTTCACCTTCTCTCTGTCCTCTGTGGCTAGATTTCCGTCTTTTATGGGGCCAATGTGTTCTGGCCTCGCTTTCTTACTGTTTATATACTTAAAGAATTTCTTGGGTTTTTTTTTTTACTCTCTTCCGCTATATGTCTCTCGTGTTCTATTTTAGCCGCCTTGATTTTGTCTTTACATTTTTGATTACACTCTTTGTAATGCTTGAATGCTGCCAATGACCCCTCAGCCTTGTATTTTTTGAAGGCCTTTTCTTTAGTATTAATATGCATTTTTATGTTGGAGTTTAGCCACCCAGGATTTAGTTTTGCTCTTTTAAATTTATTTCCCTTTGAAATGCACTGGCCAATCCCTTTGTTTAGTATGCTCTTGAAGCACTCCCATTTTTCCTCCATGTTCTTTGTTCCCAGGGTTCTATCCCATTTGATATTTTCTAGCAAAGAGCGCAGTTTTGGGAAATTGGCTCTTTTGAAATTCAGTGTCCTTATATTACCCTTGTGTTTCCTGTTACTATGATTAATACTAAAACGAATTGACCTATGGTCACTGTTTCTTAAGTTGCCCCGTATTTCTTTTTTTTTTTAACAAGACTTTTATTGAGACTTTGTCAGTTTGTACAGCAAATAAAAGTGCAGTAATCAAAGCATACAATGTAACAAATAAACGCATAATACGAGCACACAACCATTAAGTCTGGGAAGGCGACAAGCCTCAAGTTTTCTTTGTTATACAGGAGGCTATGAGTATCATTGGGTCGTCCCCGAAGGGACCTACTAGCCTTATAGTGGATGAGGGCGGGGGGGGGGGGGGAAGGAGGCGAGGGAAGACAAGGGTAAGGTGGGGGGAGGGGGGGGGGTGACAGTAACATAAATGCATACATCAACTTAACCAACGGTATAGAGTACTGCGGTGTGTCGTATGGAGTCAAGGAGTAAAGAGATTAATACTGTTAAGCTAAACCTCAAACGGTATCATACCATTATTAGTAGTAGGTAACCAGTCAGGAGTCATCATCATTTAGGCGGAATGGAATCGGGCGGATTGGTGACAGCCATGAGATCGGGTGATCAACACAGGTCCCCCGTAGCAGGGGGGAGTCCAAAGAAAGAGAGGGGGCCTGTCCATTTTTTCCTGAATTTGGATGGATTTTGGTGGGGGTGGTTGGCAAGTTCCATATGTTCCAGTTTCCATAATGCCGTGACATCAGCCCTGATTTCAGAGATAGCGGGAGGAAACGTGTCCATCCAGTGCTTGAGTATAGCCCTGCGGGCAATCATGTAGCAGGAGGAAAGCCATGGTTTGAATTGTATCAAGGAAGCTCTCATTCGAGGAGGTATTGAGTCCAGTTGTGTGTCTAGGAAGCCGAGCACCAAAGCATAGAAATCCTTGGGTAATGGGTAGCCTACCAGGCGAGAGATGAAAGTGAGTATTTTGTCCCAGAAGGCTGAGATCATTGGACACTCCCAAAATTTATGGAGTAGGGTGGGATGCAGAGAGTGGCAAAGCGTACAGTAATGATGGCAAAGGTCTTTGGATGAGCGAAGATGTGGGAAGTAAGCCCTGTGCAGAATTTTAAATTGTTGCTCCCTCCAGAATTCATCGTGTACATGTTTGCACGTGTAACGATAACCCTGTAAGGCGTACGTTTGCGCAAGGGGAGAATTCATGACTTTATTCCATGGTAAGGCAATTTGCTGGGCAACATTTGTAAGACTGTCCGAGTTGAGGGGTCGATAGATATGCGAAATCCTATGTTTTTGCGAATGGATCCAGGAGTCTATTTGTGAGGCCTTGAATCGAAGAAATTTGGAGGGGCATACGGCATTTGTAAAGCTGAGACATTGCTGGAGAAACAGGTGTTGGTTGGAGGTGACCCCGTATAGCTCGGAGAGATCCGTCAGAGATAGGGGTGTCCCCAATGTTTCATTATAAAGTTGAGAGAATGTTGTCAGACCCCCTGCTGCCCAGGAGGAACAGATGTGATGTTGACGGGCCTGTGGGAACAAGGGGTGACCCCGTATAGGAAGGAACTTGGAGATGGTCACAGGGACCTGCAGTTGTTTCCTGACCGCTCTCCATGTGGCAACAGTGTCTCTAACCAAAAGATTGGATTTGAGGTGTGCGGGTAGATCTCTATGTGAACAGTGTAATAAAGCGGACAGGTCATAAGGTGCCACCATATTCGTTTCCAGCTCGTAATTTGTGTATTTGGACTCCCGTCGTATCCAGTCTAGGCAGCCCCTCATCAGGCAAGAGAGATTGTAGATCCTGGTATTGGGCAGGCCGATCCCCCCCTCCCTTTTGGTAAGGAACAGCTTGGGAAGTGCTATACGAGGCCGGCGTCCCTTCCATAGGAAGGAGGCGAGGGCCTTTTGAAGTCTCTGGATATCCGCATGTTTCAATAGGAGAGGGATTGTCTGCATCGGGTATAGGAGTTTGGGGAAACCGGCCATCCGGAAGAGATGGCAGCGGCCAAAAAAGGAAATGGGTAGAGAGTTCCAATGTTGGAGATCTGCCACCAATTTATCAATGACAGGGGTAAAGTTTAGACGGTAAATAGACGAGGGGTGGGGACCAATTTTAATTCCCAGGTAAGTGATGTGGGTCTTGGCCAGCGGTAGCGGGGATGAGGAGGCCCAATGGGGCGTCCGCGGGGCATTGAGAGGGAGAACCTCACTTTTGGAAAAATTGATACGCATGCCCGAGCAGAGGCGAAAAGACTCAAATATTGATTGGATGATCGGGAGGTCGTGAGGGGGGTCCGAGGTGAAAACCAGAACATCGTCCGCAAAAAGTGCGGCTCGGAGCTCCGCGTCTCCCACCCGTACCCCCCGCAACTGGGGGTGAGAAGTGAGCGTCCTGGAGAGGGGTTCGACAGCCAAATTAAAAAGGAGAGGGGATAGTGGGCAGCCCTGTCTAGTGCCCTTGAACAATCGAAAGGGTCGCGAGGAATGACCCGCCGCCACGACCTGTGCTGAAGGGGAGGCATACATGGCTTGGATCAAATGAAGAAAGGGTCCAGAAAAGCCAAATCTCTTCAGGACCATGTCTAACCATGTGAAGCTGACATTATCGAATGCCTTTTCAGCATCGAGGGTGATTATGGCACAGTCCTTGGCGGGATCATTACGGGCAGCTTCCAGCGCCACGAGAACCTTCCGAATGTTCGAGGTGGCTGACCGTCCCTGGGTGAAGCCCGCTTGGGCTGGGTGGATGATGGTGGGGAGGAAGGAGGCCAAACGATTGGCCATGATCTTGGAAAGCAGTTTGGAGTCCAGGTTTAAAAGGGAAATGGGGCGAAACGAGCCAGGATCCAGAGGGTCCTTGCCCTTCTTCGGTATAAGCTTGATGAGAGCTTGAAATCCCGTGGGGAGATAGGGGTGACCCTGAAGTATGTAGTTGAAGACTTCACAGAGGGTGGGCGCTATGTCAGGGGCCATAAGTTTGTAAAAATCGGAGGTATAACCATCCGGTCCAGGGGCTTTATTAGGGGGGAGTTGTTTAATGGTGGAAAGGATTTCATCTACTGTGATGGGGGCATTTAGAAAAGCGAGATGTTCGTCTGCTACTGAAGGTAGATGTGCTGTACTTATTAGTTCCAATGCCTTAGCCTCATCAATAGGGTCTGGGCCATAGAGCGAGCTATAGTATCGCTCAAGGACCTCCACTATTTCAGAGGGGGATTCCACCACAGAGCCCTGCTTGTCTCTGAGTGCAGTTATATTAGTAGGAGTGAAGGGAGGCTTGCAAAGGGAGGCCAAAAGTTTACCCGGTTTCTATAGAATCTATAGAATTGCCAATTTCGAAAAGAGGTATGCAGATTCTTCTGTGCCTCCGCCCACTGGTCAAAGCACAGTTTTGCCAATTTCCAGTCCTCCCTGTGTTGAGGGGTATTGGAGCGGTTAAGTGTCGCTTGAGCCTCTCTAAGGCTTTTGCTAGCAGTCTGGTATGCAGCATTCACTTGCTTTTTGTAGGCCGAGGCATAGGACAGGACACGCCCTCGTAAAACAGCTTTGCCTGTCTCCCAGAGGAGGGTCGGGGAGCAGTCAGGGGAAGAGTTGTGTGCCAGGAAGTCCTTCCACGTGTTGTGGAGGACAGGGCCGATGTTTTTGTCTTTGGAGAGATAAGAGGGGAACCTCCACGTTTTCTCCCCCGGGGTACGGGGATTGAAAGAAACGTCTACTGCTACAGGGGCGTGGTCCGAGATCACTATGTCATGAATGGAAGTGCGTGATGTAAAGGGGAGCATGGGGTCATTAGCAAATACATAATCTATGCGGGATAGGGAATTGTGGGGATGCGAAAAGAATGTAAATTCTCTATCGAGTGGATGGGACAGTCTCCATGTGTCAGTGAGTAGAAGACTGGAGGCAAAAGAGGCTAGGCAGGTAGATTGGGGAGTTGAATGTGAGAGGGCTGGGGTGAGTGGCCCGGCCCTATCCTCTGTGGGGGACATGCATTGATTGAAATCCCCCACCACCATCAAAGGTAGATGGAGGTAGGGAGCTAGCAGGGGTGCGAGGGAGTGGAAAAAGGATTTAGGGGGGGGAGTGGGAGCATAGATCCCCACAAGGGTCCATTTTTGCTGCCCGGTTTGAAGGTGTAGAAGCGCAATACGGCCTTGGTCGTCAAAGTGTGAGGAGAGGAGGGCACTGGAGAACCGTTTGTGAAGCAGAACCACCACTCCTCCTTTGCCCTTGATGGCAGGGGAACCAAGTACCTGACCCACCCATAACTTCTTCATGCGATGGAAATCATCAGCATGGAGATGAGATTCCTGTAAGATCGCCACGTCTGCCTTCAGACGTCTGAGATGCCGAAGCACAGCCATGCGCTTGTGGGGGGACCTGAGGCCCTTCACATTCCAGGTTACCACTGTCATATGAGCAATCGAGACTGGATAGGACTAGGGAGCTGGTTCAGATACCTGTAATACAACCTGTCAACATTTGAATGACTCCATACACCGGAAAACATACAACATGGTAGATAATGAAGGGGTAGGTTATGATAGGGTAGGCTAGGAGAGAGGGTGAGGGAGGCCCTAACTAGGCCAGAGAACAAGAGTCCAGAAGGACGCATAGTGGGAAGCCTGTGCTTCTCTTTTTTCCGCATGTAACAGAAACCATCGTAGGGAACAGTGTTACCGGGGACGCTGTTCTGTGCCCTGACAAGGCTGGGATAAGTGCTATCTCTCGATCCTCGGTATTCAGGAGAGGAGGGAGGAGGGGACTCGGTTCCCACAGAACAATGCCCGGTAAAGCTGTTATCACATAGGATATTAGCCGGTGAGACCCCTGGGCCGCACTCCAAGAGAGCACCCAGGGGCATCCCCGGTCATCACTCATGGAACAATTAACTCAGAACAGGAGAGAACAATTGAAAAACATCAAAAATATTACCCAACCAAGGATATAGAGGAGAAACTCAGAAGTCCGTGACCGAAGGTATCCGCTCCGGCTCACTGACCATCGCTGGAAAGAACAATAAAACTTTCAAAGTTCCAAATCCAAGTAGTTCTCAGCGGGTGCGCGATCTGGATCTATGGCCCAGCAGCCGTTGTTTCTTAGCTGATCCCCTCCTGGGGCTTCTCTGGTTCCGAGATCCTGAAGGACGTTGGGGGGGGGTGATCCGCGGGGGAATCCAAAGTGATATGAAAGGCAGACTGTAGGTAATGACTGGCTTCCTCCGGATGGGAGAAAGATCTGACATCCCCTGAGGCGTCCGTTATGCGAAGCGTGGCCGGGTATGCCAGCGTGAATTTGATCGATTTGTTGTAAAGCACTTGGCATATTGGCTGGAACGCCTTCCTGCGCTTGGAAACTTCCTGAGAATAATCAGCAAATATCAGGAGTTTGTGACCATCCAATTGCAGTCCCTTTGAGTTTCTGAAAGACCGGAGAATATTTTGCCTGTCAGCATAGTTGAGATATCTGACTATTATAGGACGAGGGGATTTCCTCTCATTTGAGGGGGGGCCGATCCTGTGTGCCCTTTCTACTGAGCAGGGGGAGTTTATTCCCAGGGCTGCAGGGACACGGGACATGCATATGTCAGTCAGCAAGTCTAGTTGGTATGATTCAGGCAAACCAATTATGCGAAGATTATTACGCCGAGAGCGGTTCTCGAGATCATCCAGCTTCTCCAATATATAGCGCTGTGTTTGCCTAGCATGTTGGTCATGGGTGAAGGAGCTTTGCACTTCTTCCTCAATATCAGAGACACGGTGCTCTAGCTCTTGCAGCCTATGGGTGTGTTCTCCCAGTTCCCGCCGGAGCTGTGCCATCCCTGAGGTAATCGCATTGTCCACCGCCGCTGTAATAGTCGGGGACAGCAGGGCGGCCACCGCTTGGGCTAGTGAAGCCACCTGTGCATCAGGGAGAGGGGACACTGCAGGCTGTGGTACAGCAAGTGCTGGTGGCGAGGCCGCATCCGCAACCTCCATGGCGCCTGAGGCCTGCTCCGGAGCGGGACCCCTGTTCGGGGGGGCAGACGAGGGGGGGCCGTGTAGGACAAATTTATCCATCCCTACCGGTTCCGTAGTGTGCTGGGAGTCCGTCCCGAGGATCGTTAGGCTCGGATGGGCAAAAGAGTTCCGATTATGAGCGGGTGAGTCCGGAGCCGCTGTTCCGCGCAGCCTGTTACATGGGCGCCGGAACCGGAAGTATGCCCCGTATTTCTATATCCGTGAGCAGGTCTGTATTGTTGGTAATCAGTAGGTCAAGAATCGCATTGTTTCTTGACGGTGCGTTCACCTTCTGAGCCAAAAATTGTCCTGCAAAACATTTAGGAACTGCCGAGCCTTGGCTGAATGCGCGGTTCCTTCTGCCCAGTCTATATCTGGATAATTAAAGTCCCCCAATATAATGACATTTCCCACCCTTGCTGCCAATCCTATCTGTGAAAGGAGGTCCGCCTCCTCCTCCTCCCTTTGGTTGGGGGGCTTATAGCATACACCCAATATTACCTTCCCCATAGTGCCTTCCCTTTGAAGTTCTACCCATAGGGATTCTGCCTCGTCCATAGCTCCATTATTAATATCATCCCTCATATTTACCTGTACACTGTTCTTAATATAGAGACATACCCCTCCCCCTTTTTTTACCTTCTCTATCTCTGCGATAAAGGGAATACCCCTGAATGGTCGCCATCCAATCATGAGAGTTGTCGAACCAAGTCTTTGTAATCCCCACAAAATCTAAGTCCTCCTTATACATCAGCAGCTACAGCTCTCCCATCTTGTTGGCCAGGCTTCTGGCATTAGTATACAAACCTTATAGTTTTGACCGGATGCATACCATATCCTTATTTGATGTTTTTAGGCTGTTCTTGTGATTTTTCCCCATACCCACCTTGGATTTAGGAACTCTAAACACCCTACCGCTAATGTCCCCATTTGTGCCCTCTGAATATTGCTCCCCGCTGGCTAATTCTACATCTGTACCCTCCCCCCCATCACCTAGTTTAAAAGCCCCTCTAAGTTTTTGGCCATCCTCTCACCCAGTACGGTTGCACCCTCCCGTTTAGGTGAAATCCGTCCCTACCAAAGAGCCGGTGGCTGACTGAAAAGTCGGCCCAATTCTCCAGGAACCCGAAACCCTCCTTACTACACCAGCTCCTCAGTCACTTGTTAACTTCCCTAATCTCCTGCTGCCTCTCTGGTGTGGCTCGAGGTACAGGTAGTATTCCTGAAAATACTACCTTGGTGGTCCTAGTCCTCAACTTGGCTCCTAAGTCCCTGAAATCATTTAGGACTCTCCATCTCCCTCTGCCTATGTCATTGGTACCCACGTGTACCATGACAGCTGGGTCTTCTCCAGCCCCACCCAGTAATCTGTCCACCCGATCCGCGATGTGCTGAACCCGAGCGCCCAGTAAACAACAGACAGTTCGGCGCTCACGGTCTTTGTGACAGATTGCCCTGTCTGTCCTTCGAATGAGGGTTTTCTAGCTTTCTAACTCTACTTTCTTACCCTCTGGTACTCCGCGACACTCATTGACACTCCCAGACACTCAGGTACTCATAGGTACTCCCAGACACTCAGGTACTCCCAGACACTCTGGTACTCACCGGCACTCCCAGACACTGTTTTTCCAGTGACTCCCCGTAGTGCCAATTCTGACTGCTGGAGACACCTTGAATGGAGGCGGGCCCATTGGACCGCAGGGATTGAGGCCGTGAGAAGGCCTAAGATTGACATTTTAGCCCGAATCGAAACTGGCAAGTTTGTCTGGACATTTTTCACTGCATTCTGGATCTTTACTATCCTCTCGTCCAGGAGAAATTTTTTTTCCCGAACTGAGTCGATGGTATAACCCAAAAATATGATCACCTGGGAAGGTATAAGGTTTGACTTCTCTCTGTTTAGGAGCCAGCCCATTTTCCAGGTGGCTCTGTCCTCTTTAGATCCCTCCACAAATGCTGTTTTGTGCTGGCAAATAACAGGAGTTTGTCCAGATATGGCACGATCGACACTCCCTCCAACCTGAGAGGTGCCAAAATTTCTGCCATAATTTTTGTGAAGATCCTTAGGGAAGAAGATAGCCCGAAAGGCAGGGCTCTGAATTGGAGGTGTGAACCCCCCCCCCGATCGCCAATCTCAAGAACTTTTGCAAAGCTGGCGCTATGGGGACATGTAGGTAAGCATCCTTCAGATCTATTTGACACTAAGAAGCACCTTGTGAACAGAAGCCTCCGCACTGAAAAAATTGTATCCAAACGAAACTTCTTGTATCGGATGGATCATTTTAATACCTTTAGATTTAACATCAAACAAAATTTTCCCAAAGGTTTCCTGACTTGGAATACATGCGAATAGAACCCCAGTCCTAACTCCTCCTGGGGAACCGGAATGAGAACCTCCTGCTGCCGAAGCTCTTGTAGGAGGGCAGTCATTGCCAGAGATTTCTCCTGGTCTCTGGAAACCTGCATGACGTAAAAATGACATGTTGGGATTTCTGAGAATTACAGTCTGTAGCCCCGCCGGGACTTCACTGTTTTCCACTGTGGAAAAAAGACCTAAAGTCTTCCTCCCACGGTTGAAAAAGCGTCATTGAGTCTTGGGGGGTTGATTGGGAGGTCAGTACACAACCCCTGTTCTACCTCTACCTTTTTGAGACCTCCATGCTTCTTTAGCATCCTGGACCTGGTGAAAAGGACGAAAATTATCTTTAACCTGTGGCGTTACCTTCTTTTTGGCCGGAACGGCCTTTTTCTTGTCCGCTGTTCTGTCTAAAACAGCCTCAAGATCAGGGCACGGATACCAGATCCCCTTCAAAAGGAAGACCATACAGCTTCACCTTAGAGGCTAAATCTCCTGACCAAGTCTTGACCCACAAAGCTCTACGTGCTGAGTTTACTGGGGCCAAAAAGTTCATGTGGACAATTTTACAGCTTCTGCAGAAGCATCTGCCATGTATCCCACTGCTTTATGTAAGATTGGAAAAGTATCCAGCAGAATTTTACAAGAGGTCTCTGCCTCGATATGCCCCTTCAATTGCTCTAGCCAATGATCCAGATTCCTGGTTACTACCGTTGAAGCCATTGGTTGTTTAACTGCTTGCCGACCGCCGCAAGTAGATTTACTGCGGCGGTCAGCCCCTGCCAGGCAGAGTGACGTTAATTAACGTCACTAGCCTGGGAGGGTCTGGGGAGCGAGCGCGCGCCCGCGGAGGCGCGCTCCCGCTCCCGCGCGGTCACGCACCCCCCCGCGCGTGTGACCAGCGGACCCGATGTCCGCCGGCCACTCGGCGATCGTCGGGGGAAGAGGGAGAATGTTAGGCAGCTTGTGTAAACAAGCTGCCTGTCATTCTCATCGCTGTAAAGACACTGATTACTCGGATCTAGTATGTAGATCCGTTGATCAGTGTCCTTACAGCTAGAGCCACAGCCAATCACAGTAAGAATCACGCCCCTAGGGACACACACAGCCCCTCCCTCCCAAATAAAGTTAACCCCTTCACTGCCAGTGTATTTTTACAGTAACAGTGCATATGTATAGCACTGATTACTGTAGAAATGTCACTGGTAACCCCAAAAGTGTCAAAAATGTCAGTCAAGGGTCCGATCTGTCCGCCGCAATGTCGCAGTACCGCAAAAAAAATCGCAGATCGCCGCCATTACGCGTTAAAAAAAAAAACAACAAAAATGACAAAAATCTTTCCCTTTGTTAGTAAACGCGATAACTTTTGCGCAAACCAATCAAAATACGCTTATTGTGATTTTTTTTACCAAACATAGGTAGCATAAAACAAATTGGCCAAAAATGTTAAAAAATTTTGATTTTTACATTTTTTTTGGGGGAATTTCATATAAAAAAATGTGAAAAATATTGCTATTTTTGCAAAATTGTCGCTCTTTTTTTGTTTATAGCGCGTGATCAAAAAATCGCACAGGTGATCAAATACCACCAAAAGAAAGCTCTGTTTGTGGGAAAAAAAGGACGTCAAATTCGTTTAGGTACAGCGTCGCACGACCGCGCAATTGTCCGTTAAATTCACGCAGTGCCGAATCGCAAAATACCCCCTGGTCTTTTAGCAGGAAAATCCTCCGGGGCTTAAGTGGTTAAAGATACTTACAGTAGAGTCCCAGACCTTCTTTAACAGGGAATCAGCTCTTTTATCCATGGTGTCCTTCAGGACTCCCATGTCCTTTGAACACCAAATCCATATTACGAGAAATCTGAGAGAAAGTCACATTGAGTTTGGTTTGCTTGTTCCAAACCTGGGCACTATCCTCATTAAAAGGAAACCTCCTCTTTAGAGATCGAGAGAAAAAAGGGGCCCTCTCTGGATCCTTCCATTCCGTTTTTACAGCATCTGATAGTACCCTGTGAACCGGGAACACACAATGCTTAACCTCACCCATACCCTGATACATCTTATCATGCAGCGATATCTGTGCCTTATCCTCCTTGATGTCTAGGGTAGTATGGATGTTTTTCAAAAGGTCGTCCACCTCCTCCAGGGACAGTCTGTAACATGAGGAAGACTCCTCTTTGTTTTCACCCTCCTCTTCGTCTGATCCCTGTTAAACATTTCCCCCCTGCTCCTCTGAATCACTGTCTCTAGGGGCAGGAGTGGAGGGATGCGGACTAGCTAGTGGATTACCACCTGCTAGTGCTACCAAATGTTTATCTAAAAAAGACCTGAACGATTGAAAAGTATCCGCCAATTCTTTCTGAAAATGCAGAGGATGTTTCCTCTTTGGCTAAATCCGCAATGCAAGCCTTACACAAAAGCTTGGTCCAAGTGTCCCTAAGCATGCTTTTACAAGAGAGACACTTCTTTTTCGAGGGGGGGGGGGTTGTTTATTCTTTTCCTTGGCTTTAGCCTGAAAGACATTAAACATACATGAACATAACATAACATCCATCAAAAGGTCTCCACCCGAGAAGACCCCAAAACAAGATAGTGAAAAACAATACAACCATGCCACCAAATCACTATCCTAATCACACTCCCTAGTCAGTACTGTGGAGTGTGAAGCAGGCTCCCCCTCCCCCTCAAAGGAAGTAAGGAGAGGGAAACTAACATAGACCTAGAATAATTGCAGATCACTGCCTTGTCTACCTGGGCCTGGCTGGCGTTCAGGGCTCCTGCCACCACCGCTGGTTCCCCTGTATCCATAGTTGCAGAGTGCTCAGCGGGCGTCTAGCAGTCTTTTTTCAAAATTCCCAGACCTCTTCCCCCTGCATTCCAACGGCTGGAACCGGAAGCCGCTGCACACCGCCGAAAGTCCCGCCTCGCCGGAAATTACATATCCAGCCATCCAGAGCCAGGAACAAGTGAGAAACCAAGGACACAAGACAGCTGCGCCTGTCGCAGCCTGTGCCCCCCAGCTCCACACTGCCCAGTCTTTTTGGAGTGGAACCCCCAGCGGCTTAAGCCCTTGCTGAGCTAGAAGGAGAAGAGACACCGGAACAACCCCCCTCCCTTTAGGGGGGGTGTTTGGCTGGCCCTAACAACAAAAAACAGCATACAGGTAATCCCCTTACTTTTCCCCAACTGGATAGAGTGTAGCATACCCCTTACTTTTCCCCAACTGGAGAGAGTGTAGCATACCCCTGCAGCGCTTCCACGATGGCGGACGAAACACTACAAACTGAGGCCATGATGGAAGGGGCTTGACTTTAGAGTGGTGAATGCAGTGTTTCCTGGGAAATTGGGTGGAGCTACGCTCTCTCCAGGTGCTGTCCTAACGACTTGGGAAGATTTCTGATGAGCCGAGAAGGAGGGCCCACGTCTACAACGAGGGGCCTTGCCCTTAGTAGCCTACGGAAGAAAGGTACTCTTCCCCCCTCTGAGACCTTTAATGATGTCATCTAGATAGCACCAAACAGCTGATCTCCTTGAAAGGGAAGATTAGTCAGACCTTTGTAGAAGTCTGGTCGGCAGACCAGCACTTGAGCCAAAAGACAAGCCGAAGGACCACTGCCGAAACAGAGAGCCGAGCCACTAGGGGAGCCTCAACCAAAAAGGCATTACAGATAAACTGCAGCCCCTGGACCAGCTGGTTCACCAGCTCAGCACAGGCAGGGGGGAGCTACTCCCCCTCCAGGTCACGGTGCAAAAGCTTAGTCCATTCGGTCACAGTCTGCAACACCAGGGCAATGGTGAATATTGGCCTCAGTGCTGAACCAACCCAGGTGTACAAACTGCTGGCCACAGCCCTTGCCTTCCTGTCAGCTGGGTCCTTAAAGGCCGGGGACTCTTCAACTGGAATCATGGTTGCCTTGTTTAATCTGGAAACAGGAGGGTCCACCACCGGTGGAACAGCCTACTTCTTAAGAAGGGACTCCTTATAGGGGTATCTCCTAGAAACTCGCATAGGGACCCCAAGGGGACGCTTTGGTTGTCCCCACTCTTTAGTGACAATTATGTCAAAATACGAGGGGAAAGGGAACACCTTTGCTGCTCTGGGTGGCTTGTGAGTGCCAAAGGGAACCTGCGCCTCCGTCGCAGCTGCGTCCTCCAACTTTAAGTCTCAAGCACAGATACCATCAGTGCGTCCACCAGCGCCTTTTTGTGCACGGTTGCAAAAGTGGAGGAATCATCCTAATATCTGAGGATTCAGGACGCGTGGTCGCAGGCTTAGCAGCGCGAACCATGTCTGCGACGGCCATCTTTAATTCAGGATCTGAGGAGACATGAGGCAGGAGAAGGCGGGGGCGCTTTATGCCAGCCCACCACCCAAAAGCTACTTCAGCTGCATCCTCCCGGGACACAAGGGACTCCAGGACCGCCATCAGTGCAATGAAGGATGGATGGCATCCGGAGGGCCCTGCAGCCCCAGAGGGGATCAGGTGAGGAGATGTGCTCCGAAAACTCCATGAGTCACCAGGGTGACCCCACAAAAAAGTTTAAAACACTGCTAAGGGACAACCCCCACCGCTCTAGCAGCACCTCTCGGTTGCCAGTCACAGAGCACCAATCGATCCTCAACAGTGAGGAAGAGGATCCCACCAGACTCACCACCCTGCAGAAACCAGGCACCGCAGCCACCAGGAAAATCTGCACTGCACGAGCGGCGATCAGGAAACAAAAGGATCCAGGAGTCAGCACCAGGGGATGAGGAGGGGCTCCCACCACCGAAATTGCCACTCAGAGGGCTCCACTGTCATGGCCACTGCTATGGCAAACCACCGCAAAATGGCCACCGGACTACACAAACATGGCCGCTATGCATTGAGCAAAAAAATGGCGGCCCCAGGAGGGATCCCTAGGCCTCAAGGACAGGCCCAGGCAGGGGGGGCCCTGGTAGGAGCCCCCACCAGGTACAGCCCCCCCGCACAGCTAATCGTCTGGTCGCCAGCGGCGCACCCCCCACCCCCATCGCCAGTATAGCACCCTGCCCCCACCCCACCCCAGGAGGTGGACCAGACCACACACACAGCCCCAGCATAAGTGTGGGGGGGGTAGGATGGGGGGGCAGATGAAGGGGGGAACCTGGGGGTCCGACTGTCCCATAGAGGCATTCACATCCACCCCAAAACCCTCCAGGGGGGACAGCTACTCACCATACCAGGAACCAGGCGGGCACAGCTCCAGACAGAACACCTCACCGTCGAAATGGGGTACTATTGGCGGGGAGGAACGCTGTGACTCTGGTGGAGACCTAATTCTATGGGATCTCGCAAGGCGTTTACCTCGCAGGCCAGCCCCTGTCCGATGGGGCTATGTCGCAGCCGACCTAGCACGGAGCTGAGGTCTGTGCTCGCTCACTGGCCAGACTAGGGTGACCACTGGATCTAGATTAACCAGTCTGGCAGTTGATTGTAGATCTCACAGGAAAAAAACAGGAGAAAAAAATCTATCTAAAGATAAAGGAAAAATTGCCAGGACCAGAGATCCTAGCAAGGAACAAGGTATTTATTTCTGACTAGGCAGAAAAAAACGCAGTACCTATAGCAGAGAGAGGGTGTATACTCCCTGGGGCTGCCCATAGGCATAGCCAGACTTTTTGTCTGCCTAGTGTCCTACTCCTGTAGGGGGCAGTATAACCCAATGGTTATAAAAGATCAGAAGCTGTGTCCTTCAAAGAACAGAAAATGCAGCTGGGTTCTTGAAAGAACAATTTGTAGGATAAAGACAGAGCATGACAGAATAGTTCAGCTATTTAACATTCCTATTCAGTTGGGTTAATGTACATAAGAATTTTGCTGGCGCTGGCAGAGATCACATGAAATGGGCAACTTGTAATATGCGCAGTAAACCTTGAGAGGAAAATAATGGCATTTGGGTGGGGGACAACCAGGATGAAAGCCTTACAAAATATTTCACACATTTATTCTCCTGCCAAAGCAGGAAGAACATTTTATCCAGGCAGCTAGAGAGCAAAAATTGGATTTTTGACTTACCGTAAAATCCATTTTTCTGATGTTCATTGATGGACACAGCTCCTGTCATTCTTGACCATTGGGTTATACTGCCCCCTACTGGTGTAGGACACTAGGCAGAAAATACTTCTGGTTACACCCATGGGGAGTCCAAGGGGGTATACTCCATCTCCCTGCTATAGTCACTCAGTTTTGTTACAAGCAGTGTCAGGAGAATTATAACTCCACAGAGGGGTGGGAGCTGTATCCATAAATGAACATCAGAGAAATGGATTTTCATTTTCTCTTTCGTTCGATGAAGGACACAGCGCCTGTCATTCTTGACCATTGGGAAGTCCCAAAGCAGTGTTAAACATGAGGGATGGGAAACAGCAAAAAATTCCCAAGGCTAAAAATCAGCCAACCAGGCAACATGGGCTAAACCAAAACAACCGGAGCATACCTTAAAAAACAATACACCCTCAAAGAGGATCAGGTCCTCTTTAACAGCAGCTTGTAAAATGTTGCGGTCAAAGGAAGCATCCGCAGATGCCAACACATCCACTTTATAAAACTTTGTAAAAGTGTGCACCGATGACCAGGTGGCCGCCTTGCAAACCTGTGTCACTGACGCTTGATGATGGAAGGCCCAGAAGGCACTAGGTGCCCTAGCAGAGTGACAGGGAAAGGAGGAACCTGAACCCTTGATGGAATAGGCATGAACCACCGTCTGTCAGATCCATCTGGAAAAGGTCACAGAGGAAGCAGACAACGCTTTGCAAGGTCCATCTATGAGCACAAATAGAGAGTTTGACTTCCTAAAAGACTCCGTAGCAGCCAGGTACACCCTAATTGCTCAGATCATATCCAAGGCATGCAACGCAATTTTCTTCGGATGTTTAGGCCTGGGACACAGGGAAGGCAACACCATGTCTTCATTCAACTGAAAGTCAGAGACCACCTTAGAAAGGAATGACGGAAAGGGGCGAAGCACCACCTTATCCTTGTGAATCACCACATAAGGTGAACGACAGGACAGCGCCGCCAGTTCCAACACCCTGCGCGCAGAGGTGATAGCCACCAAAAAGGCCACCTTCTGGGACAGCATAAGCAGGGGAATCTCCCAAATATTTTCAAAGGGAGGCTTCTGTAGAGCTGAAAGCACCAAATTAAGATCCCAAGGCAGCAACGGAGCCCACACTGGAGGAACCAAATGTCGGACACCCTGAAGAAAAGTACGCACCAGGGAGTGTGTGGCCAAAGGTCGTTGGAAAAAGGCCGCCAAGGCCGATACCTGGCCCTTGATGGTACTCCAGGGAAAATCCCCCCCCCCACCCTTTTGAAGGAAGGCTAAGATCCGAGCCACCGAGGAGCAAGGATGAACCCCAAAAGACTCACACCATACAATGTGTGTCTTCCATATACGATAGTAAATCGTCCTAGAAGTAGATTTCCTAGCTTTTAACAATGTAGGAATCACCGACTCAGACAAGCCTCTGTCCTTTAGCACCTTCAACAGCCAAGCCGTCAAAGCCAGCGACTGTAAAGCAGGATGGAAGATCGGTCCTTGCAACAGCAGATCCCCCCCTGAGAGGAAGTTTCCAAGGAACGTCGGTAACCAGCCGCACCAGAGTGGCATACTAAGCCCGGCGAGGCTAGTCGGGGGCCACTAAGATGACCGGAATCCCTTCTGCCCCGATCCTGCGTAGGAGTCTGGGCAAAAGCTTGAGAGGAGGGAAGGCGTAGATCAGATGATACTGACTCCATAGGGCCACCAGTGTGTCTGTGGCATCCGCCAGGGAATCCCTTGACCAACCCACAAACCTCTGCACCTTTCCGTTGAGCCGAGATGCCAACAGATTAACCTTGGGGGTGCCCCACTGGAGACACAGCTGATGAAACGACTCCGGGTGAAGGGACCACTCCCTGTGGTCCAACGCCTGCCGACTGAGGTAAACTACCTGCATATTTTCCACCCCGGGAATGTGTACGGCGGAGAGGGCTGGAACAAACCGTTCTGCCCACCTTAGAATGCCGGCTACCTCCAGAGCTGCCAGGGCACTTCTTATGCCCCCTTGGTGATTGACATAAGCCATGGCCGCAGCATTGTCCGATTGAATGCGCACTGGGCATTCCTGAAGACGATCCTCCAATAAACCAGACACAGTCTCAGAGTTCCACGACATTGATCGGTAGTCTGGACTCTTCCAGTGCCCAGATCCCCTGAGCAGAATGCTTGCAGAGGACACCTCCCCAGCCGGACAGCTCGGCATCCGTGGTGACTACTGTCCAATACAAGGGGAGGAAGGATTTTCCCAGCCGGAGTGCCAGAGAGCGAAGCCACCATATCAGGGACTCCTTTGTTCTCCGACTTCCCCGAATTTCCCCTTTGTAGGGACCTCGTATGAAACTGTGCAAACGGAACCGCCTTGAAGATAGATACCATCAGGCCCAGCATGCAAATCCAGAGTGATGACCATTTGTTGGACAACAGGAGGCGAATTGCAGTCTGCCAATTCTGGAGTTTGTCCAGAGGAAGTAGCACTCGGCTACGGCTGAGTCCAGAGTCAGACCCAACTAATCCAGCTTTGTGGACGGAACCAGGGCAGACTTCTGAAACTTCAGAATCCAGCCAAACTCCCTCAGAGTTCATATTGTGATCTCCAGGTTCTCCACCAGAGAAGAGGGAGACTCTGCTCGCAGGAGATCATCCAAGTAGCCCAGTACCGCAATCCCCCGTTGACGTAGCACCAGACCCAACACTTTTGTGAAGACCAGAGGAGCGGGGGCGAGACCAAAGGGTAACGCCACAAACTGATATTGCTCCTGTCCCACAGCAAAGCGGAGAAAAAACTGGTGACTGCACATATTGGAATGTGGAGATAGTTACATAGTAGTTGAGGTCAGTGTTAATTTTGGCAGCAAATTTCAATTTAGTTTTAGTCTTAGGACTAAAATTACATTTTAGTTTTAGTCCCATTTTAGTCTTCTGCAAGTGTTTTAGTTGTATTTAGTCGACTAAATCTCCAGTACATTTTAGTCGACTAAAACGTCCTACATTTTAGTCGACTAAAACCCATTTTAATCATCTAAAATAAAATGGATGTAGTTCAATTGTAATTTGTAATGCATTATTTAAGCATTTCTCTACAATTTCAAAACTCATTATATACTACTGCTGAAATGTAATGCTGCACAGTGCTAGATAGTGGTCTCAGGTCTGAAGGATGGCCTGCAATATGCACAGTGCCCTGGATGCCAGTGGTCTGAGGGGAGGCAGTAATGGCTGGCATGCTGTAAGTTGGGTAAACGTCCCTTCCTCACATTCTCGTTTCGTTTGTTAACGAAAATGGATTTGATTTTCGTCATAGTTTTCGTCAGTTGACGAAAATGTGCTACACTTTTCGTTTCATTTTAGTCACTGTAAAAATGCAGTTGACGAAAATTGTGACGAAAACGTTTTCGTCGACGAAATTAACACTGGTTGAGGTTGAATAAAGACAATAGTCCATCCAGTTCAACCTGTGTAGGTGTGTATGGCCTTAATCATCTCTCATACCCCTGAATGTTCTGATCCTTGAGATGTACGTCCAAGAGTCTTTTGAAAGTAGCCATACTTCCCACAGAAACTACCTCTTGTGGTAGAGAATTCCACAATCTTGTAGCCCTAACAGTAAAGAACCCACTGCGTTGCCTGAGGTTAAAATGCTTCTCCTCTAATCGCATTGTATAACCTCGAGACCTAATGCAATCCTTGCGACTGAATAGCTTTTTTTCTATGCTGAGATCACCATTGAGGTATTTATAAATTGCTATCATGTCCCCTCTCAGGCGTCTCTTCTCCAGGGAGAATAAATCAAGCGATTGCAGACGCTCTTCATAATTAGGGTCCTCCAATCCCCTAATTAGTTTAGTTGCCCTGCTCTGGACTCTCTCCAGCTCCAACACTGAGGACTGGCGACCAGAACTGGACAGAATAATCCAGATGCGGTCGGACCAGAGTTTTATAAAGTGGTAGGATTATAGTTTTATCTCTGAATACATCCCTTTCTTTATGCATGCTAATATTCTGCCGGCTTTGGCAGCTGCCGCTTGACATTGCATGCTATTGCTTAGTCTATCCTCTACCAACACTCCCAGATCTTTCTCCATTTTTGATTCCCCCAAAGGTTCCCCCCCTAAAGTGTATTGTACTTTTATGTTTTTAGCCCCAAGTGCAAAACCTTACACTTCTCCACATTAAACTTCATTTGCCATGTCGTTGCCCACTCTGTTATTTTGTTCAGGTCATTCTGTAGGATATCTGCTTCATGCTATGCAGTTATTGCCCTGCCCAATTTTGTGTCATCTGCAAAAACTGATATAGAACTACTGATCCCGTCCTCAATGCTGTTTATGAATAATAGAAAGAATGCTAAAAGGGGGTCACCATGAGACAAGTGCAAAAAAGTGTAACCCAACTTGACATGGGAGACGCCCATGTACCCAATAGTCAATGGGCTACTGCAATCGCGACATGGAAGACTCCAAGAAGCATATGAAAGGGGGGGGGGGGGCAATTTATGGGACTTTAATGGTGTCATACACAAAAATGGGTAAAGACAGTAAAATTCCTTTCTCTGAGTCCTCCGACAGTCGCCGCCTCCTCTAAGTCATCACTGTTGGGTATTGACTTCCCATCCGCAGGAGTAGCTAGGCATATAGAATTATTCCAAAGACAAAGACATTAGCATATACACACCCATGGGGGCTGTCCCATCTGGTCAATACCCCCCCCCCCGCATCACCACTCCCAACTCAGTTTCGTAGCATAGCAGTAGGTAATCAGAACCCCAAAAGAGGAGCGGGGGCGGCGACTGTCGGAGGACTCAGAGAAAGGAATTTTACAGGTAAGATTTTACAAAAATTCCATTTTCTCTTACGTCCTCCGACAGTCGCCGCCTCCTCTAAGTCATCACTGTTGGGATGTCCCAAAGCAGTATAGACATGAGGGGTGGGAGACGCAACCGTAGAAAAGGCAAAGCAGTACCCACATCAGAGAAAGGAATCTTACATGCACCGTAAGAGAACCATCTGGGCAACAGAAAAATACAATGCTCAACAGGAGCAACAGCCCAGGAAAGCAAACACCAACAGCCAGGGACCCAGAAAAAATTCCAGGGTCCATCATGGCACTGCCGCACTGAGAACTTTGCGGCCAAAGGAAGCATCAGCTGATGTCAGAACATCTACTTTGTAGAATTTGGAAAAGGTGTGCACCGACAACCAAGTCGCAGCCTTGCACACCTGGGCCACCGAGGCCCGATGCCAATAGGCCCAGGACGCACTCAAAGATCTGGTAGAGTGCGCCTTAACAGGGAAGGGCGGAACCCGTTCCTTCAAGGCAATAGTTGCTGCAGACGCAGCCATGCCCTTCCGAGGTCCCTCAGGAAGGACAAATAGGAAATCCGTCTTCCTAAAGGATTCGGTAGACGACAGGTAAACCCTGATCGCCCTGACAACATCCAAGGAATGCAAGGCAATCTCCTTCGGATGTTTCGGCTTCGTACAAAGTGAAGGCAGGACAATGTCCTCATTAAGGTGGAACTCAGTGATCACCTTGGGAAGGAAGGATGGGGGTGGTCGCAAAACCACCTTATCCTTGTGAATTATCAAGTAAGGGGAGCGGCAAGACAACGCCGCCAGCTCCAACACTCTGCGAGCCGAAGTGATCGCCACTAGAAAAGCAACCTTTTTCGACAGTAGAGGCAACGATATCTCCCTGATGTTTTCAAAGGGAGCATGCTGTAATACGGACAGAACCAAGTTCAAGTCCCATGGAGGTAAAGGCTCCTTCCTGGGAGGAGCCAAATGTCGCACACCTTGAATGAAGGTGCGAATCAAGGAATGAGACGCCACAGGGCGTTGGAAAAGGACAGCCAGGGCAGATACCTGGCCCTTTATCGTGGCCAGCGCCAGGCGCTGATCCACTCCAGACTGGAGGAAAGCTAACACTCTCGACACCGAGTAAGAACGAGGGGAGAACCCCCTGGATTCACACCAGGCGAAATAAGCTTTCCAGGTACGTTAATAGATCTTACCAGAGGAGGATTTCCTAGCCTTGATTAGAGTAGGGATAACCTCAGGGGAAAGACCCTTGTCCCTCAGGACCTGGGTCTCAACAGCCAGGTCGTTAAAACCAGCGACTGTAAAGCAGGATGGAAGATCGGACCTTGAGACAGGAGATCTTCCCGCAGAGGCAGACACCACGAAGGTGCCACTGCCAGGTGAACAACGTCGGCGTACCAGGAACGGCGTGGCCAGTCCGGAGCCACCAGAATCACCGGGTGCGGTTCCGAGACCAATCTGCGGAGGAACCGGGATAGTAACTGAATCGGAGGAAAGGCATACATCAGACGATACTGATGCCAAGGGGCTACCAACGCATCCGAGGCGTCCGCCAACGGATCGCGCGTTCTTGCCACGAACCTTTCCACCTTTTGATTTAGCCGGGATGCGAACAGATCCACGTCCGGGAATCCCCACCTCGCACACAGCATCTGAAAGACCTCCGGTTGTAGGGACCATTCCCCCTGGTCCAGGGTCTGGTGGCTCAGATAGTCGGCCTGCCAATTTTCCACACCCGGAATGTGAACTGCTGAGATCGCCGGGACATGAGTCTCGGCTCAAGACAGGATGTCGGTCACCTCCCGGGCTGCCCGAGCACTCCTGGTGCCCCCTTGATGTAAGCCACCGCAGTAGCATTGTCCGTCTGTACTCGGACAGGTAGGCCCCGGAGACGGTCCGACCACTGGAAGAGACAGAGTTTTATCGCTCGCAATTCCAGCACATTTATCGGGAGGGAGGACTCCTCCTCCGACCAAGTGCCCTGGGCAGACGGGTTGCCCAGGACTCCACCCCAGCCCGACAGGCTGGCATCCGTGGTAATCACCGTCCACACCAACGGATGGAAGGACTTGCCTTCCACCACCGACGGGGACTGAAGCCACCACAGAAGAGCCAATCTGGTCTGACGACTCAAGGAGACACTCAGATCCAGGGACTGAGGCAGTCTGTCCCACCTGGCCAGGATCTCCGTCTGGAGAGCCCACGTGTGAAACTGAGCAAAGGGTATTGCCTCGAAGGCCGACACCATCAATCCCAGAGACCTCATACAGGTTCTGAGTGACGAGGACGGGTTGTCCCTGAGGGACCTGATCTCGTCCTGCAAGGTCCGGAGCTTGTCCTCCGGCAAGAACACCTTTGCCTGAGCAGAGTCCAGAATCATTCCCAGATAGGGAAGACGAACCGATGGAGACAACGCCGATTTTTGAACGTTGATGGTCCATCTGAACTCCTGAAGCGTCTGTACCATGGTGGACAGATCGCGCACAAGGTCCTGGCTGGCACGTGCCCTCAGAAGGAGATCGTCCAGGTAGCCCAAGACCGCAATGCCCTGTGCCCTCAGTAGGCCCAGAACCGGCGCCAGCACTTTGGTAAAAACCCTGGGTGCCGAAGCGAGACCGAAAGGTAACGCCACAAACTGGTAGTGGTCCTCTGCGATAGCGAAACGAAGGTACCGCTGATGACCCTCGAAAATGGGGATGTGTAGATACGCATCCTTCAGATCTATCGAGGCCAGGAATTCCCCTGGACTCAGGGAGGCCACCACCGAACGGAGAGACTCCATACGGAACTTCCGAACACGCACAAAGCGGTTCAGTGATTTCAGGTCCAGAATAGGACGCACTTTGCCCTCCTTTCTGGGCACAGTGAACAGATTTGAATAAAACCCCCGAAACCTGTCCCAATGAGGCACCGGGACAATCACCCCCTGAGACAGAAGGTCATGCACCGCTTGGTGCAAGTCCTGCAGACACCACGGGGACAAGTGAAGATTTGAGGGAAAAAATCTGTCCGCCGGCCTGGAAAGGAATTCGATCTTGTACCCCGATCAAATGATTTCCTGAACCCACCTGTCCGATATCCGGAGCAGCCAAGGTTGGAGGAAACCGCGCAAACGTCCCCCCACCCCAGAAATGGGTGAGTGCGCCCCTTCAGGCAGAGGAGGACTGACCCGCGGAGCCGGCATTGCCGGACTTCTGCTTACCTGCCCAGGGCTTCTTCTGGTTGCCCTGGGCCTTGAAGGGCTTGCCCTTTGATTGGTTCCGAAAGGCACAAAAGGACCCCTGATTGGATCTAGGCGCAGAACCCCGCTTGCCTCGAAAAGACTTGTTCTTCGGGTTCTGGGGCAGCATAGTGCTCTTGCCCCCCGTGACGCCTTTCACCAGGGTGTCCAACGCCTCGCCAAAAAGGTGAGAGCCAGCATAGGGAAAATCAGCAACTGTTTTCCGTGAGGACTGGTCGGCCGCCCAGCTCTTCAGCCATATCAGTCGCCGGTTAAGCACCGCGACACTAGAGAGGCGAGCCACCAAGGGGGCCTCATTCAAGGCTGCATCACACAAGTACATGACTCCTTGGTGGATCTGATCCACCATTTCCAGCCGGGCAGGCAGAACACCATCAGACACGAGATTGCTCCTAAGCATCTTAGTCCAATCAGCCACCGCCTGAGCCACCAGAACGGACGCGAAAACGGGTTTGAGCAACAAACCCGCCACCGTATAGGAATGGCGGGCTAGAGACTCCAACCGTCGGTCCGTGAGATCACGGAAAACCGGGGTATCCTCAGTAGGAACCAAGGTAGCCTTGTTCAACACGGCCACAGTGTGATCTACCTGTGGAGGCACACACCATCATGATTCCGTAGCCGGCGCAAAAGGATAAAGCAATTTGAACCGACTAGGTACCAGGAATGGACGTTTCAACGTGCACCACATTTCATTAACAGTGTAATGAAATTCAGCTGGGCAGGGAAAAACCTGCGCCGACTTGCGGGTCCTGTGTGTCCCAAAAGAGGACACAACGCCCGGAGGACTGGGCTCATCCACCAAATGTAAAGTCTCCTTAACAGAAACAATTAACTCATCCATGGTCGCTCGTTCTTCAGGCGACCCCGGGGAGGAGGTATCAACCCCCTCCACCTCAGCCTCCCCCTCAGACCCCGGGGGGTCCAAGGATGAGCGGGACCCTGAAAAGGGCACGCTCGCAGCAGCCATATCCCCATCAGAATCAGAAGAGAGAGACAATCTGGGCCTTTCTCGCAGCACGTTCAGCCATCAGCATTTCCATATTAGCCACCAAGGTCGCCAACGCAGCAGCCAAATCGGGTCGCAGCGGGGCCACAGGAGAACTGGGGCCCCCCACTAAAGCTGGAGGAAACTTGCTTTCCTGAGAATCCATTGCTCAAGTTATCAGAAACAAACCACAGTGCAATACAAATGTACTGGTCCTTTAAAAGCGCTGTGGTGTGCGCAGCCCACCGCTACAGTTATAGTGACAAAAGACCCCAAAAAGGAGAAGAGAAACTGAGCCAGAAGCGATAACACAGAGGAAGATTGAGAGCAATAACCTGCAGAGCTCGCAGAGCGTTGGTACTGATGTCCTGCTGCTGATGGAAGTGCTGCTGAAGTAGGCTGGACTATATGCCAGACTCTGGAAAAATGGCTGCCCCATAGGAATGCATTGGAGGCTACGCCAAAATGGCCGCCGACATGCGGCCGGACCGATCGTTCCACCGCCCACAAAATGGAGGCGGATGGCGCCAAAATAACATGCAGGAGCGCCCCAGCGGAGCTACACATGTTTGCCCAAAGTTAAGATGGCGGACCGCGCGAATATGCACCGCTGCGGTCGCCACATAACCAAACGTCTGCACCCCCAACAATGCACCGAAGTGACACAGGGACCCCCAGGCAACATACAGTATCTGCACAAGCGATCCCCACAGGGATCGCACAGGGAGTCACACAGGCACAGACATGGGGAACACAGCAACACAGACTGCCACCCCAGACAGAGGCCCCACACGGAAGTACTTACCTGTACCAGATGGCGTGGGAAGCCTCTATGCACGGAAAACCGCTGTCTTCATCTGACAGGGAGTGCCGTGAGCCAGGGACATGGCGCTGCAGCACCGCAGACGTGTCCTGTGAGGTAGCCACCTCACGGCTGCATCCCTGCAGCAAACAGGGATGGGTCGTTCATAATGCCAGGGCGAACCATAGCTGAACGCTCGATGGCGGGCTTGGGGTCCATCTGACCCTCTGCGCCCTGGAGAACCAGGGCGGTCAGTCCGAATCCCAGCACCGCATGATCCATCTTCATCCGAAGAGAAGACTAACACTAGAAGCTGACAAAATAAACAGATAGTAAAGTAAGAGAAAAAACTGACATTTTCAAAGAAAATCAAATAAAAGATTAGGAAGGCTGAGACTGAAGCCCCAGCACAAGGTAAGCCTGACTACTCCTGACTGAGTTGGGAGTGCTGATGTGGGGGGGTATTGACCAGATAGGACAGCCCCCATGGGTGTGTATATGCTAATGTCTTTGGACTAAGTCTATATGCCTAGCTACTCCTGCGGATGGGAAGTCAATACCCAACAGTGATGACTTAGAGGAGGCGGCGACTGTCGGCGGACGTAAGAGAAAAGTTTTTATTACATCAACAAACATATTTATAAAAATATACAACGAACAGGATAAAATACCCCCATTCAGAGGATATAGAATATGATATTAGATTGTTCTAACAAGAGGGACATGGAAAGATCCATATTTAATCAAAAACCAGAACATCCGGTAAGTTTATTTCCAACTGTGCCCTTTCGGGCGTCACAGGGGATACACGCATGGGTGCTGGTGGTATGGGATGCTGTCAGTGAACTGATATAATAAAATGTGCATTATTTAATTTTTATTATTGACGCTGTTTTTCTCTTTTTGCCTTTGTTTCATTGTTTTATATCAGAGAATTTAGACTATTGTGTACAATAAACTTCTGAAGAAGCGGTCTAAACACCGCAAAACATGTAAAGTATTCCAGATGGACATGGACCCCTTGCATCAACTTACCGGAGGTTCTGGTTTTCTGATTAAATATGTATCTTTCCATGTCCCTCTTGTTAGAACAATCTAATATCATATTCTATGTCCTCTGAATGGGTGTATTTTATCCTGTTCGTTGTATATTTTTATAAATATGTTTGTTGACGTAATAAAAACTTTTTTCAAATTTTACTAAACTGTCTTTACCCATTTTTGTGTATAACACCATTAAAGTCCCATAAATTGCCCACCCCCCCCCATATGCTTCTTGGAGTCTTCCATGTCGCGAGTGCAGTAACCCATTGACTATTGGGTACATGGGCGTCTCCCATGTCAAGTTGGGTTACACTTTTTTGCACTTGTCTCATGGTGACCCCTTTTAGCATTCTTTCTATACTTCATTGGGGACGTAGGTGTTTTTATGTACAAATCGACATACATGGCCATATAGCAGTCTTTTTCTGTTTATGAATAAATTGAACAAGGTTGGTCGCAAGACTGTGCCTTGGGGGACCCCACTTACCACCCCAGACCAGTCTGAGTATGCGCTATTTATTACCACCCTTTGGACACGCCCTTTTAGCCAATTCCATATCCAAGAGCAAACCTTGCGGTCAATGCCTGCAGACCTTATTTTAAAAATTAAGTGCTTGTGGGGAACTGTATCAAATGCCTTAGCGAAATCCAGGTACACCACATCCACTGGTCTCCCCCTATCTAGCTCACCTCCTCGTAGAATGTTAAGAGATTGGTTTGACAAGAACCCCCATTTGTAAACTCGTGCTGATTACTGCTGATGATGTTGTCTTAAGCAAACTCTACGATATAGTCCCTTATCATCCCCTCCAGAAGTTTACATACTATCGATGTCAGACTGACAGGCCTATAATTTCCCAGGACATGCCTCTGCCCTTCTTTGAATATCGGTATCACGTTAGCTTTCCTCCAGTCCCCTTGTAAATTTCCTGTCACAATACTGTCAGCAAAGATCAGGAACAGTGGTCTAGATATAGTTTTACTAAGTTCTTTGAGTACTCTTGGATGCACGCCATCTGGGCCTGGTGATTTATTTGTTAATTTTATCGAGCCTTTCCCTGATTTCACCCTCTGTTAGCCATAGCGGCAAGTCCTTTGTATTACTACTAACCATACAGTCATGGTTAGTGTACCACTCCTTTTCCTGTGTAAAGACCGAGGAGAAAAAAGCGTTCAGCACGGTTGCTTTTTCAGTGTCCGCTGTAACCATCCTCCCATCATCGTTAATTATGTGTGCAATATGCTCTGCCCTAGTTTTTTTGCTGTTGATATATTTAAAGAATTTCTTTGGGTTCTTTTTACTATCCTCCGCTATTTGTCTCTCAAAGTTGATTTTAGCCATTTTGATTTCGTATTTACTTTTCTTATTTGCCTCCTTGTATTGCTCGAAAGCCGAAACTGTGCCCTCTGATTTATATTTCTTGAAGGCCATTTTTTTACCCCTAATACGTTTTTTAACATTCCGGTTTAGCCAGCCAGGTTTGGCTTTGTCTCTTCTAAATTTATTTCCCATAGGAATGCACTGCGAGATGCATTTGTTTAATATGTTCCTAAAGCATTCCCATTTTTCCTCCGTGGTCAGTGTTCTTAGGGTTTGGTCCCAGTTAACCCTTTCCATCATTGAGCACAATTTGGGAAAGTTCGCCCTTCTGAAGTTTAGGGTTCTTAGTTCCCCTCTTGCCTTGTTATTTACGCTAAATGTGATCATCCTGTGATCGCTAGAGCCCAGGTTGTCCGGGATTCCTACCTCCGAGTTTAGGTCTGGGTCATTAGTGATCAATAGATCCAGCACTGCATTATCTCTAGTAGGAGAATCCACCAACTGAGACATGTAGTTGTCCTGTAAGGTTTCGAAGAGACGGGCCTTCTGTGAGTGTGTAGTCTCCTCTTCCCAGTCAATGTCGGGATAATTGAAGTCCCCTAATATGATGACTGATCCCAGTTTTTCCAGTTTACCCAACAGTGATGTAAATTCCAGCTCTACCTCCTCCTCCTCCCTTTGGTTGGGTGGCCTATAGCAAACCCCCACAATTACTTTTCCCTTTACTTCTTCCCTATGGAGTTCTACCCACAAGGACTAACTCCATACTCATCCCTTCCATAATATCACTCCTCTCTATCACCCTTACATTATTCTTGACAGAGACATACCCCTCCCCCTCTTTTTCCTACCCTCTCCTTTCGGTACACCGAATACCCTTGGATATTGGCCAGCCAGTCATGTGAGGGGTCGAACCAAGTTTCCGTTATTCCCACAAGGTCTATGTCCTCCTCATTTACTAACATTTCCAACTCATCCATTTTATTAGCTAGGCTCCTGGCATTTGCATATACCCCTCTTAGTTTTGTGGAAGTTGATAGTGAATGGTGATTATTTTTATTCCTGTTTGGTCTGAGGTTTTCCTGCCCAGACCCCCCAATTGACCTTATGGGACTACTGTCGCTGCTGACTCTAATACTACCTTCTGTATAATGCCTTCTAATAGGCATCCTTGATATCGATAGAGGCAAGGAAATCCCCCTGACACAGGGATGCCACCACCATTCGAATGGACTCCATTCTGAACTTCTGTAAACGCACAAAGCAGTTTAGTGCCTTGAGGTCCAGGATTGGACACGCTTTGCATTCCTTCCTTCCTGGGGACTGTGAACAGGTTTGAGTAAAAACCCTGAAAACGTTCCAAAGTCAGAACCGGGACAATCACCCTTTGAAGGAACAGGTCTTGTAATGCCCCAAACAGACCCTGTAACCGGTCTGGGGAAAGGCGCAGGTTGGAAGGAAAAAACCTTGCCGGGGACAAGAGCAAAACTCGATCTTGTAGCAGACCGAATCACTTAGTGGACGCACTTGTCTTGTAGCAGGGAAGTCCACGGAAACCAGCAAAGACGTCCCCCCGCCCCCGATACGGGTGAGGGTGCACCTTCATGCATGAGCCTTGTACGCGGGTCTGGAGAAACCGCTCTCGGCTTGCAAGATCAGGATCTTTCGGACCTGCAGAGGAGGCCCTGAAAGGCTTCGAGCCCTTGTCATTCAACCCTGAGGGATGAAAAAACTTCTTATAAGCCGAGAAGGAAGGTCCACGTCTACGACAAGGTTCCTGGCCCTTAGTAGCCTGCAGAAGAAAGGTACTCTCCCCCCGTGAGACCTTTAATGATGTCATCCAGGGTAGCTCCAAACAGACGATCTCCTTGAAAGGAAAGATCAGTCAAGGCCTTTTTAGAAGTCTGATCCACAGACCAGCATTTGAGCCAAAAGACACGCTGAAGGACCACTGCCAAAACAGAGAGGCAAACTATCAGAGGAGCCACATCCAAAGAGGAATCGCAGATAAACCCCAGCCCCTGGACCAGCTGGTCCACCAGCTCAACAAAGGCGAGGGGGGCTGTTCTTCCTTTAGGTAACGGCGTAGGAGCATTGCCCTTTCGGTCAGAGTTTGCGACACCAGGGCAGTGGTAAATACCAGCCTCATTGCTGAAACAGCTAAGTTGTACATAGTGCAGGCCATAGCCTCCGCCTTCTGGTTAGCAGGGTCCTTAAAGGCAGGGGACTCTTCAACCGGAATCATGGTTGTCTTGTTTAATCTGGAAACTGAAAAGGTTCCACCACCAATGGGACAGTCCACTTCTTAAGAGGGGACTCCTCATAGGGGTAACGCCCAGTAAAGCGCCTTAAGAACCCTACGGGGACGCTTTGGTCATCCCCACAATTTAGCAACAATTCTGTCAAAATAAGCAGGGAAGGGAAACATCTTTGCCGCTCTGGATGGCTTGGGAGTGCCTCTGTCGCAGCTTTAGCTGCATCCTCCATCTTCAAGGTCTCACACACAGATACAATCAGTGCATCCACCAGCGCCTTTTCATGCATGGTCACAGACATGGTGGAATCATCCTCACTATCAGAGGATTCCAGGTGCGTGGTCGCAGACCCAGAAGGGTGACCCACGTCCGCAGCGGCCGAATCAGATTAAGGATCTGATGAGGCAGGCGAAAGCAGGGGCGGTTCTGCTAGCCCGTCAACCGCAAGCTGCCTCCTCCCGTGACACAAAGGACTCTTGGGGAAATGTGCTCCAAAGACTCTATAAGTCACTAGGGGGACCCCACAAAAAAGTGTTACACACTAAGGGAAAACCCCCACCGTGCTGGCAGCACCAGTCACCAAGCACAAGGGACAGAGCGATCCTCAGAAGTGAGGACCCCACCAGACTCACCACCCGCCGACAAAGGCACCTACAACCACCAGGAGAATCTGCACTACATGTGCATTGATCAGGAAGCTAAATGATCCAGGAGTCAACACCAGGGGATAAGGAGTGGCTCCAGGGGGGGGGGGTTCCTGTGGAAAGGAGAGGAACCCAGGAGTCCTACCGTCCCAGCTAGTCACCATACCAGGAACCAGGTGGGCACCACTCTAGACAGATCCTCCTCTCCATCGAAATAGGGGGCTGTCGCCTAGGAACACTGTGACTCAAACAGAGGCCAGGTCGTATGCAACTTCACAAGATGTTTAACTTGCAGGGCCAGCCCCCGTCCAGGCTATAGTCACGGCCAGCCTAGTGTGAAGCTGAGGCCTGCGCATGCTCGCTGTCCAGACTGGGGTGACCACTGAATCTAGATTATCCAGCCTGTCGCCCAGTCCGGCGGTTAATAGATCTGACAAGAAAAATCCAGGAGGAAGAAATGTTCTATCTAAAAATTTTTGCCAGGACCAAAGATCCCAGCAAGGAACTAGGTCTTTACTCCTGACTAGGCAGAAAAAAAACTAAGTGACTATAGCAGGGAGAGGGAGTATACCCCCTGGGACTGCCCATGGGTGTAGCCTGATTTTTTTTTTTCTGCCTAGTGTCCTACTCCTGCAGGGGACAGTATAACCCAATGGTCACAAATGACAGGAGCGGTATCTGTCAATGAAGGAAAGAGAAATAAGGCTTCTCAAAATGGGTGAGGTAAACAGGCCAACCCATGGGATTTGAAAACTGTTTTACAGGTTCAAGCTGCCCCAATAGTGGGATGTTTATTCAGGAGAGAAGTAACAAGCATAGGGGACCAAATAAATGCTTTTAAAGAGATGGGAGACACCTGTTGTTCAATTGTCACCCATTGTTTAAATACTTGTGTCTACACCAATCCAGGGCTATGGTTATGTGGGTGACAATATACAGTAGTATAGCTGAATGTCTGGGAGTAACAGAACATTTTTTTTTTGGTTTGTGAAGGATATGCTTTAAGGGCTAGTTCACACAAAAACATCCTCCAGATCAGTTCTGGATAGTTGAATTTCCACGTACCTAAAGTGAGAGGACTCCCACTTGAAGGCAATATTGTTTTGAGTAACGTGTTAAGTGCAGAGCATCTGATTTTTTTTTTTTTTTTTTTAGGGATGCAATGCATCAAGGATTGGAATCTATGTTTGTTCAGTGCCTTCTGGCTGACAATCTCTGCAAAGAAGGGTAGCTATATCCCTTCAACAGTGAAGCAGAGTACAAGGCCAAGAAAGATGGAAATGAGTCTGTTATGCGCCGAATTGATAACATTTTCTGTATAATACATGAGAAAAAAAACAGCGCTATGGAAATTGCAGGGAAAGAACGTAAGAAGGGCTGTCGCCTCCCTAAATATAGCCAAGGACTATATCAAGAGTATGGTTTGGTAGGGATAGGGAATATGGCACTGCCTTTAGGATATTGGTTAGATCTACCCAATATCCTAAAGGCAGCACCATATTCCCTACCCAACCATTTTCTGTAAGTGTTCCCTTGTAGCACTGTGATTTCTATTAATTGCAAACAGGGAACATTATCTGCAGTTGTTCCTTCTATTACATGCATTGTTTCTACAGAGTTTGTGCTACCAACAAATCCCTCATCGTTTGATATTACTGTGGCTGGAGCAGCCACTCTTTTACTACAAAGTGTTATCAGACCTCCAATAGATTAAAAGTTTTTATTTTAAAGCATTTTTCAACCTGAAAACAAGCAATTAAAAATTCAGCAGCTACAGTATTTGTAGACCCTGTTTATCTTGGTCTCATCAGACCACAGGACATGGTTCCAGTAATCCATGGCCTTAGTTTGCTTGTCTTCAGCAAACTGAGCTTTCTTGTGCATCATCTTTAGAATAGGCTTCCTTCTGGGATGACAGCCATACAGACCGATTTGCAGCCGTGTGCAGCGTATGGTATGAGAACTGACAGGTTGACCCCCCTGGACCCCCTCCCCTTGCAGCAATGATGACAGCACTCATACGTCAATTTCCCAAAGACAACCTCTGGCTATGACACTGAACACACGCACTTAAGTTTTTTGGTCAACCATGGTGAGGCCTGTTCGGAATGGAACAGGTTCTGTTAAACCACTCTATGGTCTTGGCCACCATGCTGCAGCTCAGTTTAAGGGTCTTGGCAATCTTCTTATAGCCTAGGCTATCTTTATGTAGAGCAACAATTGTTTTTTTTTCAGATCCTCAGAGTTCTTTGCCATTAGGTGCAATGTTGAACTTCCTGTGACCAGTATAAGAGTGAGAGCAATATCACCAAATTTACCACACCTGCTTCCCATTCACACCCAAGACCTTTTAACACCAACGTATCACATGACACCGAGAGGGAAATGGCTAAATGGGCCTAATTTGGACAATTTCACTTAGTGGTGTAAGTTTGTTGCCAGCGGTTTAGACATTAATAGCTGTGTGTTGAGTTATTTTGAGGGGACAGCAAATTTACAGTTATACAAGCTGTACACTCACTACATTGTAGCAAAGTGTAATTTGTTCAGTGTTGTCACATAGATATTGTAAATATTTTATTAACATGTGAGGGGGTGTACTCACTTGTGAGATACTGTAAATGTTTAATACATTAATAGGTTTACCTTCAAGGAACCCCTGAAATAATTTGCATATCTAGAGCAAACAGAACATTGATGTGGTCAGTTACTTTTTAGAAAGCATACATTTTACGTCTTTCCTCTAAAGTGGAACTTCACTCAAGCAACATGGATTATTTTTAATCCATATGCTGCTAGCATTAGTAAATAAGATAGGAAAGTATATCCTATTTACTGGTTTTAAAAACTTTTCCCATTTTAGTATCTTCCTGGTTTCCATGCCTAAGCAAATAATGTCATACATCCCAGGAGTCTTTGGGAGATATATGGGGAAGGGGGGGAGACGAGTTCTCCGCTCAGCATATGCCTGCGCTAAGGGCAGATGGATTCCAGAAAGCATACGATACATGAATCATCTGCCCTTACTCAAGATGGCCACAACCAGAAATGCTAGGTGTTTAAAAATTATTATTTCTCAGCAAAATTAAGCATGGGGGGGGGGGGGGGATGATTTTAATACAAATGAATTACATAGCATTTTTGGCATGTGGTTATCAGAAACCATGCAGTTCCACTTTAATTTTACATTTTGCAGTTACTCAATTCTGGGGTCAAGCTTAAGAGAAGCTGTGGGGGGGGGGGGGGATGGTCACAGCAGGGCAGAGCACAAGGGACCAAGGAGAGTAAAGCACCATACAAGGGGCCAGAAGGAAACTGGAGCGCAAAATACTAAGATCTGTAGCACTTTCTCCTCATGCAGAGTAGCTCAATTAAGATGCTGGCGTGCATCTTAAAACGCTAATACTCATTCTGAGTGATGGCTGGCTGGGATTGGCACAGGACAGCAATGTCCGTTTTCCTCAGCAACCATGCAGGGTTGCAATGTTAACATTCACCTGCATGTGCTGAACAGTAGTGACTGAGCCCTACTTAAACATTGATCAGGTTTGTGTTTACACCTTAATAAAACTGACACTTCACATATGACATTCATGAATTGTTTATGCATTATCCACAAACCACACTGTACTGGTTTGCTGATTATTGGAGTGCACAATTGTCACTGTTTGTGAAAAACCTGGCAGCATCCCTTTGCCATCTTCCACAGCATTGTATGCACCAAGAGAATGCAGCGCCCTGTTTTTTGCCCCCTACCCTGGAGCATATGTGGAAATCTATTCTTTCCCCCCCACATGACAGGGTAGGGTTAGTCTCACACAAAGTGCATTTTCTGGAGGGAAGCCACTTGTGCATTATCTTTGTGAAAACCAGCTAATATTACACATTGCTCTGGGATACTAGAGCTTCAAACAAGGAGAGAGATTAAAATTGGGCACCAAAACATGGATTAGGAACAATGCAAGTATGACTGCGGGTCTTTAAGATAAACATTAGGTGAAGGCCCTCATTGTAGGGTGTATATAGGGATTGAGGGGGGGGCCAAGTATTGATTGCAAGGGGGGTTATATTTTCTGATTACCCGACGCCCCCCTCCAAAAACATTGACACCGTGGGTGTCAATCAGCAGCTATGGCCTTTAGTACCCACCAACAATGCTGAGGAGAGGCAGATAAACAAGATTGTTCTGGAGATTTTCTGTCAAGAACAGTTTTACTCTAGTGCATCATCACTCCCCTAGGAACACTTACACTTTGAACGCCCCTGATGTTAACCCCTGGCAGTGTCATTTATACAGTGACTTTTATATCACTGTATTGGTCCCCAAGTGACTGTCAGATTTGTCTGCTGCAATGTGGCAGTCTTGATTGCGGCCATTAACCACTTCAGCTCCAGAAGGTTCTACCATTTAATGACCAGGCCATTTGTTATTCGGCACTGTGTTACTTTAACATGTGCATGGTCATGCGACGCTGTAACCAAACAATTGATGTCCTTTTGGTGGTAGATGTCATTTTAGGTGGTATTTGATCACCTCTACATTTAGATTTTGCGCTATAAACCAAAAAGGTGACAAATTTGGAAAATATATAAAATTTACTTACGGCTATAAAACATTGCCATAAAAAGTTTTTCTTTGTTTAGGCCCTCCACAGGCATGGAGATCAGTGTTTCAGCTTAGCCAAGATACAGGATCTCATTGTGCCTATGACAGGAGAGCCACCTGCCTTGTTTACATAGGCAGGTAGCTCTGTCAGTTTCCCTGAATATTGTGGGAGGCCAGCAGTGATCGCACCCGCTCCCACCATGGTCTGACTCCCACTGTGTCTAATTACAGCAGGAGCGCAGCCTTGGCCGCTGCACATGATCATGTAGATCTATGCGATTATGCACAGCCGAGCTGCCGCAGTAAATCTGCGTGGGGTGGTTGGCAAATGGTTAATAGAGAAAAAATAGATTATAGAAAAAGTCTATAAATCTTTAAATAGTTTATAGATGCAATAACTTGCGCAAACAAGTCATTACTTTTGGGATTCATTACCAAAAACATAGCCGAATACATATTGGCCTAAATTGAAGAAATTAGATTTTTAAAAGATGTGCAATAGAAAAGTAAAAATATTTTCAAAATTGTGTTTTCATAACTGCAGAGGTGACCAAATACCACCAAAAGAAAGCTGTATTTGTGGGGGAAAAGGACAATTTTATTTGGGTACAGCATTGCATTATGGCAGAATGTCAGTTGAAGCAACACAGTGCCGCATTGTTAGAGCAGAACTGGGTAAAACCTTCTTGGGCTAAAATGGTTAAAGTAGTGCTAAAGCCTTTCACCTTAATGCATTCTATGAACTAAGGTGAGACTTTTGCATAAAGCTCCTCCCTCCCAGACCCCTACTTACCTGAGCACCATCTTGAGCCACTGTGCAAGAGCACTAGCTCTTCCTTGATGCCTAAGCTTAGAAACAGCAGCAGAAGCAATGACTCCTGCCAGTCAAGCCCACGTGTGATCCCCATAGCAAGCAGCGCCATGAACCCAAGTAGGATTGAGCCTGCTCTGTGCAAAATCATTGGCTAGTTTTAAAATTGCCTTTAGAACTTCAAAAACCCCAGACACCATGCTACCCATTTAAAATAAGAACCAGGATTATGAAAAACAAATTATTAAGCGACCACACAGCACACATACTTTTGTTATTTTATTAATGCTTATCTGCCAATATGACTTCCATATTAGTAACGCAAAACAAAAGGAAGTTGAGACTGCAATGAACATGTAACTTTGATGGTAAGGACTGTAGAGGTGAAAAGGCTTCAGCCACCTGAATTTCTACAACCCACCCATAAGACCCCAAAAACATGGTCAGATAGGGTCACAGCATCATTGAGGAAATTGGCAAAAATACTAATCGTGGCCATCCATTTTAAAAATGAAATATGGAATGCTGGGTCAGGGGCGAACAGCTGTGCTAGGTTTTACAAGTTAATAAAAAAAGGTTGTCTTAAGTTACATTATTCAGCAAAAAATACTAATTTACCCTGCAAATGCCAGATAGAAGGAATGTTGAAAAAAAACAAGTGGAATATTTAGGTGCACTCAATTTACACGACAGCACAATGAAGCCATCTCTACATAAAAGGTAAAATATAATGATCAGCCACAAAGTGCTAGGGGCAGCAGTTTGATCCCAAATATCATTTTTGGTCATCTAGGTCAAAGCCAAATTGTCTTGAAAATACAGGAATGTGGAATAAACGCCAGGCTGCATTTGGCAAAATAACTCGACAAGCACAGAACAAAAAAAAGGGTCAGAAAATTGTGGCTAGAAAGAAAGCTACCTCTGTAAATCAAACTTAAATAACTTTCAAAATCAATATACTGTGGATTCATGTACGCAGGAAAATGGCTTCTAGGAGAAGGCTGCCTGTAGAATGAATGTTTCTCCTCTTCAAGAAGGCTTTCAGGGACTGGGAACAGGAGACACTGTCGGGGAATATGGTTACATGGAAGCCCCTTTATGAAGTGGCACAGACACTGGGAGAGGAGGCAATGAGGTCTTCACAAGGGGAATCCTTCCACAGAGATTACACTGACGTTGCTACCTCCAAGTCTCTCAGCAAGGCAACCACGATCCTTTATTTCAGCAAGGCAGTTTACCTGATATTCATGTTTGATGCCTAGGAACAAAAAAGTCAGATTATTAAACTTGATCTAAAGCATTGTCAAGTAGTTATGCACAGTCAAACTTAAAAGTATATACAATTCTTACCTGTAAATTTCTTCTTGATTGCATCTTTAGAGCTGGCATATATCATTTTGCTTTTCAATGGAGCACTATCAGGAGCCCTGTGAAAAGTGAACATGCCTGTAAAACTTGTCACTTGAAAAACACACAAATTAAGCCTTAGTTTGACAGTAGAGATGGATTAGGTCTTTACTGCTGTGTGCCACAATAAAGAGATTTCCCTTACCTCCCCTTCCCCCCCGTTTACCATCATTGAAAATAAAATCCTACATTTTTTGTTTTCGCCCAGAAAAGTAAAATGCAAATCTTCCAATGAAACCAGCTCTGGTCGCTTGCGAATCAAAAAGGAGGGTCCCTGTCTGCGACAGGACTCTTTACCCCTGGAAGCCTGAGGACAAATTTCCCCCTGTGAAGCCCTTGATGTCACCCAAGGAAGCTCTAAAACAGGCAATCCCATGAATGGAAGATCAGACAAGGCCTTCTTAGAAACCGCATCTCCAGGTCCTGGCGTAAAAGCTTAGCCCTCGGTCAGACATCTGGGCAATAGTAATTACCCGCCTAATCGCTGAGGCAGCCACATGGCCGGCCAGAGCATCCGCCCTCTTATTAGCTGGACCTGTAAAGGCCAGGGACTCAACTGAAATGAAGGTAGCTCAATTTGACCTGGAAACCGACAAGTCCACTACAGATGGAACCATCCACATGTAATGCAGTTAATTCTCATAAAGATACCACAAGCAAAAAACGCTTAAGCTGGATACAAACTACAATTTTCTATAGATTTTTTTCTTTAGATTTACCAAAAACCATACAATATGGGAGGTCAAACCTAAACACTTTCAATTTTATGCAATCAGGCAGGCCCTTGCACGATATTTGAAGGTAAATCTAAAAGAAAAACAACGTATATAGTGTGTATCCAGCTTTAGCAACCACTCCACTGCATTTTGGACTACCCCACTATTTTGTGACAATTGTCAAGCGGAATGAGACCCACCCTTGCCGCTTTGGACGGCCTGTGGGTGCCAAAAGGGAAAAAGTGCCTCTGACACTGCATCAGCTGCAACCTCCATTTTTAAAGTGTCACGCACTGACAACGCATCTACCAGCCCCTATTTAAGTGCAGCTAGAGGAGGAGTAATCATCCTCACTATCTGAGCACTCAGGGTGTGGACGAGGACCCAGTAGGGTTGCTATATACCAAGTTCACCCCGAACATCAAGGGAGGCTGCTGACTGCGATCCCACAAAGGGGATACTAGTCAAGGGCCCACCTATCGGACCCTGCAACAAAAACAAGGGGGAGGTTGGTTGCCCTCCGTTGAGGACATAGCCCCCCCTAAAAGAGGGCAGCCTGCTGTGACAGCGCAGGCAGGTACGGTACCCTCACTAACATAACAGGTGTCTCAAATGGCATCAAAAAAAATAAAAATAAATGAAGCGCCACTACAGCACTACCCCCCCCCCCCTCCAAGGGAGGAGCCATGCTGACGACATGGTCTAGCAGGCCAAGACCCACATTTTTGTGGAAGCCCAGCTGCAATTGCACGGGTCCTCATCCTGGCAGTTGCTTCAGCTACACACCGAGGGTGCCCCCCCCAAGGCAGAGCCCAACTCAGATGCAGCCTACATTTTTGAAGGTGCCCAGCTGCCAGGACGACCACACAGGGGAAGGAAGATGCCCAAACAGGAGGCAGTGGTCAAAGCCACAGCCTAAATTTTTGGCTGGATCCAGCCACGTGAAGCCCGTACCTGCAGATGTTAACACATCCGATCCCCCAGCCCAACAACCACTGCAGGGAGCCCAGAGAACATCCCTACCCTAGTCACCAACCCCCTGGTTAACCCCCATTGCACCCCAGGAAAACCCAGTCAGCATTAACTTCAACTAGCCCCTCTTAAGAGCATGTGGCAACAGCCAGCTCATAACCTCACCCAGGAAAGCCCCCCCCAAAGACCCAGCAAGCAAAATTTTAGAGTGGGGAACACAGGGGGTTTGACCATCCCAGGGAGGGACCCACTTCCACCCCAAAACCCTCCAGGGGTAGTGTGTGGGGTGGGGGAGAACCACGACAGCTGCTTTCCACACCAGAACAGGCACCATTCCAGACAGGACACGATACAACTCAGGCCGAAGCCAGTTCGCATTCGCCCTCGCGAGAAGTTTAACTCGCAGGCCAGCCCCCGTTCAGTGGGGCTATGTGGCAGCCGACTAGGGATGTACCGATCCGACTTTATTGGACCCGATACCGATATCTGGCGTTGTGAAATCGCCGATACCAGAACCCATCCGGAGCTACACACAGAGCAAGTGGCTGCAGTACAGAGCAAAGCTGCTGCTTCATGTTTACGGCTCCTCCATTCACAGGCGGAGTGCATCTGATATCACTCCGCCTGTGAGTTGGACCTATACAAGAAGCAGCGGCTCCCATCCCATACTACTACACCTAGTAAGGGATGGCTGAGCCGTTACTCAGCAAAAACCGGAATTTAAAATGGCCATATCGGCACCAATATCCGATCCGAATAGCGGATCGGTGCATCCCTACAACAGACCTAGCACAGAGCTGTGTCTGCGCGCTGGCTGGACCCTAAGGGTCTAGATTATTCAGTTCACTGCCCAGCATTTGGTTGTAGCCCTCACAGGAACAAAAGAAAAACATTCCATGTAAAAAAATAAAAAATTGCCAGAACCAGAAATACCAGCAAGGAACTAGGTCCTTAATCCTGACTAGGCAGGAAACCCCCCCCCCCCACACTTTCTCTGCCTAGTGTCCTACTCCTGTAGGGGGGCAGTATAACCCCAGGTCAAGAGCTGAATCAGTCAATGAACGAAAGAAAATCTCAGTTTAGACCTGCAATAGAGCTACACGTTAAAAAACACAATCCCCCCCCACAAATGATCTTAAAATCTCTGGTAAATGCTAAACATTGATAAGGCTGCTAGAGTAATATGCAATATAAATAAATAGTACACATACAATGTATCACTTTGTTCTTTTAGATCAAAGGAATTAACTTCTGTCTAAAAGGGCATTTTAGCCTCTTAAAGATGAAGCCTGACACTTGTCACTTACAATTTAAAACCAGTATTTGCTAGAAAGTTACTTAGAACCCTTTTAGCAGAGACCTTAGAGAATAAAATGGCGATTGTTGCAATCTTTTATGTCACTATTTGCGCAGACACTAATGAATTAAAAAAAACAAACAAAAAAAACGACGAACAGTAAAGCGAGGCCAATTTTTTGTATAATGTAAAAGGATGCAACCCAGAATCGTGCAGCTCTAACCTGCAACATTCCAGGTTTGCTTTCCTTTATTTCCAGGGTGTAGTATGGCTAAAGTGCTAATCAGCTGCACAGACTAACAGGCCAAGCTGTTTACAAGCCGAGTGCAGTCTGCCCATAGTATGTGCATGAGATTAGTACTTGTGCCCATCCAGCTTTAGAAATATGGAAGTAAAGCTTCTCAAATAACTGAAAAACAGTAATAGCCTAGCTTAAACTTAAATTTACTTTAATATTTTGCTGACGGTGAGGGAAGTGTAAAGCAATTATGAGATTGAGAATTGTTGGTTATAGTGCCACCTGTAAGCCCCATGCAAGTAGAATTATAGGAGACATTGCTCAAACTTAGAAGGGGGGGAGATTTAGGACATTTACATCAGAACGTAACAAGGGGCAGGCAGACAAATGTTAAGCCTTCAACTAGCAAGGGGAAACTGCTGTCTAGGCTTGTGACGGTATCAGATTTTCATGCTGCGATTAATTAAGGTTTTGCCACGGTATTATCACGGTATTCAATTATTAAATTTCTACCTCACTTGAATTTCATTGCTGAATTTAGGGGCTTTGGTTCACTTGTGCACATTATTATATTGTCAGTCAGTACAGACTGTGAACCAGGCCTAAAATAGGTCATCAAGCAGTGTCTGGCCTACCTGGTGATGACTGGTCCTGGCGCTTGGCTCCAATCCGATGGCCTGGTCATTAAGGGGGCAAATCCTTGTGGTTAAGAAGTGGTTAAACCTGAAGGAGGTGTTATTTATAAATTACTTTAGGCCTGGTTCACATGTATGCAGGTTGGCGGCCCACATTTGCACAGGCATAGCAGACCATTGATTTGAACGGGCTGCTATGCCCTCATTTTCTGCAGAAAAAAAGTGCATGCAGCATTTTTTTTTTAATTCAGTGGCCTTGAAATCCATCCTGCTTTTGCACCATGCGACTTACCTGCAGTTCCTGCTCTGGCAAGCTGTGTTTTTTATATACATGGGCACGGCACTTAAAAAAAAAAAAAAAAACAGTTTGCGTGTGCAGCAACGGCAGGTAAGTCGCATGGTGCAAAAGGAGGATGGATTTCATGGCCCCTGCATTTTTTTAATTTCTGCATGCACCTTTTTTCAGCCGAAAACGCAGACATAGCAGCTCAAGCCCATTCAAATCAATGGGCTGCTATGCCTGTGCAAATGTGGGCCCCCAACCTGCATAAATGTGAACCAGGCCTAAAGCAATAGTAAAGTCATTAATAGATAAAAATACTGGTCCTCCTGCAGGTTTAACCACTTCTGGACCGCAAGGATTTGCCCCTTTAAAGACCAGTCCATCGGATCAGAGCGCCAGGACCAATCGCCAGGTAGGCCAGACACTGCTTGATGACTATATAATGTAATGTGGGCGTATATATATATATATATATAGCTATGCCCATGTATGCATGTCTCTATCCAATTCTATCTGCAGAAACTTGCTTGTATTAGCAGTCTGAGCCCTGGAAGAAGCATGTGGGTGTGTGCTGAGTGGGAGTTGTCTGATTGGTTAGAGGGAGGAGCCAAGTCTCTCACTCTAGGATATTACCAGAGCTGTTTCTATTGAGTGAGTGAATGAGTCATCCAGCTCACTGAAATGTATCAATTCACAAGTCATACTTGAGGAGCAGATAAAGACGGTATTTTAAAAATGCCACAACAACAATACCGTGGGTATGCAATACCGCGATATATCGAATTACTGAAAACTGGCACATCTTGTGGTCAAAGCCAGTGTTTATCTAGCCCCATGCACATTGTGACAACTTGAGGGAGTTTGCACAGACTTTCCAAGCTGCCACCTTAGACTTGGGACAGACAGAAGGAAAACAGGGAAAGGCAGATCCCTTATGCATACAAAGGCCAGAGAAGAGAAAATATGGGGGACTGTGATTATGCAGCACTTTAAGTTTACTTTCAAGCTTAACAGCACAGGAACCCCAAGGCAACTCCTTGGTTTCACCAATTACACAACTGATGAAATGCCCAATATGGTAAATAAAGTATGCAGTGTCATCTACAGTCTCAAGAACCACCACCATACATGACTGAAGGGGGGGGGGGGGGGAGGTGAGAAATAGGACAACTTTCTTCATTATGTTCAAGACTTTACCTAAGAATCCTGTCTCTTAACAGAATGGGGTTCAAGTCGGTGCAACAAGCTTTGCAGTGCCGCACCGATTTAATAAAAAGTAGTTCCAGTCACACCGACATGCGGCTTTGAAATTGTGCCATTTCAGAAGTCGTCACACGATTTCAAAGCTGCAGTCAATGCAAATGGGGGGAGGGGGGCACGCTGAACAGTAAAATCAGTTTATATATGCAGTAAAGCATGCTTGTTATACTCACTGTGGAAAGGGGGGGTTTAATACTTCACTTTGTTTAAAAAGGCTGTTTGATCCCATCTGATCATGCCCCCTATACATCCGATAGCACCTTTGGAGTCACACTGCACATGCTCAGTTTGGCGTGTGTTGCTAGTTTTCTTGGAGGGTGCATGCGAGCAGCACAGGGCCATCGGTGCCATCTGGAGAGGGGGGCCCTTTACAAGTCATATAATGACTATGGAAGTCATGCTTGCAACCGTCAGCCTTGCAAGGCCTCATGGGAATTGTAGTTCTGTAACTGTGCTGGAGGGCCACTAGTTTGACTATCCTGAGGCTGCATGACCCTCTAGACCAGGGGTCTGAGGAGAATGAATACTCCAACAAGCTTTAACCAGACACTGATAGAAGTCACAAGACTGCTATAAAAGCTAAGATTTAGCAGTTTATATTTAATAATTGCATTTCCATGGTCTGCATACTGTGGTAGACCAGATATAGTGAATGCAGGGTCCTGGGTTTGACACTTTAAAGGCTCCTGATCTGGTTTTGAAAATTGTAATGAGCAATCAAATAATGGCAAATATGACTGCCACAGCCATTTTCAGAGCACTCTGGATCCCAGAAAGGGGAAGGATTCATAATGATCTATAAAGGTTACAGCTTGAGGAAGAGGGACAAATCATGCGTCAACCAGTAGGTTGCATGCTACTGACTATTGCCATGTACACATGCAACTTAAATATAGTCTGCTATTCTCTATGAACAAAGCATCACAGCTGAGGCCCTGATACACACCTGCAAGTGCATTTGACATGAACAGTTGGGACTACAAGGCGATCTTTTGCAAGTTTATCTGTGCATACAGGTTTAAATTAGGCGAGCAATAAAGGCTGAAGCTTTTTACCTTTATGCAAGGAAATAAACCCGAGGAGCCCAGAGCACTGGTGGGGGACTTGAGAACTGGGGCAGCTCAGTGCAAAAGCTCCTTAAAAAAAAAAAAAAAAAGGACACTAAAGGTTTGTTTTGGACAGATCGGAGACAATAAAAACTGGTCAGCTTTTTTTGGTCTTGTATCCCCGCTGGGGAGATCACGCTCTGTCCTGCTTGGGTTATCAAAAGTGAAAACAAAAAACACCATATATTTGGTTAACATGGGAACAGGAATGAAGAAACCTTTCCAATGGGGACACTAGTTTTGTTGACATCTCAGGATTCCCTCACTTCCTTTTCTGCTATGGAGGAGGAAAGGGAAAAAAACTGAGGGGTTATAACCACCCTTACTCAAGTGGAAGTGCAGATCACCCACTGTCATTTTGGTTCTACTCTGCCTACTTTAGATGGGACCAGCCCAGAGGCACTGTACTGTCAGGAAACAAAAGCGCAGCTACATGACCAGAAGTAACAGGCAAAAAAAAAAAAAAACACCCCACCAAGACTGGTTGATTGAGATTCCTACCATTAGTCATGCACATTTTCAGGGAAAAACCCCACAGCTAAGCAACCTGACCAGAACACAGCCACACTGATCTAGTCACCTAGAAGGCCCAGACAACCACACCTGAGCGTACACCTGGATGGTCAGGGGAGAGAAAAAAAAAAAAAAAAACCCACTAAATTTTCAGACACCCTGCACTAGATTTTTACAAGCTCCAAACCTGGGACCATGTGATAAGAGTGGGGGGCAGTTTAGGATCTTGACCCTGGAAAGGGAATGGGCTTTTCAACAGTTCTAGGTAATCATGTAGGACTCTTCAGCAAAGCTGATGTGAAAGTCATCAAAAAACGCAGGACTAAACTGACTTTTTGTAGGGTTGATGTGGTGTGTCATATCCAAAGATTTATTGCTACTGACAATGTTTGGAGAAACCAGGTACACTTTAATATGAATATACACTAGCATTTTATTGGGCAATTGCCTTTTCTGGAACAGAATAAGCTTCATACAAGCTCAGATTCGGCAATAAGCTGTTAGGTGTAAATGTACAGGACATGGGGTGGGCAAGCCTACTGATACTAAAGTTAAAGGAGCAAAGCCAAACATTGGACACTGCTTAGCTACCACCCTGCTGTAGGGGGAAGAGAAAAAAAAAAAAAAAAGAATAAAAAAAAAAAAATTACTTCCAATGACCACACTGGACACAGCTCACAAGCCTATTGCATGCATTGTCAATCACCTAATCACTTAACGCATGCAATGATGAAAAATGTAAATTCGCTATTGCTCATAGGCGGTATTTAACATAAAACACCAAAAATGATGAATTAAAGTCCATTCACAAAAAAAAAAAAAAAAAAATGCATAAAGTAATTAAGTACTGCCCTAAGCTTGCGATAACTGTGTGGTAATCATGGAAGTGTCAGACGCCTCCAGTGATTGGTTAAAACAGGTGGGAAAGTGCAAGCTGGAAGTGTGTGGAGTGTAAGGGCTCTTTCACACGGGTGTTCCTGTTTTTTTTAGGTGGATCTGATCAGATGCCCCATTCAGCCCTATGGAGCAGCGGATGTCAGCGGTGACATGTCTGCTGACACCCGCATCTGATCCTGTCCAGGGGATTGGATGAGAGCAGACAGGCGGTCCGCTCTCATCTGATTCCCCATAGAGAGCAGCAGGGCTCTGACACCTCCCTCTCCCCACACAGTGCGGAAACAGAGCTGTCATCCGGCGGATCGATCCCCGCTGAGCGGACCGTGTGAAAGGGGCCTAAGAGTGGTGAGGAATGTTATCTAGAGCCTGTTAGGATATGGTATTAAAATGGATCCCTTTGCATCCAGTCTCCTGGAATTTAAGGCAATAGAGAGGTCAAGTGCTCCTTTTGAAGGACAGAACCTTCAAAGCGTGCACATTTCTGGACCAATTTTCTGAAGCGGAGACCCTGCAGTTCAGGTTATCCAAGCAACTGAATGGAGCTCTATAGCCAACTGATCTGTGTAGAGGGCTCAAGGTACCCAAGTCATGCCACGATGGATCTGAAATTACACTTTAAAATGTGAGGGCCCATTCTTGCTGGTAGTGTGAATGTATCAATGCAGTGCATGTTCTCAGCTTGGATTCATTAAATGTTTACCAAAAATGTAAAATATTGCAGAATATACAGCTTCATCCTACATAAAGCTCAATTTCATGCATCTTAAATAGGTAGTCAAGTATAGCTTTTTACTCCATAATGCATTTTGATAAAAAAAAAAAAAAAAAAAAAAAAGTACCCACCCTGGTGTCAATGCACCACTTTAAGTTGGCAGCTGAAACTATCCTTTACCAATGCTAGACAAAGCCTAAATAATAGCTTTACTAGGACAGATGCTTCATTATGCTGCTTGTTAAAAAACTAAAGTATCCAGTTTGGTAAATTTTTGAAACTCAGAATTGGGAGGAATTTACTTCAACTTTAGCTGACAAATCTGAACAGCTGTAAATTGTAACCAAATCCGCTTCTAATATTTAAAGCTTCAAAAATGAAAGCTAGAAGCAGCTTGCTTGCCACAGCTGCTTCAGTCTCAGTAAATCTCCCTCTATTTTACAAAGTACAAGTTAACACGCAACTAAGAAATGGCACAAAACCTGTTTAGTAACAAACAGTTAGCTACATGACCTCACCAGAATATAAAGATTAGCTCCTCTTTCTTGCTCTCCTTTGTTTCATAGCAGCAGTCATAGAGGGCATATCGACAGTCATCTGGTGGTAGCATTTCCACAAAGCGCTTGTAAGGGTCACCAGTCTCGCAAACATCTCCAACCAAGATTTCCTTGCCTTCTTCTGGGATGATTGTTTTCTTGTCAGCACTTAAGCAAAATAGGACTGCCTTAATGCGCTTACTTTTATCTTCTAAAGATTTGTGCAGCTTCATAGCATTGAATATTGTAATGACTAAGTCGGATACTGTCACGCCTGAGGCCTGAAAAAAAACAAAATTAATAACTTTTTTTACATTCAAACACCAAACAAAAAAGCTTATAAGCAATACATTTGAATAAAAGACCATCTGGGTATACACTTCATGCATGCAAGGCCAGAGTTCAGTGTAAAGTGGTGTGGCAGTTATCACTTTCACTGCCATTTACAAAACATTTTAACTTAAAGAACTTCCCAATTGTATTCAAACCCCAGCCATTACAAATTCCTGCACTCAGATAGGTGCAACTACAAGCTAAAATGGTCAGCTTAACCAATTTTAATGAAAAAAATCTGGACAGCTGTAAAGCCCCCTTAACATTAAAGCAAAATGTGCGTTTCAGAAGGGACTCATTGCCCATCCAAGCGCTGCTGTATGGGTGCAGGCACCTGGAATTTCCTCCCTCCATGTACCTGCCACAGATTCCAATACATGCTAATGCTGGGGAAAACACCCAAGTTAGACTAGACCAGGGATCCTCAAACTACGGCCCTCCAGCTGTTGCAGAACTAAACATCCCATGAGGCAGGGGCGGACTGACCATTAGGGGATTAGGGCACTGCCCGAGGGCCCAGGGTCAGTAGGGGGCCCCATGAGAGGCTACACACTACAGAAAGAAGCCAGGACCTTCCATGCAGGCTATGCTGTGGTAGATATTTAAATGCCCACTCTATGTGGCTGAGCTGCAATTTGTAGGTGGGGCTTTGTGTGGCTTGAGTGTGGACACAGGGGGCCCCATGATCTGATTGCCCGGGGGCCCCATGAGTTGTCAGTCCACCCCTGCCATGAGGCATCATAAAACTGACATTCAAAGACATCACTAGGCATGATGGGAATTGTAGTTCCTGAACTGGAGGGCCATAGTTTGAAGACCCCTGGACTAGACCATTAGGAATGCACAGAAAAGGCAAGAAAAAGGACAGAAGCTTCAGTAGGTGTGATGGGAGCTTTCAGTGTCAGAATGGCCCAGAATCTTGAAGCATCTGCAGAAACCCCGTCTGGCATAATAACATAGCAAAGTACTTGTACTGCATTTTGTTTGCTTTGACCTCCCTTCAGTATACAAATTTCCCAGACTAATAATTTAAAAAGTATGGCTTGGGGGGGGGGGTTGAGAATTATATTTACCTAGGTGGATGCAGCATCGGTCCCCGTCACCCTTGCACTGAGAACCGAGCAAACAGAGCCAATTACTTGGTTCTCAGTGCCGAGCAGAGAGCTGCTGACCCATAATCTCCCTCCCCATTCATTGAAGCGATGAGCTATGGAGAGTATGCTCTCTGCTGAAAACCGGTCACAGGAGTGCAGAACAAGCTTTGGCTGTACACCTTTGAGGAGTCTGCAAGAACAGTAAGAGCAAATGAAAGGTCTGCAAATGCTTGGGCTTTTTTGTTGTGGATTGGCAACAGAATCTGACTTGAATTGCCATTGACCCTGCTCAGCTGTTTTGCTAAACTACTGAATCCCTACCAACTGTCCTCATCTGCAAAAAAAAAAAAAAAAAGTTCTGTAGTCCCAAAATAAAGAGCTGGGAGAAGCACACACTTCAAGATAACCTACAAGTGTAAGCTGGAATATAATGGTATATTTGACAGACCTTTAGTGTTGGTTCACACTGATCTGACTTTGGGCGACTAATGCAGTCACCCGTGCACCGCAACTTCGGCGCGGCTTGCAACGACTTCACATAATGGAAGTCAATGCAAGTCGCTACGACTTCTCAAAAAAAAAAAGTGCAGGAACCTTTTTTCTAAGTCGGAGCGACTTGAGTCGCTCCTATTAGAATGGTTCCATTGCACAGCATGGACAGCTACTTGTCAGGCGACCAAGTCGCCTGAGAAGTCGGAACAGCGTGAACCGTCACTTAAGGGAGCAAAGAACATCATTTGTTAGGTGGTAAAAAAAGTAAATGGCCATCGTTCAAGTTCTACCCCAAGCTGACAAGCCTAGAAAATTTTGTTGGGCATCTTAATCCTGATTTTAGATGTCCCAGAAGAGGAAAGCTTATCTACATCATTCCTCAGTTTTTCTTCAGCCTTAGATGGGTTTAAAATATATCTTGAAATTAAAAGTTGCTAACCTAAGTTTGGGTCATATTTAAACCAAAATTTGTCTAGCAGCAAAAGGTTAGATGTATGAGGAATTGTCAATTTGTAGCAAGTACAAATGGAAAGGCCTGCCACTGGTAGAGACCTTTTCCATACGACAGGTTTAAATGAAAAAAAAAAAAGGAAGCTGCTTCTCTTCAACAGTCATGGCGTTGCACATATGATCAGTTATGACACCAGCCATTTTGAGGGTTCGACAGTTGGTTGAGGATACAAGAAAAAGTTAGCAATTCCAGGAATGAAACTTTTAAACTGTTGGGTTTAGTTCCACTTTAGGATTTTCTTCTGCTCAGGAGCTCTGGTCTTTAGCCAAGTGGCAGCCTCCAGCAAGAAGAAAGCAATGCTGGAGGCAGTTTAGAGCACACACATTGTTAATTCCTTCAAAGGAAGATTTTATCAAGTTATGGGTAAAGTTTAAGATCAGTCAATGTCCTTTCCAGAAATGTAACTTTTTTTAAACTTAATTTAGCTTTAAGAGTGTTCAAAGTTTTCCTTAGAATTCAGTTATAGCAGCTGAGAAAACTGCTTGTGACGATCGCATTATATAGACCCGAGAGTAAGAAGGGGATAAGTGTCTAAATAGGACACTGCTGGGAAAACAGCCATTGTCCTCAAAAGGGGGGGGGCCCCCCCATCAGAACTCCTCTTGCTCAAACCTTGTCCTGGTACCCTGCCTACGCTCCACAAATGCCAACATGAGGGGGATCTGATTGAGAACTTCTAAGAAAGACAGATGCATAAAGTATGTGGCTTTGTCTGATCTGCAAACATCCACAGAACACAGGTGTTCAAACTCTTGACCTTCCTGGTCCACATTGGAAGAGGAATGGTCTTGGGCCACACAAAATACACCAAGATAACTGATAAGCAGAAAAAATTGGGCAGATCACAAGTTATCACCAATACGTTCCTACCCAAGTAATAAAACGTAATTTTGTAATATGAACTAGTGTGATATTTGACAGTTTTTCATAAACACATAAATAGCTGGTTCAATTAGGGGTAGCAGCAATTCTCAAAGTGCTCAGTCATTTTGCATCAAATTCTGCCTTTGTGCGCTTCATCCTTGAAAATAGTTGATCACAAATAGGTGCTGCCAAAAACAGATGACATGAATACCTGATTGTAAAGCATCAGATATTTGGGAATAGAACACAAGTCCAATAAAGAGAGTATCACATCTCTTTGGCTGCATGTGTTTGGAAAGCATAAACATGTTTTTACAGACTTTACCACCACATTTAAGTTTGATTTTGCGCTGGGCTGCATTTATAGCAATCTTTGGCTACAAGTTGGACCATTGCAGAAGGCAACAGAAGTACACCACCTGGGTGTGTTTTTATCAGAAGGGCATCAAGCTGAGGAGTGTCAAAACCATCTTCCTAAAATGAGGCAGAAGTAATTGTCAGAATGTATCTGCTGCAAGTCAGGCAGCACAAGATTAACCTCCCTGCAAATACCACTGGAATAAAGCATTACTGAAGTGCTGTATGTAGCGATGTGGTCCTGGAACTGACCAAGGAATTCTCTAGGTGCACACTGGCACTGTACTGTTTGCAGCCTCCCTACTTGACCACAGGGATGAGAGGGACCAAACATTCCCACCTGAAGCAAGCAGGAAAGCACTGGGGCCTGCCTGTCACCTGCAGGAACTTCCACATCAGAAAGGCCATACATTATACAATTTTCCTTTAGATTTACAAAAGCCACATGAGGTCAAACCTTAACACTTTCAATATTTATGCAGACAAGCCCTTACACTGCATATTAGTTAGAGGTAAATCCAAATGAAATTGGATTAAGATAGATTGTATGGCCAGCTTAAACATGCATGGAGGAAGCCTCCTCTGAAACCCCAGATTCCTGCTCTCCCTCAGGCTGTATCCTCTGCTGGCTCCCCTCATTCCAAAGTTAAACCTGGTGGGGAGGGGGGGGGGGGGAAGGATCAGCCCAAATGGAAGCCATAAACCCCCAAATGAGGTCCCATGACAGTACACTGATCATGCCCTTGTGGTACAGGAAGTCAGTGAGAAAGGGGTTGGCCTTTCTATTAACAGTTTTCTTTCCATGGCACGTAGGCAGTTTCTCAGGTGTGCAGCGCTGGATCTTGGGGAGGAGAAAAAAGTCCAGGATGCATATCCAATTTTCCAATGTATCCAGTCAGTACCAAGTGAATGCAAGGACTGCAGGTGGGAAAGATGAATGTCAGTCTTCCCTCCCACAATCAGTGCACCATGCAATGGGTTATCCAAATTGAGGATCTGAAGTGCTAGCAACCCCCTGACCTGACTATTCCAGCCTTAACCAGCATAGTACCAGATGTTGGTCACAACTGCACTATGTGCAAGTGAGTTTTACATAAAAAAGCAGCCCATCTGTAGGACACTTCATTAGTGTGGATTTATAATTTGAGCACAGGAACCCCCCCTCCCCCCCCAAAAAAGTTTGCCTGAAGTACAGCTTTAACACGATGACAAAAAATGAATGGGCCCCAAAACCAAACTAAACTATCGGCACCTTGCGATCTTTGAGCATTCTGTACAGCACTGGGATTACAAAACACAGACAGAAGTCTCATTCTACGACTGTTGCTATCCCCTGCATTGGCAGTTATGTTTGGCAAGATACATCCCAGCTCTCTCTGGACCCATTCACTCCACTCAGGTCCATTGCAAAGTAAAACTCCAGCAGTGCCCCTCCCACAATTCAAAGGGGGATGAGTAATAAGACTGAATACTTTATTTTGGTTCTCTATTCAGCTCTGGGTTGTGTGGAACCTTACGATCCCCAAATTAAGGCTGCTGATCCAACCATGCAGCTGCCAGCCTGAGAAAAAAGGAGGCTTGGGAGGAAGCCTGCTAAAGTGACAAAAAAAAAAAAAAAAATGTATCACACCATATTCCCCATTGGCAAATATTCAACCCTTGCAGACTCCCAGTGCAAGGGCAATTCCCAGAGTTAGGCTTTAGACCAGACTATTTATATGGCCTGCCAAATACACTAGAATTAACTAAAATCAGACCTACAGCGTTTAGGATTGTAGTGCACTAACAAAGGTGCATCACAGTGCCATTCACAACAAATGTTCACATTACAATAACCCACTGGGGTGGATGGGCCCTTCAATGGATTCAGACACTAGCTTTATGAAACAGACCACAGGATTTCACCAGGTGGTTACAAATGAAGGCAGTTCCTCGTGTAGAAATTAGTGAGAACAGGGCTCCCTTATAACAGAAAAGTATTAATACTACAATGTTTTCTAAAAGCCTTTAACGTTATTTAGATCACTGAGAGGGACTCAAAGCCACACTGTAAAGGTTTATAATAAGGTGAGGCAACGATTGTGTCTCAGCAGGTGGTCTCTAAGCAACCTAGCCAAAGCAATTACTAGTTTTCCAACCTGCACATAGAAGCCTTGAAACCACAATGAGAAAACTGGACTGCTAATCATGCAGTCAACCCCCCCCCCCCCCAAAAAATAATTAACACTCACAGGAAGCTATGACACAATGGCACATGCCTTCCTCACATCCCAACTTCCTGCAGGTGCTGACGAAGTCACTGAGCCCCGCCCTGGGGAAAGCTCAGGATCACACCCCAAAGGGCATTTTTGCTCACCTTTGCTTTCCCAAAACCCAGTGACACCCCCCCTCAGCTGGGTGAGTTTGTTAAAAGCTGGAGTCCAAGGCACATTCCTATTTATCATTAGTTTTACTACAGCATTTGGCTTTTTTTATTTAATGGAGCGCTGTACGACAGGGGCAATTGTCATGCAATGGCCACTTACTACAAACTAGGAAGTTTCCTTTAAAGCCCAACTCCAGGAAAGGTACACGTGTTCCTTCGAAGCGGGGTGCACCAGCACTAAGTGTTACCTGCACATTTCTATTTAGGGGGATGGTAAAAGCAGTTTCGCACCCTATACTCTGCCAATGTACTGTCCCTTGGTATCCTCACAGGCAATGCATCCACCTTCATGACATCAGGAGCTTCTTACCCCGAGCATAGGGACCAGTCTGCAGGCAGTGAAATACTTTACATGTCTCCTAGACATATACCAGTTTTTTAAACTTCCAGTACAGGAGGGGTAAGGGAGGACTTGATTTTCCCAGAATTCATCTTTAACGGACCAGTCGGCAGATGCAAAGCCAATGGATGCCTAAAATCTTTTTCTGCATGACAGGTTCTCTCAGGGCTAGAGGACCATGCACAAAACCTGTATGCTCTGCAGTTGTGTAGCAGTACATTCTCATATGAACTGTGTGTGAAAGTTCATTGATTTACTAAAGGGCTGCAGGCTTCCAATTAGAGCCTTTAGGGTAAAATCTATCTGTAGAAAGTTATTGGCCACGCCCTCACGTTACCTCCTGTACACTGCCATGACTATAGATGGCACACCCTTATAACAAGAGCAGGCTGCAGCGTTCCAGGATGACTGAAGAACCCTAGGCCCTTACTGTGCAGTAACTCTTCACACCAGTGGGCGGCAGCAACGAGCATGACTCGCCAAAGCTGGCCAAGCAGTGTCACGTGGACGCGCCCACATCTTCGACCGCGCACAGGAGGGTGACGTAAATAACACCTCCCACCGCTCTTATTCAAAGTCTATAGAAATAGGGTCGCCATGTACACCAATAAACTCAGTTCGAGTCTATTTTACCTGAATAAAAAAAAAAAAGGGTGCCCGTAGCCGGCTGAAAACCCCTCCCCATCCACCGCACAGAGCGTCACGGCGCGTTAGTAGCAGCTAGGCCACGCCCAATGCCCAGCTCGTACCGTTCCCGCCCTTTCATCTCCCGGCGGTGGGCGCCCCGCAGCCACCACCACGTGACCAGGCGCGCCCAGCCTGTCTTTGGTGCTGACAGAAAGCCCGGCTTTAGGCTGAGAGGTAAGAAAACCTCCACCACCCACCTTCCTCTTCACAAGGCAGCCGATCCATTGTTAAAGCCGGCCTTTTGCACCCTCTTCACCCCAAAGTCCACACCCAGCATACAGGAGACCGTGACAGGCCCGTGTCAAAGCGCGTTCACTATTCGCGCCACACCGATCCCTGGCTGACGGGGGCGCAGAAAATGGCGGCACGAGGGAGCAGGGCGTAGACCCGCCGCATAATGCCGGTCAGCCCTGCGCTCGGTCCAAGCTACTCACCATCTTTCACTCGGGGTAGAGGTGGCTGGATGAATATCAGAGGGTACAGGAGATGAGAGGAAAAGACAGCCGGGGTCACGGATGCTCCCACTGAGAAAGGCCGTGTAGCTGCCTGACAGACGCACACCAAAATGAAGCCTCCTGCTCGCCTCTTTCCGCTTTCTTTAAGCGCCGCACAATGAGAAGGGAGGGGCCTACTTCCGATCTGCCTTCGCACAGCTTGTCGGGAGTTGTAGTTAGATGGGAGTTCTCGGGGCGGGGCTATAGCTGACGTCATCCCCTGCTGTGAGTGTGGTCAGCGGACGTGAGACCCGGGCAGCTCCGTGTATGGTGGCAGAGTACCGTGCAATGTGACAGAGGTAGTGGGAGGGCAGTGTAGGGTTGTCCTGATAGGTGCTAGATCAGCCTTGTCTGTGTTATCCACACTAACCAATCAGATGAGAGACCGAAGGAGCTGACGCTTTTGTGCTAAAGAGTGAGCTCATAGCTAGAACAATATAGCATGCTGCAGTAGAGGGTTGTGGGGACAATACATTAATGACAGCTGAATAAAGGTGTAATTCAGGGATACAGCAAGCTATAGCAGTGTATATATACAGAGCAGTGTATATATACAGTGTACTATAGGCAAGGTACAGGAGATGGTCAGAGACTGCACACATGATACAAGAGATGGGTAGAGACTGAAGGCATGATACAGGAGATGGTCAGAGACTGAGGACATGATACAGGAGATGGTCAGAGATTGCAGACATGATACAAGAGACTGTCAGAGACTATGGACCTGATAAAGGAGATGGTCAGAGACTGCAGACATGATACAAGAGATGGTCAAAGACTAAGGACATGATACAGGAGATGGTCAGCGACTGTGAGCATGCTATAGGAGGTGTTGGAGAGTGGGGATGTGATTCAGGAGATAGTCAGAGACTGCACACATGACACAGGAGATGTTTTAGAGACTGCAGACATGATACAAGTGATGGTCGGAGACTGCAGACATGATACAGGAGATGTTTTAGAGACTGCAGACATGATACAGGAGATGGTCAGAGACTGCAGACATGATACAGGAGATGGTCAGAGACTGCAGACATGATACAGGAGATGGTCAGAGGCTGAGGACATGATACAGGAGATGGTCAGAGACTGCAGACATGATACAGGAGATGTTTTAGAGACTGCAGACATGATACAGGAGATGGTTAGAGCCTGCGCACATGAAATAGGAAATAGTCAGAGACTGCAGACATGATACAAGAGATGGTTAGAGCCTGCAGACATGAAATAGGAGATGGTCAGAGACTGCAGACATGATACAAGAGATGGTTAGAGCCTGCAGACATGATACAGGAGATGGTCAGAGACTGCAGACATGATACAAGAGATGGTTAGAGCCTGCAGACATGAAATAGGAGATGGTCAGAGACTGCAGACATGATACAGGAGATGGTTAGAGCCTGCAGACATGAAATAGGAGATAGTCAGAGACTGCAGACATGATACAAGAGATGGTTAGAGCCTGCAGACATGAAATAGGAGATGGTCAGAGACTGCAGACATGATACAGGAGATGGTTAGAGCCTGCAGACATGAAATAGGAGATGGTCAGAGACTGCAGACATGATACAGGAGATGGTTAGAGCCTGCAGACATGAAATAGGAGATAGTCAGAGACTGCAGACATGATACAAGAGATGGTTAGAGCCTGCGGACATGAAATAGGAGATGGTCAGAGACTGCAGACATGATATAAGAGATGGACAGAGACTGGAGACATGATACAAGAGATGGTCAGAGACTGTGGACATGATACAAGAGATGGTCAGAGACTGTGGACATGATACAAGAGATGGTCAGAGACTGCAGGAATGATACAAGAGATGGTCAGAGACTGCAGACATGATACAAGAGATGGTCAGAGACTGTGGACATGATACAAGAGATGGTCAGAGACTGCAGGAATGATACAAGAGATGGTCAGAGACTGCAGACATGATACAAGAGATGGTCAGAGACTGTGGACATGATACAAGAGATGGTCAGAGACTGCAGGAATGATACAAGAGATGGTCAGAGACTGCAGACATGATACAAGAGATGGACAGAGACTGGAGACATGATACAAGAGATGGTCAGAGACTGCAGGAATGATACAAGAGATGGTCAGCGGCTGTGAGCATGCTATAGGAGGTATTGGAGAGTGGGGGACATGAATCAGGAGAAAGTCATACACTGTAGACAAATGACATGAGACTGCCAGAAATCACCGCTATAACAGGGCAATTGGGAAACAGATCAGTGTCTGCAGGGGCCAGAAGGGCCACAAAAAATGTTCCCAAGGGTCAGAGGTTGGGCACCAGTGCCATACATATTAGTTTTGTGTAATGCTGTGTATCCTATTAACTGCAGGGGGCTGTTTCTGCTAAAAATCCTTCCAGCAGCTCATCATTTACAGATGCCAGATTCAGCCCTGAGCACCTGTCTTCTCTGGTGCTGGGAAGTGTAATGGCAGCCTCAGCTACTGAGAAATGTTGCACTGCTAGCCCGCCCCTTCTGCCCTCTTCACCATTCATATTACTTGTATTACTGCACTCCCATTGGGTACTGTGAATGGGTGAGGGGGTGTTGTCATTCTACTGCACATTCTCTCACAGAACACAATGCATTGTGAGGTGAATAAGACAAGTTCTAAAAAAAGCAGAGGGGGTGGGCAAGCAGAGCAAAGTTCCTGTTCACCTTCTCAGCACCGGAAGGCAGGCACCCAGGGCAGTATCCACTAGCTGTGAAGGAGACACAGCATTGAGGATTTTTAGCCAGTAATGGGATACACACACTTAATATGTATGGTGCTGTATCCCCCCTCCCCATAAACCTACAAAATGTCATCTTTAGATCTGACCCTCCATATGACCATTTTCTTAAAAATAATTGATGCAACAAAGAAAAGTGTCTGCCGGGTCATAAATGACTGCATTTCTATTACAGCCTATTCTTTCTTTACAGCAAATATATTATTTTATTGACTAAACACACAATAGTAACCAACAGTAATCATATTTAAATTCTCCTTTATTTTCAGCCCTGCCACCTTGTTACATTGGTTAACCACTTCAGCCCCGGAAGGTTTTACCCCCTTAATAAACAGGCCATTTTTTTGCGATTCGGCCTTGCGTTGCTTAAACTGACAATTGCGCGGTTGTGCGACACCGTACCCAAATACAATTGATGTCCTTCTTTTCACACAAATAGAGCCTTCTTTTGGTGGTATTTGATCACCTCTATGGTTTTTTGGGCTATAAACGAAAAGAGCATCAATTTTTAAAAACAACACCAATCTTTTCTACTTTCTGCTATAAAACATTCCCAAATAAAAAATTAAAAAAATCTATTTTTTTATCAGTTTAGGCCAATTTGTATTCTACATATTTTTGGTAAAAAAAAAATCCCAAAAAGCATATAATAATTGGTTTGCACAAAAGTTAGAGTGTTTACTAACTACGGGATAGATTTATGGACTTTTTATTTTTTTTATTAGTAATGGCGGCAATCACTGATTTTTATTGGGACTGCAACATTGCGGCGGACAAATCTGACACTAAGTGACACTTTTTGGGGACCAGTGACATTAATACAGTGATCAGTGCTAAATAATATGCACTGTTACTGTATAAATGACATTGTCAGGGAAGGGGTTAACACTGGGGGTGATCAAGGGTTTAAATGTGTTCCCTATTTGTGCTTTCTAACTGTGGGGGGGGGGACTGAACAAAGGCAGAGAGAGATTTGTAATTCAGCTTAGCTGAATCACACGATCGCTCCCTGCCTCTCTGACAGGAGAGCCGTCTTGCATTGTTTACATTCTAGACGGCTCTCCTGTCAGTTTCCCTGAAGATCGCGGGAGGCCGGCGGCGATCGAGCACGCTCCTCCCGCGGTCTGCCTCCCACTGTGTCTAATCACAGCGGAAGCGCAGCTCCGGTGCCGCCGAAGCCACGTGCACATAATCACATAGATCTGCGTGATTATGCTCAGCCGAGCCACCCTGCTGCAGTAAATCTGCGTGGGGTGATCGGCAAGAGGTTAAGATATTTCCCTGGCACATATTACAGGAATAGATAGATGGAGTTCTGCTATAAGTTAAATTCTCTAAATGAGCAAGGGAGATTCTGTCTTGCAAACACTCCACTTCCATTGACAGAACACAATGCAGTGTGGGACAGTAATAGTAGGAATTGTGTGAATGGCAGAGAGGACAGCAGGCAGGCAAGCGGTGCAATTTTTCTCAGTAGCAGCAGCTGCTATCATGCTATCAACCTTTACAACACCGGAAGGCAGCCGCTTAGGACAGTATCTGGGGGTTTTTGGGATAATGGTTTTATATACAGTGGGGAAAATAATTATTTGATCCCCTGCAGATTTTGTAAGTTTGCCCACTTAAAAAGAAATTAAGGGTTTATATTTTTTTATCATAGGTGTATTTTAAATGATAGAGACAGAATATCAACCGAAAATCTCCCAAAGAATCACATGAAACCAATGCTATAAATTGAGTTGCAGTTCAGAGAGTAAAATAAGTATTTGATCCCCTACCAACCAACAATAATTCCAGCTCCCACAGACTGGCTACAGTATGTGCTCATGTGGTACACAGATTAGTCCTGTCATTTTAAGAAGGTGCTCCTAATGGCAGCTCGTTTTGTGTACACAGAATCATTTTCTTCCATTCAAATCTAACGATCATGGGCAAGACCAGGGAGCTGTCAAAGGACATCAGGGACAAGACTGTAAATTTGCACAAGGCTGGATTGGACTACAAGGCCATCAGCAAGAAGCTTGTTGATGAGGAGACAACTGTTGGAGCTATTATTCGCAAATGTAAACAAATACAAAATAAACATTGAGAGCCGGTTAACACTGGGGCGACTTGTCAGGGTCGCCTGCCATAGATTAGCACAGGAGCCGTTCTAATAGGAGCGACACAAGTCACTCCGACGTAGAAAAAGGGTCCTGCACTACTTTGGAGCGACCTGCATTGACTTCAGTGATATGAAGTCTGTGCATGCCGCTCCGAGGTCGCGGTGCGCGCTGTGCACCGCGACTTCACAGGTCGCCCCGGCAAGTCGGGTCGCTTCTACTTTAACCGGCTCTAATTGGCCTCGGTCTGGAGCTCCATGCAAGATTTCACCTCATGAGGTAAGGATGATTAGGAGAAAAGTGAGGGATCGGCCTGGAACTACACAGGAGGAGCTTGTAAATGATCTCAAGGCAGTTGGGACCACGGTCACTAAACAAGCCAATAGTAACACAAAACGCCACCATGGTCTTAAATCCTGCAGCTCCCGCAAGGTCCCCCTCCTCCAGAAGGCACATGTACAGGCCTGTCTGAACTTTATCAATACACATCTAAATGATTCAGAAAAGGATTAGGAGAAAGTGCTGTGGTCAAATTAGACCAAAATTGAGCTTTTTAGCATTACTGGACTCGCAGTGTTTAGAGGAAGAAAAATGCTGACTATGACCCTAAGAACACCATCGCAACAGTCAAGCATGGAGGTGGGAACATGATGCTTTGGGGCTGTTTCTCTGCTAAAGGTACAGGCTGACTTTGCCACATTGAGAGGCAAATGGATGGGTCCATGTTGGATGAGAATCTTCTTTCCTCAGTCAGCACACTGAAGATGGGTTGTGGATGGGTCTTCCAGCATGATAATGACCTAAAACATACCGCCAAGGCCACCAAGGAGTCTATCAAGAAGCACATAAAGGTCATGGAGTGGCCTAGCCAGTCTCCAGACCTTAGTCCTATTGATAATTTATGAAGAGAGCTGAAACTTTGAGTTGCCAAGTGACAACCAAGAAACCGTAAGAAGATCTGTAAAGAAGAGTGGACCAAAATCCCTCCTGAGATGTGTGCAAATCTTGTAACCAACTACAAGAAACATCTTACCTGTGTGCTTTCCAACAAGGGTTTCTCCACCAAGTACCAAGTCATGTTTTGCTTGGGGATCAAATACTTATTTTACTCAATGAACTGCAACTCAATTTATAACATTTGTATCATTGTTTTTTCTGAAATGTTTGGTTGATATTCTTTTGCTATCATTTAAAATACATTTATGATAAAAATGATAGACTCTTTATTTCTTTGTAAGTGGGAAAACTTACAAAATCTGCAGGGTTTCAAATATTTATTTTCCCCACTGTAAATGAATGTAAGCTGACGATATTAAGCAATCTTGTCAGTGGTAAATGGTTTGTCTCATCCCTGTAACTGCCACTTTTGCGCTATTTTGCCACGACTATTTACTGCGGCGGTCAGCCACTCACAGGCAGAGCGACGTAGTACTATGTCGCTAGCCTGTGAGGGTCTAGGGAGCGAGCGCGCGCCCCCGGAGGTGCGCTCCCGCACCGTCACGGACCCCCCGCGCGTGTGATCGGCAGACCCGATGTCCGCCGGTCACTCTGCGATCGTCGGTGCAGAGGGAGAAAGGCAGGCGGCTAATGTAAACAAGCCGCCTGTCATTCTCCCCTGTGTAGGAATAGTGATCATACGGTTCTACTATGTAGGACCGTTGATCACTGTTCCTATACCTCAAGCCAGAGCCAATCACAGTTAGAATGACACCCCTAGGGACACACATAACCCCTCCCTCTCAAACAAAGTTAACCCCTTCACTGCCAGTGTAATTTTACAGTAACAGTGCATATGTATAGCACTGATTACTGTAGAAACGTCACTGGTAACCCCAAAAGTGTCAAAAATGTCAGTCAAGGGTCCGATCTGTCAGCCGCAATGTCGCAGTACCACAAAAAAAATCGCAGATTGCCGCCATTACGCGTTAAAAAAAAAAACAACAAAAATGACAAAATTCTTTCGCTTTGTTAGTAAACGCGATAACTTTTGCGCAAACCAATCAAAATACGCTTTTTGTGATTTTTTTTTACCAAGCATATGTAGCAGAAAACAAATTGGCAGAAAATGTTAAAAAATTTTTACATTTTTTTGGGGAAATTTCATATAAAAAAAATGTGAAAAATATTGTTATTTTTGCAAAATTGACGATCTTTTTTTGTTTATAGCGCATGATTAAAAAATCGCACAGGTGATCAAATACCACCAAAAGAAAGCTCTGTTTGTGGGAAAAAAAATTTGTTTAGGTACAGCGTCGCACGACCGCGCAATTGTCCGTTAAAGTCACACAGTGCCGAATTGCAAAAAAAACCCTGGTTGGAATGGGGGTAAAATCTTCCGGGGCTTAAGTGGTTAAGGCCTTATTCACACCTTTGTGCAGAGATGTCAGTTTTTCTGCACGCGTTCTGCAAGGGCACAAAAAAAAAAACAATTGTTCTCTCTGTGCCCTGTTCACACCACAACACAGGTATCACGTGCAAATTTTTGTTCTGCGCAATAATCTGCAACGTCTATGCAGTTTTCTGCATGGGAAAAAAACTGACATGACATCAATATTGGTGTGAACAGGGCACATAACATACGTGCATAAAAACTCATGTCAACGTGCATAAAAATTCACTGAAAGACACATGAAAACCAATGTCTCTGCAAGTGAAATGTGTGCAGATTTCCCATCAGTTTTCATGCATGTATGGTGTGAATGAGGCCAAAAGGAAGTTGAAAGTTCCACCTGTCTGGTATTTATTGCCATGTGTTCCCCTGTTGGAGAGATTTGCTCCTATTTGTCCTGCTTACTGTTATCACCAAGAGTACAACCGTGTAAAGTTAGTAGGAGGTCCACTTCAAGAAAACAGCAGTCCTCTTTTCTGCTTGTACTGTACATATATTTACTATGATAATATAACACTATGGAACTTGATGGCTGTTTTGCTTACGTTGTGATCATGTTGAAAGAAAAGAACTGTTTTTTTTTTTTGAGTCAGCCTTCTAGAATGAAAAGGATACCTGCAAGTTGTGTGCTTATTTTTTGAAGCTGTTTCTGCACTTACACTTTATGCATGAAATTCTTTCTGTATTTCCTAATATGGTCTGAGCAGAGTTCTCCTTCTAATCTGACCTTTCATTATTTCGTAACTGTTTGCAATATAGGAAGTAAAGCAAAGCAGCCTGTATACTAATATCAAACCGTAATCAGCTTTCTTCAACTCGAGGACATGTGCCACAGAGCACTGTTCAGTTCAGTTAGCAGAACAGCAAGATTGATTATTATTACTAGACCACTCACTGAATATGTAATGCTAATGTGAAATTATACACTAGTTAACACTATTGCATGAACCCTTTTTTTTTTTTAGTTATCTAGTGCAAAAAATACTCTTTGATGATTGCATTAATTGGAGGCAACTGGTTACTATTGTTAACAAATGACAGTACTAGTGTTCAGTATGGGCATTCCCTGGTCTGAATGGTGATTATTTTAGTCTGATTCTAAGTAGCCAACTGCTATCATGTGTTGAAACCTATGTATAATGCTGGCTAAGCTTTACTGTGAAGGAGATCACTTCTAGAAGTAGTGAAAAAGCTGTGATGTGTGGGTCAAAGTATTGTCATATATGAAGAAGATGTCATTATTTTGGATAGAGTAAAGGAGAGTTATAACCCCTGTCAGTTTTTTTCCCTTCACTTCCTGTCCCACAACAAAAACAGGAAGTGAGAAGAAATCCATCCAAAGTCAGGGAATTCCTGGCTGTCACCAGGGTCACCCAAATTAGTGTACCTATTGGATGATTTCTCCACTATTACTGTTTTGAGGGACAACCCAAAATGTGAGATTTTACTTTAAATTTCGATGATAATGTTAAACAGGAAAAATAGAGAGGGCAAGTCTCCTCCAATGGGGTCACAGACAGCAATAGAAACCTGACAAATGTTCTAATGCAGGCATGTCCAACCTGCGGCCTAGGGGCCACATGCGGCCCAGAACCGCAGGCAATGCGGCCCACTGCCCCTTGACAATTTTTTTTTTGCTGGGCTGGGGAGGAAGGAAGTCGGGTCAGGGGCATGGCCACAGCAGCTTCCAACTAACGGTAGGCAGAGGCTGCCTCGAAGGGGGGAGGCGAGAATGCAGTGTTTCTGACTCCTACCACCATGACCACTTCAAATCACTGAAGTGGTCATGGTGGTTTATTATCTCTCAGAAGAAGTAAACCTCTGTATACTGATTCCATTTCATTTGATCATCCTCTAGTTGTTCTAAATTAGTGCGGGGGCATGGCGGTGTGGGAAGGGTGCGGTGACATTTTATTACTTATATACCTTAACTATAGTATATATTTTATGTGAGGCCCGAGAAAATTTCTCCACACTCAATGTGGCCCAGAGAAGCCAAAAGGTTGGACACCCATGTTCTAATCCCTCTCCACTCTCAAACAAACAATAATTAGGTTTTGCCTTTAGTTAATCTATGTTTGTCATGTGCTGGAGAGTCCCTCACCCAGTACTTGGTGGGCCAGCTTTGGCTGGTTCCTAAGTAGTGGGTCCACCTGGCTTCAGCCTAGGTGGACCATTGCATACCTCGCCCCTGTCAGGAGCCCTGCACCCCAGGGTAGGGGTCAGGGTTAGGGGGCCTTTCTCTTCAGAGGTTTGCCCATTTCTGTACCTTTTGTGCAACTTATTGTGTGCTTTCATAGTTCGCCTTTTTTGTTCACTGGGATGAGGTCTGACAACGCACTGCACCACAATGCAACATAGAAAAGGTTCGCAATGAGATTTTATTTGTGCATTTGTAATATAAGATATGAATTATGATATGTAGGTGTAAAAGGACACCTACTCATAGCAGCGCAGGAGCACTTACTAAAAAATGATGTGCGCTTATTTTTTAACATTTTTCAACAAGCATTTCCACTACCTAAAATATTTATTGAAGGCACATAACCATTAAAACATGCTATACAAGTATAATATCAATAAATTTTACAGAAATACAAATGAGCCACATTATGAAGAATGACTATTACATTTAATGCCTTTACAGAAAAGTCACACCATCCTGGGATTTTTGAATAACTGAGGTCCTGTATTAGAGTTTTGGCTGAGAACAGAAAATGTCCACACATGGAAAAAAATCATTTTACACAGAAGACGATTCAAGAGTATAATAAGGCTCTATTTCATTATGTAGTCATAACATGAAAAAATAATCATTCACTACCAGGAAGTTTGAGGTTTCTTCCTCTTTCTCTTCACAGTAATTTCAAGATATGTATTTTATAAGCACATAAGTGGACCTTATAAAGCACTGATACCATGTTTGATCGGTAGGATTTGGCATGTTGAACTATTTCACCAGGCTTTATTAGCTAAACCTTGTTTCTGACTAATGTTTCAGAAACTTAAGGTGACAAAGCAGGAAAGGATTGCTTTTTTATAGCAGCTCCTGACCCACTTTTGTTCTATTAACACAGAAATCATTCCTAAGACATAATGATCGAATGCTTTGTATGGTAAAGAACATTTTATGTTGTTATAGTGTCAAAATGTCTCCTGAAGCTATGAATAATATTTCCAAGTATCTTTGTAGCATGAATTCATCTGTAGTGTAAAATATTTAAAAACAAAGATATCAGTAAAATACGGTTTTGTGCAGTAGCACTTGTACTGGGTGAGCAGAAGAAGCAGGTGCTTTATTCTGCAGTTGCTGGAGGGAGGGGATTGTGTGCTGCATGATCTTGAGTAGCAGGCAGCAAAATCTGTTAGATTGTAAAAGGCTTCTTTTTTCTGATTCCTGCTATGTACTGTATTAGCCTGAGCAGAGAGAGGGAAACCAAGGTTTGCCCTATATGTCCTAATATGGCCATGTAAGCTGCAGAGGCGTTCCTTCTGCTTCATCAGAGCCAGCAGAGGGAGGGGGCGAAAAGGCGTCTGAGACTTCCTTTTTTGGAAACGCTAAACCTTCCCAGCCTTGATGTGAAAGCAGAGCATAGAAGACATCCCATGACATTTAGCAAGATGTGGGAGGTGGGAGTTGATGCTACACTGAAAGTGGTGTGTGCCATTGTTCTGTACCTTGACACAATTGTTTCAGTGTTGCAAAACCCCCATAAGACTGTACCATGTATGTTGTAGATCACAGTAGTGTAAACTGTGATGGCAAGCTTCTTCTTTTTTTTTTTTTTTTTTGTTATAATAGTAATTTTTATTAAGCAATACAATTTGATGTTAGTTATATGGTGATATATTGCTGATTTGTATTCTGTGTGTGCTGTGTTTATGTTCATTTTTGTTTTTTTTGCTTTGTTAGTTTGATTATGATATTGAATGTGAGTTGTAATTTCTGTTTAAACGCACATTTGAAACATTTTTTGCCACTTCTGTTGTGATAATAGTATAATGTTTACATGTGTATTTTATATATATATATATCTACACACAGCATATGAACACAAATGAAAATGAGAAAATTTAGCAGCAATAGTATATGCTTATTATCAGGGCTTTTTTTTCTCAGAGAATAGGTTCAGGAACTCTTCTCTTTTAAGTCACCCTTCACCTCTGCCCCTTACCCACCTCCAAGAACCGTTCCTTGGTTCCACCCCTTACCCACCTCCCAATACCGCCCCTTTTAGAGAATACAAACCCAAGTATTATTTTGCGATGCTAAGTATTTTGTATAGAATTTGTTAATGATAACAAGAAAGACAGTAAAATAGATCTAGCAACAATGGACACTCCAACGACAAAATATCCACCCCAGCAACAATAGACTCTCAACAGCCAACATTAATAGACCCTCCAGCAGCCAGCAACAAAGACCTCTTCCTCAACAGTACATCCCTCCCAGCATCAATTGACCCCCTGCAACATAAGATTCACCCCCAGCAACAATGGATCCCTACAAGCAACAATAGATCACCCCCCCCCTGCAAAAATAGATCCCCTCAGTAGCCAGCATCAATAGACCCATTCCTCTAGGCGCAGTGGTCCTCAACCCTGGCCTACAGGGCCCACTAACAGGCCAGATTTTCAAGATAACTGAAATACATCCCAGGTGATATAATTTGCTGCTCAGTGATTGCAGTACTCTAGTCTGCATCTCCCCAAGATAATACCTAAAATCTGGCCTGTTAGTGGGCCCTGTAGGCCAGGGTTGAGGACCACTGCTCTAAAGTACCTCCCTCCCAGCAACAACTGACCCCCAGCAACATACATTACATACATACATTCAGTTCTGGAGGTGCTGGAACTGCGTTCCCCCACGTTCCCGCTGAAAAAAAGCCCTGCTTATTATACAGATTTTAAAATATAATAATAATAATACTCGGAATGTAGTGCTGATTACATGCTTTTGTACAAATAAACAACACACATTCATAAATACTGTACATGTGTGATTATATCTAAAAAGAGAATCTTGCAATTAGTGGAAGTATAGTTTATGATCAAGTGGTTTTTATGAAGCCGAATTAACATCTTGAGGGAAAAAAAGAAAAGACAACCTTGCTTTACCTTACTTTTATTTAATTAGATTTTTTGCCTTTTTCCTAACAAATTATTTTTAGACTCCAACAGAAATACGCTAAGCCCCCGTTCACACTAAGGCGACCTGTTAGGCGACCTGGTCGCCTCACAGGTCGCCGTAGGTCGCCTTCCATAGGGAAGCTGCGGACCCGTTCTAATAGGAGCGACACAAGTCGTTCCGACTTAGAAAAAGGGTCCGGAGCTTCTTTGGGGCGACCAGGAGGCGACCGCCATAGACTTCAATGTTATGAAGTCCGTGGCGGCCGCTCCGAGGTCGCGGCGCGCTGCTTGCACCGCGACCTCGGAGGTCGCGGTGCGAAGTAGCGTCGCGGTAGTGTGAATGGGGGCTTATACCAAAGAAAACATGTTTGTGTTCAGCAGTATTTTGGTTATTCTAGCTCTCCAGTATGTTGAGAAAGAATCTCCTTAGGAGTGTTGATTTCTTTTCTTTGCAGTAGGCTGGACTTGTGCCCTTTGCCCCTGTAGTCTTGCACATACCTGCACTGTGACACAGGGCTTCAGGTAGGGTGTGTATGTGTATGGCCAGGTTTAGAGCAGAGATAGCTTTGGGCGTGTTTGGAATGTAACATTTTTTTTTTTCTTAGGTGTTTATTTATTTCCTGGAATGTAACATTAGCTACTAAAGCTCAGAGCATTATAATTCAGTTTATATTCAGGTTGAATATATTTCTTCTCATCACGTGACATATAAAAACATTGACAATAAATATACTGTAATTCTGCCAATAGTGGACAGCGTCTTCAATACAAACAGGCAAGCTGTGGGGTCTTGAAGCGTTTCCTTCAAGATATTTGTAGAGAACTGCTGCTGTGAGTGACACATGCTAAGACTTTTCCCAAGGCATAGGCAGCATTTGTCTTAGTTTATTGAAACTGCAGTGTCATCTTCAGACGTCTCATTCCTCCAGTGTGATTATATGTATTTTTTCCTATATTTAAAATTTATCATTTGTCACCTAATAAATAAGGAAATATTTAGGTTTTAATCATTTCCTTTTTATTTTTTTATTTTTTTTTTAGTTCGTAACACATACAGTATCTCACAAAAGTGAGTACACCCCTCACATTTTGGAAATATTTTATTATATCTTTTCATGTGACAACACTGAAGAAATTACACTTTGCTACAATGTAAAGTAGTGAGTGTACAGCTTGTATAACAGTGTAAATTTGTTGTCCCCTCAAAATAACTCCACACACAGCCATTAATGTCTAAACCCCTGGCAACAAAAGTGAGTACACCCCTAAGTGAAAATGCCAAAATTGGGCCCAATTAGCCATTTTCCCTCCCCCATGTCATGTGACTCGTTTGTGTTCCAAGGTTTCAGGTGGGAATGGGGAGCAGGTGTGTTAAATTTGGTGTTATCGTTCTCACTCTCTCATACTGGCCACTGGAAGTAACTCTGAAAGAACTCTCTGAGGATGTGAAAAAAAGAATTGTTGCTGTACATAAAGGTGGCCTAGGCTATAAGAAGATTGCCAACACCCTGAAACTGAGCTGCAGCACGGTGGCCAAGACCATACAGCAGTTTAACAGGACAGTTTCCACTCAGAACAGGCCTCGCCATGGTCAACCGTAGAATTTTTAGGTGCACGTGCTCAGCGTCATATCCAGAGGTTGTCTTTGGGAAATAAATGTATGAGTGCTGCCAGCATTGCTGCAGAGGTTGAATGGCTGGGGGGTCAGCCTGTCAGTGCTCAGACCATACTCCACACACTGCATCAAATTGGTCTGCATGGTTGTCATCCCAGAAGTAACCCTCTTAAAGATGATGGACAAGAAAGCCCACAGTTTGCTGAAGACAAGCAGGCTAAGGACATGGATTACTGGAACCATGTCCTGTGGTCTGATGAGACCAAGATAAACCTATTTGGTTCAGATGGTGTCAAGCATGTGTGGCTGAAACCAGGTGAGGAGTGCAAAGACAAGTGTCTCTTGCCTACAGTCAAGCATGGTGGTGGCAGTATCGCGGTATGGGGCTGCGTTAGTGCTGCCGGCACTGGGCAACTACAGTTCATTGAGGGAACCATGAATGCCAACATGTACTGTGACATACTGAAGCAGAGCATGATCCCCCCCCCCTTTCAGAAACTGGGCCGCAGGGCAGTATTCCAACATGATAACGACCCCAAACACACCTCCAAGATGACAACTGCCTTGCTAAAGAAGCTGAGGGTAAAGGTGATGGACTGGGCAAGCATTTCTCCAGACCTAAACACTATTGAGCATCTGTGGGGCATCCTCAAACAGAAGGTGGAGGAGCGCAAGGTCTCTAACATCAACCAGCTCTGTGATGTCATCATGGAGGAGTGGAAGAGGATTCCAGTGGCAACCTCTGAAGCTCTGGTAAACTCCATGCCCAAGGGGGTTAAGGCAGTGCTGGAAAATAATGGTGGCCACACAAAATATTGACACTTTAGTCCCAGTTTGGACATTTTTCACTTAGGGGTGTACTCACTTTTGTTGCCAGCGGTTTAGACAATAATGGCTGTGTGTTGAGTTATTTTGACGGGACAGCAAATTTACACTGTTATCCAAGCTGTACACTCACTACTTTACATTGTAGCAAAGTGCCATTTCTTCAGTGTTGTCACATGAAAAGATTTAATAAAATATTTACAAAAATGTAAGGGGTGCACTTTTGTGAGATACTGTACATACTGCTCTGTATGTAAGCCTTGTTCACACTGATGCGATTTCTGATGTCTTCTAGAATGCATAGAATCGCAAAACAAGTGAAACAACAAGAATTTATATGGAGTCTCTGTATGTGTGTGTGTATGTGTGTATGTATATATATATATATATATATATATATATATATATATATATATATATATATATATATATATATATCTATATATCTATATATATATACATATATACAGTGCCTTGCGAAAGTATTCAGCTCCCTTGAACTTTTGGACCTTTTGCCACATTTGAGGCTTCAAACATAAAGATATACAACTGTAATTTTTTGTGAAGAATCAACAACAAGTGGGACACAATCATGGAGTGGAACGAAATTTATTGGATATTTCAAACTTTTTTTAACAAATAAAAAACTGAAAAATTGGTCGTGCAAAATTATTCAGCCCCCTTAAGTTAATACTTTGTAGCGCCACCTTTTGCTGCGATTACAGCTGTAAATCGCTTGGGAGATGTCTCTATCAGTTTTGCACATTGAGAGATTTAAATTTTTGCCCATTTCTCCTTGCAAAACAGCTCGAGCTCAGTGAGGTTGGATGGAGAGCGTTTGTGAACAGCAGTTTTCAGTTCTTTCCACAGATTCTCGATTGGATTCAGGTCTGGACTTTGACTTGGCCATTCTAACACCTGGATATGTTTATTTGTGAACCATTCCATTGTAGATTTTGCTTTATGTTTTGGATCATTGTCTTGTTGGAAGACAAATCTCTGTCCCAGTCTCAGGTCTTTTGCAGACTCCTTCAGGTTTTCTTGCAGAATGGTCCTGTATTTGGCTCCATCCATCTTCCCATCAATTTTAATCTTCCCTGTCCCTGCTGAAGAAAAGCAGGCCCAAACCATGATGCTGCCACCACCATGTTTGACAGTGGGGATGGTGTGTTCAGGGTGATGAGCTGTGTTGCTTTTACGCCAAACATAACGTTTTGCATTGTTGCCAAAAAGTTAGATTTTGGTTTCATCTGACCAGAGCACCTTCTTCCACATGTTTGGTGTCTCCCAGGTGGCTTGTGGCAAACTTTAAACGACACTTTTTATGGATATCTTTAAGAAATGGCTTTCTTCTTGCCACTCTTCCATAAAGGCCAGATTTGTGCAGTATATGACTGATTTTTGTCCTATGGACAGAGTCTCCCACCTCAGCTGTAGATCTCTGCAGCTCATCCAGAGTGATCATGGGCCTCTTGGCTGCATCTCTGATCAGTCTTCTCCTTGTATGAGCTGAAAGTTTAGGGGGACGGCCAGGTCTTCGTAGATTTGCAGTGGTCTGATACTCCTTCCATTTCAATATTATCGCTTGCACAGTGCTCCTTGGGATGTTTAAAGCTTGGGAAATCTTTTTGTATCCAAATCCGGCTTTAAACTTCTCCACCAGTATATCGGACCTGCCTGGTGTGTTCCTTGTTCTTCATGATGCTCTCTGTGCTTTTAAACGGACCTCTGAGACTATCACAGTGCAGGCGCATTTATACGGAGACTTGATCACACACAGGTGGATTCTATTTATCATCATTAGTCATTTAGGTCAACATTGGATCATTCAGAGATCCTCACTGAACTTCTGGAGAGAGTTTGCTGCACTAAAAGTAAAGGGGCTGAATAATTTTACACGCCCAATTTTTTTAACAAAGTTTGAAATATCCAATAAATTTCGTTCAACTTCATGATTGTGTCCCACTTGTTGTTGATTCTTCACAAAAAATTACAGTTTTATATCCTTATGTTTGAAGTCTGAAATGTGGCAAAAGGTTGCAAAGTTCAAGGGGGCTGAATACTTTCGCAAGGCACTGTGTGTGTATATATATATATATATATATATATATATATATATATATATATATATATATATATATATATATATATTTATTTATACAGTGTGTGTGTGTGTGTGTATATATATATATATATATATAAATATATTACAGTATCTCACAAAAGTGAGTACACCCCTCACATTTTTGTAAATATTTTATTATAAATTTTCATGTGACAAAGAAATGACACTTTGCTGCAATGTAAAGTAGTTAGTGTACAGCTTGAATAACAGTGTAAATTTGCTGTCCCCTAAAATAACTCAATACACAGCCGTTATTGTCTAGGCCGTTGGCAACAGAAGTGAGTACACCCCTAAGCAAAAATGTCTAATATGGGTCCAAAGTGTCAATATTTTGTGTGGCCACCATTATTTTCCAGCTCTACCTTAACCCTCTTGGGCATGGAGTTCCCCAGAGCTTCACAGGTTGCCACTGGAGTCCTCTTCCACTCCTCCATGATGACTTCACAGGGCTGTTAGATGTTAGAGACCTTGCGCTCCTCCACCTTCTGTTTGAGGATGCCCCAAAGATGCTCAATAAGGTTAAGGTCTGTTGACATGCTTGGCCAGTCCATCACCTTTACCCTCAGCTTTTTTAGCAAGGCAGTGGTCATCTTGGAGGTGTGTTTGGGGTCGTTATCATGTTGGAATACTGCCCTGCGGCCCAGTCTCTGAAGAGAGGGGATCATGCTCTGCTTCAGTATGTCACAGTTCATGTTGGCATTTATGGTTCCCTCAATGAACTGTAGCTCCCCAGTGCCGGCAGCATTCATGCAGTCCCAGACCAAGACACTCCCACCACCATGCTTGACTGTAGGCAAGACACACTTGTCTTTGTATTCCTCACCTTGTTACTGCCACACATGCTTGACACCATCTGAACCAAATGAGTTTATCTTGGTCTCATCAGATCACAGGACATGGTTCCAGTAATCCATGTCCTTAGGCTGCTTGTCTTCAGCAAACTGTTTGCGGGCTTTCTTGTGCATCATCTTTAGAAGAGGCTTCCTTCTGGGGCGACAGCCATGCAGACCAATTTGATGCAGTGTGCGGAATATGGTCTGAGCACTGACCGACTGACCCCCCCACCCCTTCAACCTCTGTAGTAATGCTGGCAGCAATCATACATCTATTTCCCAAAGACAACCTCTGGATATGACGCTGAGCATGTGCATTCAACTTCTTTGGTCGACCATGGCAAGGCTTTTTCAGAGTGGAACCTGTCCTGTTAAACAGCTGTATGGTCTTGGCCACCGTGCTGCAGCTCAGTTTCAGGGTCTTGACAATCTTCTTATAGCCTAGGCCATCTTTATGTAGAGCAACAATTCTATTTTTCAGATCCTCTGAGAGTTCTTTGCCATGAGGTGCCATGTTGAACTTCCAGTGGCCAGTATGAGAGAGTGAGAGAGATAACACCAAATTTACCGCACCTGCTCCCCATTCACACCTGAGACACTAATGAGTCACATGACACCAGGGAGGGAAAATGGCTAATTGGGCCCAATTTGGACATTTTCACTTAGGGGTGTGCTCACTTTCATTGCCAGCGGTTTAGACATTAATGTCTGCGTGCTTAGTTATTTTTAGGGGACAGCAAATTATACTGTTATACAAGCTGTACACTCACTACTTTACATTGTAGCAAAGTGTCATTTCTTCAGTGTTTTCACATGAAAAGATATAATAAAATATTTACAAAAATGTGAGGGGTGTACTCACTTTTGTGAGATACTGTGTGTGTGTGTGTATGTATGTATGTATGTATGTATGTATGTATATGTATGTATATATGTATATATATTTATATACACTCACACTATATTACCAAAAGTATTGGGACCCCTGCCTTTACACCCACATTAACTTTAGCGGCATCCCATTCTTAGTCTGTAAGGTTCAATATTGAGTTGGCCCACCCTCTGCACCTAAAACAGCTTCACCTCATTTGGGAAGACTGTTCACAAGGTCTTAGTAGTGTGTCTATGGGAATGTTTGACCATTCTTCCAGAAGTGCATTTGTGAGGTCAGGCACTGGTGTTTGAGAGAAGGCCTGGCCCGCAGTCTGCACTCAAATTCATTCCAAAGGTGTTGTATCGGGTTGAGGCCAGGACTCTGTGCAGGCCAGCCATGTTACCCCACTCCAAACTTTCTGATTCTTGTCTTTATGGATCTAGGTTTGTGCACTGGTCCAATTCATTTAGTGGAGGGGTGATTATGGTGTGGGGTTGTTTTTGAGGGGTTGGGCTTTGGCCCCTTAGTTCCAGTATTGGGAACTCTTAAGGAATCAGCATACCAAGACATTTTGGACAATTTCATGCTCCCAACTTTGTGGGAACAGTATGATGTTGGCCCTTCCTGTTCCAACATGACTGTGCACCAGTGCAGCGCAACAAATGTATATGTATTAATTCATTCTTATACAAATAAACATATATTATCGTTATAATCTCTCCAACTGTGATAATTGCACAGAAATTCTGAAAAAATATATAATCCAATATAAGTATCCATCTATATCCCGTCTTCCACCGACAGTGTTCAGTGGTTATTCCTTCCTCTTGTATTGCATGTGCTCCCGACACTAGGGGAAAAACTTGCTCACCTCAAAGCAGAAATAATCAGGCCCATCATCAAATATCACTTTGCTCCTGGGGAGAACTATTTTTCTCTTTCGTTCAATGACTTACACATTTTGATGGTGAGGAGGTTCCGTCTGGAGTAGATGTCCCCCCTCTCCCCCTGGATGGGGTTTGGTGTGGACGCGGGCACCCCCCTGGGATGGTCGGACCTGCAGGTTTCCCTCCTTCCCCTCAGACCCCCCTTCATTTTGGTGGTCCCTGTGGGCCATCTTGGTAGCACAGTGGGTGGCAGGTAAATTGGGCTTTTGTCCTGCACTGTACTAGTGGGGTGAGGGCGGTTGGGCATGCTGCCGGCAGGATGGACTTCCTGACTGGGAAGGCGCTGGCTGCTTTGGTGGTCCTGTGCCTGGATCCCCCCTTTCATTGTGGCTGTGGCCTGGGCTCCAGGGATCCATCCTGGGTCCCTGGGAGGCTCGTGTATGCCATGTGTGGTGGCCATTTTGCTGTGGTAAGTGCCATTGTATTGAGGCCTATGTGATTCTCTATATCAGCGGCCATGTTTGTGTAGTCCAGCTGCCATTTTTGTTGGTCCGGCGTGCCTTAGGAGCAGGGGCCATGACAGTGGAGCCTCTGGGCGGCAGTTATGGCTGTAGGGGCTCTTCCTTTTCCTCTGGTGTTGGCCCCTGGGGTTTCCTTTACCCTGGACGTCACACAGGGATACTGGCTATCTCTGGTGAAGACCGGTGCTAAACTGGTGGGGTGGTGAGTTCTGGTGGGGTCCCTCCCTCTCTCTGCTGCAGGTTGTGGGGTACTCTGTCTTTAGGTACTTCTGTGGTGATACAGGTGCGGTGGGTGAATCCCCTAGTGGTGTTAGACACCTTTTTGCTGCTGGGTTCCCCTTTTACCTTTATGGAGTCTCAAGAGCATGTTTCCCACCTGACCCACTCTTGGAGGCAGCAGGTCCCTCGGGGTTCAAGCACTCCATTGATGCACTGACAGCAGTCCTGGAGTCCTTTGTTTCTCAGGTTGGAGATGACCTTTGGGTGGGAGGCTAGCAAAAAGCATCCACTGCTCTCCCCTGCCTCATTAGTCTTGTCTGGTCCTGAATCTGGCTCAGCCGCCGCAGACGTGGACCACCCTGCAGGATTTGTAGCCACACTTGATGATCTCTCAGATGGTGAGAATGAATCCTCCAATCCTGTACAAGAGAAGGTGCTGGTTGAAGCACTGATTAAATCCATGCGGGAGGGAGACATTGAAGATGAAGGATTCAGCTGAAGTGGCTGCGGAGGTGGCCGTTCCTTTTGGCACCCACAAACTGTTTTGCACAGCAATAGTGTTTCCTTATCCCTCCTATTTTGACAGGTTTGTCTATAACGATTGGGAACGTCCAACATGTCCCCTTGTGGTTCCTAAATACTTTGCAGTGAGATACCCCTTTAAAGAGTAACTCCTCAAGAAGTGGACTGTTCCACCAGTGGTGGACCCTCCTGTCTCCAGGTTAAACAAGGTAAGCATGATTCCGGTAGAGGAATCTCTGGCTTTTAAGGATCCAGCTGATGGGCAGGCAGAGTCTGTGGCCTGCAATATGTTCACTATTGCTGGTGCTGGCCAATTCCCTGGTGTCAGAAACACTAACTGAGTGGGTTAAACTTTTTTTGCCATGATCTAGGGGGTAAGCAGATTCCCCCTGCTTTTGCTGAGTTGGCGGACCAGGGGCTGCAGTTCGTCTGTGATGCCTCTTTGGATTTCTCCCTTGATTTCTAAGCTATCTGTTTCGGCAGTGATACTTAGACGTGTATTGTGGCTTAAGTGTTGGTCTGTGGACCAAACCTCTAAGAAAGCTCTTACCCGTTTGCTCTTTCAAGGCAATCGCCTGTTTAAGACTACCCTGAATGACATCATTAAGTCTCACCTTTCTTCCGCAGACACAGTCTTTCTTTCTCGGCATACAAAACGTTTTTTCGACCTTCAGGGTCCACTGGCAAGGATTCAAACAAAGTCTTTCAAGCTCTCCTTGGGAGGTTACAAGCGGCCTTGGTCTGGCAAGTTGAGAGCGGGATTCTCTAGACGGCAGACAAGGCTCCTTCAGCATGAAGGTGCGCCTTCATCCATGCATGAGGTGGGGGTCGTTTTCGTTGGTTTCCGGCCTGTGGATCTCCTTGATAAACGAAAAATGGGTCTATGAAGTAATTCTGTCCGGTTACAATATAGAGTTTCGTTCTTACCCTCTGGAAAGATACCTTCCAATATACATCTGTCCCCAGACCGATTGCAAGCTCTCTTCGGGGCGGTGCAGAACCTGTTGCTTCAGGGAGGGATTGTCCCGGATTCCAGTATTGGAATGGTTTCAAGGTTTTTATTCAAACCTGTTTACAGTCCCCAAAAACGAGGAAATCCTCTATTCGATTCTGGTCCTCAAGGCCCTGAACTGCTTTGTGTGGGTACAGAAATTCAGAATGGAGTCTATTCATGCGGTCGTGGCATCCCTACATCAGGGGGATTTTTTAGCCTCTATCAACATCAAGGTTGCTTACCTACACATTCCAGTATATGCCTGACACCAGCTGTTCCTCCGTTTTGCTGCGGGAGAGGAGCATTATCAGTTTGTGGTGTTACCCTTTGGTTTAGTCTCTGCCCCTCAGGTCTTCACTAAAGTGTTTTCCCCGATTCTGGCGTTGCTACGTCAGCAGGGGATGGCGGTACTGGGCTACCTGGATGACCTCCTCTTGTGAGCGGACGACGTGGAGATCACTATACAGACCCTGAAAGAGTTTGGTTAGTTTCTGAACTACCAGAAGTCGGCTCTGATTCCATCCAGAAAATTGGATTATCTGGGTCTGACTGGATTTGGCTCCAGCCAGAGTGTTCCTTCCTCTGGACAAACTCCAGAAGTTGCATGCTGCGATTCATCTATTGCTGTACAGCAGGTGGTCCTCCCTCCGGACTTGCATGCGGGTACTGGGCCTGATGGTGTCTACCTTCAAGGCGGTTTTGTTTGCATAGGTCCAAAGTGAGATCCTGGTGAAATGGGACAAGTGTCCAAAGTTTTTGGACAATCGGATTCGGCTGAGCCGGGACACCAGGGGTTCCCTAGTCTGGTTGCTTCACTCTCTGACTCTTAAGCGGGGAAAATCTTTTCTACCCTTGTTTTGGACAGTGGTCACGATGGATGCCAGTTTGTCTGGGTGGGTAGGTGTCCCGAGACGGAGCACCGCTCGGGGTTGTTGGTCGCTGGAGGAATCCAGGCTACCAAACAATGTCTTGGAACTTCGGGCAATCAGGCTGTGCCTGGATCACTGGACCGATCGGCTCCAGGGGCTCCCGATATGGATCCAGTCGGATAATGCCACGTCGGTGGTTTATGTCAATCACCAGGGCGGAACAAAAAGTTTATTGGCAGCTCTTGAAGTAGCTGGCATTCTCTGGTGGGCAGAGGCCCTGTCCGCTGTACACATTCCAGGAGTGGAAAATTAGGAGGCGGACTATCTCAGTTGGCATGCGTTGGACCAAGGGAAGTGGTCCCTTCATCCGGACGTGTTTCATCTGATATACAACTAATTAGGTGTGTTAGTTCTAGGAACAACATCCCACATCCGCATCCTCAAATTAGACCATGTACAATAAAACAGGGTTGAAGGGGGTACCCCCTACCCATAAACTAGGACTTTAATGGATGTGGGGTTGTCAAATGAAGATATACATGTCGACAAATAATCATATGTATAAAAGGGTAAATTTTATTCACATATAAAGATAAAAATTCCTTGATAAACAATTACAAAAAGAAATCTATATCACGTGGCTGAGAGAAGGCAATGTGTATTGCACAATAGTGACATATTCTGAAGGTCCAATTCGTTTCATTGAACATATTGTTCACATATTGCTTCCTCAGGTACCTTCAGTATTAGCTAAATTGTTTTTATGAGCTTAAAGAAGAAAGAAAAAAAGAACAAATAGATATATGTAATATACATATACAGTAATATCATGTGTATAATTAACTGTAAACCAACTGTGCTCAACAACTCCACTAGGTGGAACTCGCTTAGTCATTCAAGTGTATGCGGCAGGCAACAAAAACACATGTAAATGACTGTATATCCCCCCCGGCAGCAACCGTGTCACTGGCGGGAGTGGGTTTGACAGACACTGGACCGTGCCTATAATAAAATCACGGGTAAGGGTATGTGCATCAGTTTAAGGCAGGCATACAGTTGGAGGTGTATCATTGAGGATATATAAACGTCACCAGGACACCAGATCTACAAATATAATAAAAGAAAATATGAAAGAATATGTCCCATATACTGTATGAGCCCAATGCTTGACCATCCTCACAAATACACATTATGGCCATATTTATCAGATCCGGATCCTAAAATGGATCTGGTTTGGCTCAAGACAGCCCAATCCGTAGTATATAGTCCTGTATAGGGATATAAAAATAATTAATTAGATATAATGCCCTATGTCCTCTATTGTCCCATACTGGAAGCCCCGCAAAATAACCATGCTATTTTGATTGAGCCCATGGGGAAGACAACCTTCTTCTAGGGACTTTCCAGTTAAAAATATAAGTTGTAACATATGCAGGAATAAAATAAATCCATGAACTAGGAGAGGATGCTGTTACCTGTCTTATACCCCAACACACATGCGTTAGTCACCGCCTCAAGGAGCCGCGTCCGGCATCCGATCCTGCCGGTCATCTTATAGCAGGTCCCACCGGATGTGACAGGGCCCTCAAACGGCCCTCTATGTCACATTCGGTGGGGGCGCCATACTTGTGTGCAGGTGTGTGGACCAGTGTGGACCGCAACTACCGGAAGCTGTAGAACCACGCTGAGCCGCCTCACTGTGCCACCCCCAGCCAATGGAGATTAGCCGGGTCAGGATGAGTCAAAGAAAACAAACAAAGTCTCCCCTTACATCCTGGCTTGGCACCCGAGTGGCCATCAAGGGAACCCCAGCCATTAGGTGCATTTGTGTATGCCACACCGTCTGACAAATCAAATGAATAACAATCAGAAATAATCGTCTGAAAATAATAACAATAACATTGATAAAGAAATAAACATACCATGTACAACACCAGCATTACATGCAATAAAACAAAGGGCAAATCTGTATCCTAACAGATTTATTGTTTATAAAAATGACAGCTGTATTTAGCCCCAGCGGAGAAGTCGCCTGTAGGCTATATATATATATATATATATATATATATATATATATATATATATATATATATATATATATATATATATCCATTTTGCTTCTTGTTTTAATATTTGATTATCAAAATCACCTCCATGAGGATTTTTGGGAATTGTTTCAAGGACAGAAAACGAGATTACTTTAGGGTCATAGCTGTGATACAGACCTACATGCTTACCTATAGGCCTATACAAGAGCCCTGCATCAATATATTACAGAAGATCCTGTATCCGCCGCCCAATGGGTTCTTTTCGTTTTACCAATCTAGAATGACCCACATATGCAGTTAGCAATGTAGACCACTCCCTCCGTCTGACAATCTGTGAAAAATTGGGATTCTAGGACCCCCTCCTCTCGGAAGAGGGAGCACATTTCCCTCTCCAATAGTGTCAGGTATTGGCTGTCTAACCGAAATGGCTGGCAGACACGTGGATAGACAGCTCAGACCCCATGTAGTAAGGCTACCCTCTTACTTAAAGGATACTTTAGAACTTTTAAAGGTGGTGGAGGGCTTAACCATCCAAGAGGGAGCATTATTACATAGTTCATAGTACATAGGTACATAGTTCATCAGTGGATATAAACACTATAGAAAAGAACTACAAATGCCTCGTTAGATGGTACATTACACCAGATATGGTACATAATTATCTCCACCCTAAATTCGCTCATCCATGTCTTTATGGACCTTGTTTGTGCACTGGTCTGTGCAGTCATGTTGGAACAGAAAGGTTAGGACCATGAAATTGTCTAAAATGTCTTGGTATGCTGACACTTTAAGAGTTCCCTTCACTGGAACTAAGGGGTCAAGCCCAACCTCTGAAAGGCAATCAAACACCATAATCCCCCCTCCACCAAATGATTTGGACCAGTGCACAAAGCAAAGTCTATAAAGACATGGATGAGCAAGTTTCGGGTGAAGGAACTTGACTGGCCTGCACAGAGTCCAGACCTCAACCTCAGTGCCTGACTTCACAAATGCGCTTTTGCAAGAATGGTCAAAAATTCCCATAGACATACTACTAAACCTTGTGGGCAGCCTTCCCAGAGGAGTTGAAGCTGGTAAAGCTGCAAAGGGTGGGCCAACTCCAAATTGAACCCTCCAGAATTCCTGGAATGCCATTAAAGTTCATGTGCGTGTAAAGGCAGCAATCCCAATACTTTTGGTAATATAGTATAGCTGTCACACTTGCTTTCTGGTCTTTACTAAAATGCTAGGTACATACAGGGAATTTTTGTTTCGTTCAACCCAGCGGGCTGAAAGAATAAAAACTGAGAGGTCGCTATACTAGCTATTGTGTTCTGACAGGGGGACTCCCTCCACGTCACACTGATCAGCGATCACAGCCATTGGCTGCAAGCACCGATTGGATGTTGGTTTTCCAGCATGCCCGTTCGATAAAAGCGAGTCAATAGACTGCTGGTTTCTGTCGGAAAGGCTGCTGTACACACAGGCCGAATGTTGGTCAGTTTTTGTTGAACCACCTGACATTCGGCCCGCGTTTACCAGCCTTAAGTAATATAAATAATATAAGACGTAGGATTTTTCTACAAAGTCTATGATTATGCTTTAGGCTAGCTCATGCAGGGTCATCTTAACGGATGGGCACGCTGGGCAGTTGCCCTGGGGCCCCACTTGCCCAGCAATCCAGCCAAGCTTTAGTCCCAATTCCCATGTGCATCCCGAACTTAGCAGGTGGCAAGCACCTGTCGGCCTTGCACTGCTGTCAGGCTACTTGGGCCGTAGAGGGGGAGCCCACAACTGCCGGAATGCCTATCTGCCTCCACTGCAACAGGCACACACAGGACAGTCGAGTCTTACTCCTGTCCGTGTGTGTGTTCACCGGACCCAGCCACCGAACTTGGAAGCTGTCATAAGCTTGGCACTGCTGTACCAATAAATACAGCCTTATCGATAATTTGCATTTTATTCTCGTGGGTGATTGTGTAGGCGGGGCCCCAGTGCACTGCATTGCCCAGGGCCCTTTAATGCTCTTAAGATGGCACTGAGCTCATGGGACTGTGCACATCTATTTTTAGGGCCCATTTACACTTGCGCATTCGGGAAACACTTGCGTTAAAGCTGTAATAAACCTCCCCAAAATGGAAAAAAAAATGGGGGCCCCTGCAAGTTTAAAGTATAACTAGAGGCAAAACTTTTTTTTGGGGGTTTTGGATAGAGTGGAGAGGAATTAGAACACCTGTCGGTTTTTATTGCTGTCCGTGTCCCCATTAGGGAGATTCTCCCTCTCTATTTTTACCAATAGCATTGAAAGTTAAAGTAAAAGAAAATCCCAAATTTTGGGTTGTCCCCAGAAAAGTAATCAAGGGCAAATCTTCTAGGTGACCTAGGGATCCCCAAAGGTTTCCCATAATTTTCAGGGATTTCTTGTTACTCTCTGTTTGGCTATGGGACAGGAAGTGAAGGGAAATCCTTGCAATGGGACACAGATTGCGAACAAAAGTTTGACAGTGGTTATAACCCTCCCATGCTCTTTCCAAAATGAAAAAAAAAAAAACCCCTTAATGACTTGTGCCTATAATAAGGCTTACCTATAGGTACTGTAAATATCTCCTAAACTTGCACTGTTTAGGAGATATTTACATTGCATGCAGCTGATGACGTCATCGACGCATGCGCGCTCAAGGAACGGCCACCTGTGCCGCTCCTTCAGAGCCCTGTGCCGTGAACGGCGGCTCCCGCACGCATTCTCGCGCCTCCGGCCAATCAGATGGCCGGAGGACGTAAACCAGGAAGTAGGACAGCCGAAAATATCTGCGGTGTTACAGGTGAGCGGGCGGCACTGCGGGGGCTTTGTTCTAAGGTAAGTATTTCATAATGAGCTAGTATGCGATGCATACTAGCTCATTATGCCTTTGTTTTTCAGGTTTTTCTTTTTTTTCCCCCTGAGGTTTACAACCTCTTTAAGTCATGATCTACTAGTATGCACCGCATACTAGCAGATTAGGACAGACTTACCTGCACATGGAGCCCTCCAGCGCAGCGCTGTCACGGCTCCCGGTGCTTACATCTTCACCCAGTCTTCCTTCCGGGTTTGTGGGCTCCGGCTATATGAATGGTTGGAGCTGCAATGACGTCACTTCCGCACATGCACGCGGGAGCCCTGGCACAGAGTTCTGAAGATACGGGACAGGTATACTGTCCCGTATTTATTTTCAAAGGAATTCCAAAGTTTCAGAACAATTGGAATTTGAGTCAGCGGGAGTCTTCGTCTGGGCCCGAGGTTTTTTTTTTTTCCTTTCTTTTATTTGAGTCTGTGGTGCGACAGGTAACATGATTGACGATGGATCTACTTCAGAGACCTTTTTTAACATTTTTTAATAAAGGAATTGTCAAAAACTGGTGAACTGTGTTTACTCACTGTTTACACTTTTTTGGTGAATAGGTAAGGGGCACTTTACCCCATACTCATTTACATGAAGGGGGAGCGGGATCTGCTGCCCCCTTTTTAAAGGGGTTTCCAGATTCCGATAAGCCCCCTGTCTGCAGACTCCCAGAACAACTGCCCAGGTTTTTTGGGAAGAGCCCCTTGTCCCCATCAACCTGGGGACAAGGTGCTTTGGGGTGGGGGGGACTCCTGCCCCAAAGTACCCCCCCCCCATGTTGAGGGCATGTGGCCTGGTATGGTTCATGAAGCCGCTCACTCTTTCCTGACCTACCGGGCTGCATGCACAGATAAGGGTCTGGTAAGTATTTTTTGTGGGGGGGCAACCTCATGCCATTTTTTTAAAAGATTTTGCTGTGGCAATCTCTTTTTTACATTCAGCTGTCAGTGGGGAAACTCACTGACAGCTGATGAGTCATCGGTTGTTAAGGACGTGGCGGCCGCCTTTCCGGCCTGCTCCTAAACAACCAGCTATTCTTCACGCAGAATTTAAATCGGTTGATCAATTTTCATTCTGAAAATATGGAATTCATTAGAGAATAAAGAAACCTAACAAATTTCTTATTTCTGCATAAGTCGCACTCATCAAAATTGCATCTATGTGATGCAGGGGCGACTTTTGTGTGACTTTTGAGGGTTTATATTGACGTCTAAGTCCCATGAAAGTAGTGCAGGAACTACTGTGAAGTTGCACAGATATGAACGGTACTCATAGAGAAACATGGGGTGTGACTTGTCATGTAACTTTGGGGTCAAAGTCGCATGACAAGTCACACAAGTGTGAATGGGGCCTAAATGAGGCTTGAATTGTCAGTCTGATAGAGGGTATCTGGGTGGTTGTGTTTTCTTTTTGTTTTGTTTTTTAATAGTATTTAAATATCTCATTGCGCGCCTTACAATTTGTAATTGTTTGAAGTGGATGTTCTCAGTGAGTCTTTTCACAGGATGTATCAGGCAAGGAAATTGTTCCTGCATTTTTACTTGAGTCACATTTCCTGTAAGGGCAAAGAAAACAGGTGAGGAAATCAGTACTTTGTGCTGTCTTAGGCCCCTTTCACACATGCTGTCCGTTTGTCCGTTTTTCATCCATCCGTTGACGGATGAAAAACGGACATCAATGCATCTCTATGTAAAAACGGATGACAACTGATGATCATCAGTTAACATCCGTTTTCATCCACTTCCGTCAATGTCCGTTTTTTTGAACGGATGAATGCCCTATTTTTCATCCGTCAAAAAAACGGATTGGACGAAAAACGGATGACAACGGATGAAAAACGGATGTCAACTGATGACAACGGATGAAAAACTGATGTCAACTGATGACAACGGATGAAAAACGGACGACAACGGATGAAAAACTGATGAAAAACGGATAACAACTGATGAAAAGCGGATGAAAAACGGATAACAACTGACGAAAAACGGATGAAAAACTGATGACAACTGACGAAAAACGGATGAAAAACTGATGAAAAACGGATGAAAAACTGATACATTTGACGTGACTGAACTGATGAACTGAACGGACCGTATGTGTGAAAGGGGCCTTAATACTCTGTTGTCATTGTCGCTGAAGGAAACACTCTGGTGGCTAAAAAGTTATCTGATCTGACAATTTTGTTTAAATCTTCATGTTAGTAATGTATTTGTTTTTCAGATATAGGTTTTAATTATTTATCACGAATTACAGAATGTTTTCAATACACTATACTACAATACAATAGTATTTTCATAACTTGAAACAAATTTAATATCATTTTTCTGTAGTCCCTAACAACCAAATTAAGCAGGACTCTGACTGTATATCTGGGCATAAATAGCAGCCTCTTACTCTGTGCTACATGGCCTTCCACCCTAAAGCCCCGTACACACGTACCGATCGTCGGCCGAACGATCGGCCGTCTTTTGTCCAGGGCTGTCGTGTCTGTTGAAAACTGCAAAAGTCTGCACACGAATTTTGTCGGCCGACTGCAGAAGTGATGTCATGTGATGGTTAACTTTCCCTGTGTTTTTTCTTTTCTGAGCATGCCCAGTCTTGCAAATCTGCTGATTGTTGGCCGAATTCTGTACTAACTGGCGAACAATCGGCCGTTCTGGTGTTGGCCAACAAAAATTTTAATGCTTGCACGACAGATTCTGTTCGGCCGAAAGTGCGCTGTCGAAAGCATCATATTAACAAGCCTACAATCGGCCGATCGGTCGTCGGCTGAATATTTACGGCCGACAATCGGTACGTGTGTACGGGGCATTAGTCCCTATTCACATTGACTACAGCTTCAGACTTCATCTGAAATCACAGTTTCAAAGCTGCATGTCAGTGCGACGTTGGGTGCGACTTGGAAGACATCTGTGCGACTTGGAAGACATCTGTGCGGCTTCATGCACAGATGTCTATGCATGTTGCACCTGAAATTGGCAAAAGTAGTGAAGGAACCGCAAAGTCAGCGTCCAACCAATTTGAATAATGTGATTTCCTGCAAAAGGTTGCAACTTGTTATGTGATATGGCCTGTCAAATCGCATGACCAGTCACTCCAATGTGAACGGGGTTAAAACAGCTACTTCTTTTGCATACTTTCAGGAACCTGTGTTCACAGATTATTTACTTGAATCATTTTTATAAATAATAGGTGCATGTATAATCAGAATGGGTCGGTGCTTACAAATATTAGAGTCAGATGATAAAGTGGAAATTTTTTATCAGGGACCAATATTTCGTAAAGCATCAGTTTAAAAAAAATGGCCCTGTGCCTATTTTTCTTTTTTTCTTAATTTGCCATACATATCCTAAATCCAACAGCTGTCTTTTGGCACCATGTGACATCCCTGGGGCCTCTTCCTCTTCTCCTTGCATCAGTGGTCATCAGTACTGTTGAGAGTTGCATTTATGTTCTATACAAACCAATGCAGGGGAATGTATCGCTATACCAACTCTTTTTTTCTATTTTGTTCATTGACAGATGAAACTTTCTCTATTCTTCATGATTGGGCTAGGCTGCCACCTGCTGGAATAGGATATAAGGTATAAAACAGAACAAAAAATCAGCCTGGGGTAACCCCCTGTTGGCCAAACCCACTCACGTCAAGAAAAAAAAGAAAAAATTCTTTATTGTTCATAGAGGGACACAGAAATTGAGGATTTCTGAAATAGTTAGGTTATACTGCCACACTGGCAAACTATACAAGTTTAAAGTAATACTTAAGTCTCACTTTTCTTTTTTTTGCTTAAAAATACCAAACATGTTATACGTACCTGCTCTGTGAAGTTGTTTTTGCACAGAGCAGCCCAGATCCTCATCTTCTCGGGTACCTATTTGGCTTTCCTGGCCCCTCTCTCCTGCCGAGTGCCCCCACAGCAAGCAGCTTGCTATGGGAGCACACAAGCCATTCAGACACGGAGCCACGGCCCGACCCTCCCCCTCTCTCTCCTCATTGGCTCACTGACTTTGATTGACAGCAACAGGAGACAATGGTGCCACGCTGCCATCTCCGCCAATGAGGAGGGAGAGTCCAGGGCAGCCAAGACACTCCTGAAACATTGCTGGATCAAGATGGGGCTCAGGTAAGTATTGGGGGGGGGGCTGCTGCACATAGAAGGTTTTTTATCCTAATGCATTGGGATAAAAAAAAAAAAACCTTCTGACTTTACAACCACTTTAAGCAAGTCCCCATGTGAACCATCCTCCCCCCAGAATGCCTATTGTATTTGTTAGCATTCTAGGAGGATGGACGCCTTTTCTTCAGTTATGCCGAACAAAGTCTAACTAAAATTTTGCTAGCCTACTGTACTATTGTCATAATATGTATAATAAAGAATCTTCATCCTTTGGTGAATCAAGATTTTCTTATTGCTGCTTGAGCTACAGTCTCTACATAGCAGCTATCCAGATCAGCATGTTCTCAGCAACAGCTTTGGAGGCTGTACCTGAACCCCGCTGGACTGGATGATTGTACAGTGTAACCTTCAGCAACTAGGCTCTTTATTGTGCCACTTTTTAGACCTTCGTGTATTGTGTTAGTTAGTGGCAGAGTGCTTTCCGGGTCATGAGCTGTGGCACAGCCTCAGGTGTGATCCTGTCTCTGAAATTTCACTTAAAGCAGAACTAAACCCTCCAATCCTTTTGAGCCAAGGAAGCTTCTACCTTGGCCTCTGTTTGATCTGCAGCTGTCAAGGTGCTGCACATGTGATCAGTTATGACACCAGCCATTTGATAGTTTGGTTGACAAGCAAATGTGACAGTTAGCATACCCGACATGCCGGAAATTTTACTTTTTTATTAACAGGTAAATTGATGGGTTTAGCTCTGCTTTAGGCCCCTTTCACAGTGAGCAGAATCTTCTCAGCAGGGGATCACTTCGCTGATCTCTGCTGAGCAGGCGGATTACAGATTTACTGTATGTTCGCTCCACTATGCAGAGTGGACACGGACACAGCCCGCTGCTCTCTATGGGGCGGTCAGATGGAAACAGACTGCATGTCCATTTCTATCCGATTCTGATCTGATCTGATCTGCTGGACGAATGGGGAATGTATCCCCATCCGTCTGTTTTTAGCGGACTGGATTGGATGCTGGCAAATGACAGCGGACACATATCTCCTGACATCCGCGGGCCCATAGAAAAGATTGGGTGGTCCAATCGGGTCCGCTGGTGTGTAAGGGGCCCTAGGCTGGGTTCACACTTATGCCAATTGAATGCGGGTCTCCCCGCATTCAGTTCACATGACAGGAGACTGTGACCAACTCTCAATGGAGCCGCTTCACACATCTCAGGGGTGGCTGCGGAGCGAATTGCACAGGGGTCCTGTGCATCTTTGGCTCCATTTTAGGTCCGAATTCAGGCAAAAATTCGGGCCTGATTCGTCCCTGAAATGGAGAACAGGGACACGCCGGACCCCTGTTGTGAGCTGCATGCGAATCAACTGTGAACCCAGCCTTACTGTTGGGCACTTTTCAGCTTTCCCTTAGGTTTCATTGCAGTAAGGGTTAAAGTTGAACTAAACCCACTGATTTATAAATGTGTGGGTTGTTGCCTCTGATGACGACAGATGTTGAAACATGTTAGGCAGAGCCACACTCTTAGACTGAGTCAGTTTTAACCCACAGCCTGACTTTCTGCAGCCAGGCTGGAGCTGGTGACTTTACTTGTCTATGCGAATACCTCCTTAATTTCGAGCAACACACGGCAATGTGGGTGTACGTATGATGCTTTTTATTATTAAATAATGGATTGTTTTATGCCCAGTGTACCAGTGTAGAGAACAGATATGCCCATTGCTGTTTGGTTTTAATTAACCACTTAAGGTCTGCCCTATAGCAGTTTTACTGCTACAGGGCAGCACCCGTGCGCCAGATCACGTATCTCACAAAAGCGAGTACACCCCTCACATTTTTGTAAATATTTTATTATATCTTTTCATGTAACAACACTGAAGAAATTACACTTTGCTACAATATAAAGTGGTGGGTGTACAGCTTGTATAACAGTGTAAATCTGCTGTCCCCTCACAATAACTCAACATGCAGCCAATAATGTCTAAACCTTTGGCAACAAAAGTGAGTACACACCTAAGTGAAAATGTCCAAATTGGGCCCAAGTGTCAATATTTTGTGTTGCCACCATTATTTTCCAGCACTGCCTTAACCCTCTTGGGCATGGAGTTCACCAGAGCTTCACAGGTTGCCACTGGAGTCCTCTTCCACTCCTCCATGATGACATCACGGAGCTGGTGGATGTTAGAGACCTTGCGTTCCTCCACCTTCCATTTGAGGATGCCCCACAGATGCTCAATAGGGTTTAAGTCTGTAAACATGCTTGGCGAGTCCATCACCTTTACCCTCAGCTTCTTTAGCAAGGCAGTGGTCATCTTGGAGGTGTGTTTGGGGTCATTATCTTGTTGTAAAACTGCCCTGCAGCCCAGTCTTTGAAGGGAGGGGATCATGCTCTGCTTCAGTATATCACAGTATGTGTTGGCATTTTTGGTTCCCTCAATGAACTGTAGCTCTCCAGTGCCAGCAGCACTAATGCAGCCCCAGACCATGAAACTCCCACAACTATGCTTGACTGTAGGCAAGACACACTTGTCTTTGTACTCCTCACCTGGTTGCCACCACACACATTTGACACCATCTGAACCAAATAAGTTTATATTGGTCTCCGTAATCCATGCCCTTAGTCTGCTTGTCTTCAGCAAACTTCTTGCACACTTTTTGTTCATCATCTTTAGAAGAGGCTTCCTTCTGGGACGACAGCCATGCAGACCAATTTGATACAGTGTGTGGCGTATGGTCTGAGCACTGACAGTCTGACCCCCCCCCCCCTTCAACCTCTGCAGCAATGCTAGCAGCACGTGAACTCAACTTCTTTGGTCGACCATGGCGAGGCCTGTTCTGGGTAGAATCTGTCCTGTTAAACCTCTGTATGATCTTGGCCAGCTCAGTTTCAGGGTCTTGGCAATCTTCTTATAGCCTAGGCCATCTTTATGTGGAGCATCAATTCTTTGGGCCCAATTTGGACATTTTTACTTAGGGGTCTACTCACTTTGGTTGCCAGCGGCTTAGATAATAATGGCTGTGTGTTGAGTTATTTTAAGAAGACAACAAATTTACAAGCTGTACACTCACTTCCTTACATTGTAGCAAAGTGAAATTTCTTCAGTTTTGTTACATGAAAAGATATAATAAAATAAAATATTTACAAAAATGTGAGGGGTGTACTCAGTTTTGTGAGATACTGTATACGTGTTCCGACTCTTCCAGGTAGGGTCGTGCATGCCTGCCGCCAGCAGCTCGCTTCCGCTGTGAATTCACTCAGCAGAAGCCGATGGGCGGGTGCATGGTACCTGATAACCTCCAGCACTCGCCGATCGTTAGGCAGGGAGACATAAATAAGGCAGATCGCCATTCTGACAGGAGGGAAGGGACCCAATTTGTGTTCCTGCAAAGCAGGGAATAAATTCTACTCTTCCCCTAGTAAAAGCACCCCAACAGTATAGTAAAACACTAGCTAGGCGCACGGTTAACCCTTTGATCGCCCCTGATGTTAACCCCTTCCCAGCCAGTGTCATTAGTACAGTGACAGTGCATATTGTTTTTTTAGCACTGATCACTGTATTAGTGTCAGTTAGAATGTCTGCCGCAATATCGCAGTTCTGCTTTAAGTCGCCGATCACCATTACTAGTAACAAATAAATTAATTAAAATATCCCATAGTTTGTAGGCTCTATACCTTTTGTGCAAATCAATCAATATACGCTTATTGGGATTTTTTTTTTTTTTACCAAAAATATGTAGTAGAATACATATTTGCCTAAATTTATGAAGAAACTACTTTTTTTTTTTCATTGGATAGGGTTATAGCAGAAAGTAAAAATTATATATTTATTTTTCCAAATGTGTCGGTCTTTTTTTTGTTTGAATATAAAAATGGGGATATTGCTGCGCTAAAATGTAAAGATAAAAACATACATGAATAAAAAGTCAACAGACCAAATGAAAGCAGCCAGCACCTGATCTAGAATCAGAAATACCAGATCTAAATAGCAATATAGAATGGGATTGGTGCAGCGCTAACACAATTGAATCCACAGTCCATACAAATGTTCAAATGGATCAAATACAAAAGTGCAGTAAACAAAAGTTCATCAGAGAGTGCTCCAATAAAGAAGGGAAACTGTCCACCACTTCAAACTTGGAAAAAGCCCCGAGTGCAGGAACCGCCACCAAGATAATAAATGGCCTCTTACCAAATTGCAATGACCCCCATTACAAGGATCAAAGACAGCCTGTGTGATCAAATCAGTGCCCAGATCGACATGTATCGATTCCCAGTGTTCCCTCAGCAGCTCCGACCGGAACAAGTGAACATAAGGAAAAGAGGGAAAACTCCAATAGTGAAGTGTGTTCACAGGTTTATTCAGTAAAAGCAGAGTGGCAACTCACGTTTGCATGAAGAAATCACAGCATGTCTCGGAGCTATACTCTCAGAACCTTTGTTTCCAACCAATAAAATGGCCGCCGTGTCTCCTTGCTGGCCTCAGCACGACGAACCGCAGGCTCCTCCTCCGACCGGTTTCATCAACACGTGACTTCGTCAGGGGGTGTGGCCTATGGCAGGACGTCTTTCCTTATATGCTGGGTGAGACAGGGCGGAACTCGCTGCGTCCAATCCGGAGCCAGCAGGAAGTGGTCATCCCAAACCATCAACAGGAAGGAGACCAACGACCCGGAACAGGATGTGTGACCTTTGAATGTCAACATCCGGAGCTAAACCCGGAATTGGAGACCGCAAACAGCGATAAACCGATCAAATATTAACATGATTGCACAAGAGATATATGTGCCTTATATTTCAAAGGACTTCTAGTGCATATTTGATCTTAAGAAAGAAACCTTATTTAAAAGAGCTTCAAAACGGGGGAAACCTATAGGTAACCAGGGGAACAGTGCTCTACTCTAGCCGTGCTAGACTTTGCAGGGAAACACCGCCATCTAGCGGCCAGAAACAAAAATTCCCGAGAGTGCTCCATTACATAACTTACATTGACATGAAGGGAAAATTATAAATGTAACTAAAAATGTGAACTAAATATGCTACACAATATGACAGTTTAATAGCATCACAAAAAATATAGAATAAAAACATTTAAAACTATCCCACAAATAAAAACAAAATAAAATTATGATAACCAACAGTGCAGAACATACTGAAAACCCCTTCATCAGGCATTATTGATAAAGGAATTAATATCCCAATCAATATTTAACCCGTGAGGGGCGTAGGTCTTCAACCGATAAATCCAGCTGGTCTCTAGTTGTGAGACACCTCTGGTACGGTTACTACCCCTCCAACTGCCTGAAAATTTATCAATGCCTAAAAAGACAGTGCCTTTGGGGTCATTCCCATGACATTCATCATAGTGTCTAGAGACACTATGTTTTGGGAATGCCTTCAGTATATTCGCCACATGTTCCTGCAACCGCACGTGTAACTTTCGTATCGTCCTACCCACATATTCACGGCCACAAGGGCAACGTAGTAGGTAGACAACGTGCCGTGTGGAACATGTGATGAACGGCTTGATTTTAACATTACGTTGTGTGGCATTGGAAAAGAACGTCTCAACCCTCCTAGACCTACAAGCATTAACCTTGCAGATGGCACAACCTCTACATGGATAAAAACCACCCCTCTCCTGAAAAAAAGAGATGGTCTTAGGTGGATCCACAATGTTGGGGGCCACTTGAAGCCTCAGCGGAGGCACACCCCTAAAAATGACTTTAGGAGCTTCAGGTAGTACAGGGCCCAGGAGGCTGTCGTTCTTTAGGATGTGCCAATGCTTCCTGATCAATTTTTTAACAGAGAAATGCTGAACGGAGTATGATGAAAAAAAGGCAAACTGAAAATCATCATTACTCTCACGTTCTCGTGGTACCAACAGGTCAGCCCTATTACGGGAATCTGCCTGCATAAGGGCTGTTTCAAGATCCTGTTCTTTATACCCCTTCTCCAAAAACTTGGACTTCAAGGAGCTAGCCTCCCGCAGGAAGTCCGCTCTATTGGAACAGTTCCTCTTGAGTCTGAGGAACTGACTGACAGGAACGGATCTAAGCCACGACACATGGTGGCAACTAGATGTGTCAATAAATCCGTTCCTGTCAGTCTCCTTGAAGAAAGTAGAGGTTTCAAGGGAACTACCAACCACTTTAATTTTAAGATCTAGAAAATGAATTTCAGATCTACTGCATTCGTGCACCAATCTAATTCCTCTGTCATTGTCATTCAGTGCAGAGATGAATGATTCAAGGGACTCAGAGTCACCATCCCATAGGAGGAGGATGTCATCGATGTACCTCCGCCAGAGAACTATCTCTGGTCTCGGAACGTCACCGATGACATCCTCCTCCCATTTGGCCATGAACAGATTGGCCATACTTGGCGCAAACTTCGCGCCCATGGCCACCCCCTTATTTTGTCTGTAATAAGTGCCATTGAACCAGAAGAAATTATGGGCCATAGCATAATCCAACAGGGATAAGATGAATTGACTCTGAAGACCTAACAAAGTGCTCTGACCCAAGAAATACTCAACAGCCTCCCTTCCATGCTGGTGTGATATAACCGTGTAAAGGGATGAAACATCAGCAGTGGCCAAGATGTAGGTGTGCTTCCACTCTATATCCTTAAGTATATTAATGACTTGCATAGAGTCCCTCAAAAATGAGGGGGTCTTGGTCACAAGGGGCTGGAGAAAGAAGTCTATGTATTTACCCACCCGGGAGGTAACCGAATCAATGCCACTAATGATTGGCCTCCCGGGTGGGTTCACCGCATCTTTATGCACCTTGGGTAGATAGTACATTATTGGCACCCTTGGGGCGGATGGTACCTTACTTACTCCTTGGTAAGGAGTTTGCGCTGAAAGCCATCCTCCACCAAGTCGACAAGTTCTTTTTTGTATGATGTCGTAGGGTTACCCCTCAGGGGAATATAAGTGTCCCGGTCTGACAATAACCTATTCATTTCCACATTATAGGCCACAGTATCCAGAATGACTATTCCTCCCCCTTTATCTGCTGGCCTCACAATTATGTCCTTACGCTCCTTTAAGGAGCGAAGTCCCCGTTCAAACATATGTGTTTGATGGACTTTTTTGAGGCTAAGCTTATCCAAGTCCTTGGCAACCAAATCTCGGAACACAGTCAGAGTGGGAGCCAAAGGACCTGGGGGGTTGAATAGTGAGGCATTGGAAAATGAAGTGGACTTGATGCCCATATTATATTCCACTCTAGGGGTGATGGGGTTCCCCATCATATGCCTTTTAATGCTCATTTTACGTACAAACTTTTGAAGGTCTATGAAAGTGTTGAATTTGTTAAGAGGTCGGGGGGGAGCAAACTTGAGTCCATGATTTAACACATGCTTCTCTTCAACTGAAAGAGAAGCTGAACTCAAATTAAACAAACCCCGATCCCTCAACGCCGACTTCTTTTTGTTGCGGACCCTCCGCCCCCCTCTAGTCCCTAGGTGATCAAATACCACCAAAAGAAATCTCTATTTTTGGGGAAAAAGAGGACATACATTTTATTTGGGTACAGGGTTGCATGACCACGCTATTATCAGTTAAAGTAACGCAGTGACCTATTGCAAAAAATTGCCTGGTTATGAAGGGAGGTAAATCTTCCAGACATCAAGTGGTTAAAGACTGATCTCAGTCTTCTCTTCTTTCTCAGGATTCTTGCAGGTATGGCTGGCTGCTGTTGTCTCCCAGACGGGTTTGGCTGGCTGCTGCTGTCTCAAGCATTGCTGGCAGCTACTGTCCCAGGCGGAGTGCATTTGGTATCACTTTGCCCGTGACAGGGGCTGGCGCTATAGCGGAAGCATTGGCTCTGCTCTCTACTGCAGCCACATGCTTCCTCTACCGCCGGTTCAATTCTTCACACTGATGCTCTGGGATGGCGGGTTGGTAACCTGCGATCTGGGCCTGCCGACCTGCCATCCCAGAGCAAGAGGTCGTGGGCCACATCAGAGGGTGCCAGACCACGTGCCACCCCTGCATTACAGCCTGTGTTCTGGTTCTGTGTCCCCATGCATTTCAGCTGGTATCCTGCTTTAGTGACACCATGTACTCCAGCAAATTTTCCAGCTCCGGTGTGTTCCCTGTGCATTCTAGCTGTATCCAGTCTTCCAGCTCCAGTGTGTTCCTGTGCACCCCAGCCTTCCAGCTCCAGTGTGTTCACCATGCACTTCAAAATCAAAAATGTTGGCTGCGCTTATACGTGTGCATTCCAATTTAATTCTTTAAACCAAAACCTTACTTACAAACCACAAAACTGCTATCATTATCATTATTATTTCTTGTGCACAATAAAATAAATAAAACAAATACGACGGTCCCAGATGACTATAATTCAATTAGTAGTATTTTTCTTTCAAATATTTTTCCCTTTAAATGTGCTTCTCATAATCCGCAGTTTTTCCAGCTTTACCCTTAACTGGATTTTAGTTAATACAATTTTGCGGTGACTCCCACCACCTTTCAACACTGTGCTCACCTCCAGTTTAGACCTGTTTCCAGGTCTAAGATCGCCTTCCCCTGCTGGGGTTAATTCCAGGTTCCTCAGCTGTTGAATCTCTTTCCACTCTGCTCTCTTCTCACTGAGCTGACTTTCTCTGGACTTCCTTTTCTTCATGACCCCGCAGTATAAAAGATACACTCTCATTGTGTAGTATATAGAGATTTCACATTTATTGCATATTACCCACTTACATTAAAACTTAGAACGCTATAAAAAAATCATCCGACTGGGCAGCAGCTCCCGTATGCTCTCGAATGTTCCACAAAACCCAGTCCTTTGTCACCCGACTCCAGCCACATCCAGGATTCCTTCCATAGTGTGTTCTCTGTGCAGTCCACCCATACCCAAAACTTGCATGCTCCGAGACCCCTGCACTTTCAGTGTCTCAGGTGTTCCTGTGCACACCTGTGACCCCAATGTCTTCAGCAATTCTTGTAGCCTGGTATCACTAGAGTACTCTTCAGTGTTCCCCAGTGTTTGTGTGCTTTCCCTCATCAGTGTGTCTCCTGCAAAATCCATCTAGCATCTTGTCTTTCAGGTCCTGTATGTCCCTGTGTACTCCTGTTAACACTCTCCCTCCTAGTGAGTCCAGCATCTCAGTGCTACACAATTCTCCTGCACTTCTCACCTCCACCATCAGGAGCTCTGGGGAAGACCTGCTTTTTGGTTTACCCACCATGTATACAAGCTGCACAGAGGGTCCACAGTCTCCAACCATACATGACACTCAACATCTGGCAGATTAGGGAGGAGGGATTCATAATCCAATTCCCTCTTAGAAAATTTTCAAAAATCATGCTCCAGGTCCTACCCCAGTACACATTCTAGGCATATAATATTGGCAGGCTGTAACCAAATTCTGCCTCTCAAAGAAAGTAGTCTCTTCACCATGAAACCTGTTACCAGTTGTGCCTGCAGTAAGGAGGATGTCAGATGTGGACCTGATGGTGTCTTACTTCAGCTGCAAAGTAGACAGGTTTGTAGCTAGGACTGAGGATTCCTAGGATGGGGGGACAACAGATGTTCTAGTGTCTCTGTAGGGCATTCTCTCTTTTTTAAAAAAATTTTTATAAAGCTTCCACCCCTGCTGCTCAAAGCCGAAAGAGTTGCATTTATTCTGGTAACACTAGAATATTCTGGTTGGTCTTGGTATGCAAATCTAATGTGTCTGGTCATAGACACTCTGAATGGTATGCCCTCCTTCCACCAGATGGATACCCTGTTTGTGGTTACTTTTTAGTCACAAAAAGGCAAGGGGGCATCTGTGGCCACGATTTCTCATTATATTTACAAGACTTTAGTTCAGAGTTATACCATCTACACCTGGATCCTCCATTTCCAGTTAGATCCCTTTCCTACTATGATGGAAAGTGTCTCATAGACTTTTTGGCACCAGGCATCAATTGCACAGGTCTGTAAGCAGCTTCCTGGCTATCTATTCATACATTTTCTTTAAGTTTACAGGGTTGATCATTTTGGATATTCAGATGCTAGATTTGGAAGCAAGGTTCTGCAGGGCATCTGTGTAATGCCCTGTTTCTGTTTGCAGGTTTGTGCTGTTGCCCTCCATGCAGTAGGCACTGCTTTTGGATGTCCCAATCCTGAGGATTAGAAGAAGGTATGCTTTTCAATAAACATAAGGTAAAGTAGGGTTTTTGACTCAAGGAAAAATAATTTTCTCTAAATCCATTGCAAGATATTGCACCCACCCCTCTCTTTTTGTTGGCTATTGGCTATATACTGTATGTTGAGGTGTTTTTTTCTACATTTTACTTCTTATTTACTAATAGAGTTCTTCAAGAAATGAGTGGACATGGTCACCAATGGGCTGCTTGTAGGACAAGCTTTTATTTTGTTTTTACCTAGTTAGTTATACCTTTTATACCTAGTGTCAGTTGAGAGGAATAGATGATGTCATAGCCATGAATGAAAAGATCCTATGGTGAGGTGAAAAATCACATTTTCTATCCTTTTTCCTAAACCGCTAATAGATGTGTCCCTATTAGAGAATTTTAATTCTTGTCCTGGTCACAACATTGTCATCCATTAATAAGTAAGGAAGAAACACTTCTAAATAAGACCATAGACAGTATATATAAAAACAAAGAAACTGGGTTTTATCTGTTTCTTATCCAAAACTGAAAAACCGCTTTGGCTAGAGATACAGTTTAATATCAAAAACCCATGGATATACAGATTATAGTTTATAACTTGGGACCTTTGTTCACACCATTGTATTTTCCAGAGTGTTTTACTGCTTTGAAAAGCCTATTTTATTTCCTGCCCAGGCTTGTGAATGAAACAGTTTGCACTATAGTGTTCTGCGGTGTACTCCCAATTGTTGCATGCTGCAGGTTACGTTTGCTTTACATGGAATGCAGTGATAGCTTAACTCCTACCTTACCACCATACTTTGAAAGTTGTTTAACATACTTGCATATATTTAAGAAAAAAAAGTTTATTTTACATTGAACAGTTTGTGACTGAATATGGTTTGTTTTTGCTCTTGAAATATTAGCAGCAGGATTCAAGCAGCTACCTGTTTTCAACATAACTGCAACATTCCAATTTCATAGCCTATGTTTAAAGCTAGAGTTGAAAAGAATGTTCCTATTTGGCAGATGCTTTGGTGATTTCTTTTGCAGCCAGTGACCCAGCAGTGTCCACATGTAAGCCAACTTTATTATGATGAAAAACTTTATCAGGGGATTTTACACTGCTGTTTTCAAAATAAAATACTGTAAGTTTTAATTTTTACACCATTTATAGTTTGCTCCTGAGTAATCCAGAAGAAAAACAGAAATGTGAATGCCTGTGGACTTTTCTAATCATATCTTGAATGCTGTTTACTTTCAGGGTTGGGAAAAGCAAGAGTTTCAAGGGAGGGGGTTGTTAACATTTATCAAGGAAAAACTATAGGTTTATTACAGGTTTATTGTGACAGTTGTTGATCACCAAGACATGATACATATGTACCAGCATAAGTTTTGCTAGTGTATTATTGTGTCTGAATCCTGTAAAATGTTGTCTCATTCCAGATCAAAGGATTCCAGTCTAGTCAGTTTGTAAAGCACATTACGTTTTTACTTTGTGGCCAAGATCCACTGACCTACGCTTAAAGTATTACTAAGGCCCCTTTCACACTTGTGGGACTTGTCCTGCGACTTGGGACTGCAAAGTCGCATGACAAGTCATACTCCATGATTTCCATACCGTTCCAGTACCGTTCGTATCTGGGCGACTTCAAGTTGCAGCGACTTCAAAAGTAGTCCCTGCACTACTTTGGTCCGACTTTGAAATGATTGTAAAGTCTCTTTTTTTTTTGGGTTAAAAAAAAAACAAACATGTTATACTTACCTGCTTTGTGCAGTAGTTTTGCACAGGGCAGCCCAGATCCTCCTCTTCTCGGGTCCCCCTTTGGTGCTCCTGACTCCTTTTTCCTGTTCACCTGTGGCACCCGATCCAAGACGCAGCTTCCTGTGTCTATTTAGATATGGAGCCCCACCCTTGCCCTCACTCTCCCCTGATTGGTTCACTGAATTTGATTGATAGCAGAGGGAGCCAATGGCGCCACGCTGCTGTCTCAGCCAATCAGGAGGGAGAGTCTTGGGCATTCGAGACACTCCTGCAACATTGCTGGATAGAGATGGGCTCATGTAAGTATTAGGGGGGCTGCTGCTCATAGAATGCGGTTTAATGCTGAATGCATTACCTTCAAAAGTAGTTGAAACTGTTCAGCCTGTCTTGTGAGCCTGCTCTTGTTATAACAACACTGAACACAGAGATTTTCCATGAGTTTAGTTTCTATCAGAAAGCGATAGGAAAGCTCTCCATTAGAAACACAGATGGCAATAAATACCCGATAAAAGACTTAACCAGCACAAAATAAATATTTTTGCTTGAATTGGGCTTTAAATAGAACCTTAGTCTAATTGCTGTATACTCTGCATGCATATGCCACAGTCCATGTACCCACTAATAGGGCAAAATTTATACTTTCTCTTTCGTTCACTGACGAACACAGCTCCACTTCTTCTAGACCATTGGGCTTATGCTGTTCTCTCTTCAGGAGTAGGACTAGGTGGAAACAATTTTGGGTACGCCCCTGAGGCAGTCCCAGAGTGTATAGAATCACTTCCTGCAAAAGTTCAGTTTTTTCTGCCTAGTCAGGAGTAAGGACCTGGCTTTCTGCTGGGATCTGTAGTCCTGGCATTCTTTCCTTTTTAAATGAAATTTTTTACTTTCTATATTACTTTTGCTCCCGTGTGAACTACAATCAATCTGTTCCTGTGTGATCTACAATCAACAGCTGGACTGAGTGACGCACTGGATATCCTAGATCCCTATGGTCTTCCCTGCCTGGCCTGCAAGTGCGACCCAACTATTAGCTGCGCTAGGTTGGCCGCGACATAGCCCCACTGGACGGGGGCTGGCCGGTGAGTGAAACACCTTGAGAGGTCGCAAAGCCCTGCTTACGACAGCAGTCATGATCAGAGTCGCAGTATACCTTGGGCTGCAGCACCCCCATTCCAAGATGGTGTGGCGGACTGCTGGGAGTAGTGCCCGCCTGATGCTGTGGTGTGGTGAGCAGTGTCCCCCCTCCTTTCTTTTGGAATTGCTGGGGTGGTCGCGGGCCCTCCCTGTGGATGGTAGGCCCCTTCCTGTGTCCTCCCACCCCTCACATTTTTTCCTCCCTCTCCCTGCATCAGTTGCCCTCACCTGCCCCCTGTCCCCCCCCCTTAGCCCCTTTTTGGGGGGTATGGGTGTAATTTTGGGTAGAAGGGCTTCTCTGGTGTTGGGCCGGAGAGCGGTGGATGGGTGTCGCTGTGGGTTCCCCCTTTTAGGAGTGCCTGTACCTGGGTGCTTGGTGGGGTCCCTGGGGGGGTCCCCTCCTGGTGAATGCCTTCTCTAGGGTCCTGGGTCCCGTGCAGCGCTGCGTGACGCTGCAGTTTTGCCGTGGATGCTACATTCTCGGCTTCAGCAACCATGTTTGTGTAGTCGAGCGGCCATGCAGAGGAGGCCTAGCAAGAAGCACCCCCGGCATAACCTGTATCCTCTGCCTCCTTAGAGTCTAAGGTGGATTTGACCACTGCGGTCGAGAGTCAGCCCACTGGGTCTGTGCCCATGCACGCTGAGTGCTCTAATAGTGAGGACGAATTCTCCTCCTCCTCCGCAGCCTCGCATGAAAAAGCGCTGTTGGAGGCATTAATTGTGTCAGTGCGGGAAACCTTAAAGTTGGAGGACTCAGCTGATGAAGGATGGTATCACTGCCTCCTGTAATCCCGATCGTTCAGGGTTCCCATGTCTCCCTTTAGACATGTCGGCGGCCTACGTAACACGACCAGACGGCATCCGGGATGCGCTACAGCCCTTTGGCGCCTGCACAATAAGGAGAGGCCGCATAATGATCGTGTCACGCAGCACAGTTGTGCGCATGCGTGATGCGCTATATAAGGCCGGGGGAACACTCTCAGGAATTCGTTCCATACCGCTACCTTGGGGGGGGGGGGGGTTTCATCCGCCGGGATAACCCCCGCCAGGGCCCCCAGACCTGTTACTAGGGTAGGCCTCATTAGGCCCACGGTCACGTGCTCATAGGTGCAAAGTCGCCATTTTGCCATGGCCTGCAGCCTTAACAGGCCTCAGCAGCCTGCCTGAGTATCCCTATCACTGTAATGCCGGTGGCCATTTTGCTGGAGCCGGAGACAAAACAGTACAGGAGCTTCTGGCTCTTGTGGGCGGGGGCGTTTCCTTCTACCTTCTCTTCTCTATGCTGCTTATGGACCTTGCTGTGTTCTCCATGTGGTAACTACTCTAGAGGAGTTTGATTACCCTGGCCTTCACTTTTTCATCTTCAGAGGGGTTTCAGGCCTTTAGGGGGCTTAGGATTATCCCCCGGAGTAGCACTGCGTGCATTGCGATTGCCTCTTAAAGGCACAGTGCATGCCGGTAGCGGCGGACTTGCTGGGACCTGTGGTGCCTTTGTAACCTCACTTAACCTCAGGGGCATTAATATTTGGTGATTGGGTGCGGATTTCTCCCTCTTAGGCCATTGCCATTGCTCCTGTTTTCAGGAGAAGCTTCTGTTTAACCCCTTGTGGTGCAGGTTCCAGTGTTTCCCCGTTTCCCTGTCTGCTCTTTACTTTCTTACTGTGCAATCCTACTGTTTGGCCATATGTCTAACATGGATTCCCCAAGTTTGTCTGTGACCCCCGATGTATCGTTGGGGCCCGCTTCTGATGCTCATGATGTGACTTTATTGTCTGTGATGCAAGAAATGTCCAGAAAAATGGACAAGTTATTGCGGCAGCATTTACTAAAAAACACCCTCGGCCCTCGTCTGTCTTATCTCAGACCTCAGATTCTGAGGCCGATATGGTCGCCGGCGACGCAGACCCCCTTTTGGAGGATGCGTCCCCGCATTCAGACTTTTCTAACATGGAAGAGGATGTTTCCACACCCGCCTTTGCACAGGAAAAGGCGCTGGTAGATGCTTTGATATCCTCATTGAGGGACACCCTAAAAATCACAGATGCGATTTCTTAATCGCAAGGAGCCTTGGTATCCTTTGGATCCCTCAGGGCAAAGAAATTGGCCAAGATTTTCCCTTGTCCCGAAGTCTTGTCCGCCTTGGTGGAGGAACAATGGCAGCGACCTAATCGCACGCTTGCAATTCCCAAACGTTTGGCTAGACGCTACCCATTTGAGGAAGAGATCTTACGCAAATGGACGGTTCACTCTCAGGTGGACCCCCAGATATGTGGTATTCACAAGGCCACAGTTTTACCGGTGGCAGAATCCTCATCTCTCCCTGATTCGGTTGACAGACGTATTGAGGTCTTACAGTAGTGGGATCTATTCTCAGGCCTGCCCTGACTACCATTCTAGACTCTCAGACTATGTTTGAATGGGTAAAGACTCTGAGAGAGGCACAGACGGTAACCCTGTTACCGTCCTCTGCCCTGGAACTTGCTGACCAATTATCGCAGACTCTGCAATTTGTATGCAATGCTAACCTGGACGTTCTTCTGCTCGCGGCAAGAGCGTCGTGGTAAGTGTGCTCATCAGACGTGCGACGTTGGGCCAACCAGGCTTCTAAGAAACTTTTGGTGGATCTTCCCTTTCAGGGTGATTGCCTTTTTGGTTCCTCCTTCGATGACTTGATCAAGACGGTCACTGGGGTAAAGAGCACACTCCTTCCTCACTCGACTAAGGGTAAGTCTCCCTCACATAAGCGAGGTCCTTCCTTTACAGCCCAGAAGTGCCTTTTTCATGCGACCGTGTCGCAGAAAACCAAACAGACTTCGGGTGGAAAAGGATCTGGGAAACGGTGGGCTGGTAAGCCGAAATCCTCTGCCCCCAGCACCTCCAAGCAGAGCTCTTCTGCCTGAAGGGGCGCCCCCAACCACTTCAGGGGTGGGGGGACGTCTCAGTTTCTTCCCGGATACTTGGACCTCACTGTTGCAAGACAGGTGGGTCCACGAGGTAATTCAGTCCGGGTACAAGATAGAATTTAGTTCCCGTCCGCCAGAGAGATTTTTTTCCCTCCAATCTTCAGCTGCCTGCCAGACGGCCTTACGGAGGCTGCAGGAAGCGATTCAGGATATCCTGTCACAAGGCGTGATTGTACCAGTTCCTTATCGGGAACGCTTTCGAGGGTTCCATTCAAACCTGTTTACCGTTCCACGAAAGGAGGGCAAATTGCGTCCGATCTTGGACCTCAAAACTCTGAAATAGAAAACCATAATTTTCAGTTTGTGGCTCTGCCCTTCGGGTTAGCCACAGCTCCAAGAGTGTTCACAAAGATCCTAGCCCCAGTATTGGTTGTTCTAAGGTCCCAGCCCCAGTATTGGTTGTTCTAAGGTCCCGAGGGATATCTCTAATAGGATATCTGGACGATCTATTACTTATAGATCGGTCGGCTTCGGCTCTAAGCCAAAATGTCCTCCAGGCAGTACAGTTCCTAGAATGTCTGGGTTGGATACTTAGCAAAGTCAACATTACAGCCAGTCTAGTGTCTGGAATATCTGGGTCTTCTTGTGGACACGGTACAGGCAAAGATATTCTTGCCAACAAGAAAGGTCACAGAACTGAAGGATCTGGTTTGGTACGTAGTAAGGCTGAAATATCCTTCTATAAGTCTTTGCATGATGTTACTAGGAAGATAGTGTCCGCATTTGAGGCAATTCCCTATGCTCGATTTAAAGCCAGACCCTTACAGAACAACATTCAGTCTACATGGACCGGAAGGGTTTAGTCTCTGGACTGGTCCGTGTCTCTGGTACCAAGAGTACGTCAGAGTCTGAATTGGTGGTTGTTGACCAGATAGCTGGAGAAGGGGAAATACTTTCTTCCAGTGACCTGGAAAGTGGTGATTACAGATGCCAGTCTCTCCGGCTGGGGAGCGGTTCTGGAGGAAGCCACTGTGCAGGGAAAATGGTCCTTGGTAGAGAGACGTCTGTCCATCAACATTCCGGAAATCTGAGCAGTCAGTCAGGCTTTGAAATACTGGACGCCCAGACTTCGGGGTCACCTTGTCAGGGTGCAATCCGACAATGCCACGGCCGTGGCTTATATCAACCATCAAGGAGGTACAAAGAGTCAATCAGCCCAGAAAGAGGTGAATATCATCCTATCCTGGGCAGAGAAGTTTGTGCCATGCCTGACAGCAGTTTTTATTCCTAGAAAAGAGAACTGGCAGGCAGAAATCAATCAATCTGCCTACGTTGGGGGGTCCCAGACATAGATATGTTGGCATCCAGGTTCAATAACAAGTTGAAGAGATTGGTGTCCAGGACCAGAGATCCATTCGCAGTCGTATTGGATGTTTTGGTGTCTCCTTGGGAGGAGTATTCCCTGATTTATGCCTTTCCTCCGGTGCAGCTGATAACGCATCTGTTGTGCAGGATACAGCTAGAGGGGAAAACAGTAATTCTTGTAGCTCCGGCATGGCCGAAGAGGGTTTGGTATGCACAAATACAAAGGTTGGCAGTGACGAGGTCTTGGGCTCTTCCACTGCATCTGGACCTACTCTCTCAAGGTCCGATATTCCACCCTGCTGCACAGTCTAGCTTTCCTTCAAGCAGGGGTAGATATGAAATTAGCCTTGAGCACTATTAAAGGGCAAATTTCAGCCTTATCCGTTTTCTTCCAAGAACCGATCGTTTCCCATTCATTGGTTCAGACCTTCGCCCGGGGAATGTTACGTTTTCTTCCGCCTATGAAGGCACCATTGAGACCTGGGGACCTAAATTTGGTGCTGGCAGTTTTACAAAGACAGCCTTTTGAACCTCTGGGGCAGGTTTCCCTGGTTCTTTTGACCAGAAAACCGGTCTTTTTGATTGCGATAAAGTTCAGCTAGAAGGGTATCGGAACTAGCAGCTTTTTCTTGTAAAAAGCCATTCTTGATTTTTCATCAAAATAGGGTGATTCTACTTCCACACGTAGGTTTTTTGCCCAAGGTGGTGTCATTTGAATCAGGACATTATACTAACTTCCTGTTTTCCAGAAAAGTTATTTCATTCTTTTGTTGTAATGCATGCACTTTTAAGTTTTACTTAGAGGAATCAGCTCAGATTTGTAAGACCGAGAGCTTGTTTGCGCTGCCAGAAGGGCCCAGGAAGGGGTTGGCAGCATCTAAGATCTACGGTTTCTCATTGAATTCGCCAGGTTATTACCCAGGCGTAGGATTTAGAAGGGAAGGTTCCACCGTTTCCTGTAAAGGCACATTATACCATAGGAGTAGGTGCCTCTTGGGCACATCGCCATCAAGCCTCTATGGCTCAGATTTGCAAGGCCGCGACCTGGTCGTCGGTACATACGTTCACTCGTTTCTATCGAGTAGATGTTGGGACCCAGGAGGAATCTGCTTTTGGCCGCAGCGTTCTGCAGACAGCAGTGTAATCCTTTTTTTGTGGTCGGATGGCGGTATTTTTTGGTGTCCCTCTCCCCTCAGATGCATTGCTTTGGGACATCCCATATGTTATAATTTATGGCTCTGTGTACCGTGATGTACCAAAAGAATAATGGATTTTTTAAATACGGACTTACCTGTAAAATCTATTTCTTGAAGTATATCATGGGACACAGAGGTCCCTCCGCTCTTCTATGGGGCATTTATTGCTTGCTACAAAACTGAGGCACTTCTTGTGTGTTAGGGGTTATATAGGGGGTCAGCCTTTCTGATTGGTTGCCAGTGTCCTTCACCTGTAGGTCGCTATGTAACCCATATGTTATGATTTATGGCTCGTTGTCCTGTGATGTACTTCAAGAAATGGATTTTACAGGTAAGTCTAAATTTAAAAAATCCATTATTTTTATTTGTAGGGGCTTTTAGGGGGGTTGAAGCAGGTTAAGTGAGCCTTGTAAATCCCGCAGAAACTTCAATTTAGTAAATTTAATAAATAAGGACCCTTGGTTAAAGTGGACATCCAGGCTTCAGTTTACTGCAGTTAAGCTTCAGCGCTCCCATATTCCTAGTCCTTCCCCTTCCTGTCACTCTGTGGTGCCACAGTCCAATAATTGTCCAATTTTTATATTTGTCACTTTTTCTGTGCTTAAGACCAACTATCAATAACTTCAGGGTATGCCTCCTCCTGTGGTATATCTCACTTTGTTTAGGTCAATGGCGGACCCAAAATGTAGCGAAGTTATGTGTAAAAAAGGAGATAAGTAAAACCAGCCATGACAAAAAGGAAGAAAAAAGGGGACTTACCACCGGTGGGGCTAGGGCTGCGCTGCCTGATCCAGTCCTGGGCAGAAAGATTGTCTTTCTCAAGCGGAGAGTACACTTTTACCTTTTAATTTCATGTTGCTGACACTGCCTTTTGGTTTGAGGTTGGTAGAGAACCCCTTATACTGGGGATTCTGCGTGGCACCGCCGACTTGCTTTAGGCTGGGAATATCCTGGCTCTCCTTGGTGGCTGCTCTCTTCCCTCCGCGTTGTGGACTTTCAAGGCGGCCTCTAAGCTTCATCAACTGGCCCGAGACCCCCTGTTCTTCGCTCTCCACGCCTGACAAAGTACCCCGCCAACACACCGCTAGCACGTAAAGGCCCTTGTCACCTCTCCTCTTCCTCTCTCCTCCCAGCTCTGGGGCTGAGGCGTCTCTCACCCGCCTCTAGCAGCCAGCGTAGCCTGCTGCTCCTAGCTGGCGTATGCAGGTCTGGCGCCGGCCAGCATGCACCCACTCCCCGGGCCACCGCCCGCCGCCTCCGAGGTACTGAATGCGGTCTGTCAGCAACTAGGGGCATTTGGGGAAGGCTGTACCAGCCACCATGGTATACATGCGGTAGGTCAGATTACTCATCTTCGGGATGTGAAGCTCCCGTGCTTAGAGCTGGTTTCTTTCCAGCGCCATTTTCAGGCTCTTCCCTCCGGCCTCGTGTCCGCTGTATATCTATTCTAACATGGACTGGGTAATGTGTTAGGAATGAAAGTATGCCACGTCGTTTTATGGAAATTAAAATGATCAACCTACAGAGGGCTGAATTCAAAGACAACCCTGAAAATCAATGTGAAAAAATGATGCAGTAGGCTAGTGAATTTTGCTGAAATTCCATTGCAGCAACTCAAAATGGTACTCAGTAGTTTGTATGGCCCCCACATGCTTATATGCATGCCTGACAACGTCCTGACATGCTCTTAATGAGACAAGGTATTTCCTCCCTGATCTAGACCAGGGCATCACTGAGCTCCTGAACAGACTGAGGTGGATGGACCGAAACATAATGTCCCAGAGGTGTTCTATTGGATTTAAGTCAGGCGAACTTTGGGGCTATTCAATGGTAACAATTCCTTCATTCCCCAGGAACTGGCTGAATACTCTCGCCACATGAGGCCAGGCATTGTTATGCACTAGGACTCCAGAACCCACTGCACCAGCGTAAGGTCTGACAATGGGTCCAAGGATTTCATCCTGATACCTAATGACCTTTTGGATTTTTAATTTTTTGCTGCCCTGAGCAAGACTAAAATTGGGTGCCCTCCTCCTCGGTAAATTTGCCCCACCCCTTTCTGTTTAGTGGATGTGACTTTTTCCAAAATTGAAGGACTACAAGTCCCAGTATGAACCCCTGAGTGCTCACGAGAGTGGGGGTGGGGGGGGGTTGAAAGAGAGGGGGGGGGTGAGAGAGAGAGAGGGGGGTGAGAGAGAGAGAGGTGGGTGGGAGAGAGAAATGGTGGTGAGAGAATGAGAGGGTGGTGGGAGAGGGGGGTCGAGAGAGGTGGGGTGAGTGAGGGGGGTTGAGAGAGAGGGGGGTGGGTGCAGGAGTTCTGGAAGAGAGAGAGGGGGTGGGAGACCCCCTAGCCCTGCCTGTAGTCCCTCCTGTGCCCCCCAACTGTGGGTAGGTGTGTGTGATGCACCTACCTCTCGCCCAATCTCATCCTCTGGGCCCTTGGTCAGCCTGTCTTCATGTTGCTGTCACAGCTGTAGGCAGGGAGAAGGTTGGAGAAGTGCAGGCTCTGCAATGCGCCTGGGATGCTGCACCCACTGCTGCTCGGGTCAGGGTGGTGGTGGGGGTCTTCTCCTTCCTGGGCTCTCAGTTCTAACCAGCTTCCAGGGCCGCCCACTCGCTGTGTGAAGATGCCATTTCTCAGTAGCAGCTGCGTCTGTCGGCACCGGATTGGCAGATTTAGCTCTGCTGCCCTGCACCCTGCTGCCACCGGACCGGCGGGACTCTCTATGACAAGGGGCTCAATTTGGCAGCTGCTTTGTGCCCCACGAGCACTAAGCATGAGGAGGAGGAAGTTAAATCCTCCTCTGCTTTGAATTATAGGCAGGGCCAGGGACATCACTGGTTGCTAGACGCCAGGCGGCTCTAGCAACCAGTGGCCAGTAGAGTCTCAGGTGGAGGCGGGGCTTTTTTCCACCCCCCCCCCCCTCCTGCAAAGTGCCACCTTAGGCCTGGGCCTTGTCGGCCTAGGCCAGGATACAGCACTGCTAATGGCAGTCAGGGTGCCATTGTCTAGCCTGTAGAGGTCTGTGCGTACTTCTATGTATACGGCTCCCCAGATCATCACTGACCTACCACCAAACCAGTCATGCTGAACGATGTTACAGGCACCATAACATTCTCCGCGGCTTCTCCAGACCCTTTCATGCTGGTCACATGTGCTCAGGGTGAACCTGCTCTCATCTGTGAAAACCAGGACACCAGTGGCGGACCTGCCTATTCTGGTGGCCAGTGCAAATGCCAATCGAGCTCCACGATACTGGGCAGTGAGCACAAGGCCCACTAGAGGATGTGGGGCCCTCAGGCCACCCTCATAAAGTCTGTTTTTGATTGTTCGGTCAGAGACATTCACACCAATGGCCTGCTGGGGGTCATTTTGTAGGCCTCTGGCAGTGCTCATCCTGTTCCTCCATGCACAAAGAAGCAGATACCAGTCCTGCTGATGGGTTAAGGAGCTTCTACAGCCCTGTCAGGCTCTCTTACAGTAACTGCCTGTCTCCTGGAATCTCCTCCATGCTCTTGAGACTGTGCTGGGACACAGCAATGGGACATATTGATGTGCCATCCTGGAGGAGTTGAACTGCACGTGCAACCTCTATAGGGTCCAGGTATCGCCTCATACTACCAGTAATGACACTGGCCCTAGCCAAATGCAAAACTAGTGAAAAACATTCAGAACAGATGAGTAGGAAAAAAAAGGGGCCTCCCCCTGTAAAACCATTCCTGTTTTGAAGGTTGTCTCATTGTTGCCCATCTAGTGCACCTGTTGTTAATTTCATTAATACAAAAGCAGCTGAAACTGATTAACAACCCACTTTGCTATTAAACTGACCAGATCAAAATCCCAGGAGTTTAATTGACTTAATGCTATACTCTGATTACCTCCCTGGCAGTAATCCCAAGTGTGGCTAATCTTCAGTACCAAAAGCGGTAACTCCAAGCCACACTGGGGGTTACCCTGTAGTGAAACTTACCTTGTCCCTACGATCCCCTGATGTACTCCTGCTGTGTCCTCCGTCTTTCTGCTGGAGGACGTCTTCCAGGTTCTAGCTAGACGAGGAAGGGGGATGGACCCGAGCGGGGAAAAAAGAAAAAAAGTACATAAAACATGACATGATACATTGTAATCTGTTAGGATTACATTACTGTATCAAACCATTTCACCTCAGTTTTGTCCCTAGTGCTTTGTCCAGTGCCCTGCCTGCACTTTTACTGTTTTTGTTCCTTTTATTTTTATTTATAATTTTTTATTAATAATTAATTTAATTTATTAATAATTTATTAATCATTTTTACTCACTTTTACTGTTTTTTTCCTAAGAATTATAATCCTACAATATAATACAACAGATTTCCATGCAAAACAATGTACCACTTTGACGTTGACTTTTAATCAGTTTTTATATGGTTGGTTACTAATTTTTGTAATTTTATTGAACAAATTTGAGTGAGCGTGAGTTGGTGTCCCAACTCCCCACACAGATTGAGCCCAGGTGGGGTGTGGGGAGGTGGCTAGCACAGTCCCGGCCGGCTCTTTATTATTTATTGTTTCACTTGTTGCTACAAGTCCATATGCTGCAGCACTGTCCATATATTAGTTGTAATATATGTAATCGTATATCTTTGAAAAGAAAAAGTATTTTTTGATACAGCTATACGTTATATTGGAGTTTGTAATATGTTTTTTTTTTTTTCAGAAAATCAATAAAAATGTATTAAATAAAAAAAAAAAACACTTTGACGTTCAAATATACTGACATAATCAGACCGCCAGAGAGGTTAAAAAGTGTTCCATTAATTTTTTATTAGCAGTGTATTTGAAAAATAATATACAAATTTGACGAGAAATAATTACAGTGCCATCATCTACATACAGAAGGAAAAGGAATAATGTAAATTAAACAGTGTGTGTTTAATATCACTGAGGGCCCTTTCACACGGGCGCTCCTCCGCAAATCATCCTATTTTTTTGCGGATGATTTACGGACATAATGTAAGTCTATGGCATTGAGGACGTCAGCGGAATACCATCTGCTGACATCCGATTTTCTTCCTTTCAGTTCTGTTCCGTTTTTTGGAACGGAACAGAACCCTATTTTTCCTCCGTTCAAAAAACGGAAAGGAAGCAAAATCGGATGTCAGCAGTGTCATCCGCTGACATCCGCAAGGCCCATAGACTTACATTATGTCCGTATATCATCCGCAAACAGATGGGATGATATGCGGCATACGGAGCGGATGACACAAGTGTCAACCGCTCCGTGAAAAAAAAAAAAAAGTCCCGCAGCGGAGCAAAAAACCAGAGCGGCCGTGTGAAAGAGGCCTTAAAGTGCTACATGGGGTTCTTTGCAGTGCTCCAATTTTTAAACTCCTGTTATTCTTTAGTTACAGTAGTTGTGGTACCTGCACTGCTGGTAGTTTCTTCAGTGATCTGCTTATATTCTTTGAGAATATAGGTGATCTTAGTTCATACACGGACCATAGATCCTATCTGTAATTTGATTATGTACTTTCAGACTGATAATATTTTAATTAAAGAGGAGGAATGTTGTTTTAAAGGGTGAAGATCCTCTTTAGCTATACATTTTAGGCTGCTGTTACAAATGTAATCTACACGTTCTTCTCCAGTGTACTTCAATAGGCAACATCTTTGAATTTCTCTCTAAAACCCCTGCTATAGTCCAGACAATGTGCAGCTGTGTTTTTTAATACTCAATTTATAGAATGATTTTCTAGCGGTCGCATTAGGGACTCATTTACACTGCAATTCTTGCTTTTAGTGTGTGGTGCCGTGTGTTTGTAATGTGTTTGTAGTGCGTTTTTGCTATTTTCTTTTCCTGCGTTGCAGTTACATGCGTGAGTTACATGATGAGTTCATGTGTGTTCCAGTGTATTTACTTGTGAAAAAAATGCAGCATGCTGTACTTTTTTTTTAAACTGACATGGAGTCACTACAATACTGGGCTAATTGAAACTTATTTTACATTTACATTTTTCTAGCATATGCCTTTGTACTGTGTTTAGACACACAATTGACTGCATCTGGTGTAAATGAGCCCTAAGTGCATGCCAGAGAATGTAGCATTTTATTTTCCATAGGCCTAGAGACACAGTTTCCTTGTTTTGCTGCACAAACGCCTTTCATAGACTATTCGGCAGTACAGTCAGAAAGCTAGCACAAGTTATTTTTGAACTTGTGGAAAAATGTTCAAAACTTGTTATTTTTACTGAGCGACATGTCCATGTCAGGAATGTGAGTCTAGAGATCATAGAAGCCTAAGCAATTCAATGAAAAGGAGCCAAGTCAGTACAGCATAAGGGAAATTATACAGTGTAAAGTCATCAGAGTTATGAGTAGGAATGGGCTCTGTGTTCGAGTCAATGCTAAGTTCAACTGGAACATCAGCTGTTTGTGTGTTCGCTGAACACACAAACAAATGGGGCACTCGGCGGGAAGTTTTTCCTGCCAATGAGTGCCCCACAATACACTGGGCTGTTGCAGTGCATTGATTGCTAATGATTGGCCAAAGCATGCACCTGACCTGTATGCTTTGGCCAATCACAGCACAATGTACTGTTAGAGCCATGATTGGCCAAAGGCAGACTGCTTTTGGCCAATCATGGCTCACACTATATAAGGCTGTTGTCTACACGGCAGCTGTGTATAGTTTGTGACAATAGAGATTAGGCAAGTAGTAAGTGGATAGTGAGTTTAGTCAGTTTAGTGCAGTCATTGTAGTGTACTGAATACTCCACGTTTAAAATGTTGTAGTATGTTGTAGTCCTGGGTCCACTCTTGATGCTCCCCAGGTTTGGTGTTCCTGTCACTTTTGGTTTGTGAGCAGTGCCATGGCAAGCAGACCAAGATTTCCCATAGACACTAATGGTAAAGACAGGGAGCAGTGCCGTGTCAAGCTGACAATATTTCTCTTTCGTTCATTGACAGACACAGCTCCAGATCTTATTGACCCTTGGGTTTATGCTGCCCCCTACAGGAGTAGGACACTAGGTGCAAAAAAGTTTGACTACGCCTAAGGTAGTCCCAGGGGGCATACTCCCACTTCCTGCTGTAGGTCTTCAGTTTTTTCTGCCTAATCAGGAGTAAGGACCTAGTTCCTTGCTGGGATCTCTGGTCCTAGCATTTTTTCCTTTGTAAACGGAATTTCTATTTTTTCTTCTTTTATTATTTTCTGTTCCTGTGAGAATTGCAATCAATTCTGTTCCTGTGAGAACTACAATCAACTGCTGGACTGGGTAATGCACTGGATATCCTAGATCCTTATGGTCTTTCCAGTCTAGTCAGCAAGCGTGACCTGAACGTAGCTTCGCGCTAGGTTGGGCACGACATAGCCCCACTGGACAGGGGCTGGCTGGCAAGTTAAACGCCTCTTAAGGACGCATAGCCCTGATCACGGCCCTGGTCACGACATGAGTCGCAGCGTGCCTCTGGCCTGCAGCACCCCATTCCAAGATGGTGCAGTGGTCTGCCTGGAACTGTGCCCGACTGGTCCCAAGGTGTGGTGAATGGTGTTCTCCCTACAACTTGGTGTTTTTTTCTGGGTGGACGTGGGCCCCTCCCTGGGTTGGTTGTGCCCCCAAGTGCCCTTCCTTCTCTCATGTTGCTCCCCCTCACTATCGGGGTCTCTCTGCGTACCAACCCCCATTCACCCAAGCCTAGCCCCCCCTTCCCCTGGCTGCACAAACACGTTTTTTGGGGGGGTCCCTAGCGTGGTCCCCCCTTACTGTCCAAGTGTACCTGGGGGTCCCAGGAGCCATGTGGGCGCCGCGTGTAGCCGCCATTTTGCTGTGGAGGCCTGTATGTATAATTGGCGGCCATGTTTGAGTAGTCTGGCGGCCATTTTCTTGTAGTTTCCCATTGCTATCACACGGTGGCCATGTTTTTGATGCCTATCGAGCAGTGAATCGGCAGTGGGCCTATAGTGGCAGTTCCTGTACTTCCTCTTTCTCTTTGATCGCCGCGCGGCGTGCAGCCTGGCTCTATGGCTCTGCATCTGAGGAGGGGGTGGTGAGTTCTGTTGGTGCTAAACGGCTCCCTCTTTCTGTTATAGGTCTTTGGTGCGCTGGGACTTGTGGTGCCGCTGGTGCAGCAGTGGGGGGGATTTTTTGACAGCAATATTTACACTTTTTGCTGGCGGTCCTCAGGTTAACCATGGATTCCCTGGAGCACATGTCACCACCTCACCCCCTCTCAGAGGCTGCGGGGCCCGCGAGATCCCAGTCCGCCTTATATGCTATGATGACAGGCCTGCAGTCACTGATGTCCAAAGTAGATATGTCCCTACAAAATAGGATGAGCAAAAAGCGTCCTCCGCCTTCACCTGCATCCTCTGTCTCCTCAGATTCTGAGGTGGATTTGGCCGCCGACAATGCAAGTCACTCTACTGGGTCTGCGTCCATGCACCGAGTGCTCTGATGGTGAGGATGATTCCTCTTCCACTACAGCCGCACATGAAAAAGCGCTAGTGAATGCGCTGATTGTATCAGTGCGGGAAACTTTGAAACTGGAGGACGCAGCTACTGCTGCATCGGCTGCGCAGGTGCAATTTGGTACCCGCAGGGCCTCCAAAGCGACAAAGGGGTTTCCCTTTCCCGCCTATTTTGGCAACATTGTCGCCAGTGAATGGGGTTCCCCCAAATGCACTGTTGGGGTCCCTAAACGCTTCGCTAGAAGGTATCCCTTTAAAGAGTCCCTGTTAAAAAAACTGACAGTACCACCTGTTGTTGACTTGCAGGTTTTCAGGTTGAATAAAGCCACCCTTCTCCCAGCGGAGGACTCTCCGTCCTTTAAAAACCCTTTTGACAAGAGAGCTGAATCTCTTGTCAGATACCTTTTTACCATGGTCGGTTCCATTCTGCAGCCAGTTTTTGCCATAACCTTTGGTTTCCCAGACTTTAACAGAATGGCTAAGCTCCTGCGCCAGGATTTGGAAGGGAGACAACCTCCTCCTGACCTGGCGAAGCTGGCGGGCATGTTGGTCCAGGGGTTGCAGTATATCTGTGATGCCTCTCTGGATGCAGTTAGCCTGTAAGGTGTCCTTGACAGCAGTGACTCTTGGCTGCATGATATGGCTGAACTACTGGTCTGCGGACCAGGCTTCCAAGAAAGTATTGACTGATCTCCCTTTTGTAGGAGACCGTTTGTTCGTAGCTTCGATGGATGAGATCATTAAATCATTAAGGGGCTTACAGGAGGTAACAGTACTCTGCTTCCACAGACTACCAGGAGCAAAAAATCTTGTCGCAAACGTGGCCCTTTCTTCTCGGCCCATAAGCGGTCTTTTTGTCCCTTGGGATCTAAGGACCAGGGATCAAAGTCAGCCCGTAACCCCGCAGGGGGTTCCAAGAGGCCCTGGCCGAGTAATTTGAACGTGGGTTCCTCCGGGACTGCAGACAAGCCTGCTTCTACCTGAAGGGGCGCCCTCACCCGTATCTGGGGTGGGGGGACGTATTTGCTTCTTTCCGGCTCCATGGACCTCCTTGATTCAAGACAAATGGGTCCACGAGTTGATTCAGTCCGGTTACAAGATCTAGTTCCGGTCCTTGCCTCCGGCAAGGTTCTTCCTTCCAACCTGTGTTTGGGTCTAGATTGCCTACGAGGTCTTCTTGGGGCGGTACAGGATCTGCTTTCACAGGGGGTCATTGTACCGGAATCGGAACGCTTTCAGGGATTTTATTCAAATCTAGTTACTGTTCCCAGGAAGGAAGGCAAGGTCCGTCCAATTCTGGACCTCAAGTCATTGAAACACCTTTTGCGGGTTCAGAAATTTCGAATGCAGTCCATTCACACAGTAGTTGATTTCCTGGCCTCTATCGATATCAAGGACGCTTACCTTCATATTCCAATATATTTCGGGCATTAGCGGTTCCTTCAAAAAAACAAAAAGATTTCCAGTCACAACTTACTAACCAGCCAGCGACCAACCAAATTCACCTGTCTAACAGTATGCGTTAAAAACAGGGGTTTGGTTGCACACATTTGCAAATACATGCGTAAGCTGCAGGCCCCGACAAGGCACCCTGTGATCTGCAGTCCCTAACTCTACAATTTAAAGAGTCTCTACAATGTGAGCACATACATTTAATGGGATAGATGGAGGACAGGTGACTAGAGGGAGCCCACCTCTCCTTAAAGGCACAGGGTCACACTGAACACCCAGCACATCGGACAATGGCGGCAAAGGTGTCAGTGCGTTGCCTGGCTCAATATAGATATCAATAATGTAAAAAGTGGTCACCGCCTCCACCTATAACTGGTCTTAGTGGTAAGGAGCACTGGAAGGGCAGACGCAGATCAAAAAAACGAAGAGATTTCCAGCCACAACTTACCAACCAGCCAGCGACCAACCAAATTGACCTGTCTAACAGTATGCGTTAAAAACAGGGGTTTGGTTGCACACATTTGCAAATACATGCGTAAGCTGCAGGCCACGACAAGGCACCCTGTGATCTGCAGTCCCTAACTCTACAATTTAAAGAGTCTCTACAATGAGAGCACATGCATTTAATGGGATAGATGGAGGACAGGTGACTAGAGGGAGCCCATCCCTCCTTAAAGGCACAGGGTCACACTGAACACCCAGCACATCGCACAATGGCGGCAAAGGTGTCAGTGCGTTGCCTGGCTCAATATAGATATCAGTAATGCAAAAAGTGGTCATCGCCTCCACCTATAACTGGTCTTAGTGGTAAGGAGCACTGGAAGGGCGGACGCAGATCAAAAAAACAAAGAGATTTCCAGTCACAACTTAACTACCAGCCGGCGACCAACGAAATTGACCTGTCTAACAGTATGCGTTAAAAACAGGGGTTTGGTTGCACACATTTGCAAATACATGCGTAAGCTGCAGGTCCCGACAAGGCACCCTGTGATCTGCAGTCCCTAACTCTACAATTTAAAGAGTCTCTACAATGTTAGCACATGCATTTAATGGGATCCATTCGCTTTGTCATGGGCGAGGAGCACTATCAATTCGTGGCATTACCCTTTGGTCTCACCTCAGTTCACAGAGGTTTTGTGCCTGGTGTTAGCATTGCTAAGGCAGAAGGGGATTGTGGTACTGGGGTACTTGGACGATCTCCTTCTGCGAGCAGAGTCTCTGAATGCCTAACAGACAGTCTGGACATTTTGGTGCGAACTCTGCAAGAGTTCGGATGGAAACTGAATTTCCAAAAATCTGTTCTGGTCCTGTCCACCAACCCGGACTGTCTCGGCCTGACCCTGGACAAGGCCTCAGCTCGGGTGTTTCTTCCGGAGGTGAAACTCCAGAAATTGCAGGATGCGATATGGTCATCTCCCAGGACTTGTCTGCAAGTGCTTGGCTTGATGGTCTCCATCTTTGAGGCGGTACAGTTTGCTCAGTTCCATACCAGATCTCTGCAAAAGGAGATTCTTGCCAAATGGAACAAGAACCCACAGTCTCTAGACAATCTGATCCTGTTGAGCCGGGGTACGAGGGGATCCCTGATCTGGTGGCTCTTCTCTCTGGTGTTTCGACAGGGAAAATCCTTTCTCCCCTGTACTGGACGGTGGTCAACACAGATGCCAGCCTGTCTGGATGGGGAGGTGTCTTGGGCATGGATTGTGCTCAGGGGGTTTGGTCTCTGAAGGAGTCCAGCCTGCCGATCAATATCCTGGAAATTCGGGGGATCAGGCTTTGCCCGACCCAATGGATTGATCATCTGCAGGGGTGCCTGGTAAGGATTCAATCGGACAATGCTACGGCCGTGGCATATGTCAATCATCAAGGGGGCACCAAAAGTGCCCTAGCAGCCTGGGAAGTAGGCGGCATTCTAAGGTGGGCAGAACATTTTGTTTCAGCCATCTTTGCCTTGTATATTCTAGGGGTAGAAAATTGGCAGGCAGACTACCTCAGTCAGCAGACGTTGGATCAGGGAGAATGGTCTCTCCATCCAGAGGTGTTTCATCAACTGTGTCTCTGGTGGGGGACTCCCTAAGTGGACCTTTTGGCCTCTCGTCTCAGCAGGAAGGTGAGGAGGTTTGTAGCATGGTCTCAGGATCCTCTGGCCGACGCCACAGACGCTCTGGTGGCCCCTTGGGGCCAATATTGTCTGATATATACGCATTTCCTCCGATAACTCTTCTGCCGGGACTCCTGAGAAGAATCGAGGTAGAAGGGATTCCAGTCATCCTAGTGGCCCTGGACTGGCGTTGCAGGTCTTGGTACGCAGACCTGGTATGGCCGGTTGCCGATGACCTTGGCCCCCCAAAGCACCTTGTCCCCATGTTCATATGTTGATGGGCAAGGGCCTCTTCCCAACAACCCTGGGCTGTGGTTGTGGGGGTCTGCGGGTGGAGGGCTTATCAGAATTTGGAAGCCCCCTTTAACAAGGGGGCCCCCAGATCCTGGACCTAATATAAATGGGTATTGGGTACATCGTACCCCTACTAATTCACCAAAAAAATTTAAAAACCAGAGGAAACAGTTTTTGACAGGTCCTTTATTAAAAAGAAAACAAAATAGTGTTCCTAGATGTAAACCCATCATCAATCACGACGCTCGTCAGACCCGAAAAATAGAAAAAAAATTAAACGCTTTTCCGCCATATGCCTGATCTTCGGCTTTGACGGTTCTTTTATAGGCAAGGGGCGGAGCCAACCGGCTATGTCACCTGGTGGCACTGCCCCTTCCGACATCACATGACGTCATGTTACGTCAGAAGGGGCGGTGCCCCCAGGTGACGTAGCCGAGTGGCCCTGCCCTATAAAAGAACTGTCAAAGCTGAAGATCGGGCATACCGCGGGTAGCCTCTTAGGAGGCAAAGCGTTTTTTTTTCTTCTATTTTTTGGGTCCGGCAGGGCGTCGTGATTGACGATGGATTTACATTGAGGGACACTATTCTTTTTCTTTTTAATAAAGCATTTTATCAAAAACTGTTTCCTGTGGTTTTTACACTCTTTTGGTGAATGGGTGGGGATCTGAGGGGCTTCCAGGGAAACCTTGTTAAAGGGGGCTTCCAGATTCCGATAAGATCCCCCCACCCGCAGACCTGATAATCACTGCCCAGGGACAAGTTGCTTTGGGGTGTGAGGGGGGCAGAGCCCCCCTGCCTCAAAGCACCCACCCCCCTATGTTGAGGGCAAGTGGCTTGGTATTGTTTAGGAGGGGGGGCGCTCACTCGTCTCCCCCCTTTCCTGACCTGCCAGGCTGTATGCTCAGATAAGGGTCTGGTATTGATTTCAGGGGGGACCCCACGCTGTTATTTTAAAAAAATGTTGGCGTGTTTGGCCGTTTTTTTTTTCTCTTTTTTTTTTCTTTTATCTGTATTGCCGGGAGCCGACAATACATTACAGCCGCGAGCAAGTTTAAATTACATTTTTTCCTTTAGAAATATCAGTATTGCTGCAGCAGGCTCCATACATCGTACAGATGCGCCACTTTACAGGCACATCAGGGGGACCCCCCAGGCACGATATTTGAAGGAATTTTTCATTTTTATTGTTGCACTTTAAGCATCATTAAAAACCATTGCTCCTTTAAAAACTATTGTTTAAAAAAAAATTGCGTTGAGACATGTCCCCCAGGGCAGTACCCGGGTCCCCATACACTTTTTATGTCAAAAACTTGCATATAAGCCTTTAAAATGAGGACTTTTGATTTTTCATGTTCGTGCCCCATAGACTTTAATAGAGTTCGCATGTTCGCTAGAACTTATTCCCTGTTCGAGATGTACTGGTGCGAACCGAACTGGGGGTGTTCAACCCATCCCTAATGATGAGACTGATAGAATATATTTCTATAGGAAGATAAGAGTAACAACTGTGCTCTCTTATACATTCCTATTTAGTGCAAGTACTAGCTGTCCAAGCAGCATAAAACGCAGTATAAAGCAAGATGTATACCTTGTCCCTTTGTAACCTTATTTGGCCAACCACATTGTAAAGATATTATGAGTGATATACAGTAAGGGGGATATCTTTGCATATCTCATTGTTTACTATTGAGGTTAAAATAGGAAAGGTATTATATCCATACATTTCACTTCTGCCCTAAAGTGATACTAAAGGGCTTCTAAGGCCTTAGGGTTTTTATTTTTTAATTTAAGGCATTTTTGCATTTAAGTGATTGTAAAGTCTCGTTTTTTGTTGGTTAAAAATATCAAACATGTTATACGTACCTGCTCTGCAAAGTGGTTTTGCACGGAGTGGCCCAGATCCTCCTCTTCTCAGGTCCCTCTTCAGCTTTCTTGGCCCCTCCCGAGCCGAGCCTCACCCCCCCGTGTCCATTGAGACACGGAGAAGCCGCCTGGCCCTGCCCCCTCTCTCTCCTCTATGGCTCACTGAATTTAATTGACAGTAGCGGAAGCCAGTGGTGCCGTTCTACCATCTCAGCCAATGAGGAGGAATGGGCAGCCGAGGCACTCCTGCAACATCGCTGGATAGAGATGGGCTCAGGTAAGTACGAGGGGGGCTGCTGCACAGAGAAGGTTTTTTTTTCTTAATACATGGAATGCATTAAGATAAAAAAAACCTTCTGACTTTACAACCACTTTAAAGTAAAAAACCTTCTATGCTACATGTGCAGCATGGGCCAGCCCCCCTATATACTTACCTGAGCCCAATTTTGATCCAGCGATGTGCATGAGAGTAGAGGCTCTCTCTGCTCTCACCCTCCTCACTGGACAGGTTGATAGCAACTGGAGCCATTGGCTCCTGCTGCCGTCTTTCAAATTATTTGACGAGGGATCGGGGTGGGGCCGAATTGCACTGTCTGTGTCAAAGGATGCAGACAAGGCAGCTCAGGAGCAAGCCCAAACAAGTGCCCCCATAGGAAGCAGCTTTCTGTGGGGGCACACGTCGAAGAGGAGGAGCCAGGAGTGCCAGCGGAGAACTCCAGAAGAAAATGATTGGGGCTGCTCTGTGCAGTAACATATTAAACTTTATTGGTTTTTTTATTTAACGTTATTACTATGACAAGGAGTTAACAAACCCCCATAAAATAGCATTGGGCAGATGAAAGGTAGTCTTTATGGAGATATTGTCTTTTTGGTCTTAAAGACTCCAATGTCTACCCTTCCCTAAAAAGAATGTACCTGAGCAGAGAAATGCTCTGTTACATGCTTCCCTGGCCTTATCAGCCAGAGAATAACAGCTCTGAAAATTGGCAAATTTATTGTTGCTTCTGGTTACATTCTGGGCAGTGAAGATCGAACGGATGTTCTTCTGTCTCTTTCCTGGCTGCCATGTTGCCATGTAAGCCATGATCATTAAAATGAAAAGATAGAAATGCTTGAAATATATCACTCTTACATAGTTACATAGTAGGTGAGGTTGAATAAAGACAATAGTCCATCCAGTTCAACCTGTGTAGGTGTGTGTGGCCGTAATCATCTCGCATACCCCTGAATGTTCTGATTCTTGAGATGTACGTCTACGTCTAAGAGTCTTTTAAAAGCCACCATACTTCCCGCAGAAACCACTTCTTGTGGTAGAGAATTCCACAATCTTGTAGCCCTAACAGTAAAGAACCCCCCTCGTTGCCTCAGTCTCATTGAATGCCCTCTAGTCCTCATGCAATCCTTCCGACTGAATAGCTTTTTTTCTATGCTCTCTGCACTCTGTGTGTAATGAATCTATATAACTTTTTGAATTGAATTGCTGAAATAAATTAACTTTTTAAAGAATTTCAAATTTTTTAAGATGCACCTGTACTTTAAAGAGAAGCTCCCTCAAAAAAATTAAAAGTCAGCAGCTACAAATACTGTAGCTGCTGACTTTTAGTATAAGGACACTTACCTATCCAAGGATCCAGCAATGTCCTCACTGGAGCCGATTTGGGTGCATGCCTAGGCATCTCACGTAACAGAAACACTGTGCACATTCCTACTGTGCATGCGTGAGCCGCGCTGCACCTTGTGAATGGTCCTATGGCCTTCTGGAAGGGGGAGGGGGGGTCAGTCAAACTTTCGACTCAGATTGCAGCGGCGATCTGAGCCGGGAGCGGGAAAACAGGTACCCGCTCCCCCTCCAAAAAGTGCTAAATGTGGCAGTGGAGAGGGAATATGCAAACAAGCAGAACTTCCCCTTTTGGGTGAAATTCCGCTTTAAGCTGCATTTTCTTTCTACTTTACCTACATTGCAGTAATGGGAATCTAAGGAAATTCTTCATATAAGGGAGATGTTATCTTCAGAAGTTTTCTCCAGTGGCAAGTTTAGACCACCAGTTCTCCTCAGAGATGGAGTTGTAAATGCTTTGTGCCAAACTCAAATACAAGTTCTAGACAGATGCATGAATTTGGCGCACACGGCGCCACCTTTTAGAACACCCATGAGACACTTTTGAAAACTCTGTCTAAGCCTCTTTATGAACTCCTGGGAGTGTGTATTTCTATTTAAACTTGTTTTGGTCTTCCTTTGACTGTTAGGGTTATCTTTCCAGTTCTTTCGAAAGTGTTCTCTCTCTCTTTCCTTTGTTGACCATGGTTAGGTAGCCAGTCCTTTTTCTGACTAAAAATTCTTGTTCATATCACCCTTCTGGTTGGTTCAGGTTGACCAGCTTCACACTTTTTGTCTATGGTTAGTTTCTCTCTCTCTCTCACTGATTTAGAAACCTTTCTCTTGGGGCTTGGGCATGAGGTGTAGTTCTCTATCTTCACTTGGTCTGCTTAGTTCTCCTTACCAGGTGCAGGGGTTGGGCTTCATCTGGTGTTCTCTTTGAGTATGGGTCTCCTAGGTGGCTTTTGAGCTGTTGGCATTCCTCCATTTTTATTCACATTGGGTAGAGCTGCACGATTCTGGCCAAAATGAGAATCACGATTTTTTAGCTTGGAATAAAGATCACGATTCTCTCACGATTCTCTGTGTAACAAAAAAAAATTGGGATAACTTTACTGTTACGTTTTTTTTTTTTTTTTTTATTCATTAAAGTCTATTAATTGCGTTTGAAAGACTGCTGCGCAAATACAGTGTGACATAAAATATTACAACAATCACCATTTTATTCTGTAGGGTCTCTGCTAAAAAAATATATAAAATGTTTGGGGGTTCTAAGTACTTTTCTAGCAAAAAAAACTGATTTTAACTTGCAAGCAACAAGTGTCAGAAAAAGGTTTAGTCTTTAAGAGGTTAAACTTCCTTTCTCCCTGGCAGAGGGAAGGAAAAGATACAATGTAATCATTTTGTTTATAGTTACTGGGAGACTTAATGCTGATAGGCGTTTGCGGGAGGCTTTTTTTTTTTTTTTCCACAGCGGTTCTCTCTGCTCCCTCACAGCAATGCAGCTATGCAAAGAATCGAGCATATGTCAGGTTTAGATCGTCTGGGGGGTGAATCGAGATCGCGATTTTCATACGATTAATCGTGCAGCTCTAACATTGGGCATGCGTGCATCTGTTTTCTGTTGCCCACCCTTTGCTTGGACTGCTTTTGGACATCCTGACAGTTAATGACTTCTTGTGTCCCTGGATGAGAAAGAAAACAGGATGTGTGCCTGCACCGTTAAATCTTTTTCATCTAAGTTTATGATTACGTTGTTAAAGCGGAGTTCCACCCTAGTTATACATTTTTTTATAAAAATACCCCCGGGACAGTCAGGGCTAGTACATTCCACAATGGCTAGCCTCTGATCTGTCCCGGGTTGCACTTACCTTTCAGGAGAAATACTTACCTTGAAATTGTCTTCTCCAGCGCTGCCATCTCGGGTGTGGGCAGCTTGAAGCCAGCGCGATCCTCTTCCGCGTCCTCTTCGGTCCTCTTCCTCCTTCTTCGGTCCCACGATGCACTGCACCGGCCCCGACGTCACTTCCGGGTCGCGCGCGTCATCCCTCCACAGCTTCTGGGCATGCCCAGAAGCTGTTTAGAAGGGAATGACGCGCGCGCCCCGGAACTGACGTCGGGGCCGGTGCAGGCGCAATGATTCCTGGGAGCGATGACGTTCAGCTCCCAGGAATCATTGCAAAAGCCAGGAAGTGACGAATCGCCGTGGCCGCCGAGGGGAGGAAGAAGGAAGTAAGGTGAGTATATTTTCTCTAAAAGGTAAGTGAAAAAAAAAAAAAATTGCGATTATCCATTTGTTTTTCAGGTGACCGGGAGCGAGAAGATGGAGGTAAGTATAAATTTCGGGTGGAACTCCGCTTTAATACCACTTGCTACAAAACTGAGACATGCTCATTGGGGGGAGTTCAATTTTGTATTGTCTGTCGGTATTCAATCTTCCTGAAGGCAGCAGCATAACCCAAAAGTTAATAACCTCCCGTGTTCCTCACTTGACTCATTTTACAATGATTACAAATTTTAAAACTATTTTTAATAGTACCATAGTACTTCTTTAAAACCCATCTCAAACAAAACTCCCTAAAACTATTCTCTCCTGCCCCCCTTAATTCGTTCAGCATTTTATAAAACGTGTTGGAGCACTTTTATAAAATCTATTTATATAAATCTGCTGTCTGTGTCCCTCCTTGGCATTATTTTTTAAACAGGGTGAAAGAAAAATAAATGAACAGGTTCCTCTATCCAAAACGAGTAGGATAGAGGAACTCCCCTCCCTCCCTCACCAGGACATTGTATTCTGACTCTGGCTCCTCCTCCTGTCAGAATAAACTGATCAGCAGCTGCAACCACCGATCGAGAAACGTTTTTCCAACTTGTCCGTTTGAAAGGAGTTAGTCTGGCGACTGACTTCTTTCAATCAGGGAGGGCCACACACTGATCGAAATTCAGTTGGTCCCTGCTGAACCACCCAAATTTCGATCTGTCTTTGGCCACCTTGAGAGCGGGAAATCCATAATCCAGTAATTCAGATACAGCATGTCTGCTTCGTGTACTCCTCTTGTATTAAAGTCATCGCTCTGGTCCATCTTCTGGATCCTGACTGCTGCATAAAAATGTTATACTAGTTAGAAAACTGCCATCTGCCCATATCTGCTCTGATTTATACTTCTATAAAACTCTGATGTTGTTAGTCAATGTAAATTATGTTTGTGTCACTCTTTCTGCAGAAAATGCCAATCAATAGCTGAAACTTTTTAAAGGATAGAAGATGCCAGGCCCAGTCACATTTGGACGCAAACGTCCTTTACCTCCTTGTCCAAACCCTCTCTTCCTGAAATGGCTGACAGAGTGGCGAGATTCTGCTGCTGAGAAGAGCTTGAAAACACAGTTTGTATACCAAAAGGTAAGCTGTGCTGAACATTTGTTCATAAAACCTCTTTTGTGTCTGAAAGAAGAAAAACGAAAATGCGCTGTTCTATCTTTTTCAGTGTAATCATCCTACATGCTGTCAGATGAACATTAAGCTGGGTGCACACTATAAGTCTTTTTATTGTTCAGCCCCCTGAAAAAACTTACAGATCGCCGTACTAACACATTCAATGTTAGTGCGGTGATCTCCCTGCGGAGCTATTGTGTTCTGACAGGGGGAGCTTCCCCCAACCACCAGAACACATTAATCAGCACTTGCAGCCATTGGCTTGTAACGCTGATCGGATGCTGGTTTTTAAGCATGCTTGTTCGACTGAAGCCATTCATGAGACTGGCTTATGTTGGACAGGGAGCTGTACACATGGGCTGAAAGTCAGCCAGTTCCTGCAAAACTGACCATTTTTTGGACGATTTTTGGCCCGTGTGTATGCAGCCTTAGGCCATGTGCAGCCAAAGGTACTTGGCTGGAGTCCGGTGCGTGTCTGTTGGCTGGTTCAGGTGTGATTCAGGTCCAAATTTTTGCCTGAATTCGCACCTGAACCGGACCCAAACACGCACAAGACCCTTTTGAAATCCGCTCCGCGGCTGCCCTAGACCTGTGTGCATTGCCTGCATTGAGAGAGGGTGACACATGTACATGAACCTATCCTTATTGTAGATTACACAGCAAATTAATTTTATATATGCAGCATCTTTGTGGAGAAATGCCCTGTTATGAATTTCTGTACTAATCACTGTCATTTCAGCAGGGCAAGCACTGATCCATGTGAATATCATGGATTGTTGGTGAGAGCTTTTAGGGTTCTTTTTTTAATCACTTGACATGGCGCTATAAGTGCCTCCATTTGACATCAATAGCCTTTTTTTTTTTTTTTTATTCATTTAGGCCTCCCCTCGCCTACATTTTTCAACATTTTGTTTAATGAACTTAAAAGTAAGTAGGAAGGCAGTGAGCAGAGCATATGTGTGGAACTTTATAAGGCCCCTTTCACACATACGGACCGTTCATTTAATCAGTTCAGTCATGTTTTTTTGTCATTCCTTTTTTTTTCAATCAACATCAGTTTTTCATCTGTATTCCATCCTTCTTTATCAGTTTTTTATCCTTTGTTATCAGTTTTTCATCCTTTGTCATCCATTTTTACCCGTTGTCATCCATTTTAAATCTGTTTTTCATTCGTTGTCATTCATTTTAATCCGTTTTTCATCCAAACCATTTTGTTAACGGATGAAAAATAGGGGTTTCATCTGTTCAAAAAAAACAGATGTTAACGGAAGCGGATAAAATAGAATGTAAATGAATGATCATCCATTTACATCCATTTTTCTATAGGAATGCATTGATGTCTGTTTTACATCCATCAACGGATGGATGAAAAAAGGAAAAAACAGACAGTGTGTATGAAAGAGGCCTAATTGCTTTTATGCAGTGCAGGGAGTAAAGCATTAAAACTACACCCTGGGGCAAAAAAAAAAAAATCAATTATAGCTAAAGATTCCTTGGACTCTGGTAAATAACGAAAACATGTATATTTCTGTGTGTATATATACATTTAAATGAGATGTACACCAGACTTATTTTAGAGGTTGCCGTAACCTGAATTTATGACATACAGAGGAACAATCTGTTTCTTTATCGTACATAATGGAACACAGAGCTGGTAATAATAACTATTTAGGTGAATGGATACTGGCAACCAATAGACAGGTAGTTCCACCTATATAACCTCTCCCATACAGGAAGAACATCAGTTTTTTCGCCAGTGTCTTGAAGGTGGTGGTCAGGGCTGTTAAAGCTCTCCAAGTTTGTGTTGTCCCAGAAAAAGGGGGCAATCTAATCGGATCCATTTAAATGGCTAAGCGCAAAAAAGATGGTACTCGGCAGCCGAAGACCCAGAGGTTCAGCCTGTAATATGACCCTCTGGGTGCTGGACCCTGGGAAATGGAACCCTGGTTAAATTTCTTACCCAAGGTGATTCCAGCAGGGTGCTCTACAGGTCCAAGGGAGTGGACCCTGTATAACACAGGGACCCGGTCCTTGATGGTCATAGACGGAGCCCGCCGTGATGGGTGAAGTTTGGGTCCTATTCGGGATTCTGCAGCGAGACGTAAGTGGTAAGTGTTCCTTTCCGCTTGCAGGACAAAGGATAAGCACTGTTTCATCTGTTATACAGGAAAGTCTCAGGATCTCTGGCTGGATGGTCGGCTGATCGGGGAAGCAGTGCAGGTTAAATAATATATGTTTGGGCATGTGTTACAGTACATGGCAAAGGAAAAAGATGGTTGTTTTTCTGTGATAGCTGTTAAATGCTGGATCGCAGTAAGATCTACCTTTAATTCTGGGTCTTCTTTATGTTTAAAGCAATGTTTTCCAGAAAAAGAAGTGGAAAGGGTCAAGTACCCCCGCACCAGGATTAAATTCTCCTGGTCTGGTTCCCACTGCTTTTTCTTCTCCAGAAGCTACTGGCCAATCCGAGCCTTTACGTGTATCAGGTATTGTTGCTACCTCTGATGTATCTGTTTCTCCCTATGTTATTATGGACGACTTGGCATCTGCCCTGGCTAGCCTAGAGAGTAAAATAGCCGGGAAGATTTCTTCTGTTTCTCAAGGTGGGAAGAAAAGGGTAAGATCCCCTTCTCCTGCACCTGGGCCCAGCAAAGAGGTGGGGCCTATAGCCCTAGGTCCTATGGGGGCTTCTGGTCCAGAACCAGATTGGGCAGTTGAAGATGATGAGGAGATAGCCAATGGTGACATGAAGTCTGATCATAATTCCTCTTCAGAGGATTCTGAGAAACCATTTACAGCCCCTCACTCCCAGAGATTGCTGACTCAATCCCTCACTGAAATGGTGCGGGTTGGGTTTAAATTGCCTCCTTTGGAGGTATCTGAGGTCTCTTATTCCTCACTAGGGTCATTACGCCCTCAGCAAGGGGCTCAGGCCTTTCCTTTTCACCCCCTGCTGCAGCTGTTGGTGTGTTGATTGGGATTATCCTGACAGGTTGTTCATGCCAAAGAGATTTTCTTTGCTATATTCTATGAAGTAGATTTTAAAGAAAAAGTGGGCTATGCCATCTGTTGATGTGGCTATCCCTTCTGTGAATAAGAATTTAACCTGTCCAGTTGATAATGCCCAAGTGTTTAAGGATCTAGCATATAATAAACTGGAATCCTTATTTAAGGCTTCCTTTGCTGTAGCTGGCTCTGCTGTTCAACCAGCTATTGCAGCTATAGGGGTCTGTCAGTCCTTGAAGGACCGTTTTACGAGGCTATCTAAGGATCTACCTATTTTACCTATTCCTAGTGAATCTGCGAATGATTTTGCATAGATTTCTTGTGCTTTGCTATTTTCAATTGATGCGCTTAAGGATTCTATCCAACAAGTATCCCAGGTGGCCCTCCTCTCTGTTCATATGCGCAGAGTTCTGTGGATGAAAAATTGGTCGTCAGAAATGCCTTGTAAAAAATTGTTGACAGCTTTCCCCTTTCATCAGAAGCGTCTATTTGGGGAGGATCTGGAAAAATATATCCAGAAAATCTCAGGGAGGGAGAGTGCTTTATTGCCTATTAAGGGAAGGAATAAAAACCCGTCTTTTAAGGCTCCGATTGTCACTGTCCCTACCAATGCAGCATCATCGAAGCAGTTTTGACGGCCTCAGCCGTCAGGTTTCAGAAAGCCTCAAGGTCAAAAGAAGCCTTGGGTCCAACAGCCTGGTAAAGCAGGTTCTAAGTCCGCCTTATGAAGGGGCACCCCCACTCACTCGGGTGGGGGGAAGACTTTTACAGTTTTCAAAAACTTGGGAACAAGTGAATAAAGACAAATGGGTCTTATCCACTGTGGCTCGGGGCTACATGATAGAGTTTCGAGAGTTTTCTCCCTATCGGTTTCTGGGCTCAAAGGTTCCTACATGCCCAGAAAAAAGGAGTAGGGATAGGCCGATTATCGGCAAGGCCAAAATATGCACTTTCCCCGATATGTCTGTATCGGCCCCGGAACTGGCCGATATTTTTGTACACTTCATTCTGCCTTCTTAGGCCGCCTCCCTCGCCTTGGACAGCCTCGTCTGGAGTGGGGACTAGTCTCGCGGGAGTGTATCACAGCCATACACCCACCCACAGCAGCCCGGTGCCAGCCAGCCTCCCACATCCACAGGCCCTGTACCAGCCAGCTGGCCACAGGCAATGTACCAGCGAGCCAGTCAGCAACCCACAGGCCCTGTACCAGCCAGCCACCCACAGGCCCTGTACCAGCCACCCACAGGCCCTGTACCAGCCAGCCACCCACAGCCCCTGTGCCAGCCACAAACCCACCACAGGGTGCCAGCCACCCACCACAGGGTGCCAGCCAGCCAGCCACCCACCACATGGTGCCAGACAGCCAACCACCCATCACAGGGTGCCAGCAAGCCAGCCATTAAGTATTAAACAAAAATTAACATGTTCAGTACCAGAATTGTGTCAAAAATTGTCTTTATTTTTCAAAACTTTAAATGTACAAAATATCGGCCCATATCGGCCGATACGATACGTTGTTACCAAAATATTGGTATCGGCCCTGAAAAAACCATATCGGTCTATTCCTTAAAAGGAGGTCCCTGTTCCAGGCCCTAGAGCACCTGTGGATCCAGGGTGTAATTGTGAAGGTTCCAGTCAGCAAAAGGTTCACAGGGTTTTATTCAAAGGAAGAGGAAACTTTTTGCCCTCCATAGATATCTGGGATGCATACCTTAATTTCCAATCTTTAGGCCCCATCAAAGTTTCTGCGTTTCGCAGTGAGGCAGTACCATTTCCAGTTTGTGACTCTGCCCTTTGGCCTTCCTACAGCTCCTCGAGTGTTCACAAAGGTTTTGGCGCCGGTATTGGCCTTCCTAAGGGCTCAAGGCATCTCAGTAATAGGATACCTGGACAACCTGCTGCTCAAGATCCATTCAAACCCAGATCTGACACAAGAGGTGTCTCCTACAATCCAGTTCTTAGAAAGTCTGGGTGTCAGGGTTCAGCAGCAGCTAGGGAGACCAGACACATGTAGCTACACATCAAAACGGAGACCAAAGCATATAAATGACCTTAAGGTGAGATTTATTACAGTGATCACAGACGCTCAGTTTAGGCAGCAAGGAGGCAATCAAAATAGTGACGCACCTGGGAAAGGGAGGGGCAGCCTTAAATAGCCACCTGGCAGCGGAACACAGTTATAAGTGATCATAGAAGCCTGCTGGCTTCTGGGAGACACCTGCTGGTGGACACTGGAAGTGAAGCATTCAGCCCAGGGCAACACAGTGCCACCAGCAGGTGAACTCAATCCTAACAGATTCCCCCCCCTCAAAGTGCGGCCTCCAGATGCTGCATAAGGCTCCACCACTGGGGTCTGCAAGCTGACTGGGTACCCCACTTCCAAGGTCTGAAGGGTGGCTGAGAACTACACCGCCGGGGTCCCAAAACTGGCTGGGTTTCCTGCTGGTCAGATCCTTAACCACTTTACCACCGGAGGATTTTGCTGTCTTACGTCCAGGCCACTTTTTGCGATTCGGCGCTGTGCGACTTTAACTGACAATTGCGCGGTCGTGCGACGCCGTACCCAAACGAAATTTACGTCCTTTTTTTCCCACAAACAGAGCTTTCTTTTGGTGGTATTTGATCACCTGTGCGATTTTTACTTTTTGCGCTATAAACAAAAAAAGAGCGTTTATTTTGAAAAAATAACAATATTTTTAACATTTTTTTATATGAAATTCTCCCCAAAAAATTGGAAAATTTTTTTTTACATTTTTGGCCAATTTGTTTTCTGATACCTATGTTTGGTAAAAAAAATCACAATAAGCGTATTTTGATTGGTTTGCGCAAAAGTTATTGCGTTTACTATCTAAGGGAAAGATTTCTGTCACCTCCTCTCACACTGTTAGAGACTGATCTGCAATTTACCTGCCACTCAGGTCTACCCAAGGCATAGGTTACCCTGCTCGGGTCCCCAAATGCATCAGGGATCGCAGAGATGACCCCTGGGTCAAGACAAAGTTCACATGGAACACTGCCTTTTCCCATAGAACCTCGACTACTGGGGCTGTAACAGCAGATGCAGTTCTCATGTTCAGAGTGGATATCTGGACCTCCTGGCCTTGGCATAACAGGATCAGCTGGCTGCGAAAAGAACATCGAACGAGCAACAGTAGGGATCTTAACCCACATAGACAACCAATTTGGGCCACATAACACTGGAACTTCAGAATCCTCAGACACATTAGCAAGTGGGAGCTTAACCCAGTCAACAGAGTCCAGCTTAACAGCAAGTGGTGAATTGACATATTCCGGTGGGACAGCGGCCCTGGTATCAGCATAGTCCGGCAGGACAGCGGCTCCTGCTGTGAATAGGCTGAATACTGCTGGAAGAAAGAATCTGCACAATATTTCAGCAACCATCCCAAAAATCCAGCCTGGAACATAGTAAATGGAGGAGTGAAAACATCCTGGCCCTGTGAGATCGACCAAAATACTAGGTCAGAACAGACCTGAATTAAAGGCTGAACTTGTCTAAAGGAGAATCTGCCCTCAACACAGGGCCGGACTGGATATGAAAACCAGCCCTGGAAAAAATTACATACCAGCCCCATAGCATTGTGTTGTCTGTAATGTTCTGGTACCTCTGGTACCCTTATTTCCACATTTCTCTCTTAATATTGCGTCCCATCTTGCTATCCAAATGGGACGCATACACCTTTAAGGGCAATGACATCATCGCCGAGCGCCGCTATGAGCGGCTATTTCAATCGCCGGCTTTCTCTCACTCATTGCTCGTTCAAACCGCATGTTCACAGCACCTTCTCTTGTGAAGCTGGAGCTGCTGGCTATTCCCTTTGCCTGAACTGAACCGGAACCTCGCTGCCGATCCGTATCTCGCTACTGGATCACCTCTCACTACTGAACTTTGTTACTACTACCTATCTAGTGATAAGTACCCCACAGGGGATTCCTTACTAACCTGCACTTCTACTGTCATCTACTGCATATACCAGGACTATCTCTATCTAAGCTATTTCCTATCATCTGCATAGACTGTTAGCTCTTGGGACTACCATCAACTATCCTTGCACTAGGTTACTCTGTCTTGTATACTCCATCTGCTGTCCCCTACCATCTACACTATACTTGACATTAGAACCTATCTGCTTACTACCATCACCTAAACACTCTCCTAATACTACTCCTAGGTGCTCACCATACTATAGCCTGTCTCTCACCTATATACTCACACTTATTCTATCCCTCCATTAACATCATATTGAGTGTATGTATATTGCATAAACAGGCTGTGCACAGTGATGAAGTCCTGAGAGTTGGATATGTTTGTTCAACAGAATCTCTACACGACTACTGAGTGTGACAATTCTGCAGCTGTAAATCCATCCACTAACAAAAACGCATGAGCGTTACAGATTGAACGAGCCTTAAAAAAATTATGGATTCAGCAGAATTACCCACTCAGGTACTACAATTAAAACAGCAAGTAGATGCATTGATCCTTGCTCTTACAGAGGTAAAAAACGAAAATCAGGCTTTAAGACAGCAGGTTGGCCGTCTCACGCAGCTTTCTGCTGCTCAGCCCCGTGAGCCTAAGATAAACCTTCCTCTAGTGTTTACTGGTGATCGGAGTAAATTTCGTGAATTTAGAAACGCATGTCGATTGCTTTTCTTGTTAAAACCTCTGACCTACACCACTGACCAAATTTAAGTCTGTACCATTATCTCCTATCTGATGGGTGAACCCCGGGCCTGGGCAGACGCTCTCTTTGAGAAAGATGACCCACTCCTTAACTCCTATCCTTTATTCCTAGCGCAACTCGCTAGTTTATATGAAGACCCCAATAGGCAGAGTACTGCTGATACCCAATTGAGGGCTTTAAAACAAGGAAGGAGACCTGTTGAAGATTTCGTGGCAAATTTCAAAAGATGGTCCCCTGACACATCTTTGCGAACGCAGTTCAGACTCGGCCTATCAGAGGCCGTTAAAGACGAGCTCGCCCGAGCGGATTTACCTGGCACTTTGGATGGCCTGATGCAGACCAGTATCAATATTGACAGACGACTGCGAGAAAGAAAGGCTGAGAAGATGGGCTTACCATTTTCCAGTCCTTCTCGGATGTCGCCTGCTGACCCTACTCCTATGGAGGTAGGAATGATACGCCCACCTTTGACCCTTTCCGAACGTGCCAGGAGGAAAACCGAACATCTCTGCATGTACTGCGCATCCTCGGATCATTTGATAAGCGGCTGTCCCCTTGTCCGCAAAAAAGAGGGTGAGTGTTCAAATGTCTTGCTAGGGGGACTAACAACTTCCTTTTCTAATCCTTATCTTTTTGTTCAATTGACATTGCAGTGGGACCAAACTAGGATCACCACCAAGGCTATGATCGACACTGGATCTTGTGGAAACTACATTGATACTTGTTTTGTCTCCTTAAATAAAATACCTATTGTTCCAAAACCCAAACCTGTCTCTGTTAGTTTTATTAACGGTACCCCTTTATCCTCCGGTCCCATCACCAATCAGACACAGGCACTCCTTGTAACTGCTGACAAGTCCCATGTGGAGACCACAACTTTTGATGTATTAACCTCACCACATTTTCCCATTATTTTGGGACTTCCCTGGTTACACATACATCAACCAATCATCGATTGGAAAACAAGAACGCTAGCCTTCTCTTCTCACTATTGCGAAACTACGTGTAATCTCCCCCCATATGGTAGGATCCTGTCTGTGGTGTCGGATGACATTATACCAAAATGTTATCAGGATTTATCGGAGGTTTTCCTTGAGAAAAACGCTCAAGTGTTGCCTCCCCATAGGGACTATGATTGTTGTATCGATCTACACCCTAATAGTAAGTTGCCTTTCGGTCACGTCTATCCTCTTTCACAAGATGAACTCTCTCATCTCAAGGAATATCTGGATGAAAACTTGGCAAAAGGATTCATCCGACCTTCTACTTCCTCCACTGCTGCTGGACTCTTCTTTGTCCACAATAAGGATTCTAGTCTTAGGCCTATCATTGATTTCAGACAATTAAATACCATTACAATAAAGGATTGTTATCCTTTACCTCTTATTCCTGAACTTATCGAACAGGTGCGCGGAGCTTCCTACTTTTCAAAATTGGACCTAAAAGGGGCATACAATTTAATTCGAATCCGTGAGGGGGATGAATGGAAGACAGCATTCAGAACCAGATACGGACTGTTTGAGTACCTCGTGATGCCATTTGGGTTGTGTAATGCTCCCGCAGCCTTCCAACGTTTTATAAATGAGACATTCAGAGACTTGCTTGATGTTTGTGTTGTAGTATATTTGGACGATATACTTATTTATTCTCATTCCTTACCTGAGCACATAAAACATGTAAGACTTGTGTTGTCAAGACTACTTGCACATAACTTATATGTTAAATCAAAAAAATGTTTATTCCATAAAGAGGAAGTACTATTCCTAGGATACATTATATCTAAAAATGGAATCAAAATGGACATGAGCAAAATATCCTGCATTCTGGATTGGCCTGTGCCAACCACTCGCAAAGCATTACAAAGGTTCCTCGGATTCTCTAACTACTATAGGAAGTTCATTAAGAACTTCTCTGCGATTGTGAAACCTCTCACACAACTCACAAGCACAAAAAAATCATTCAAATGGTCAGAAGAAGCAAATGGAGCTTTCTGTCTGTTGAAATCAAGCTTTACTTCTGCTCCCATACTATGCCATCCAGACCCATCCCTTCAATACATCTTGGAGGTAGATGCGTCAAATATGGCAGTAGGAGCAGTTCTCTCACAACGACCAACAAACACCTCACCTCTTCACCCAGTTGCTTTCTTCTCAAAGTCATTAAGCAGCCCCGAGGTGAATTAACCAGTAGGTGAGAGAGAGTTGCTAGCCATAAAACTGGCACTAGAGAATTGGCGACATCTACTTGAGGGTACTCAATTGCCAATCCTTATATATACTGATAACAAAAACCTTCAATACCTTCAGACTAATAGAACTCTTTCCCACCGGCAGGTACGGTGGTCGTTATTCTTTTTGAGATTTAATTTTTTAGTAACCTACACACCTGCAGACAAAAATAAAAAAGCGGATGCGCTTTCACGATTAGCCGAGAATGATTGCACCGAGGTTCCCTCAGTTCCTATAATACCACATGAACGTATTGTCGGCGTCGTTCGTTCCCTGAAGGAGGAGATTTTACACAGCATAGGACTGGATTCACCTCCACCACAACTAAATGCTGACGCAGAAGGCTTCCTTTACTACAACGATAAATTATACATACCCCCTACTATGCGAACCAAGATCTTGGAATTGTCGCATGATGTACCTATGGCAGGACATATGGGTATGACTAAAACTTTCAATCTACTTACTAGGCAGTTTTGGTGGCCAGACATGAAGACAACCGTAAAAAAGTTCGTTTCATCTTGCGATATCTGTGCAAGGTCTAAAATTGACAATACGAAACCATCGGGTCTACTTTGTAGTTTACCAATACCCCAGGTTCCGTGGGAAGTGGTATCCTTAGACTTCATAGTGGAACTACCACCTTCCAAAGGATTCAACACCATCTTAGTGTCAGTGGACCATCTGACCAAGATGGCACATTTCACTCCTATCCGAAGACTACCTTCATCCAAACAAACAGCGGAATTACTTGTGAAACATGTCTTTAAGTTACATGGTATTCCAAAAACACTGCTGTCTGACCGTGGTTCACAATTCATCTCAAAGTTTTGGCTAGCTCTATGTCAGATACTACGAATAGAGCGTAAACTTACTTCTCCTTACCACCCTCAGACCAACGGACAGACAGAGAGAGTTAACCAGTGCATTGAGCAATATCTACGTTGCTATACTTCATATCTACAGGACGATTGGGTGGATCTCCTCCCGCTGGCGGAATTCGCCTATAACAACGCGACCCACAGCACTACTAAACAAAGTCCATTCTACTTAAATTATGGGTTTCATCCCACACTCCTTCCACCACGTATCTTGCCATCAAGTAATCCAGTGGCATCTGATTATCTTACCCAGATAAAGGATTCCCTGGGATTACTCAACAATACCATCTCACATGCTCATAGCCAACAAAAGAGGTACTACGACCTCCGTAGGAAACCCTCTCCCCAATATGCCATTGGGGATCTTGTCTGGCTTTCTACAAAAAATCTGAGATTAAAGATCCCTAGTAAAAAACTTGGACCTCTATTCCTGGGACCTTTCCCAATAAAGAAGCTTATTGGAACAGCTGCAGTACAACTCACATTACCAACAGACCTCAAGATACATCCCATCTTCCATGTGTCGCTACTAAAGCCCCATGTTCCTAACCAAGGAATAAGGCCTACCATATCACCTCCACCTCCTGTACAAGTTGAAGGTGGAGAAGAATTTGAGATAAAGGAGATTCTGGATTCCCGTATCCATAGAAGAAGACTCCAATATCTAGTATGATGGAAGAACTATGGGCCCTAAGATGACACCTGGCTGGATACCTCCGATATACATGCCCCTAGACTGATTCGCAATTTCCACTCGAAATACCCGGAAAAAACAGTTCTAGAGGCCTTCCGGAGCCGGCCTTAAGGGGGGGTACTGTAATGTTCTGGTACCTCTGGTACCCTTATTTCCACATTTCTCTCTTAATATTGCGTCCCATCTTGCTATCCAAATGGGACGCATACACCTTTAAGGGCAATGACATCACCGCCGAGCGCCGCTATGAGCGGCTATTTCAATCGCCGGCTTTCTCTCACTCATTGCTCGTTCAAACCGCATGTTTACCGCACCTTCTCTTGTGAAGCTGGAGCTGCTGGCTATTCCCTTTGTGTGAACTGAACCGGAACCTCGCTGCCGATCCGTATCTCGCTACTGGATCACCTCTCACTACTGAACTTTGTTACTACTACCTATCTAGTGATAAGTACCCCACAGGGGATTCCTTACTAACCTGCACTTCTACTGTCATCTACTGCATATACCAGGACTATCTCTATCTAAGCTATTTCCTATCATCTGCATAGACTGTTAGCTCTTGGGACTACCATCAACTATCCTTGCACTAGGTTACTCTGTCTTGTATACTCCATCTGCTGTCCCCTACCATCTGCACTATACTTGACATTAGAACCTATCTGCTTACTACCATCACCTAAACACTCTCCTAATACTACTCCTAGGTGCTCACCATACTATAGCCTGTCTCTCACCTATATACTCACACTTATTCTATCCCTCCATTAACATCAGATTGAGTGTATGTATATTGCATAAACAGGCTGTGCACAGTGATGAAGTCCTGAGAGTTGGATATGTTTGTTTAACAGAATCTCTACACGACTACTGAGTGTGACAATTCTGCAGCTACAAATCCATCCACTAACAAAAACGCAAGAGCGTTACATTGTCATACCAGCACAACGTCGATTTCTTGTTCATAAAAGGTAAAATCATGTATTTTAAAGCACATTTAATGAGTGCATTATTTATAGATAAGACAGATATAAAAGCACACAAAGGACTTATATATAAAGAGCAAAAAAAGGTTGTAAACGTGGAGCAATCATCAGGATTAGACCCTTTATTAGGGGGAGGGGGGATCAGCATTTTATTAGGGGGAGGGGGGCAGCATTGTATTAGGGGCCCTAATATGCTGATTCTTCCCCCCAAATGCAATACAAGAGGATGAGGTTTCCCCCCCCCCAGCCTAAATCAAAGCTTATCCCCCTCCCCGCTAATACAATGCTTATCCCTCCCTCCCCCTAATACAATGCTGATCCCCGGCCCCCTCTCCTAATACATTGCTGATTCCCCCCCTCCCCCTAATACACTGCTGAGCCCCCCTGGCCTCCTCCCCCTAATACAATGCTGATCCACCCTCCCCCTAATACAATGCTGAACCCCTCCCCCTAATAAAATGCTGACCCCCCCCCCACGGCCCCCTCCCCCTAATACAATGCTGTTTCCCCCCAACCCCCTCCTCCTAATACAATGCTAACTCCCTCCCCCTAATAAAATGCTGCCCCCCGGCCCCCTCCCCCTAATACCATGCTGACCCCCCTCCTCCTAATACAATGCTAATCTTCCCCGGCCCCCTCTCCCAAATACAATGCTGATCCCCCCTCCCCCTAATACACTGCTTACTCCCCCCCCGGCCCCCTCCCCCTAATACAATGCTGATCCCCCCTCCCCCTAATACAGTGCTGATTTCCCCCCTCCCCCTAATACAATACTAATATCCCCCCAATACAATGCTGATTCACCCCCCTCCTCCTAATACAATGCTGTTTCCCCCCTTCCCTAAATTTGGGGGGGGGGATCAGCATTGTATTAGGGGGAGGGGGCCGGGGGGTGTCGGATCAGCATTGTATTAGGGGGAGGGGGGCGGATTAGCATTGTATTAGGGAGAGCTGTCTACTTCTGCTCCCCTCGGTGTTCCCCTATAGCAACCCACTGGATATGGGGGCATACGTAGGAGCACACTCCTGAGCTGAGCTGTGAGTGTCCATAGAGGCACATAGCCTGGCTGAGACATGCCCCCTGCTCCCTCTTCACTGTTTTTTTTTTTGACAGCAATAGGAGCTAATGGCTCCTGCTGCTATCTGTCTGTCCTGTGAGAGCAGGGAGAGAGACCAGCACTGCTCCAGACAAGCACAGAGCTGGTTCAAGTGCTTCTCAGGTAAGCACTGGGAGGGGGGGGGGGGGCACAAACAGCATTATACTTAAAGTGTATCTGAACCCAAATTCCAAAACCAAAAATCAAATCAAATAAAAAAATTACAGCTTACCAGTTCTTAGATATGGTGGTCATCAGTTTTCGTTTTAAGGATTTTTTCCATTCTTTGCGCCTGTGAAAAGTTGGACGTGTCACACACTTTCTGCCCCAGGGTGTTTATTAACTGCACTGTATCTATAGGGAACAACATTTGTAGTGTGAGTGATTGAGTCAGTTTCCCCTAGTTGCAAGGATACACCTACGCCAATGTGTTACTGCCTTTTGCAGAAGTTGTTAAGCCAGTTCCTGCTGGAGGGCTTTCTTTTTTTATCAGGCAGTTAAGGAAGGTAAGAGACCAAGGGCTCATTCCACACGGCGTCAGTGCCACCAGGGAAGCATTAACTTTAAGAATTCTCTCATTACACCGCCAGTTTTGGGCATCTGCCTCCAGAGTCTCCATGTAATACTGAGGCCCCTGATAGAACAATGTTTATGGAATGTTTCAGGAGATTGGGAACCCTTTCACATCAATCCACAGCAATGGTGACCCACTGGCAGGCCAACTACCCCTTTCCACACCTTTCCAAAAGGTGCTCCACAGCCCATAATGGCGTTGAGCACCTTTTCTACTCTCCGCTTTCTCGCTGTTTCTCTCAGCCCATTACAGGCATGGAATTGTAATGGAAATGTTCATTTTGGTTCAGATTACACTTTAACAGCCTTACTTTGCTTTTTTTCACAATGAGGATTTCCAGAATGGTGACCTAAGCCAAGTTTCAATGGAACAAGCATTTTCCAGAATTGATAGTATTCAGGTGCTTACAGGGTCATGGGTGCTCAGTTAGTCCCTTGAAAATGTGAAAACATTGTCCTGTCTCTTCATAGAAGGGTCTTCCAAACTAAGGACAAAGCAAAATCTATATCCTGCTGTAATTTAGGGTTTTCCTGTATCCAAGGAAGCCCTTGTATTGAGGGATCGGCGCCGTGACCACCTTGCTTGCAGTCAGCCACCGGCGCGCAGCTGCTCCCGCGGGATGTGACGTCATGCCGCTCATAGCGGCTGACGTAGGAAAGAAAAGTGTATCCGTCCATCATTGGAGCGCAGCGGGGGCTGGGGCTGCAGCGGCCAATGCTTAAAGCGGCCGGCGGCCCCAATACTTAAAGCGGCCACATCCCGGTAGGCCAGTCCGGCCCTGCCTCAACAGCTAAAGCATGTGCTGTCAGAATGTTTTCCAACAGTTCCTCCTCATTGAGACTCAAAGCCTGCAACAATGAACAACAAAAATCTTTTTATCTTCTGCTGCATGCACATGACAAATAACCTGCGCTCTAAGCATTTTGACAAAAGGAAGATAAAGTCAAAAGCAACTGGCTTCCAGTTCCAAAGTGTAGCTGATCTGGTTGTAGTGGGTGTCACTATTATGTCAGGGTTCAGCAGCAGCTAGGGAGACCAGACATATGTAGCTACACATCAAAACGGAGACCAAACCATATAAATAACCTTAAGGTGAGATTTATTACAGTGAACCACATAAACAAGCATACACAGCAACAGTGAACATGGAAAATGCCAGCAAACAAACCCAACCCCAAAGACAAAATAACTAAAGAACCTAAGAACCAACTATCTACAAGTATATACAATATAAGGGACAAGGGTAACAGGGAAGCAAGGAAGAGGGCAAGCAAGACTGGATACTAGGCAGAGAGCAGGAACAAGGCAAAGGGGGTACAGGATGGATCAGGATCACAGACACTCGGTTAGGGCAGTAAGGAGGCAATGAAAATAGTGACGCCCCTGGGAAAGGGAGGAGCAGCCTTAAATAGCCACCTGGCAGCTGAACACAGTTATAAGTGATCATAGAAGCCTGCTGGCTTCTGGGAGACACCTGCTGGTGGACACTGGAAGTGCAGCATTCAGCCCAGGGCAACACAGTGCCACCAGCAGGTGAACTCAATCCTAACACTGGGTTGGATTATCAACAGAGAAAAGTTGGCCTTAAGGCCTGTTCAGGTCCTAGGATATCTAGGTCTGGTTTTAGACACCGCTAAGGCAAAGATTTTCTTGTCATCAGAGAAGGTTCTGGCTCTAACGAAGCTAGATCGGTTTGTAAGGAGGAAAATGTTTCCCTCCATTCGGCTGTGCATGAGGTTGCTAGGCAAAATGTTGTCCTTCTTCGAGGCGATTCCTTATGCGCAGTTCCACTCCAGACTGTTTGAGAACAGTATTCTTTTATCTTGGAACAAGAAAGTCCAAGCCTTGGATTGCCCAATGTTCCTTCCCCCAAGAGTAAGGCGGGATCTGGTTTGGTGGTTGGTTCCCACCAATTTAATCAAGGGGAAATCTTTTCTGCCGGTAGCCTGGAAGGTGGTAACTACAGATGCCAGCCTGCTGAGCTGAGGTGCTGTCCTGGAGAATCTGTCTGCCCAGGGAACGTGGTCTCGGACAGAAAAGGATTTTGGAAATCCAAGCTGCCCGTTTGGCACTGAATTATTGGACATCCAGACTACAGGGATGTCCTGTCAGGATTCAGTACGACAACTCGACCCTAGTGGCTTATATCAACCATCAGGGCGGCACCAGGAGCCAGTCGGTTCATAAAGAGGTGAACCATGTCCTATCATGGGAGGAGAGGTATGTTCCATGTCTGTCAGCAGTTTTCATTCCAGGGGTGGACAACTGGCAGGCGGACTTTTTAAGTCGCCAGCAGCTGTGTCCAGGGGATTGGTCCCTACACCCGAAGTGTTTTAGCTGTCTGTCAACGTTGGGGTACTCCCAATGTGGATCTACTGGCATCCAGGTTCTACAACAAACTGGACAACTTTGTTTCCAGATCCAAGGATGCGATAACGAATAGATGCTCTGGTGACTTCTTGGTCATGGTTCAACCTGATTTATGTATTCCCACCAGTTCAGCTTTTACCTCGGCTGCTGAACAGGATACAGGTGGAGGGGAAACCGGTAATCCAGGTGGTCCCAGCGTGGCCCAGGAGGTCTTGGTATGCAGAAATCGTGAGGTTAGCAGTAGGGAAGCCATGGTTGCGGCCATGCCGTCCGGATCTGCTATCTCAAGGTCCCATATTCTACCCTGCTTTACGGTCATTGAATTTGACGGTCTGGGTATTGAAACCAGAATATTAAAAGACCGGGGGTCTCTGCTTCGGCTCTGGCCACATTGATTAATGCCAGGAAACCTGTTTCTAGGAAAATCTATTACAGAGTTTGGAAGGCCTATATTTCTTGGTGTGAATCCAAGAAATGGCATCCGCGAAAGTATGCTATTGGGAGAATTCTTGCTTTTCTTCAATTTGGGGTGGACTTGAAATTGGCCTTAGGAACCATTAAAGGACAAGTCGGACGCACCAGTCCTGGGCTAGCAGGAACGTTTGTTTTCTGATGCCAGGGGTGGGGAAGGGAAGCGCTGTGAAGCTGGGTTAAAAAAGGAGTGTGACTGTGAGGGGCTGGTTAGAGCAGACGAGGGGCTGTAAATTAGTAGGAAAGAGGGCTGGTTGGGGGAATAGGGAGTTAGTTAAGAAGACCGCATCCCGAAACATAGGAACAAAGAGGGAAAACCCCCAGTGGGACTTTTTAGGTCTTAAATCATAATTGAAATACTAATCAAAGCAAAAAAGATATAATCCTTATATAAAAAAAAATCAATTTTATTATACACAAGTTTAAAAAAGGGAAATGTGAAATACAAAAGATGACATAAATACATAGGACAACATGTGGGTGGCTAGCCCTAAAATGACATCATCATATGAGTATATAGGTACATAGGCAAAGACACATATGGTAATAATGAATACACCCGACACGTTTTTTGGAGGTTATCCGTCTTCAGGGGTGTTGAACATATTTTGTGGAGTACAAAGTACCTATAATGATGGTAAGTCAATTAGATAAACCCATACATGACAATCAAATATGCACAATCCGGTCTCTGGATAGTTGGAAGGAGGTACGACATAATCCCAATTGCAACAAAGGGAGGAGGACAAACCGAGGGGATCAGCGAGACCACCAAATAAACGGCAGGAAAAACCCAGGGCCAAAGGCACTGATAGGCAAGGAATTTTAGCTGTAGTTAACCACTTGCCGACTGCCGCATGACTATTTAGTGCGGCAGTCTGGCTCTCCTGGGCAAACCGACGTAGGGGTACGTCGCTCGCCCAGGAGCCTCTAGGGGGCGCTCCCGCTCCCGCTCATTTCCGCACATCCCCGCGGCTCCGATGTCCGCCGGTCACTCACGATCTCCCGCTGGAGAGGGAGAAAGGCAGGCTGCTAATGTAAACAAAGCCGCCTGTCATTCTCCCTGATGTAACTTTAGAGACTACACGATCCTGCTATGTAGGATCGTATGTCTCTGTTGTTACATCACAAGCCACGCCCCTTTACAGTTAGAATCACGCCCCTAAGGACACACCTAACCCCTTGATCACTAATAAAAACCCCTTCCCTGCCAGTGTCATTTTTACAGTAACAGTGCATATGTATAGCACTGATTACTGTAGTAATGTCACTGGTACCCCCAAAAGTGTAAAAAATATTAGTCAGGGGTCCGATCTGTCCGCCGCAATGTCGCAGTCCCGCAAAAAAAAAAAAATTGCAGATCACCGCCATTACTAGTTAAAAAAATGAATAAAAATGAAATAAATCTTTCCCTTAGTTAGTAAACGCAATAACTTTTGCGCAAACCAATCAAAATACGCTTATTGCAATTTTTTTTTACCTCAAATATGTAGTAGTAAACAAATTGGCCTAAAATATTAAAAAATTTTGATTTTTTCATATAAAAATTTCATATAAAAAAATGTGAAAAATATTGTTATTTTTTCAGAATTTACGCTCTTTTTTTGTATAGCGCAAAAAATAAAAATTGCACAGGTGATCAAATACCACCAAAAGAAATCTCTGTTTGTGGAAAAAAAAGGCGTAAATTTCATTTGGGTACAGCGTCGCACGACCGCGCAATTGTCCGCTAAAATCACGCAGTGCCGAATCGCAAACTAGGCCCTGGTCTTTGAGCAGGAAAATCCTCCGGGGCTTAAGTGGTTAAGTGGCAAAAGAAACACTGCCATGGAAAGATTCATGAAGAAAAAGAGGATAGATGTGTAGACCTCCTGCAGGATGTGAGTCAAGACCAGCCCAGAACCGGTACCGGGTACCCCCCTCGGGCCCCCTGCAGCATGGGGCCTGGTCACCATGGCGACTCCTGCGACCCCTGTACATCTGCCCCTGGTGCAGCCTCATCAGGGCCACCTTATCAGTCCTGATTAATGCTGCCTTATCAGTGCCCCTTTAAGTGCAGCCTCATCTGTGCCCCTCTCAGTGCAGCCTCATCTGTGCCCCTCTCAGTGCAGCCTCATCAGTGTCCCTATCAGTGCAGCCTGCCTCATCAGTGTCCTATCAGTGCTGCCTCATCAGTGCCTCTACCAGTGCAGCCTTATCAGTGCCCATAAATGCTGCCTTATCAGTGCAGCCTCATCAGTGCCCATCAATGCTGCATTATCAGTGCAGCCTCATCAGTGCAGCCTCATTCCCGCACATTAGTGAAGAGGAAAAATTACTTATTTGCAAAATTTTATAACAGAAATAAAGAAAGGGTTTTTTTTTTTTCAAGATTTTCGGTCTTTTTTTATGTATTTAGCAAAAGATTAAAAAAAAACCTAGCGGTGATCAAAAACCACTAGAAGAAAGCTCTATCGGTCTAAAAAAAAAAATTTGAAAAATTGCCTTTCAAATTACGACAGTGCTGAAAATTGGCCTGGTCGGGAAAGGGATGAAAGTAACCAGTAGGCAAAAAAAACTGGCTCCTGACTTTTTAAGCTGGCTCCTAGATTCAATGCAAATTTGTCAAGCCCTGTTACTGAGTGATCGCTCAGCAGTGCATGATTTCTGAATTTCCTCTTGTGAGCACAGGTGGGTTAATTACAGATTGGTCTAAGTAGCTTGATGCTCCTGTGCTCTTATGAGAACATCTCTGTCTTGTGCTGCTGGTAAGGCTTGGATCCCTCAGTCATGAATAAAATAGTTCAGCATTGTGTAAATATATCTCAAACAAAATAAGACAATATTGTATTAGCTAACAAATCATTATGGCTGATGATATAGCTAAAGAAGGATAGATGTTTGATTTTCACAAAAAGCTAAGCAAAGCTGAATGTAAACATACTTCATCCTAAGGCCATTTCTAGTGACAGCCGCAGGTGTTGTACACAGCCATGATTTTTCTTGTCTTACAAAAAACACACAAAACCAGTGCATTCTTTATTTTGTTTGCTAATGTCACAGTATTTGCAGCAAATCTGTTCTTTTTGTGAAAGCTACACCAGAACCAAGGCACTTCCAAATGGATCCATGTGCATATACTCCTATACAGAAGAGTAGATCTATCTGAACTTACTTAAAATAATGCACAATAGGATTCTTCATTTACATCTGGTTAGACATGTCATGTATCTTTGGCAGAATATTTAAAGCTGGTTTTAGCTATTAACATTTTTGTATGACACTGTTCTCTCTATAATATCCTAATTACAGTATTGTAATATCAATGTTGTTGTTTGATGTGACTTAAATTATTGCTGGTTTTATAAGTCTCATCAGACATCTCCCAAGTGCATTTGAATACATTTAATACCTACATTTATTATGATTTGCTATGGAAATGCCTTCAGTACTATAACTCTGCAAGGGGCATGCTTGACCTCCGCAGTGAGCTCAGCAGTCCTTAGCTGCAGGCTGCATGAAGGGGTTGGCCTGTATTAGTAGCAGTTGTCCATTGTTACTTAGATATGACAGGTAAGACATTAAAAACCTGTGATTTTTATCATAGGAGCTACTGTATATGAAACTTTACAAAATGCCATTTTTCCATACCTTGTCAAAACATTCATTTCATTGCCTTTACTGTCATTTTTTATATGCATGCTGCAAGGAAAAGAATTGCAAGAACACAGCTTTCATCTAAATCAATAGCATATGTTTATCATATGTGTCTGGATTTACATTGCTGTCATATGGTTACATTTATATGGCTTGGAGAATACAAATGCAACAGAACCTGATAAACTGTAATCTGTGCCACCTAACCAGCCTTGTAAGTGTCAACAAAGTTATTTTGTGCAGAATTCTTTTACATGGGATATTTTGTAATGAACAATGGGGTCAATTCTCTAAGAGTTCCATAAGGGTAAATAAAATGCAGTAAAAAAAAACTTTTACGTAAACAGTTGTGCATATGTTCAATTTACTAAGAATTATGGGGTAAAGTTTCGATAATACGGTAATTGCTGCATATTTGCATGTGGTAATTTATCGCACGTGCGAGTGTTTAAGGTAATTTCCTGTGGGCGGGGTTTAACTTCCACGGCTATGTCGAACCAAATGGAGAGACAGACCGCATGGGAGAAGCCAAATCTAATCGATCTTGTAGAACTAATGGTAAGTGTACATGAGCATGCTCTCCACTTGCAAGCTCTGCATAAAGCATCCTCCGTGCACGCCACCGTTGCATCCACCAAGCACGCTACTGCTAGCAAAGTCTACCTGATACATGCAGTGCAATAGTGATTTCACCATGCACTTCTATTCGAATCTGGTCGTGCGAACCCTGAATGACCGTTCAATGACAATTCATGTTCTAGATTGGGCTGCATTGTACTTTGAATGTTCACAAGAGGTGCAATAGGAGACATGAGTAAAAAGCCATGGGTGGCATAGATATCCCAAATAACCAAAGGGTAAAAAAAAGGAGATGTTAAATTTTGCATGCAAATATAAATAAAAAATAATTATATACTATAGATATATATATATTATAGATACACACCCACACACACATGTGTTTTGTGTGAGAAAGTTTTGGTAAGAGCATTAGAGAGGTGAGCGATGAAATTAGCTTACAGGTATGTATAAAAGTAACAAGCATGCATGAAAACATATGAGGATTTGTACAATCATTAAAAGACTCACCGAGTACCCCCCCCTGATGACGCAGTTGCCTGCGAAACATGTAGGCGGAGCTTCAGCACGGTTCGACATCACAAGCTGGAAGTGCTTTACTGCTACAGTGGTTTTATTGATTCAAGACTGTTTTATGATGATGTATCTGGTGAGTGCATTTTACTTTCAATAAACATACACCTGTGAAAACGTACTTCACCATGGTCTTCCCCCTGTTTTTTAACTTTTGGGAGTGACTGTGCCTGGCTACTTCTACTTTGGGATCCGACATTTGAATTGGGAGCACCTATTGGAAGGCTTTCAGGGTCCATTATCAAGCTTTATAACCACAAGCGTTGTGTGACCATTGTGAGAGCGGTGGTCATACCCATCTGGTAAGAGGCCAGCAGGCTACTTTGTGTGTGGTGGAGGTCTTCACTGTCCCTGTGATTTCATAGACGGATTGTCACACGTTAAGGGTGTTGTCGGTGGACTATACAACTCATTTCAACAGCTTGAAGTGGACTTTCATATATTCATTTACACCATATGTTATTCTATGAGCGCTGCATTTTTTGTCCATAGACTCACCGAGTAGCCAGCCATCATGAAATGTTCCTTTCTCGAAATTTCGAACAGTTGAGGCTACTGAAGAATTTGGGAATCATGTACTGAGCCAGGAAATCCAGTCACCACATGCCAAATCAACATCTGGGCATCACACACCACCTGGATGTTCATGGAATGATAGCCCTTGCGATCTGAGGCAATCTGAGGGTATTGATCTGGGTGCTTCACATGAACACAGGCGCTGCAATTTTTTCAGGGCTCCATGCGTGGCTGCTCGCCGGCCATTTTTCTGGAGACCGGCGGCCATGCTTCGGTGGACTGGTCTATTGCGCAGATGTGGCGGCCATTTTCTTGCCGCTGCATAGTGCAGTATGTGGCGGGCGGCCTCTAGTGACAGCACGTCCCTTCCTCCTCCTTCAGAGCGGCGTGCTGCAAACTGATGGCATTTATTCTCCTCTCTCTGTGCTGCTGCGGAGACACATGTAGTGGTGAGTCCTGGGGTGGTATCTCTCTACCTGATCTGATCTATTGCAGTGTGCTGGGACCTGTAGTCCCACAAGCATCAGCGCTGCTGGGGTTTATTCACAGCTACTGTTGAAACTTTAAATGTGTTTCCATTGCGGCACCAGGGTGTCATGTAGCCAGCCGAACATGACTCCCCACCGGACCCACTTTCAGAGGGGGGATTCTCGGGGCCCCACTCTGCTTTGGCGGCCATGACGGCAGTCCTAAAATCTTAAGTGTCAAAAGCGGATATGGTCTTACAAAAGTGCCCGCTGCCTTCTCCTGGTTCCCCTGCCTCCTCCGAATCTGAGGCTGATGTGGCCGTCTCCGCTCCTTGGGTGTTCACAAAAGTGTTGGCCCCTGTGTAAGCTTTGCTCAAACAGTGGGGGATTTCAGTACTGGGGTACCTGGGCGATCTTCTCCTGAGGGCGGAATCGTCCTCGCCCCTGAAAAAGGATCAGGACATCACAGTGAGTTCGATGGACTCTGAATTTTCAAAAGTCAGCCTTGACTCCGTTCAACAAGTTGGACTTTCTGGGGTTGACTCTGGATTCGGCCTCAGCCCGGGTATTTTTCCTGGAAACAAAACTATTGAAATTGCAGCGTGCGATTCGACTACTGTTATCCAATCATCGATCGTCTCTCAGGACCTGCATGCAGGTGCTGGGTCTGATGGTCTCCAACTTTGAGGCCGTCCCATTCGCTCAGTTCCGTAACGGACTTCTGCAAAAGGAGATTCTAACCAAATGAGACAAGAGCCCACAGTCTCTGGAGAATTTGATCCTGTTGAGTCGGGCTGCGAGAGGGTCTTTGCTTTGGTGGCTTTGTTCCCCGGCGCTTCGTCAAGGAAAATCCTTCCTCCACTGTTCTGGACAGTGGTGACTACGAACGCCAGCCTGTCCGGGTGGGGGGTCCTGGGCACGTATTCAGCCCAGGGGTTTTGGTCTCTGGAGGAGTCCAGTCTGCCGATCAACATCCTGGAAATTCGAGCAATCAGACTTTGCCTGTCCTGGATGACGGATCATCTGCAGGGGTGTCCGGTATGGATTCAATTGGACAATGCCACGGCCTTGGCATATATCAATCAAGGGGCACCAAAAGTGCCCTGGCGGCAAAAGAAGTGGCCGGTATTCTACAGTGGGAGGAACGTCTTGTTCCAGCGCTATCGGCAGTGGAAAATTGGCAGGCTGGCTACCTCAGTCGTCAGGCACTGTGTCCGGGAGAATGGTCCCTGCACCCGCAAGTTTTCCAGCAAATGTGTCTTTGGTGGTGGATACTCTCTTCTCAACCGGAAGGTTCCGAGATTTGTTGCAAGGTCTCGGGTTCCTCTGGCAGATGACGCAGATGCTCTGGTGGCTCCTTGGGGCTGGTATTGGCTGATTTATGCCTTTCCTCCAATACAACTTCTGCTGAGACTTCTGCATAGAATCGAGGCAGAAGGGATTTCAGTGATTCTGGTGGCACCAGACTAGCCTCGTCGGTCCTGGTAAGACTGGTAGCTGATTCCCCTTGGCGGCTTCCCCTCAGGGAAGATCTTCTGTCTCAAGGACCAATTTTCCGCTCCTTTTTGGTATCCCGTCTTCTGAAGTTTCTACAACAAGGTGTAGATTAACGTTTGGCTTTGGGCACCATTAAGGGCCAGATTTTGGCTTTGGCAATTTTCTTCCAAAGACCGTTGGCAACCAATTCCTTGGTTTACACATTTTGTGCTGGGAGTTTGTCATTTGGCTCCTCAATTAAGGGTCAGGTTCCTCCTTTCCCTGTTAAGGCTCATTCTACGAGGGCGCTCAGTGCCCCCTGGGCCTTCCTTTATCAGGCATCAGTGGTCCAGGTTTGCAAAGCGGCCACCTGGGAGTCTGTACACATGTTCACTAAGTTTTACAAAGTGGATATTTTTCCATCTGCAGATGCTGCCTTTGGCCTCAAGGTTTTGCAGGCCTCTGTGGCAGAGACTTCTGCCTCTTGGGGGTGTTTTTGCTGTTAGATGAGCTTCAGTAGTTCCTGGTTGAGCTCCTGATTTACCTGGTTGGCTAAGCTTAGCCCTGTTGGGAATTGTTTACTGCTGTGTTTGTTTTCCACCCCTCATGCTGATACTTCTTTGGGACGTCCCATCCGTCAAATGAAGATCTGATGCTGTGTCTGTCAGTCAACGAAAGAGAAAACTGGATTTTCTCTTACGTCCTCCGACAGTCGCCGCCTCTTCATATTCGTCACATATGGGGTATTAGACTTTGCTCCGAAGGAGTAGCTAGGCAACAGAATATGTTAACATTAAAGCTTTTAACATATCCCACCCTCAAGGGGTGGTCCCCTCAGTCAATACCCTCCTACTTCCTGCAACCATATCTCAGTTTCAATGTCTAGCTTGTCAGGAGTGGCTGGCTCTCTCTGTGCTGGGGCTTTGTGCCCCAGACTCTTTCTTCTTTTTTGATTTTTTGTTTGAGTTTTCTCTCTACCTTTACTTAGCTGTTCTTTTTGTCAGCATTAGTTAGTTCTTCTGATGAAGAGGATCATGCGGGCTGGGTCTCGGGCTGATCCCCCTGGTCGCAGGTCGTGGGTCAGTGGCTTCCCAGCCTGCCATCGAGCGTTCAGCCAGGTAACGCTCCTGGCACAGTGAACGACCCATCCCTGTTCGGTGCAGGGATGATTGGTGAGGTGGCTACCTCACTGGACGCTGTGCGGTTTCTTAACCCCCATTCTGTGCGTCTTGTATGCGACTCTCCCTGCCTCATGTGCAGCGGCTTGTTCGCCTGTGTGGGTCCCCCACGCCACTGTGAGGTAAGTGTATCTATGTGGGGACCTGTCTGTCTGGGGGGGTGTCAGTCTGGGACTGTGTAACCTGCCTCTATTCACACTGTTTGTCTCCCTATCTCTCGGTTGCATGCTGTGGGCTGCAAGGGGGGGGGGGGGAGCTGTGTGACACTGTGTGTGTCAGCCTTGTCAGTGTGTGAAGCTGTGTGCTGTGGGGCATGTTTTGTGGCATGTTTGGGCACTATACAGCGATCGCTGCGGCGATCTATCGTGTTTTTTTATACATGGATGACATGTGTGCATTACTGTACTGTGGAGCGGCGGTTTCGGCGCCAAACGGCGCCATTTTGCCTACACTCGCTCCGGCCGCATGTTCTACATGCATGGCGGCCATTTTCTTGTAGCCTCCCATAGGCTTTCATAGAGCGCCCTGGCAGCATCACTTCCTCTTCTCCAGGAACACCGATCGAGGCAGCAGCAGCGACGAGGGTCTCCTCAGGTTATGTCCTTCCTATCCATTGCCTGTGTCAGTTTTATTGTCCCTGTGGGGGTCTCATTGTGCTTGTGTGTGGTGCGGTGGGCTGCGCTCGCCGCGCTTGTTAATGGGGCAGTTAACCCTTTCTTATCCGGCATTTGTTATAGGGGCAATGGATTCTCAGGAGGGCAAATTTCCTACCGCCTTGGTGGAAAGCCAGGGGACCGCTGTTTCCCCCCCAGGGGGGGATTTAGCCACTATTGTGGCTGGCCTTGCTGCTCAGGTGCAGATGCTGGTGGCTGCTCAATCTACTAAAAGACCCAGAGTTGCTCTTTCCTCTGATTCTGAGGGTGAAGGTGATGGGGCTGTTATGGCGGGGGCCTCCTTATCGGGGTCCCGCTCCTCCCTGGATCTAGTGGGGTCCGAGGTGGAGGCTGAAGTTGAAGGGGTTGATAATTCTCCCCCTGGCTCGCCTGAAGAGCTTGCAATCATGGATGAATTGATTGCTTCCATAAAGCAAACGCTGCGTTTGCAGGATGAAGTGTGTCCCCCCGCTGCCTTGGCGGCTTATGGGATGCAGAGAAAACGCAGGACATTTCTGTCCTGGGGTATCTGGACGACATTCTGGTTCGGTCTGCGACCAGCCAGGGTCTGGAGAAGGACCTGTCTGTCACGATGCAAACTCTGCAGGAGTTTGGTTGGACGATAAATTTTCCAAAGTCGACACTGAGTCCGTCGGTTCGTCTTCCCTACCTGGGAATGATTCTGGACTCGGTGCAGGCGAAGGTCTTCCTGCCGGAAGAAAAACTCAGAACTCTTCAGGAGGAAGTCAGGTCCCTCAGGGACGTTCCGCACTCATCTCTGCGGACGTGCATGAGATGTCTGGGATTGATGGTCTCGGCCTTCGAGGCGATTCCCTTCGCCCAGTTTCACACGCGGGGTCTCCAAGCGGAGATCCTGTCCATGTGGGACGGGCGACCTCAATCTCTGGATCTTCAAATCTCGTTGAGTCATCGCACCAGAAGAGACCTTCTGTGGTGGCTCCAGTCCCCGTTGGTATCCGGGGGCAAGTCGTTTCGTCCTATCTCGTGGACGGTAATCACCACGGATGCCAGCCTGTCGGGCTGGGGTGGTGTTCTGGGCGTTCTGTCCGCCCAGGGGACTTGGTCGGAGGGGGAGTCCTCCCTTCCGATCAATATTCTGGAATTGCGTGCGATAAATCTCTGTCTTCATCGCTGGACGGACCGGCTGCAGGGCTGCCCGGTTCGGGTGCAGACGGACAATGCCACGGCGGTGGCCTACATCAACCACCAAGGGGGCACCAGGAGTGCCCGAGCGGCTCGAGAAGTGGCCGACATTCTGTCTTGGGCCGAGACTCATGTCCCGGCGATAACGGCGGTTCACATTCCGGGGGTGGAGAACTGGCAGGCGGACTATCTGAGTCGCCAGACCCTGGATCAGGGGGAATGGTCTCTCCACCCGGCTGTCTTCCAGACGTTGTGCGCGAAGTGGGGTCTTCCAGATGTGGACCTGTTCGCGTCTTGTCTCAACAACAAGGTGAGAAGGTTCGTAGCAAGGACGCGCGACCCTCGGGCAGACGCGTCGGACGCGTTAGTGGCCCCGTGGCATCAGTACAGGCTGATGTACGCGTTTCCACCGATTCAGTTGCTGTCCAGGTTCCTTCGCAGGTTACACTCGGAACGCAGCACGGTGATTCTTGTGGCACCGGACTGGCCTCGCCGGTCCTGGTACGCAGACCTCGTGAATCTGGCGGTCGACGCCCCGTGGCGTCTGCCTCTTCGAGAAGATCTCCTGTCTCAAGGACCGATATACCATCCTGCTTTACAGTCGCTGGCTTTGACGGCCTGGCTGTTGAGACCGAGGTCCTGAAGGAGAAGGGTCTCTCCCCAGAGGTCGTTCATACCTTGATCAGCGCGAGGAAGTCTTCCTCGGGGAAGGTTTATTACCGTACTTGGAAGGCCTATTTTGCCTGGTGTGAGTCCAGGGGGTTTTCACCCCGCACGTACTCGGTTTCCCGAGTGCTGTCCTTCCTTCAAACGGGTGTAGATCAGCGTTTGGCGCTGGCTACGATAAAGGGTCAGGTGTCTGCGCTGGCCGTTCTGTTTCAACGTCCCGTGGCTTCCAACTCCTTGGTTGGCACTTTTGTTCAGGGAGTGCGGCATCTGGTTCCTCCTAGGAGGGATCCTCTGCCCCCTTGGGACTTGAATCTCGTTCTATCTGTGTTACAACGTGCTCCTTTTGAACAGATCAGGGAGATCTCGTTGTCTATGTTGTCCAAAAAGGTCGCCTTTTTGGTTGCGATCACTTCGGCTCGCAGAGTGTCGGAGCTGGCGGCTTTGTCCTGCAAGTCTCCGTATCTGGTTGTTCATTTGGATAAGGTGGTCTTGCGACCTAATCCTTCTTTTCTTCCGAAGCGAGTTTCGGAATCCCATCTTAATGAGGATGTTGTCTTGCCTTCGCTGTGCGCGAGGCCTAAACATCCAAAGGAGGTGCGATTACATTCTTTGGATGTTGTTCGGGCGATAAGGGTTTACCTTAAATCGACTGAGTCTTTTCGAAAGACGGACTCCTTGTTTGTTCTTCCAGAGGGTCCTCGGAAGGGCATGGCGGCGTCGGCCTCTACCATCGCCAAATGGATCAGGCAGACCATTGAACAGGCCTATGCTTTGCAGGGGAAGGTTCCCCCTGTGCCTGTGAAGGCGCACTCTACTAGATCTCTGAGTACGTCTTGGGCCTGTCGTCATGGGGCTTCTGTAGCCCAGGTGTGTAAGGCGGCGACTTGGTCGACCGTGCACACTTTCACAAAATTCTACAAAGTAGATGTTCAGGCATCGGCGGATGCTTCCTTTGGCCGCAAGGTTCTTAGTGCGGCAATTCCCTAGGGTCCCTTGTTGGGGACCTTTGGCTGTTGGGATAAGTTTTTTATCCCCTGGTTATTTGTCTTTTCCTGGGTTGTTGCTCCTGTTGAGCACTTGTTTTTCCTGTAGCCCAGCTGGTTTCCTTCCTTTGGTAAGGTTCCTTTCTTTGATGCGGAGACTGCGTTGCCTTTCGGCGCGGATGCGTTTCCCACCCCTCATGTTTGCACTGCTTTGGGACGTCCCCATATGTGACGAATATGAAGAGGCGGCGACTGTCGGAGGACGTAAGAGAAAACGGAATTTTTGTAACACAGCACCCACTCCTCTGTGGAGTTGGGTTATGTATTCTTCTGACACTGCTTGTTACAAAACTGAGATCCTAAAGCAGGAAGTGGGAATATACCACCTGGGACTGCCCCATAGGCATAGTTAAGCTCTGTTAATTTTGTTAACCCTTTTCCGCCTAGTGTCCTACTCTTAGGAAGAGCAGCATAAATGAAGATATGACGCTGTGTCCAATAAAGGGTCAATTAACCCTTTATTGTACATGGAGCCTCTGGAGCGTGTATCACCACCTTATCCACTCCTGGAAGCTGCGGGACACTCTGGGTCCCAGTCTGCCCTGATGGCCATGACGGCAGCCCTGCAGTCACTAGTATCCAAAGTAGATATGCAAAGGAGGCCTAACAAGAAGCGCCCCCGCTTTCACCTGTATCCTCTGCTTCCTCAGACTCTGAGGTTGATCTGGCCACCACGGACGGGAGTCAGTCCAGTGTGTCTGCGTCCACGCACGCTGAGTGCTTTAATAGTGAGGCGGAGTCCTCCTCCTCCAAAGCGCTGGTGGAGGCCCTAGTTGTGTCAGTGCGGGAAACTTTAAAGTTTGAGGACTCAGCTGAGGCTGAGTTGGCAAGGCCATTGCAGTTTGGCACCCGCAAATCTTCCAAGGTGACTAAGGTGTTCCTCTTTCCTGCCTATGTAGACGAGATTGTCACTAGTCAGTGGGGTTCCCCGAAACGCATGGTTGGATTACCTAAGCATTAAGATAAAAAAAACCTTCTGGGTGTAGCAGCCCTCCTAATACTTATCTGAGCCCCATCTCTATCCAGGGATGTCCACAAGTTCGTTCGCCGACCGGGTCTCTCCCTCCTGATTGTCTGAGAATCAGCTGCGGAGCCATTGGCTCCCGCGGCTGTCAATCAAAGTCAGCCAATCAGGAGAGAGAGGGGCGGGGCCAAACTACAGCTCAATGTAAATGGACACGCGGAGCTGCATCTCGGCTCGGGTGCCTCCATAGCAAGCTGCTTGCTTTGGGGCACTCGACAGGAGGGAGGGGCTAGGAGCAGCAACGAGGGACCCGAGAAGAGAAGCATCCAGGCTGCCATGCACAAAACCAACTGCACAGAGGAGGTAAGTATAACATGTTTGTGCTTTAAAAACAAATGAGACTTTACAATCACGTTAATATTTTCTCCAAGCACTATCTGGCACAAAACAAGATTTTTGATTTACCAGTTAAATCATTTTCTTGGAATACAGTAAAGGATATAGGTCATTCTTCTTTTTTCTGTGATCTCCCTTTTGATTGCTGCAAAACTCAGGCTAGGTAGGAGTGTTAGGGGTTAAATAGGATGATGTCTCTGCAGCTTTCTTTTTTTTAATTGTATAATCACCTTAAGGTAGCTGCATATAACCCAGTCGTAATGATTAAAGAGCCTGTGTCCTGTACTGTACTCCAAAAAACAGATTTTGCTGGTAAGCCAAAAAACTGAATTTTTGTAAAATCTTACCGTAAAATTCCTTTCTCTAAGTCATCACTATTGGGTATTGACCTCCGCTCCGCAGGAGGAGCTAGGCATAAGACTTAGTCAAAAGAACAAAAGCATTTAGCATAGACACACCCATGGGGGCTGTCCCACTGGTCAATATCCCCCTGCAGTGATCCCTCCCAACTCAGTTTGGTAGAATAGCAGTAGGTGTACAAGAAAAAACTCCAAAAGAGGGGCGGGGGCGGCGACTGTCGGAGGACTCAGAGAAAGGAATTTTACCGTAAGATTTTACAAAAATTCCGTTTTCTCTTACGTCCTCCGACAGTCGCCGCCTCCTCTAAGTCATCACTATTGAGATGTCCCAAAGCAGTGTAGACATGAGGGGTGGGAGACGCAACCGTAGAAAAACGCAGTACCCACATCAGAGAAAGGAACCTTACACGCACAGTAAGAGAACCTTCTGGGCAATAGAAAAGGCTCAACAGGAGCAACAACCCAGGAAAACAAATATCCAGGGGATAAACACCCCAAAAGGGACCCACAAAAACACAAGGGTCCCCTATGGCACTGCCGCACTGGGAACTTTGCGGCCAAAGGAGGCATCAGCTGATGCCAGAACATCAATCTTATAGAATTTGGAAAAGGTGTGCACCGACGACCAAGTCGCAGCCTTGCACACCTGGGCCACCGAAGCCTGATGCCGGTAGGCCCAGGACGTACTCATCGATCTGGTAGAGTGCGCCTTAACAGGGAAGGGTGGAACTCGTTCCTGCAAAGCATAGGCCTGTACAATCGTCTGTCTGATCCATTTGGCAATGGTTTCCGCAGACGCAGCCATGCCCTTCCGAGGTCCCTCAGGAAGGACAAAGAAGGAATCCGATTTCCGAAAGGATTCAGTGGACAACAGGTAAACCCTGATCGCCCTGACAACATCCAAGGAATGCAATGCAACCTCCTTGGGATGTTTGGGCTTCGCACAGTGCGAAGGCAACACAATGTCCTCATTCAGGTGAAAATCAGACACCACTTTAGGAAGAAAGGAAGAGTTAGGTTGCAAGACCACCTTATCCTTATGAACCACCAAGTAAGGAGAGCGGCAAGACAACGCCGCCAACTCCGACACCCTGCGAGCCGAAGTGATCGCCACTAAAAAGCAATCTTCTTAGACAGCAGAGGCAACGATATCTCCCGGATGTTTTCAAAGGGAGAACGCTGTAACACGGACAGAACTAAGTTCAAGTCCCATGGAGGTAAAGGCGCCCTCCGGGGAGGGGCCAAATGTCGCACACCTTGAACAGAGGTGCGAATCAAGGAATGAGACGCCACAGGGCGTTGGAAAAGAATAGCCAGTGCAGATACCTGGCCCTTTATCGTGGCCAGCGCCAGGCACTGGTCCACACCAGTCTGGAGAAAAGCCAACACTCTCGACACTGAGTACGAGCAAGGGGAGAACCCCCTGGACTCACACCAGGCGAAATAAGCTTTCCAGGTACGGTAATAGATTTTACCAGATGAGGCTTTCCTAGCCTTGATTAGAGTAGGAATGACCTCTGGGGAGAGACCCCTGTCTCTCAGGACCTGGCTTTCAAAAGCCAGGCTGTTAAAGCCAGCGACTGTAAAGCAGGATTGAAGATCGGTCCCTGAGACAGTACATCTTCCCGCATTGGCAGCCGCCAAGGACGCGCTACTGCCAGGTGAACAACGTCGGCGTACCAGGACCGGCGTGGCCAGTCCGGCGCTACCAGAATCACCAAGTGCGGTTCCGAGGCTAACCTGCGAAGGAACCTGGACAACAACTGAATCGGAGGAAAGGCATACATCAGACGATACTGATGCCAAGGGGCCACCAACGCATCCGAGGCGTCTGCCAGAGGGTCGCGCGTTCTTGCCATGAATCTTTCCACCTTGCGATTTAGCCGAGACGCGAACAGATCCACGTCCGGGGATCCCCACTTCGCACAAAGCATTTGGAAGACCTCCGGGTGCAGGGACCATTACCCCTGGTCCAGGGTCTGGCGGCTAAGATAGTCGGCCTGCCAATTCTCCACACCCGGAATGTGAACTGCTGAAATCGCCGGGACATGAGTCTCGGCCCAAGACAGAATGTCGGTCACCTCCCGGGCAGCCCGGGCACTCCTGGTGCCCCCTTGGTGGTTGATGTAAGCCACCGCGGTAGCATTGTCCGTCTGTACCCGAACAGGACGGCCCCGAAGTCGATCCGCCCACTGGAGGAGACAGAGCTTGATCGCTCTCAATTCCATTATGTTGATCGGAAGGGAGGATTCCTCCCCCGACCAAGTGCCCTGGGCAGACAGGTTGCCCAGGACTCCACCCCAGCCCGACAGGCTGGCATCCGTGGTAATCACCGTCCACAGTAACGGACGCAAGGATTTTCCTTCTGACACAGCCGGGGACTGGAGCCACCACAGAAGATCCATTCTGGTCCGACGACTCAATGAGACACTCAGATCCAAGGACTGAGGTAGTCTGTCCCACCTGGCCAGAATCTCCGTTTGAAGAGACCGTGTGTGAAACTGAGCAAACGGTATCAACTCGAAGGCTGATACCATCAACCCTAGGGACCGCATGCAGGTCCTGAGTGACGAGGATGGCTTGTCCCTGAGGGACCTGATCTCGTCCTGTAAGGTCCGGAGCTAGTCCTCCGGCAAGAACACCTTTGCCTGAGCAGAGTCCAGGATCATTCCCAGATAGGGAAGACGAACCGAAGGAGACAAGGTCGACTTCTGTACGTTGATGGTCCATCCGAACTCCTGGAGCGTCTGTACCGTGGTGGACAGATTGCGCAGCAGGTTCTGGCTGGCACTTGATCTTAAGAGGAGATCGTCCAGATATCCCAAGACCGCAATGCCCTGTGCCCTTAGCAGGCCCAGAACAGGCGCCAGCACTTTGGTAAAGACCCTTGGAGCCGAAGCGAGACCGAAAGGTAACGCCACAAACTGATAGTGGTCCTCCGCTATTGCGAACCGAAGGTACCTCTGGTGACCCTTGAAAATGGGGATGTGTAGGTACGCATCCTTCAGGTCTATAGAGGCCAGGAATTCCCCTGGGTTTAGGGAGGCCACCACCGAGCGGAGAGATTCCATACGGAACTTTCCGAACGCGCACGAAGCGGTTCAGCGCTTTCAGGTCCAGAATAGGACATACCTTGCCCTCCTTTCTGGGCACAGTGAACAGATTGGAATAAAACCCCCGAACCCTTTCCCGATGAGGCACCGGGACAATCACCCCCTGGGCAAGGAGGTCCTGCACCGCTCGATGCAGGTCCTGCAGGCGCCCTAGGATCAAATGAAGATTTGAGGGAAAGAATCTGTCCGCCGGCCGGGAAAGGAATTCGATCTTGTACCCTGATCGAATGATTTCCTGAACCCACCTGTCCAGAATTCGGAGCAAGATTGGAGGAAACCGCGCAAACGTCCCCCCACCACTGAAATGGGTGAGGGCGCCCCTTCAGGCAGAGACGGATTGACCTGCCGCATCGGCATTGCCAGACTTCTGCTTGCCCGCCCAGGGCTTCTTCTGGCTACCTTGGCCCTTGAAGGGCTTGCCCTTGGTTTGATTCCTAAAGGCACGAAAGGACCCTTGATTGGGTCGAGAGGCGGAACCCCGCTTGCCACGAAGACTTGTTCTTCGGGGTCTGGGGCAGCATCGTACTCTTGCCCCCCATGACGCCTTTTCCCAAGGTATCCAACGCCTCGCCAAAAAGGCGAGAACCTGCATAGGGAAAATCAGCAACTGTTTTCCGTGATGTCTGGTCAACCGACCAGCTCTTCAGCCAGACCAGTCGATGGTGAAGCACCGCGACACTCGACAGGCGTGCGGCCAAAGGGGCCTCATTCAAGGCCGCATCGCACAAAAACATGACTCCTTGGTGAATTTGATCCACCATAGCCAGCGTGGCAGGTGGGGCAGAATTAGACGCGACGTTGCATCTAAGCACCTTAGTCCAATCCGCCACCACCTGAGCCACCAGAACAGACGCGAAAATAGGTTTGAGCAAGGAACCCGCTACCGTGTAGGAATGGCGTGCAAGAGACTCCAACCTCCTGTCCGTGGGATCCCTGAACACCGGGGTGTCCTCAGTGGGAATCAAGGTAGCCTTGTTTAAGACGGCCACAGTGTGATCCACCTGTGGAGGCACACACCAGCGTGAGTCCATAGCCGGCGCAAAGGGATAAAGCAGTTTAAACCGACTAGGTACCGTGAATGGACATTTTAAATTGCGCCACAGTTCATTCACAGTGTAATGAAATTCAGCGGGGCAGGGAAAAACCTGTGTGTTCCAAATGAAGACGCAATGCCCGGAGGAGTGGGCTCATCCTCCAAATGTAGTGTTTCTTTCACAGAAGAAATCAACTCATCCTTAGTCGCGCGTTCTTCAGGCGACCCCCGGGGAGAATCATCAATCCACCTCCGCCTCCCCCTCAGACCCCAGTGGGTCCAGGGATGAGCGAGACCCTGAAAAGGGCACGCCTGCCACAGCAGCCACATCACCATCTGAATCAGAGGAGATAGATAATCTAGGCCTTTTCCTAGCAGCTCGTTCAGCCATCAGCACCTCCATTTTGGACACTAAAGACGCCATTACGGCGGCCAAATCAGGTATAACAGGGGGTACAGCAGGACTGGGGTCCCCCACCAGGGCTGGAGGGAATTTGCTATCCTGAGACTCCATGCCCAAGTTATATAAAAAAGTGCAATAAAATGAACTGGCCCTTTAAGATCGCTGCGGAGTGCGCAGCCCACCACTATATGCACAGTAACACGGACCCCCAAAAGGAGACAAAACTGAGCCAGGAAGGACAAAACGGAGAGTTATGGAAGAGACAGTCTGCAGAGCCCCCACAGAGTGTTACCACACCGATCGCTGCTTCAGAGGAAAAGGAAGTGAGGTCATCAGAGACTGAACTATAAGCTGCAAGACCCAGGGAAACTGGCTGCCCATAGAACTGAATGGGAGGCTTCGACAAGATGGCCGCCGAACATGTGCTCGGAACGATCGTTCTGCCACACACAAGATGGCGCTGGATGGCGCCAAAACAGCATGCAGTTAAGCCCACAGTGAAGCCAGACATGCTTGGCCATACTTAAAATTACGGACCGCGTGGTTTTTACCCGCTGCGGCCTTCGCACACAGTCTGCACCCCCAAAACACCGCAGTGACACAGGGGAAGGGGCCCCCAAAACCACACAGCACCGCAGCGCATGTAAAAGGAGACCCCCGCAGGGCTCGCATCAGGGAGCCCCACACATGCACAGACATGGGGAACACACAGCAACACAGGACTGCCACCCCAGACAGAGGCCCCAGACAGAAAGTACTTACCTGTACCGGACGGCGTGGGGTGCCTCTATGAACGGAAAGCCGCTGTCCTCATCTGACAGGGAATACCGCTAGCCAAGGACAGGACACTGCAGCACCGCAGATGTGTCCAGTGAGGTAGCCACCTCACAGGCTGCATCCCTGCTGCGAGCAGGGATGGGTCGTTCATAATGCCAGGACGAACACATGGCTGAACGCTCAATGGCGGGCTGGGGGTCCCTCTGACCCTCTGCCCTGGAGAACCAGGGCAGTCAGTCCGATTCCCAGCTCCGCAAGAATCCATCTTCATCCGAAGATCCGACTAAAACTAAAGCTGACAAAATAAACAGCTAGTAAATCAAAGAAAAAAATTACATTTTCAAAGAAAATCAAAGAAAAAAGATTAGAAAGGCTGAGACTGTAGCCCCAACACAGGGAAGCCTAACTACTCCTGACGCTAGGCAGAAACAAACTGAGTTGGGAGGGATCACTGCAGGGGGTATTGACCAGTGGGACAGCCCCCATGGGTGTGTCTATGCTAAATGCTTTTGTTCTTTTGACTAAGTCTTATGCCTAGCTACTCCTGCAGAGCGGAAGTCAATACCCAATAGTGATGACTTAGAGGAGGCGGCGACTGTCGGAGGACGTAAGAGAAATCATTTTTTTCTTCACTTCATCCGGGATGATGTGCATTTTGTAAATGCCGTCCATCTCAGAACATGTCTGTTCATCATGTAAAGACTTAGTCTGTTGGCTGATTGTGCTCCACAATTAACATCTTTTATCACAACACTTCAAACATTTCAGTTTTATCTGCCCTGCCCCACTCTACCAGAGTTGCATTTATTTTCTTTCCCATGAGTACTAGTTTTTCACTAGGCACCACACTTTATATGATTGAGCTTTGCAGAGTGAATCTTCATTTTATGGACGTTAGGTTTTCAGAAAAGGGTGTATTCTGTAAACTGGAAAAAGTCAGGATATTTGGTAATCATGTAGAGTTTTCCAACCAGCAGCATGTCAGATAGGCAGCTTTCTCAGAGAGTCATGAATAGAAAGTCAGGGCAAATGGGAGAGGCAAGATAGTAGTCTTTGATTAGTGAGCCAGATTTGCATTTTCACATCACAGCCAAGATGGAATGTGCCTATTCTGTATACTACAAATAATAAGCTAAAGTTCATGGATGTGTACTGAGGAACAGCATGCCCATTGCCTAGCTTCAGGTGGAAGATGCCAGGGCTGGAGCTGGCAGTGAATAGGGTAAAACAGGATTTTTTTCTGACAGCAGGTTCCCTTTTTTCCCTTTTATATTTCAGCATGTTGTAAAGATTTGTGTTTAGACTTCTGTATTCTGTTCACAAAAACTAGATGGTTTAAAAATGTTGGTTACGGTTATTTGTGAAAAATATCATGTCTCTGTATGGGCAATATTTATACATTAAGACCTTCTGTCTTTATAGGCTATTAGCTCACTGAAAAAGTATCCCCTACCTCTCCGTAGTGGAAAGGAGGCCAAAATACTTCAAAACTTTGGAGACGGAATTTGCAAGATGTTGGATGAGAAATTAGAGAAACATTATGCTGAACATGGTATGTGCTTTCCACTACAAAACTCAGTTTTTTTGTTTTGTTCTTGGTAATTCAGTAATAGTAACTCTAAAATATTGTATTTGTATGCCATAAACCTTCTGCAACTGTTGAAAATGTGTGAGTAAAAGGAGAAACTATGCTGCAAGATTGCTTGAAGATTAAAAGTATCTTAGTCAAAGATACTTATAGCTTATTTTCTGGCATCCAACTATGATGTGGCATAGGCAGTCTAAAGGGGGTTATTAGGGTACTTTTTGGATTTTAACAGCATTTTCAAAGAACGTTTATATTATACAGTAGCTGCAGATGATTTTTTTTTTTTTTTTATATTTTTATTAAGAGTTTTAGTTTTGTACAATACAAAAAGCAGAAATATACAACCAATGCTTGATACTCAGAACTATACAACCAGGTATGAAAACTTGGGCATTATCATACGAAATGGTATTTACTACGTTGTTTAAAGATTCAGAGTTGCGTGGGGGGGGGGGGGGGAGTGGTGGGAAAGGATAGTGGGGTGATAAACTTGCATGGTACGGGGGGAGAGCATCAACCTAAATTTATGGATGACTGTACTGGACTATTATAAAGAATAGTATTGTGCAGTATATATTATAGCATAGGTCTCTTATAAATTGCATGGTAGAGTTCGCACTTTCGCAGATATTAGTCTGAGCGGATAATAAAGAGTTTGTGGCTGGGGTGGTCAATCCCAGTCGGTCTAGGAATATATATTGTGTCTCCACAATATAAAAAATGTATTAAAATTAAAATAATAATAATAAATAAGTGTGGGCTGCTGCTGATTAAACAAGGTGATCCTTTGTTGGAGATATACAATATACAGTATATATATCAGCCCTGCTCCCTTATGTAAACTATGTAAAGTGCTCAGTGTCTACTATAAATACATAAATAATTACTAAAAAAATTATAATATGTGCCAATCCTGTGTATAACAGTGTATGTAAATCTTTAAAAAAATCAACTGCAAACCTGTGCAATTTCTACATGTGCAAAAAAGCAGTAAATAAAATAAATTCATATGCATATCAATGCTACATAAATATACATAAAGTGCCAAGTGAAAACAAATAGTCCTTATAGTCTGCAATGACTATATATGTATATAAAAGTGAACAGTGAAAACAATCCTTGGTGCTCCACTCTGTGCTCCCCTCTTGTGTCCCCACTCACCGGACAAATGGTAGCGATGAGCACATCTAAAAGGTTCAGCAGTGAAGCATATTATTCCTATAGCTCCTCCTGTAGTAGGATACTGGATCTTATGGTTTCCGGTATCTCTCTACTTCATTGGCTCCCTGTGCAGGTGCTCAGACAAAAGAGAACGCGCCATAGTGTAAGATTGTAACAATTTTTATTAAATAAAATGGTCCACTTACAGTTTAAAATCTCAGAGTTCCACTTTCTATAGCCGTGGTGGACACTGCCTCCGTTTGCGTTCCAACCACCAGAAGCTGGATGTGACGTGAGACATACGAGTGTCAGCTTTACGCGTTTTGCCTCTCCCACTGGGCGTCTTGGGAAGCTGAAGCGTCACTCGCATGTCTTACTTTTATCTAAAAGACTCCTCCGCCCATTATACTAATACTACACCCAAAAACCTCCAGTCGCGTCCACTGGAAGTGTCTCGGACACCATATTGGTCCTCTACTCCTACTGGAAATGTTACAGAGGCCATATTGGTACTATATATATATATATATATATATATATATATATATATATATATATAAATTATGTGTGAATGTTCTATCCTCATAATACATAAAACAGTGCATATGACAAGTATGTATATATCCCAACTCAATCAATATATTACTAAAAAGTGCGAAGTGCATTAAAATCAGTACATGTATATAATTCCCCATATATATGTATATACTGTATATCTATGCCTACATACAGTATCTTACAAAAGTAAGTACACCCCTCACATTTTTGTAAATATTTTATTCTATCTTTTCATGTGACAACACTGAAGAAATGACACTTTGCTACAATGTAAAGTAGTGAGTGTGCAGCTTGTATAACAGTGTAAATTTGCTGTCCCCTCAAAATAACTCAACACACAGCCATTAATGTCTAAGCCACTGGCAACAAAAGTGAGTACACACCTAAGTGACACTGTCCAAATTAGGCCCAATTAGCCATTTTCTCTCCCCGGTGTCATGTGACTCGTTAGCGTTACAAGGTCTCAGGTGTGAATGGGGAGCAGGTGTGTTAAATTTGGTGTTATCGCACTCACTCTCTCATACTGGTCACTGGAAGTTACAATGGCACCCAGGGGCGTACCTAGAGCATTTGGCACCCGGGGCGGATCCTATATCTGGCACCCCCCGGCGTGCAGGCGACGAACCGCACATTGACTCGGCGACCAGGCCCCTCCTCCTCTGCAAAAACGGCGCCGATTGACGTGAGGCGCCAGACAGAAATACATGTAACTGGCAGTGGCATACTTACTGTGTGCTACTGCCAGTGGTGTCACTAGGGTTGGTGTCACCTGGTGCAGTAAACCATGGTGACACTCCCCCCAAATTTTTTTTCCTGTTTTCTGAAAGTGTGCCAAAGATGCAGCATGCAAGACTTTTGGTGCGCTTTCAGAAAAAGCAGAAAAAAAAATCTATAGGACTGCAGTAATAACTGCGAGTAAAATGTAGGAAGACCCCTTTTACATTACACAGCCCCCGTACCCCTGGACCCCTTTACATTACACAGCCTCCGTACCCCTTTACATTACACAGCCCGCCCATTGGAACCCTTTACATTACACAGCCCCCGTACCCCTGGACCCCTTTACATTACACAGCCCGCCCATTGGAACCCTTTACATTACACAGCCCCACCCCCCTCATGGAACCCTTTACATTACACAGCCCACACCCCCCTCATGGAAACCTTTATGTTACACAGCCCCCGCCCCCCATAAAACCTTTTACATTATACAGCCCCCATCCCCCAATAGAACCCCTTACATTACACAGCCCCCACCCCCCATGGAACCCTTCACATTACACAGCCCCTGCCCCCCAAAAGAATCCCTTACATTACACAGCCCCCACCCCCCCATAGAACCCTTTACATTACACAGTTTCCACCCCCCCAATAGAACCCTTTACATGACATAGCCCTCGCCCCCCCCCCCTCAACAGAACTCTTTACATTATACAGCCCCCCAATAGAACCCCTTTACAATACAAAGCCCCCACCAATAGAACCCCTTTAAAATACAAACCCCCCAATTGAACCCCTCTACAATGCAAACCCCCCTATAGAACCCATTTACAATGCAGACCCCCCCAATAGAACCCCTTTATAATGCAGACACCCCCCCCCCAATAGAACCCCTTTACAATGTAGACAACCCCCCCCAATAAAACCCCTCTATAATGCAGACACCCCCCCAATAGAACCCCTTTACAATGTAGACACCCCCCTCCAATAAAACCCCTTTACAATGAAGACCCCCCCATAAAACCCCTCTACAATGCAGACCCCCCCCCAATAAAACCCCTCTACAATGCAGACACCCCCCCCCAATATAACCCCTTTATAATGCAGACACCCCCCCCCAATAGAACCCCTTTACAATGTAGACCACCCCCCCCCCAATAAAACCCCTCTATAATGCAGACACCCCCCCCAATAAAACCCCTCTATAATGCAGACCCCCCCCAATAAAACCCCTCTATAATTCAGACACCCCCCCAATAAAACCCCTCTATAATGCAGACACCCCCCCAATAAAACCCTTTATAATGCAGACACCCCCCCAATAGAACCCCTTTACAATGTAGACAACCCCCTTACAATGGAGACCCCCCCCCAATAAAACAACTTTAAAATACAATTGCCCGCCCCCCTTCCCCCTTCCCTTACCTTACCTTACCTTATGAGGAGCAGAGGAGGAGAGCAGAGAGGGAGGAACTGTTCAAAGAGAATGGGAGAGAGGCTGACGAGCCCTGCATACACAGCGGTCAGCGGGAAATGCCGAAGTTAAATGTGCTTAGTAGTTAATGAGCCGTGATTGGTTGCTAGGCGGTCCTAGCAACCAATCGCCTTCTCATTATCTAGCACACTTAACTCCGGCATTTCCCGCAGTGTATGCAGGGCTCGTGAGCGAAGTGAGTCTCTCTCCCTTTCTCTGCTTTATACAGTTTCTCCTCCGGCGGCCGGCCCCGGGTGTCACCCTGGTGCTCGCTGACATCCCCCTAATGTGTGGCACCCGGGGCGGACCACCCCCCCCCCCCCCCCCCGCCACTATTGGTACGCCACTGATGGCACCTCATGGCAAAGAAATCTCTGAGGATCTGAAAAAAAGAATTGTTGCTCTACATAAAGATGGCCTAGGCTATAAGAAAATTGCCAAGACATTGAAACTGAGCTGCAGCACGGTGGCCAATGTGATAAATTGAGAAATTTCATAACTGCGTGCAGTAATAATAGACTTAAAGTGCATTATTTTTCTATTGTTATACTTGCATGTTTTACAAGTCATACATCTACCACATTTATAAAATCCTGTTTGGTCTAAAACAGTCACCATTTTTTTTGGGGGGGGGCTCAGGGACACTTTTGACTATTTTGTCTTTTAAGTATAGGTGGATGCCTGTATATGAATTTTGGCTTACTGGGTAAAATTTTATTAAAAACAGGGTCTCTTAATAAAATAGGCCAGTGTGTTTTTACAATTTTCTCCAATTGACGATGTTGTTGGTTATATTCAGTACAGAAAGCTATACTGAATTCATCTCCTTGTTTGGTTTTAGGTATTAAAAGTTCCTCTCTATTTATGTTTCTAATGCTCTTTTGTATCTTGTCTAGCCATGCTTTCTTATATCCCTTCTCAGTAAATCTATTAATTAAAACATTCGACTCTTCATCATAGTCGGCTACTAAATTACAATTTCTTTTAATCCTTAAAAATTGCCCTTTGGGGATCGCTGATATCCAATTTGGGTGATGTCCACTTCTCGTAGAGATATAACTATTTCTATCCGTGTCTTTGAAATGGGTTTTAGTGTATAATCGCTGGTTGTGCTTAAAAATAGGCTGTATATCCAATAAGGTTAATAAGTATGTTGTAGATGTCGAAATTATGTGGAATTCCGATAATCTAAAGGAACGACTCAGATCCTCATCTTGCCCAAGGAATGTGATACTGATGCCTTTATGGTACCAATCTGTGTGTTGGAAAGATGACATAAATATTTTGATTTCTGTCGTGTGATTTGCCTGGTTTACACAAATTCAACACAACGTGACAAATTTCCAGCCCCAGCCCCTGATATTTACGGAGAGTTGTAAAAAATTTGTGATTTTTAAAAACTGTCCAATAATTTACGGCTAGATGGCAACCTTGCTGTGGAACAGTGGCGGCCTGTGCATAGGGGGCGCCAGGGCGCCGCCCCCCCCCCCTAAAAAAAGAAAAGAAAAAAAAAATTAAAAAAAAAAAAAAAAAATTACAAAAAATCGATAAAGTTTTCAAAAAAAAAAAAAAATTGTGTTCGCCGGCCTATGTGGAGGCTGTGGGGGGGTGGGGTTTACGACCCAGAAGAGGCGCCGATTGGCTGCCTTCTGGGGCGTAACCTGGGCGCAGGGTACAGCGCTAGGAAACCCCCACTTTCGGAATGTCCTGGCTGTGATTGGTCCAGTCTCCAGCCTGGACCAATCATCATCCAGGACATCCGATGCTGACCCGTGACCCCGCTGACGTCGCGTACGTCAGTCACGAGTCAGTGCGGTGGACGGATGGGCACAGCAGAGCGGAGCGGACTCAGAGTCAGCGGAGACTCGGAGAGCAGACCGGACACCGGAATCGGCTTCAGAGAGACGGACGACCCAACCAGGCAGTCACCTCACCAGGCCGCAGCCGCGCAGCGTCTCCAGAGGAGTGGAGGTCATCTGGACTGGAAGAGAAGACTCGATCACCACCGGTAAGTGAGCTGTGGCGCTCTGCAATCATTGGGGGACAATGCTGTGGCACTCTGCAATCATTGGGGGACAATGCTGGCACTCTGCAATCATTGGGGGACAAAGCTGTGGCGCTCTGCAATCATTGGGGTACAATGCTGGCACTCTGCAATCATTGGGGGACAATGCTGTGGCGCTCTGCAATCATTGGGGTACAATGCTGTGGCACTCTGCAATCATTGGGGGACAATGCTGTGGCACTCTGCAATCATTGGGGGACAATGCTGTGGCGCTCTGCAATCATTGGGGTACAATGCTGGCACTCTGCAATCATTGGGGGACAATGCTGGCACTCTGCAATCATTGGGGGACAATGCTGTGGCACTCTGCAATCATTGGGGGACAATGCTGTGGCACTCTGCAATCATTGGGGGACAAAGCTGTGGCACTCTGCAATCATTGGGGGACAAAGCTGTGGCACTCTGCAATCATTGGGGTACAATGCTGTGGCACTCTGCAATCATTGGGGGACAATGCTGTGGCGCTCTGCAATCATTGGGGTACAATGCTGTGGCACTCTGCAATCATTGGGGGACAATGCTGTGGCACTCTGCAATCATTGGGGGACAATGCTGGCACTCTGCAATCATTGGGGGACAATGCTGTGGCACTCTGCAATCATTGGGGGACAATGCTGTGGCGCTCTGCAATCATTGGGGTACAATGCTGTGGCACTCTGCAATAATTGGGGGACAATGCTGTGGCACTCTGCAATCATTGGGGGACAATGCTGTGGCACTCTGCAATCATTGGGGGACAATGCTGTGGCGCTCTGCAATCATTGGGGTACAATGCTGTGGCACTCTGCAATAATTGGGGGACAATGCTGTGGCACTCTGCAATAATTGGGGGACAATGCTGTGGCACTCTGCAATCATTGGGGGACAATGCTGGCACTCTGCAATCATTGGGGGACAATGCTGTGGCACTCTGCAATCATTGGGGTACAATGCTGTGGCGCTCTGCAATAATTGGGGGACAATGCTGGCACTCTGCAATCATTGGGGGACAATGTTGTGGCGCTCTGCAATCATTGGGGGACAATGCTGTGGCGCTCTGCAATCATTGGGGGACAATGCTGTGGCACTCTGCAATCATTGGGGGACAATGCTGTGGCACTCTGCAATCATTGGGGGACAATGCTGTGGCGCTCTGCAATCATTGGGGTACAATGCTGGCACTCTGCAATCATTGGGGGACAATGCTGGCACTCTGCAATCATTGGGGGACAATGCTGTGGCACTCTGCAATCATTGGGGGACAATGCTGTGGCACTCTGCAATCATTGGGGGACAAAGCTGTGGCACTCTGCAATCATTGGGGGACAAAGCTGTGGCACTCTGCAATCATTGGGGTACAAAGCTGTGGCACTCTGCAATCATTGGGGTACAATGCTGTGGCACTCTGCAATCATTGGGGGACAATGCTGTGGCGCTCTGCAATCATTGGGGTACAATGCTGTGGCACTCTGCAATCATTGGGGGACAATGCTGTGGCACTCTGCAATCATTGGGGGACAATGCTGGCACTCTGCAATCATTGGGGGACAATGCTGTGGCACTCTGCAATCATTGGGGGACAATGCTGTGGCGCTCTGCAATCATTGGGGTACAATGCTGTGGCACTCTGCAATAATTGGGGGACAATGCTGTGGCACTCTGCAATCATTGGGGGACAATGCTGTGGCACTCTGCAATCATTGGGGGACAATGCTGTGGCGCTCTGCAATCATTGGGGTACAATGCTGTGGCACTCTGCAATAATTGGGGGACAATGCTGTGGCACTCTGCAATAATTGGGGGACAATGCTGTGGCACTCTGCAATCATTGGGGGACAATGCTGGCACTCTGCAATCATTGGGGGACAATGCTGTGGCACTCTGCAATCATTGGGGTACAATGCTGTGGCGCTCTGCAATAATTGGGGGACAATGCTGGCACTCTGCAATCATTGGGGGACAATGTTGTGGCGCTCTGCAATCATTGGGGGACAATGCTGTGGCGCTCTGCAATCATTGGGGGACAATGCTGTGGCGCTCTGCAATCATTGGGGGACAATGCTGGCACTCTGCAATCATTGGGGGACAAAGCTGTGGCGCTCTGCAATCATTGGGGTACAATGCTGTGGCGCTCTGCAATCATTGGGGGACAATGCTGTGGCGCTTTGCAATAACTGGGGGACAATGCTGTGGGCACTTTGCAATCATTGGGGGACAATGCTGTAGGCGCTCTGCAATAATTGGGGGACAATGTTGTGGCACTCTGCAATCATTGGGGGACAATGCTGTGGCACTCTGCAATCATTGGGGGACAATGCTGTGGCGCTCTGCAATCATTGGGGTACAATGCTGTGGCACTCTGCAATAATTGGGGGACAATGCTGTGGCACTCTGCAATAATTGGGGGACAATGCTGTGGCACTCTGCAATCATTGGGGGACAATGCTGTGGCGCTCTGCAATCATTGGGGTACAATGCTGTGGCACTCTGCAATAATTGGGGGACAATGCTGTGGCACTCTGCAATAATTGGGGGACAATGCTGTGGCACTCTGCAATCATTGGGGGACAATGCTGGCACTCTGCAATCATTGGGGGACAATGCTGTGGCACTCTGCAATCATTGGGGTACAATGCTGTGGCGCTCTGCAATAATTGGGGGACAATGCTGGCACTCTGCAATCATTGGGGGACAATGTTGTGGCGCTCTGCAATCATTGGGGGACAATGCTGTGGCGCTTTGCAATAACTGGGGGACAATGCTGTGGGCACTTTGCAATCATTGGGGGACAATGCTGTGGGCGCTCTGCAATAATTGGGGGACAATGTTGTGGCACTCTGCAATCATTGGGGGACAATGCTGTGGCACTCTGCAATCATTGGGGGACAATGCTGTGGCGCTCTGCAATCATTGGGGTACAATGCTGTGGCACTCTGCAATAATTGGGGGACAATGCTGTGGCACTCTGCAATAATTGGGGGACAATGCTGTGGCACTCTGCAATCATTGGGGGACAATGCTGTGGCACTCTGCAATCATTGGGGGACAATGCTGTGGCGCTCTGCAATCATTGGGGTACAATGCTGTGGCACTCTGCAATAATTGGGGGACAATGCTGTGGCACTCTGCAATAATTGGGGGACAATGCTGTGGCACTCTGCAATCATTGGGGGACAATGCTGGCACTCTGCAATCATTGGGGGACAATGCTGTGGCACTCTGCAATCATTGGGGTACAATGCTGTGGCGCTCTGCAATAATTGGGGGACAATGCTGGCACTCTGCAATCATTGGGGGACAATGTTGTGGCGCTCTGCAATCATTGGGGGACAATGCTGTGGCGCTCTGCAATCATTGGGGGACAATGCTGTGGCACTCTGCAATCATTGGGGGACAATGCTGTGGCACTCTGCAATCATTGGGGGACAATGCTGTGGCGCTCTGCAATCATTGGGGTACAATGCTGGCACTCTGCAATCATTGGGGGACAATGCTGGCACTCTGCAATCATTGGGGGACAATGCTGTGGCACTCTGCAATCATTGGGGGACAATGCTGTGGCACTCTGCAATCATTGGGGGACAAAGCTGTGGCACTCTGCAATCATTGGGGGACAAAGCTGTGGCACTCTGCAATCATTGGGGTACAAAGCTGTGGCACTCTGCAATCATTGGGGTACAATGCTGTGGCACTCTGCAATCATTGGGGGACAATGCTGTGGCGCTCTGCAATCATTGGGGTACAATGCTGTGGCACTCTGCAATCATTGGGGGACAATGCTGTGGCGCTCTGCAATCATTGGGGGACAATGCTGTGGCACTCTGCAATCATTGGGGGACAATGCTGTGGCACTCTGCAATCATTGGGGGACAATGCTGTGGCGCTCTGCAACCATTGGGGGACAATGCTGTGGCGCTCTGCAATCATTGGGGGACAATGCTGTGGCACTCTGCAGTGATTGGGGTACAATACTGTGGCGCTCTGCAGTGATTGGGGACAATGCTGTGGCGCTCTGCAGTGATTGGGAACAATGCTGTGGCGCTCTGCATTGAAAGGGGCTCGCACGCTTAACTCTGCATTGATGGGGGCACGGAACAGTTGCATTGAAGGGGGCACGCACGCTGAACTCTGCATTGTGGGGGCACAGAACAGTGTTTATTGCATTGAAGGGGGCACAGCACAGTGTTTATTGCATTGAAGGGGGCACAGCACATTGTTCATTGCATTGAAGGGGGCACAGCACAGTTGCATTGAAGGGGGCACAGCACAGTTGCATTGAAGGGGGCATGCACGCTGAATTCTGCATTGTGGGGGCACAGCACAGTGTTCATTGCATTGAAGGGGGCACAGCACAGTGTTTATTGCATTGAAGGGGGCACAGCACAGTGTTTATTGCATTGAAGGGGGCACAGCACAGTTGCATTGAAGGGGGCATGCACGCTGAACTCTGCATTGTGGGGGCACAGCACAGTGTTTATTGCATTGAAGGGGGGCACAGCACAGTGTTTATTGCATTGAAGGGGGCATAGCACAGTGTTTATTGCATTGTGGGGGCACAGCACAGTGTTTATTGCATTGAAGGGGGCACAGCACAGTGTTTATTGCATTGAAGGGGGCACAGCACAGTGTTTATTGCATTGAAGGGGGCACAGCACAGTGTTTATTGCATTGAAGGGGGCATGCACGCTGAACTCTGCATTGTTGGGGCACAGCACAGTGTTCATTGCATTGAAGGGGGCACAGAACAGTGTTTATTGCATTGAAGGGGGCACAGCACAGTGTTCATTGCATTGAAGGGGGCACAGCACAGTTGCATTGAAGGGGGCACAGCACAGTGTTCATTGCATTGAAGGGGGCACAGCACAGTTGCATTGAAGGGGGCATGCACGCTGAACTCTGCATTGTTGGGGCACAGCACAGTGTTCATTGCATTGAAGGGGGCACAGAACAGTGTTTATTGCATTGAAGGGGGCACAGCACAGTGTTTATTGCATTGAAGGGGGCACAGCACAGTTGCATTGAAGGGGGCACACACGCTGAACTCTGCATTGTGGGGGCACAGCACAGTGTTTATTGCATTGAAGGGGGCACAGCACATTGTTCATTGCATTGAAGGGGGCACAGCACAGTTGCATTGAAGGGGGCATGCACGCTAACTCTGCATTGTGGGGGCACAGCACAGTGTTCATTGCATTGAAGGGGGCACAGCACAGTGTTTATTGCATTGAAGGGGGCACAGCACAGTGTTTATTGCATTGAAGGGGGCACAGCACATTGTTCATTGCATTGAAGGGGGCACAGCACAGTTGCATTGAAGTGGGCATGCACGCTGAACTCTGCATTGTGGGGGCACAGCACAGTGTTTATTGCATTGAAGGGGGCACAGCACAGTGTTTATTGCATTGAAGGGGGGCATAGCACAGTGTTTATTGCATTGTGGGGGCACAGCACAGTGTTCATTGCATTGAAGGGGGCACAGCACAGTGTTTATTGCATTGAAGGGGGCACAGCACAGTGTTTATTGCATTGAAGGGGGCACAGCACAGTGTTAATTGCATTGAAGGGGGCATATCACAGTGTTAATTGCATTGAAGGGGGCACAGAACAGTGTTTATTGCATTGAAGGGGGCACAGCACAGTGTTTATTGCATTGAAGGGGGCATGCACGCTGAACTCTGCATTGTTGGGGCACAGCACAGTGTTCATTGCATTGAAGGGGGGCACAGCACAGTGTTCATTGCATTGAAGGGGGCACAGAACAGTGTTTATTGCATTGAAGGGGGCACAGAACAGTGTTTATTGCATTGAAGGGGGCACAGCACAGTGTTTATTGCATTGAAGGGGGCATAGCACAGTGTTTATTGCATTGTGGGGGCACAGCACAGTGTTCATTGCATTGAAGGGGGCACAGCACAGTGTTTATTGCATTGAAGGGGGCACAGCACAGTGTTTATTGCATTGAAGGGGGCACAGAACAGTGTTTATTGCATTGAAGGGGGGCACAGCACAGTGTTTATTGCATTGAAGGGGGCACAGCACAGTGTTTATTGCATTGAAGGGGGCACAGCACATTGTTCATTGCATTGAAGGGGACACAGCACAGTTGCATTGAAGGGGGCATGCACGCTAACTCTGCATTGTGGGGGCACAGCACAGTGTTCATTGCATTGAAGGGGGCACAGCACAGTGTTTATTGCATTGAAGGGGGCACAGCACAGTGTTTATTGCACTGAAGGGGGCACAGCACAGTGTTTATTGCATTGAAGGGGGCACAGCACATTGTTCATTACATTGAAGGGGGCACAGCACATTGTTCATTGCATTGAAGGGGGCACAGCACAGTTGCATTGAAGGGGGCATGCACGCTAACTCTGCATTGTGGGGGCACAGCACAGTGTTCATTGCATTGAAGGGGGCACAGCACAGTGTTTATTGCATTGAAGGGGGCACAGCACAGTGTTTATTGCATTGAAGGGGGCACAGCACATTGTTCATTGCATTGAAGGGGGCACAGCACAGTTGCATTGAAGTGGGCATGCACGCTGAACTCTGCATTGTGGGGGCACAGCACAGTGTTTATTGCATTGAAGGGGGCACAGCACAGTGTTTATTGCATTGAAGGGGGGCATAGCACAGTGTTTATTGCATTGTGGGGGCACAGCACAGTGTTCATTGCATTGAAGGGGGCACAGCACAGTGTTTATTGCATTGAAGGGGGCACAGCACAGTGTTTATTGCATTGAAGGGGGCACAGCACAGTGTTAATTGCATTGAAGGGGGCATATCACAGTGTTAATTGCATTGAAGGGGGCACAGAACAGTGTTTATTGCATTGAAGGGGGCACAGCACAGTGTTTATTGCATTGAAGGGGGCATGCACGCTGAACTCTGCATTGTTGGGGCACAGCACAGTGTTCATTGCATTGAAGGGGGGCACAGCACAGTGTTCATTGCATTGAAGGGGGCACAGAACAGTGTTTATTGCATTGAAGGGGGCACAGCACAGTGTTTATTGCATTGAAGGGGGCATAGCACAGTGTTTATTGCATTGAAGGGGGGCACAGCACAGTGTTTATTGCATTGAAGGGGGCACAGCACAGTGTTTATTGCATTGAAGGGGGCACAGCACATTGTTCATTGCATTGAAGGGGGCACAGCACAGTTGCATTGAAGGGGGCATGCACGCTAACTCTGCATTGTGGGGGCACAGCACAGTGTTCATTGCATTGAAGGGGGCACAGCACAGTGTTTATTGCATTGAAGGGGGCACAGCACAGTGTTTATTGCACTGAAGGGGGCACAGCACAGTGTTTATTGCATTGAAGGGGGCACAGCACATTGTTCATTACATTGAAGGGGGCACAGCACATTGTTCATTGCATTGAAGGGGGCACAGCACAGTTGTATTGAAGGGGGCATGCACGCTGAACTCTGCATTGGGGGGGCACAGCACAGTGTTTATTGCATTGAAGGGGGCATAGCACAGTGTTCATTGCATTGAAGGGGGCACAGCACAATGTTCATTGCATTGAAGGGGGCACAGCACAATGTTCATTGCATTGAAGGGGGCACGCACGCTGAACTCTGCATTGAAGGGGGCATGTACACTGGTCTCTGCATTGAAAGGGGGCATGTACGCTGGTCACTGCATTGAAAGGGGGCATATACCATCTCCTGTACCATGACCCGTGACATGCCTATACCATATCTGTGCCATGCCTATACCATCTCCTGTACCATCACTTGTGCCATGCCTGTACCATCACCTATGCCATGCCTATACCATCACCTGTGCCATGCCTATACCATGACTTCAAAGTCACGCAATTTTTTACTGTGTTTTTTGACGCGAAGCAATACCTATTACATTTTTCTTTTTGCGCCCCCCCAAAAATTTTGAGCACCAGCCGCCACTGCTGTGGAAGCACTATTACAGTGATCCTCACTGTCCTTCACCTTGCCTCTCTGACTGTACAAGGTGGAGATTCTGATTTCATCACCCCGCCTCTCCAAGCTGGACTAATGTAACTGCGAAAAAAAAAAAAATAAATAAGTGGAATTCAGCTTTAATATCTGTACACGTTTTAGTCCTACTTGCTGAATTCTGATTTTGTGCAAAAATATGTTTAATGAAAAAATGGTATTGCATAATAGTGGGATTTAATAGAACATTTTTTATTAGCATGAGATCATCTGTGTTGTAATTGTTTAGCTAGAGATATGGTGGAGCCCGGGATCACCATTAGCTGTGTTGGTAAAAGTAACAGTCTTTATTTGGCAAAAAGATAATTAGAAACCGCTTATTTCAACATGAAACAATAAACAAAACCGTTTAGCGCCGGTTCACACTACCGCGACGCTACTTCCCGGGGCGACCTCCGAGATCGTGGTGCGAGCAGCGCGCCGCGACCTCGGAGCGGCAGCCACGGACTTCATAACATTGAAGTCTATGGCGGTCGCCTCCTGGTTGCCCCAAAGAAGCTCCGGACCCTTTTTCTAAGTCGGAGCGACTTGTGTCGCTCCTATTAGAACGGGTCCGCAGCTTCCCTATGGGAGGCGACCTGCGGCGACCTGTGAGGCGACCAGGTCGCCTCACAGGTTGCCTTAGTGTGAATGGGGGCTAATACTCCTGGTACACAAAATAAAGGCTTTAGCTTACTGTCCATGAAACCTGTTCCTTAGGCCCCTTTCACACTTGTGCAACTTGTCCTGCGATTTGCAACTGCAAAGTCGCATGACAAGTCGTACTCCATGATTTTCAATGGATTTTCAACAACTTCAGAGTAGTCCTGGCACTACTTTGGGCCAATTTTAATGCGTTTTGAGGTCCAAAGACATAGGCAGTGCTTCAAGTCCAGTCAAAATCGTGGTAGAATCTTGCGACTTTTGGGTAGCACAAGTGTGAGAGGACCCTTAACAGGGTTTTAAAGGCCACGGCCTGCTTCAAGGGTCCAGAATTCCAGAAATGGCGCAAAGGCACAGTGTCCCAGTATTCAGACAGTCCACAGTCCTCACATAATTGTGTCTTTCCCCACTCACCATCTCTCAGGCACCTGCTGATTGCTTCCTGCCCCTTTCAGCTGGTAAAGGTTCAGTAAAATTTCAGTAAAAAAACACATCAAAAGTTGATTTTAGGGGGCACAAAAATGCAGTAAATTTATAAAATTTTTGGGTAAATATAAAAGCAGAGGTTGCACCGAGTAAATAGATACCCAACATGTCAAACCCTAAATATGTCAGTACACTATATTTTCCATAGGGGACGCTTTAAAAGTCCCCTATAAGTCAATCAGTTTAGCGTTTGGAAGGAGGTCTGGTGCTAGAAATATTGCTCTCATTCCGGCCTGAGCGACAATATGTAATGTGCATTGCAATCAATGTTTTTAGGCGTAGGTGCCCCGTTGCATGCATTTACGTTTGTACCTGTGTATATGTGGTGGTGGGGGTCTCAATTTTTGGGAGGGGGGGATTATATGTACTTAGGTGTAACTTACATTTTTTAAAAAAAAATTTTTCTTCACATAGGGGATATAAAGTTTTTTTTTTTTTTTTTTGGTGACAGGTTCTCTTTAACCACTTAACCACTTGCCGACTGCCTAACGCCGATCTACGTCGGCAGTCAGCCCCTCACAGGCAAAGTGACGTAGGGCTACGTCACTAGCTTGTGAGGGTCTAGGGAGCGAGCGCGCGCCCCCGGAGGCGCGCTCCCGCGTGGTCACGGACCCCCCCGCGCTTGTGACCGGCGGACCCGATGTCCGCCGGTCACTCAGCGATCGGCGGGGGAGAGGGAGAATGTCAGGCAGCTTGTGTAAACAAGCCACCTGTCATTCTCCTTGCTGTTAAGACACTGATCTCTCGGATCTACTATGTAGATCCGTTGATCAGTGTCCATACAGCTCAAGCCCCAGCCAATCACAGTAGAAAGCACGCCCCTAGGGATACACACAGCCCCTCCCTCCCAAATAAAGTTAACCCCTTCACTACCAGTGTATTTTTACAGTAACAGTGCATATATATAGCACTGATTACTGTAGAAATGTCACTGGTAACCCCAAAAGTGTCAAAAATGTCAGTCAAGGGTCCGATCTGTCCGTCCCAATGTCGCAGTACCGCAAAAAAAATCGCAGATCGCCGCCATTACACGTTAAAAAAAAAAACAACAAAAATGACAGAAATCTTTCCCTTTGTTAGTAAACGCGATAACTTTTGCGCAAACCAATCAAAATACGCTTTTTGCGATTTTTTTTACCAAACATACGTAGCATAAAACAAATTGGCCGAAAAAGTAAAAAAATTTTGATTTTTAAATTTTTTTTTTGGGGAATTTCATATAAAAAAATGTGAAAAATATTGCTATTTTTGCAAAATTGACGCTCTTTTTTTGTTTATAGCGCGTGATCAAAAAATCGCACAGGTGATCAAATACCACCAAAAGAAAGCTCTGTTTGTGGGAAAAAAAGGACGCCAAATTCGTTTAGGTACAGCGTCGCACGACCGCGCAATTGTCCGTTAAAGTCACGCAGTGCCGAATCGCAAAATACCCCCTGGTCGGAATGGGGGTAAAATCTTCCGGGGCTTAAGTGGTTAAGGACAGCCCCTCGCAGATATACTGCAGCAGGGCACCCCTCCTGTGTGAACCGACGTACCTGTAAGTCGGCTTGTGCTCTGGGTCTGGGGTGCGCGCCGTCGGCGCGATGTCCGCCGGGACCCGCCGATCATTCGTAGGAGAGGCAGAATGACAGTCTGCCTATGTAAACAAGGCAGACTGCTATGTCAGAAAGGAAGATGGAGATCTTGTGTTTCTGCTAAGCGGAAACACTGATCTCTGTCTTCCTCCAGTTAGGCCACCCCCCACACAGTTAGAAAGCACCCCCTAGGAGCACGCCTAACCCTTTGATCACCCCTGCTGTTAACCCCTTCCCTGCCAGTGTCATTAATACTGTGACAGTGCATTTTTGTTAGCACTGATCACTGTATTGGTGTCACTGGTGCCCAAAAAGTGTCACTTAGTGTCAGATTTGTCTGCCGCAATGTCACAGTCCTGTTAAAAATTACTGATCACCGCAATTACTAGTAAAAAAAATAAAAATTCTATAAATCTATCCCATAGATTGTAGACGTTAACATTTTTGCACAAACCAATCAATATACATTTACTGGGATTTTTTTTTACCAAAAATATGTAACAGAATACTTATTGACTTAAATTGATGAATACATTTGATTTTTTACATTTTTTTTTTTATTGGATGGGTTTTATAGCATAAAGTAAAAAAATATTTTATTTTTTTTCAAACCGGTCGTCTTTTTTTGTTTATAGCGCAAAAAATAAAAACCGCAGACATGATCAAATACCACCAAAAGAAAGCTCTATTTGTGGCAAAAAATGACATACATTTTATTTGGGTACAGCATCGCATGTCCATGCAATTGTCAGTTAAAGTAACGCAGTGCCGTATCGCAAAAAATGGGCTGGTCATTAAGGGGGTAAAACCTTCTGGGGCTGGTTAACGAGACATGCAGGGTCTAAAAGACCCTGCATGTCTCCCCTGTGCTCCACTGAATGTAATGCAATGCACATCGCACCGTATTACATTATTTCCTGTCCATGATGGTCGGGGGAATCTGTTAACTGGGAACGGAAATTACATCACGCGTGTGTCCACTCTCCTCCCTCCCCTCTACCCGGCTGCAGATGGGCAAGCAGAGCTCGGGATACATGGCGGGTGTGGGGAGCATTTGGACAGCAGCCTAGGCGCCAATTCAAAACTTCTGGTTGCAATAGCGACCTGGGGTTTGTCGAGACCTGATCTATTGCCTAAAATGACAGGATTTATTGAGTAATCCTTATAAACCATTTATTTGCATTAGTCTAGCATAAGATAGGAGTGTTTTGAGAGCACTAGGTTCAGTACCCTGAAGTGTCAGATCATGACAAAATGAGCAATTCAGTACACATGAGCAAATTTGGCAACAATTCTTAAAGGATAATAATTTAAGAAAGTCCTTTATGCTGAGGAGTCCATATGCTACTGGGAGAGAACCTAAAGGTGGAAATTAAAGAAAATGGTTAATGACGAAGCTCCAATCTGCAAAGCTGATCTGGCAACTGCAATAAGAGAAAGTTGGAGCCGGATTGATGAAGAATAATGTTTGTCTATTGTTAAATCAACGACCCAGAGAATTAAGATGTTACAAAAGCCAGAGATTGTGCAACACCGTACAGGTGCATCTCAGAAAATTAAAATATCAAAAAGTTAATTTGTTTTAGTAATTCAATTCAAAAAGTTAAACCCCTATATTTTATATAGATGCATTGGCTTACTGAAAAGTCTGTCCATGTACACTATAGTATGCACTCAATACTTGGTCGGGGCTCCTTTTGTATGAATTACTGCATCAATGCTGCGTAGCATGGAGGCAAGCAACCTGTGGTGGTGTTATGGAAGCCCTGGTTTCTTTGATAGTGGCTTTCATCTCATCTGTTTTGTTGGGTCTGGTGTTCCTCATCTTCCTTCATATTGATAAATCCCCCACAGATTCTCTATGGGGTTTAGGTCAGGCGAGTTTGCTGGCCAGTCAAGCACAGTGATACCATGATCATTAAACCAGGTATTGGTACTTTTGAGGGTGTACTTTTTTGTCAGATGAGCTCCAGTTGTTCCTGGTTGTGCTCCAGTTTTAGCTACGTTTTAGCCTTTGGGAAGTATGTTTATTGCTGTGTTCTTCCCACCCCTCATGTTGACACTGCTTTTGGGACACTGCTCTGATGTTCATTGGCGGACACAGCACCCACCCCTCTAATTAGTTGGGTTATATGTTCTTCTGACACTGCTTGTTACAAAACTGAAGACGTATAGCAGGAAGTGGGAGTATACCCCCTGGGACTGCTCTATAGGAGTAGTCAAACTTTTTTCCACTTAGTGTCCTACTGCTGTAGAGGGCAGCATAACTCAAGGGTCAAGAAGATATGGAGCTGTGTCCGTCAATGAACATCAGAGAAAAAGATTTTACGGTAAGACAAAAATCCAGTTTTTTTTAATTGGTCTTATGTAATATTCAAATTTTCTGAGATACTGAATTTTGGGTTTTCACAAGCTGTAAGCCATAATCCTCAAAATTAAAAGAAAGGAAATGCTTGAAATATATCACTCTGTGTGTAACTCATCTAAATAAAATGAGTTTTACCTTTTGAATTGAATTACTGAAAAAAATTAACTTTTTGATGATATTCTAATTTTATTTGACGGACCTGTATTAGCGGTGTACTGTAGTGTATGTCTGCATAAACAGTTGCAATTGACTACAGTTTTTTTTTTTTTTTTATTTCTTTTATTTATTTCTTTAAGTGTTTCTTAAAGCCAGAAGGTTGGAATGTAAAATGAAAATGGTTTTAAGACATGTCTGTGATTATTTTTTTTTCCTACACAATTAAACAACTAAAAGAACATTTTCCAAGAGTGAGTACTTTTTGCCAGGGGTTGGAGGTCACTGTGTTGGCAGCCAGCTGTCAGAGTAGAAGGAGACTCTGTAATCAGTGGGAAGAGAGGAGAAAAGAGCAGCGCCAATCTGAGTGTAGCAATTAAAAACAAACCGGTTTATTGAGTGGTAATAAACTCACATGGTAGAAGTAAAAAGGCATCAGGATGCTTGGCGAAGGAGCGCGCGTGCTCTGAATGTGTGCACTAACAAGCACAGATGACGATGTGACCACCTGCCCTGCAGATCTCCTCCAGCCTCAGAGCCCTGGATGCCACCGGTAAGGCCGGGACTGGCGATCACGTACAACACAGACCGACAGTCTGGCTTACTAAAAAAAAAAAAAAAAATTTTTTTACTTCTACCACTATGCAAGTTTATTACCACTCACCAATAAACCGGTTTGTTTTTAAATGCTACACTCAGATTAGCACGCTGTTTTCTCCAGTCTAGCATAAGAGAGTTTTTTTTTTATTTCTGTACATGTATAACATTTTGAAGGGGTTTTGCATGTGATGAAGTTTTGGAAATTATTGAAGAATGCTACAGTGAAGGTTACACATATTTGGAGAATCTTATTAAAAGTTAACTTGTAAAGCATATAGGAAATATTGAAGCAAGCTACAAAAATAAAGCCCTGGACAACTGCTTTTGAAATCATTGCTAACATAGCTGTGGTGTAACTGTGAAAGTCTTTCCTGCAGTGTTATGTCATGTATCCCAGTCCATTAATGAAGATCCTAGTAACATTTTCAAACACTGACATTCCCAGTGATTGTGGAATAGAGAAGCAATATATGGCCTGGCCTTGTATAAGAGGTAACGATTCACATTTGAGAACCTCAACTTTATAGGGCCTTTCTTGCCTTCTTCAAACCAGCTTTGTTTCAAATACAGTAGGTGTTGCGATGCTCTATGACCATTAAAAGATCAAATACAGCAATACTTTTCACATTTTTTTTTTTTACTAGATAAATTAAATCCAATAGACACTGGCAAATTCTTTTTCATTGGGCAGATTGGTTTGAAGCTGACTTAGGCATCCACAGTCATTGCTAAATGCAATCGAACTCCTCAAATCAATGTGACTGATGTTTAGTGGCAGAGATAAGGCATCTGCCAAACCTGTATTTCTTTATTTGTACATCACAGATACACAGGATTTCATATGTATGACTGCTTAATGCTGCCACTTTCAGACCAATGGACATTGGCCAAAAAAGCAGGAATAAGCCAGACCTAACCCCTCCTAGCTCAGATAACCCTCAGTTCTTAGTTATGTGATGTTTGTGCCTCTTGTTCTCTCTGAAGATCTCTCTTTTGAATTCTGTTCCAATGACTTCTAGCCTGTTTCCTAAACCCCTTCGTGGGCAGTGGTGGACTTTATATAGATCAGTCACTATGGCCATAAGGCCAAGAGAGGACCATACCCTGCAAAAAAGTGATAGCAGCATGTAATGTCTGCCAGTTGGAGCTGGATTATGTGGACAGTGACCTCTTCAGAGTGCAATGTACCCAATGACCTCTGGCAGGGTGCTATAGAGATCCAGGGCAGTGATCCATGGAAAGGATCCAGGGGAGTCAAGTCCTTGAGGGTCCTGTAAGGCATGCCCTCCATGATGGGTGAAGACTGGACCTGCTGGTCCTCCAGCTATGGACATAGCAAGTGCCTTTGCTTATAGTGGAATTCAGAATTCGGGCAGAGAGGTGAAAGGGGGGGGGGGCGCAATTGGACAGGCTCCCAAATCCCTAATCAAGTAGAGGGGACCCCCTTAAAAAGTTTGCCCTGCAATTTCTCCCCAAAGGATAATTTTAACTCTGAAACCTTGACCTTTATCTGGTGTTTCAGCAGCACAGACTTCCATGTTTTTTATTTCAAGGGAAGCTTAGGGGTTTTATTTTGGAATGTCTGAGACACAAACATGCATGCTTTCCTTTCCCTTTTTCCCTTTTTGATCCTCTGAAAACAAGTTCTTCCTGGAGGATTCTTAATGTCCAGGGCTATCTCAGACACAGAAGACCGTGGTGGGCCAGATGTGGCACGCGCTAACCCTAACTTACGCTGTCGGAATCCTTCCCCCAAAGTGACTGGTTTTGGTTTCTGGTGACTGCCAAAAATTCAGTCCTTTCCTGAGAACCCTCGCTTACAAGAGGCGAAGTTTGCTGATTGAGAAAAAAGAATATACCTGTGCTCAAATCTCAAAAGCTTGTATATGTATTTAAATGATCAGGTGCTAAAGGGGTGTGACCACATAGTAACACTACAAATTCTGAATGGACCCTCTACACACTGCTATTCACCCTTTCCAGCAAACTATGCAATGAAAAACAGGGATTTTTAGTTCACACAAATTGCAATAAATGCTTTAGCCAGCCAACTGCATTAACGTTTGCCGATTAAGCTCACCTGGAGAAGGTATTTTCACTTTGAAGCTCTCCAGTACATCATAAAGGTGGAATTCTACAAGAAATGGGGTTCTCTTGCTGTTGACCTAGCTTTTTCTGACTTAAATAGGACCTGACAGTTCCAGTGGATGAGGTTCCAGTCTAATAAGACACCATAGATAGGATGTTATAGGCCTTCTTTAAAGACCTCTTCTTCCTGGTTGGAGCGGCTCTGCAGATGCCGTTGGCAGTAGTAGATGCTTGTTAGAAGCTTGTGCTCCATTCAAGAGAATCAGACCCAGAAGATCCTGCCATTTGCCAGATCCTGGAAGATTTATTTTATTTTTTGAGAGTTTTTGGTTTCTCACTGAAGGCCTAGGAAAACTGCATAGGTCAGCTTTCACGGATGGGCACTATAGCTGTTCACATGAGAAGGATCCTATGGCTTAAGTGTTGGTCATTGGAACTTCTTTGCAAGAAGCAAACTGATAAGATTGAGAAGCTGCTCTCAGAGTTATAACACTTGTTTGAACCATTGAACCATTGGGTTATATGGACAAGCTTTTTACCAGTATCCAATCACCTGAAGGTAGCAATCCAATAACATATGATATAAGCATACCAGTTATGTGTCTTTTACTCTACTCCAAAATAAGGAAATTACAGGTACATCAAAATTCCTATTTTTTGGATCGGTAAATTTCCCTTTTATCTGTTTTTTAACAATAACTTGCCTATGAGCTGTAAAAATGGCCAGAATTTACTAACATGACTTACCTTTATGGACTTCAATGTGATTTACTGTTAGATTCAGGTTCTTCCACTTTAAACCAGGATTCACCAGTCCCCCAGCAAATCAAACTTGTGCATATTCACTCATTACTGCTGTTCAATATCCAGTTAGATATCTGTAAGAGTTAATTAGCAGTACAGAAGTAAAAAAGCCTCTCTTGGTTAGTCTTTTTAGTATAGTTTCACTTTGAGAGTACATGCTTTATTATACTGAACAAAATGATAAAAGCACTTGTTTTTTGCCCCCATTTTTCATGAGTTGAACTTAAAGATCTAAAATAACTGGGATTCCTCCGTGAAGAGAACACCTCTCCAAAGTGCCAGACGATGCCCCCACCACCATACTTCACAGTTGGGATGAGGTTTTGATGTTGGTGTGCTGTGCCTCTTTTTCGCCACACATAGTGTTGTGTGTTTCTTCCAAACAACTCAACTTTGATTTTATCTGTCCACAGAATATTTTCCCAGTACTGCTGTGGAACATCCAGGTGCTCTTGTGCAAACTGTAAAGGTGCAGCAATGTTTTGTTTGGACAGCAGTGGCTTCCTCTGTGGTATCCTCTCATGAAATCCATTCTTGTTTAGTGTTTTACGTATTGTAGATTCGCTAACAGGGAAGTTGGCATTTGCCAGTGACTTTTGTAAGTCTTTAGCTGACACTCTAGGATTCTTCTTCACCCCATTGAGCAGTCTGTGCTGTGCTCTTGCAGTCTTCTTTACAGGACGGCCACTCCTAGGGAGAGTAGCAGCAGAGCTGAACTTTCTCCATTTATAGACAATTTGTCTTACCGTGGAATGATGAACAGCAAGTCTTTTGGAGATACCTTTATAACCCTTTCCAGCTTTATGAAAGTCAACAATTCTTAATCGTAGGTCTTCTGAGAGCTCTTTTGTGCGAGGCATCATTCATATCATGCAATGCTTCATGTGAAAAGCAAACCCAGAACTGGTGTGTGTGTTTTATAGGGCAGGGCAGCTGTAACCAACACCTCCAATCTCATCTCATTGATTGGACTCCAGTTGGCTGACATCTCACTCCAATTAGCTCTTGGAGATGTCATTAGTCTAGGGGTTCACATACTTTTTCCATCCTGCACTGTGACTGTTTACATGGTGTGTTCAATAAAAACATGGCAACATTTCATTCTTTGTGTGTTATTAGTTTAAGCAGACTGTGATTGTCTATTGTTGTGACTTAGATGATGATCAGATCACATTTTATGACCAATTTGTGCAGAAATCCATATCATTCCAAAGGGTTCACATACTTTTTCTTGCAGCTGTATATACATATACAAAGATATGAGGATGTGAAAAAGTGTCAAGTGCCGTGTCAATAAAATAATAGATACTAAGTAGCAGTGACGTGCAAAATTGATGATCGTGAGTCCATATATTATTATACAGCTCTTACAGTATGCCAGTGGTCTTCACACGTGCTCCCCCCCCCCCCCCGTGTTGACCTCACTCACCAGAAGCCTTTCCCCCTTGTGGGATGTATTCGCATTCACGGTGCTATTGTGGTTGTACACATGCTTCAGATCCAGGGCTGTCCTCCCCTTTGTTCATCTTCCCCTCCAGTTCTCTCACATGCGGAGATAACAGCAGATATACCCCATAGTGTGATATGGTTTTAAAACTTTTTTTTAAATTTAAATTGCATATATTGCACTTACATTGTGGAAAGAAAAATTCAGCATTTAAAATCAGGAAGTCTGGAACCGTATCTGCGTTCCACGGCTTCAGACTGGAAGTGATGCAATGACACTGGAGGCTCCGACCTACGCGTTTCATCACATTGACATCATCAGGAGCGGACTTCCTGATTTTAAATGCTGAATGTTTCTTTCCACAATGTAAGTGCAATATATGCGATTTAAATAAAAGAAATGTTTTCAAACGATAACACACTAGGGGGGTACGTCTGCTGTTATCTTCGCATGTGAGAGATCTGGAGGGGCAGACGCAGGAGAGGACAGCCCTGGATCTGAAGCATGTGTACAGCCACAATAGAGCTGTGAATGCGAATGCAGCCCACAGGGGGAAAGGCTTCTGGTGAGTGAGGTCAACACGGGGGGGGGGGGGGGAGCACGTGTAAAGACCCCCGGCACAGTGTGAGAGCTGTATAATAATATATGGACTCACTAGCATCGATTTTGCAGGTTATTTTAACATTACGTTACATTAATGTTATTTTTGAATCCACATTGCTACTTAGTATTTATTGACATGGCACTTGACACTTTTTGTACATCCTTTTATATCTTTGTGTATATATATATATATATATATATATATATATATATTTTGTTTGGATGAATTGCATAGTCTCTCTGAAAGAAGTTAGCGCACACTTGGCTGCATACTTTTTATAAATTTATGAATTTGTAATTTATTTTAGTAATCACTACATTCAATTTAGTCACTCAGCTAATAACTAGCCGGGCCACACACACCCACTTCCATTAAATCCATTTACATCCCTGACTCTGATAGCAGTAGACTCAGTGGGGGGCAGCAGCTCATTATATATTCTTTGTTCATCACATACAGTGGTCCGTAGCATGGAGTATATTTTCTTATTTTATCATAACGTCTAGTTCACATTTTTGTGGATACAAAGTAGATGCAAATAGTTGCAATACTGCACTCAAAAGTGTGACATTTTTTAACAGCTGTAAATAAGGTGATGGATGGATGGAAATTATTAATTCTATGCAGACAATTATGGAAGTAATAGCATGGTCTTTTCCCCAACATTGGGCGAGTGAAAGCATGATTTTCAGAGCAGCCTGGTGAAAGAATTTGCATGCACCAAGGACTTGTTAGAGAGAATTTCTAGACGTGTTCAAGCTTGGATTGAGATGTGATCTCTGTTTGTTTAGGTTGCTGTAACAATAAAATGGCTTCTAAGATTTTTTTTTTTTTAATGAATGCAATAACACTGCTGCCACCTAGTGTTGAATATCCACAATTGATGATTTTTCCTGTTCTAGTAGAAAATGAATGAATAGACTTATTCAAAATAGTGTTTGGCGCTTAGAGCAGCAACCATAACAACCAAATGGAATTCACTTTTTGCACCATGTTGAATAAGTCCAAACATTTTGGTTTCTTGTGGGTTTATAACAGTAGCCATGATGAATGTGTGACGGCTGTTAATTCATGAGTGTACAGAACACCTCTAAGGTTTAAGATTGTCATTTGCTAAATGTGACTACACACATTGCTTTCTGCTTAACAACCTTTATTTGAATAAAAAAAAAAAAAAAAAACAGCTATGTGGATCCTTATAAGTTCCAGCTACTTTGAACACATTAGAACGTTCTAGTTAAACACCTGAATCTTTCACTTTATTGAAGGAGGTGTGAGTTTTTAATGTACACAGCAAAATTAGGGCCTGTGTTGACTGGCTTGAATGTGCAAATGCAGTGTGTGCTTTTGACACCAGTTGGAGACTTTTCTGGGATTACAGGTGCAGGTATCTTGCATTTGACCTGTTTCATCTGCCTTTACATTCCCATAGACTTATATAGGAAGAGAAACCGTTCTGAAGTGGAAAAAGGTCCATCGATACCGGCCCATTAAATGGAGTTTAAAGTTATCATTAAAAAAAAATTAACAAATATTAAATTGGAAAAAAAATTAACAAATATTAAATTGCAGTGTCCCATACCAGATTATTCTGTATGGAACTAAAAACGGTGAGCTCACTAAAATGAACTACAGTTTTTTAAAATTAGAAATATTGTAGAACTACATTTGAATAGAAACAATTCCACATTCCAAATCTGCAAAAAGTTCTAACTGTCCAACTTTATCCACTAACCTGTATTTTAATGCTTCACAAGTAAATGCTGCACCACATGCTTGAAATTCTGATCATATCTTATATCCTCATTTATATCTTTTTGTTTCTAGGTCCTAATGCCTCAATACATTTGCTTCCAAACTCCAACGCTACATCAAAAAACCATCAAAGAAGCCAATCCCCCCTTCCTATATCTTCACTGCAACCAAACTTACCAGAAGTCAACCAAGGTCCATCCCCCACAGTAAGTGAGCTGTGTATACCTACATGTGTGAAAATGTGTCACTATATTGCGGGCTTATTGCAATTTTCCATATCAGCTACTGCTTCAATTTTTAATACAATCTTCTAACCAGATTTCCTGCTAAAATGCTTAAAGGCTTTATCTCCAGTATAATGAAGAACACATCTTTATATGTATGATCTATCTCTATAATAAATGTCACAGTCCTTCATGCATGATTCAAATTAATTGCTGTGTAATACCAAGAATTGTAAAGAATGGCTATTGCTATATGTTGGTTGTTTGAAACTGTCCACCTGTGTTGTGTTTAAATTCCATTTGATTTCTGGTTTCCCTGTCCCAAACATTAAAGTAAACCTTCCCCAAGAGAAATAAGGAATAATGCTGGTTGCCTGGCTATTAAGCTCATCCTCTTGATTATGGTATTTTAAGACAGAAGGTCTGCTGATCCGGAAAGTCAAAGTGCTATTTGTATACTTATTCTGGGTTACCCACTCAAAGTATTAAAGGAAGAAAATTTGCACATTAGATGTCAGGAATGACAGCTTTCAAATTTCTCACCAGAAATATTTCTTCTAATTCTACTCCTACTGCATTTTCCATATTATAAAATATGTGAAAACTTTCACATGGATGTGAGATCCCCTTGTAATGGTAGCAAGTAGGTACAGTCAAATGCAGATATCTTACCAATGGGTTCTTTATTAGAAATTGGAATCCAACAAAAAGTATAAACCTGAAGTATATTCCCAAAATATAACTGTGTTTTTGGTATGTAGCTCCTCTAAACCCCCACAGTAGCTGTTGATTTTAAAGCAAAATTCAACCCAAAACAAAAATGCAATATATTGCAGCTTACCAGTCCTTAAATGAGATAGCTGCATTTGTTTTCTTATTTTAGGGTACCAGCCAGGATGTGGGTGTCTCTTCTCTTAAAGGAGGAGGAACAGAGACACCTTTGGACAGCAGCATGGTCAATCTGGGGAGAGGGTGCTGGTAGATGCACCAGTAGATTTAGATGGATTGACTAGCAATAAAGCTGATCTCTAGCTAACACTTTTTTAAAAAAAGTTACAATAACATTTTTGTTTTTTCTTTTGGGATAAAGCTTTTACATAAATAAAAAAAGCTGACCACTGTCAATGTTAAATGGTTTGTCTTAGAGCCGGTTCACACTACTCCGACTTGTCTGGCTGTGCAATGGAACCGTTCTAATCAGAGCGACTCAAGTCGCTCCGACTTAGAATAAGGTTCCTGCACTACTTTTGGGCGAAGTCAGAGCGACTTGCATTGACTTCTATTATGAGAAGTCGTTTGCAAGCCGTGATGAAGTCGTGCTGCACGGGCGACTTAAGTCGCCCAAAGTCGGGGCGACTTTGAGTCGTGGTAGTGTGAACCTGCTCTTAACCCATTAATTGTCACTTTTGCTGGACAACTTGGTCTGTTAAAAGAAGGTGAAAAGTAAAAGACTTAAACTGGCCATACAATAGTAGAATTTTGTTCAGAATTTTTTAGTTTTAAGAATGTTCGTTCAAATTTTTAATCATTAGTGGGCTCAAAATGATGCTCATTTTCAAAAGTTCAAAGGAGCAGGATTGAAAAGTTTCTCAAACAAATGAATTTCAAACAGTGCATGTGGTTTTCATATGGTAAAGTCCATTTGTTCCAGAGTAAAAAGTTTAAAGCAACCTACATTTTGAAGTACTTTTGAATTATATTTGTTGAGTCATCGAATGTACTAAGCGTTTTCAAATTTTGCTAATTTTTGTGCAAAAGTTAATTGGAAAATTTACTAATGTATGGCCAACTTCACTGTCCAGATCATTGGGTGAAAATAAAGGGAAAAAACCTAAGGATTCTTTCAAAAGGCATTTGTCCAGGAACAGACCAGTTGAAATAGAGTTGAATCGGACAGGTGCCACCTTTTGTGACACCCATACCTGTTCAGTTTCTGTTTACATGTTGACAATGAACCTGTATTGGATCTGTAGACGGTCGGATGAAAACCCATGTGAAAGGGGTTTAAAGAATGAAAACCAAGGCAGCAACCAAATTTAAGAATCGGTAAGCTGCACTATAGTAAATGTTTTTTGAGTTTAATACTGCTTTAACAGACTCTCTCCTGCCTTCTCAATGGTGGCCTTCTCTGTAGCTGCACCCGACAGTTTCCTAGGCCTCTGCCACAAGCAAGTTTGGAACTCATTCGATTCTTAGAGCTTTGCCACAGGACAGGACAGTCTTTGTATCCCTAGCCTCTTCCACGGGCGAGTTTGGATTCCTACTGAGCCCAGGTTCAGGCCCCTGGGAGAACAAATCTTCCTACACTTCCTGTCAGGATCAGTGTCATTACGTGGGTCACCTGCTGGTGGCACTGTTTCTGGAACTGAGGGGCGCAGTTCCAGGGCCCACCAGCGGGTGTCTCCCAGCAGCTGGACTGTTCTTTTAATTAAGCTGCACCTGAGGACTGCTGAGGGAATATAAGCCCGCCCTTCACTGAGGCTCAGTGCTTCAGTATTTTCTCTGCTAGCCGTGTCCCTGTCTGATCCTGAAACCTGTATCCTGAATGCTGTATTCTGATCCTGTTCCCTGTACCCTGCTTCCTGTACCTGGCTCCCTGCTTTCCTTGTCTCCTGTCCCTGTCCTGTCCTGCTATTGTTTGCTCCATTCTTTTGTATATAGTTTGTTAGGTTCTATTGGGGTTTTGTACTGTTATCATTTATATTTTGTTTACTTGTTTATGGTCACTGGTGTTGGTATTGGAGTGTGTCATTTTGCTTAATAAACTTATTTACATCTTTATCCATCTTGGTCCTGATTCCTTGGTGCAGCCAACTGATCTGATCACCCTTGCTGGATGCCTGCATGTGGTATCCCTGACAGAATACTGAAGCCACTAACGATCAGATCGGTTGCACCTGGGAATTAGGAATTTTCTGGTTGTTGCAAGATGCAGTCAGAGGAGGTCTTTTATTTTTCTTTGCTTGTAACAGAAGACAGGGAATATTGTCGCCAAATTTTGAAAACTTACACTAGCGAGCAGTTGTTGGAATGCATCCGTCTGGCCCACTCGTTTGTTGACCAAGGCAGAGTTTTGTTCAAAGAGATTCAGCCACTTATTCAGCTCTGTGCAGAATTGGCTTTATCTAATACCCCTAAGGGTGGTGATGATTATTCTCCTCCTTTTAGTGTCTCTCAGGTGGTATCTCTTGTGTGGCTCTTGGAAGATGATAAACCCTATTTTATTGAACATTATTCAGTGTATTCTCCAGAGGCCCTGTTGGATTGCATGACTGCTGTATATTCTCTAATCAGACAAGGGGGTTGTAAATTGAGTTTTGTTCAGGCCTTACTGCAAACCTGGTCAGATCTTTCCAATTTAGCATCAGCTAACTCACACCAATCCACTTCTGCCTCTGGACACCAGTTTTCTCAAAGTTTCTCCTCTCCGTTACCCGTAGCAACCACAGCTGCAGTTAGGTATGGTTTGCTTTCCACTGCTTGTTCATATCCTGGCTTAACGAGTTGCACTTTTCCTGCATTTAACCCTGTGAAAACTTCCTCTACTACCCTGTTGCCCATAGCAACCTCTCAGAAATTCTCCTCTGTAACTGTCTCTCCTTTTCCACCATCTCCCAATACTGCCATTTCACTTCCATCTACTTCACAATCTATTCATAGCCCTGCAACCACTAGCAAGATTCCTGTATCTAAACCTAAAAAGAAAAGGAGATTTTTCCCAACACATACAATTATACCTGTTACCCAGCCTGCTGATCCGGTGCCTGTTTCTCAGCCTGCTGTCCCAGTGCCCGCTGTTCTGATGCCCGCTGTTCCAGTGCCCACTGATCTGGTGCCTCCTACGGAGCCTGCTGATCCAGTACCCCCTGAGCTGGTGCCTCCTACTGAGCCTGCTGATCCAGTGCCCACTGATCTGGTGCCTCCTACTGAGCCTGCTGATCCAGTGCCCACTGATCCAGTGCCTCCTACTGAGCCTGCTGATCCAGTGCCTGCTGTTCTGATGCCTGCTGATCCAGTGCCCGCTGATCTGGTGCCTCCTACTGAGCCTGCTGATCCAGTGCCCACTGTTCTGATGCCTGTTGTTCCAGTGCCTGCTGATCCAGTGCCCACTGATCCAGTGCCTCCTACTGAGCCTGCTGATCCAGTGCCCGTTGTTCTGATGCCCGCTGATCCAGTGCCCACTGATCCAGTGCCTCCTACTGAGCCTGCTGATCCAGTGCCTGCTGTTCTGATGCCTGCTGTTCTGGTGCCCGCTGATCCAGTGCCTCCTACTGAGCCTGCTGATCCAGTGCCCACTCATCCGGTGCCTTCTACTGAGCCTGCTGATCCAGTGCCCGCTGTTCTGATGCCTGTTGTTCCAGTGCCCACTGATCGGGTGCCTCCTACTGAGCCTGCTGATCCAGTGCCTGCTGATCCAGTGCCCGCTGATCTGGTGCCTCCTACTGAGCCTGTTGATCCAGTGCCCACTGATCTGGTGCCTCCTACTGAGCCTGCTGATCCAGTGCCCGTTGTTCTGATGCCTGTTGTTCCAGTGCCCGCTGATCCAGTGCCCACTGATCCGGTGCCTCCTACTGAGCCTGCTGATCCAGTGCCCACTGTTCTGATGCCCGCTGATCCAGTGCCCACTGATCCAGTGCCTCCTACTGAGCCTGCTGATCCAGTGCCCACTGTTCTGATGCCTGTTGTTCCAGTGCCCACTGATCCGGTGCCTCCTACTGAGCCTGCTGATCCAGTGCCCGTTGTTCTGATGCCCGCTGATCCAGTGCCCACTGATCCAGTGCCTCCTACTGAGCCTGCTGTTCTGATGCCTGCTGATCCAGTGCCCGCTGATCTGGTGCCTCCTACTGAGCCTTTTGATCCAGTGCCCACTGATCCGGTGCCTCCTACTGAGCCTGCTGATCCAGTGCCCGTTGTCCTGATGCCTGTTGTTCCAGTGCCCGCTGATCCAGTGCCCACTGATCCGGTGCCTCCTACTGAGCCTGCTGATCCAGTGCCCACTGTTCTGATGCCTGCTGTTCCGGTGCCCGCTGATCCAGTGCCTCCTACTGAGCCTGCTGATCCAGTGCCCACTGATCCGGTGCCTTCTACTGAGCCTGCTGATCCAGTGCCCGCTGTTCTGATGCCTGTTGTTCCAGTGCCCGCTGATCCAGTGCCCACTGATCGGGTGCCTCCTACTGAGCCTGCTGATCCAGTGCCCGCTGATCTGGTGCCTCCTACTAAGCCTGCTGATCCAGTGCCCACTGATCTGGTGCCTCCAACTGAGCCTGCTGATCCAGTGCCTGCTGTTCTGATGCCTGCTGTTCCCGTGCCCGCTGATCTGGTGCCTCCTACTGAGCCTGCTGGTCCAGTGCCCGCTGTTCTGGTGCCCGCAGATCCGGTGTCTCTTACTCAGCCCGCTAATCCAGTGCCAGCTGATCCCGTGCCCGCTGTTCTGGTGACCACTACCCAGTCTGCTGACCCAGTGCTTGCTGACCCAGTGCCCGCTGACCCAGTGCCTGCTGTTCCGGTGCCTGCTGATCCGGTGTCTCTTACTCAGCCCACTAATCCGGTGCCAGCTGATCCCGTGCCCGCTGTTCCGGTGACCTCTACCGTGCCTGCTGACCCAGTGCTTGCTGTTCCAGTGCCCGCTGACCCAGTGCTTGCTGATCCAGTGCCCGCTGAGCCACGGTCTGCCGCCCTGTTTGATGTGCCACTGTCTGTTGCCCAGCCTGGTGTGCCACTGCCGGACATCCTGCATGCCGCTGGCGCTCCCCTGCTTTATGTCCAGCTTGCCTTCAGTCCCAGTGTTGGGACATGTGTTGCAATGAGGGCAGGTGTATCCCTAATGTTACGCCTCTTCAGGAACTTGACCTGTGGGGTGCCTAGACGGCTTCCAGACCCTGGTGGTGGGGCGCATGATCAATTGCTGGACTCTGGTGGCACGCCTTCCGGCAAGTTAAAGGCCTTTGGCCTAGAGAGTGCTAGAAGACCCACAGACATGGAGGGGAGACCTTTTTGGATTTTCGGGGTAGAAGCACAATGGAGCGTCCGGAGGCCGCTCCTTAAAGGGGGGGAACTGTCAGGATCAGTGTCATTACGTGGGTCACCTGCTGGTGGCACTGTTTCTGGAACTGAGGGGCGCAGTTCCAGGGCCCACCAGCGGGTGTCTCCCAGCAGCTGGACTGTTCTTTTAATTAAGCTGCACCTGAGGACTGCTGAGGGAATATAAGCCCGCCCTTCACTGAGGCTCAGTGCTTCAGTATTTTCTCTGCTAGCCGTGTCCCTGTCTGATCCTGAAACCTGTATCCTGAATGCTGTATTCTGATCCTGTTCCCTGTACCCTGCTTCCTGTACCTGGCTCCCTGCTTTCCTTGTCTCCTGTCCCTGTCCTGTCCTGCTATTGTTTGCTCCATTCTTTTGTATATAGTTTGTTAGGTTCTATTGGGGTTTTGTACTGTTATCATTTATATTTTGTTTACTTGTTTATGGTCACTGGTGTTGGTATTGGAGTGTGTCATTTTGCTTAATAAACTTATTTACATCTTTATCCATCTTGGTCCTGATTCCTTGGTGCAGCCAACTGATCTGATCACCCTTGCTGGATGCCTGCATGTGGTATCCCTGACACTTCCTCTCCCAGTCAAAGGCCTAGCAGACATGGAGCTTCCACAGTTAAAAAATTTGCAGGCAAAGGCCTGCGTAGAAAGAATTCCTCTAGATCAATGTAGAAGGTCAACACAATATTTATCCTCTCCCCCAGCTCATATCATTGGAATAAACTAAACCTATCTGAAAACACTAGCTCAAAGCAGTGTCCTTACAGGTACTATGACCGAAAAATGAGTTTCTTCTGCATTTTGTGATTTTAGAAAAAGAAAAAGACAGTTGGAAAAAAACAGCGAGAATATGTGCCTCAGAAAAGGTCAGGGGGCTATGCTGTGCTTTTGACTCTCTACAAGAACAGCAAGGTAAGCAAAATGAAATCCAGAACATTTTCAAACTAAGGATCCAGAGCCATACACTATACTTTCATGTACTTTTCATAATAAAGGTTATATTGATAAGGTTATCCAGTTTCTTTATGGGACTCCCAGGGATTGTGGCGGGCTCTTGCGTAACGGAGTAGACCGAGGCCTAATGCCACTCCCATAGGCTGTGTGCCAGATCTTCAATCATCTTGAATACCATACAGATACATTGGATTTGAATGATTTTATTTGATTAAGCCAAAATTCTGTAGCCAAACTCTTTTTCTCTTACGTCCTCCGACAGTCGCCGCCACCTCTAAGTCATCACTGTTGGGTATTGACTTCCTATCCACAGGAATAGTTAGGCATATAGACTTAGTCCAAAGACAAAAGGCATTAGCATAATTAGCATATACACACCCATGGGGGGTGTCCCATCTGGTCAATACCCCCCCCTGCATCACCACTCCCAACTCAGTTTTAATCTGCCTAGCGTCAGGAATAGTCAGGCTTACCTTGTGCTGGGGCTTCAGTCTCCGCCTTCCTAATCTTTTATTTGATTTTCTTTGAAAATATCAGTTTTTTCTCTTACTTTACTAGCTGTTTATTTTGTCAGCTTCTAGTGTTAGTCTTCTCTTCGGATGAAGATGGATCATGCGGTGCTGGGATTCGGACTGGCCGCCCTGGTTCTCCAGAGCAAAAGGGTCAGATGGACCCCCAGCCCGCCATCGAGCGTTCAGCTATGGTTCGCCCTGGCATTACGAACGACCCATCCCTGTTCGCTACAGGGATGCAGCCGTGAGGTGGCTACCTCACAGGACTTGTCTGCGGGGCTGCAGCGTCATGTCCCTGGCTCACGGCACTCCCTGTCAGATGAGGACAGAGGCTTTCCGTGCATAGAGGCTCCCCACGCCATCTGGTACAGGTAAGTACTTCTGTGTGGGGCCTCTGTCTGGGGTGGCAGTCTGTGTTGCTGTGTGTCCCCCATGTCTGTGCCTGTGTGACTCCCTGTGCGATCCCTGTGGGGATCGCTTGTGCAGATACTGTGTGTGCCCGGGGGTCCCTGTCCCTGTGTCACTTAGGTGCATTTTTGGGGGTGCAGACGTTTCTGATGGTGCGGCGACCGCAGCGGCGAATCTTCGCGCGGTCCGCCATCTTTACTATAGGCTTACATGTGTAGCTCCTCTGGGGCGATCCTGCATGTTGTTTTGGCGCCATTCGCCGCCATTTTGTGGGCAGGGGAACGATCGGTCCGGCCGCATGTCGGCGGCCATTTTGGCGTAGCCTCCAATGCATCCCTATGGGGCAGCCATTTTCCCAGGGTCTGGCATATGGTCCAGCCTACTCCAGCAGCGCTTCCTTCCATCAGCAGCAGGACATCAGTAGCAACGCTCTGCGAGCTCTGCAGGTTATCATTCTCAGTTTCCCTCTGTGCTATCGCTTCTAGCTCAGTTTCTTTTCCCCTTTTGGGGGTCTTTTATCACTGTTGCAGTAGCGGTGGGCTGCGCACACCGCAGCGTTTTCTTAAAGGGGACAGTACTTTGTATTGCACTGTAGTTTGTTCTGATAACTTGAGCAATGGATTCTCAGAAAAACAGTTTTCCTCCAGCTTAGTGGGGGGCCCGAGTTCTCCTGTGGCCCCGCTGCGACCCGATCTGGCTGCTGTGGTGGCGACTTTAGTGGCAAATATCGGAATGCTGATGACTGAACGTGCTGCGAGAAAGAGGCCAAGGTTGTCTCTCTTCTGCTCAGATGGGGATATGGCTGCTGCTGCGAGCGTGCCCTTTTCAGGGTCCCGCTCATCCTTGGACCCCCCGGGGTCTGAGGGGGAGGCTGAGATGGAGGGGGTTGATACCTCCTCCCCGGGGTCGCCTGAAGAACGGGTGACCATGGATGAGCTGATTGTGTCTGTAAAGGACACCTTACATTTAGAGGATGAGCCCTGTCCTCCGGGTGTTGTGTTCTCATTTGGGACGCACAGGACCCGCAAGTCTGCGCAGATTTTCCCCTGCCCAGCGGTATTCCATTACACTGTTAATGAAATGTGGCGCACGTTGAAACGTCCATTCCTGGTACCTAGTCGGTTCAAATTGCTTTATCTTTTTGCGCCTGCTACGGAATCACGATGGTGTGTGCCTCCACAGGTAGATCACACTGTGGCTGTGTTGCACAAGGCTACCTTGGCTCCTACTGAGGATACCCCGGTTTTCCGGGATCCCACGGACTGGCGGTTGGAGTCTCTAGCTCGCCATTCCTATACGGTGGCGGGTTCGTTGCTCAAACCCGTTTTCGCGTCTGTTCTGGTGGCTCAGGCGGTGGCTGCTTGGACAAAGATGCTTAGGAGCGATCTCGTGTCTGATAGTGTTCCACCTGCCCGGCTGGATATGGTGGATCAGATCCACCAAGGAGTCATGTACTTGTTTGATGCAGCCTTGAATGAGTTCGCCTCTCTGGTGTCGCGGTGCTTAACCGGCAACTGATATGGCTGAAGAGCTGGTCGGCCGACCAGTCCTCAAGGAAAACTGTTGCTGATTTTCCCTATGCTGGCTCTCGCCTTTTTGGCGAGGCGTTGGACACCCTGGTGAAAGGCGTCACGGGGGGCAAGAGCACTATGCTGCCCCAGAACCCGAAGAACAAGTCTTTTCGAGGCAAGCGGGGTTCTGCGCCTAGATCCAATCAGGGGTCTTTTCGTGCCTTTCGGAACCAATCCAAGGGCAAGCCCTTCAAGGCCCAGGGCAACCAGAAGAAGCCCTGGGCGGGTAAGCAGGAGTCCGGCAATGCCGCCTCGGCGGGTCAATCCACCTCTGCCTGAAGGGGCGCCCTCACCCATTTCAGGAGTGGGGGGACGTTGGCGCGGTTTCCTCCAACCTTGGCTGCTCCGGATATCGGACAGGTGGGTTCAGGAAATCGTTCGATCGGGTTACAAGATCGAAATCCTTTCCCGGCCGGCGGACAGATTCTTTCCCTCCAATCTTCCTCTGCTTCCGGGGCGTCTGCAGGACTTGCATCAAGCGGTGCAGGACCTGCTTGCTCAGGGAGTGATTGGCCCGGTGCCTCTTCAGGACAGGTTTCGGGGGTTTTTATTCGAATCTGTTCGCTGTGCCCAGGAAGGAGGGCAAATGCGTCCTATTCTGGACCTGAAAGCGCTGAACCGCTTCGTGCGTGTTCGGAAGTTTCGAATGGAGTCTCTCCGTTTGGTGGTGGCCTCCTTGAGTCCAGGAGAATTCCTGGCTTCGATAGATCTGAAGGATGCGTACCTGCACATCCCCGCTTTTCGAGGGTCATCAGCGGTACCTTCGGTTTGCTATCGCAGAGGACCACTACCAGTTTGTGGCGTTACCTTTTAGGTCTCGCTTCGGCACCAAGGGTGTTTACCAGAGTGTTGGCGCCGGATCTGGGCCTGCTGAGGGCCCAGGGCATTGCGGTCCTGGGTTACCTGGACGATCTGCTTCTGAGATCACGTACCAGCCAGGGCCTTGTGCACGATCTGTCCATCACGGTACAGACGCTCCAGGAGTTCGGATGGACCATCAGCGTTCAAAAATCGTCGTCTCCATCGCTTCACCTTCCCTACCTGGGAATGGTTCTGGACTCTGCTCAGGCAAAGGTGTTCTTGCCAGAGGACAAGCTCCGGACTTTGCAGGACGAGCTCAGGTCCCTCAGGGACTACCCGTACTCTTCAGTCAGGACCTGTATGCGGGGCCTGGGGTTGATGGTTTCGGCCTTCGAGGCGATACCCTTTGCTCAGTTCCACACGCGGGCTCTCCAGACGGAGTTCCTGGCTGGGTGGGACAGACTGCCTCAGTCCTTGGGTCAGGATGTCTCCTTGAGTCATCAGATCAGATTGGCTCTTCTGTGGTGGCTCCAGTCTCCATCGGTGGCGGAAGGCAAGTCCTTCCGTCCGTTGGTGTGGATGGTGGTTACCACGGACGCCAGCCTATCGGGCTGGGGTGGAGTCCTGGGAAACCTGTCTGCCCAGGGCACTTGGTCGGAGGGGGAGTACTCCCTCCCGATAAATGTGCTGGAGTTACGAATCAAACTGTCTCTTCCAGTGGTCGGACGGTCTCCGGGGCCTGCCTGTCCGCGTACAGACGGACAATGCTACCGCGGTGGCCTACATCAACCACCAGGGGGGCACCAGGGGTGCTCGAGTGGCCCGGGAGGTGACCGACATTCTGTCTTATGGGACTCGAACTTGGTTCTGTCCGTGTTACAGCGTGCTCCCTTTGAAATCATCAGGGAAAAATCGTTGCCTCTGCTGTCGAAAAAGGTTGCTTTTCTGGTGGCGATCACTTCGGCTCGTCGGAGTGTCGGAGCTGGCGGCATTGTCTTGCCGCTCCCCTTACTTGATAATTCACAAGGATAAGGTGGTTTTGCGACCACCCCCATCCTTCCTTCCCTAGGTGATCTCTGAGTTCCACCTTAATGAGGACATTGTCCTGCTTTCGCTTTGTACGAAGCCTATGCATCCTAAGGTGATTACATTGCATTCTTTGGATGTTGTAAGGGCGATCAGGGTTTACCTGTCGTCTACGGAATCCTTTCGGAAGCCAGATTCCCTATTTGTCCTTCCTGAGGGATCTCGGAAGGGCATGGCTGCGTCTGCAGCAACTATTGCCGAATGGATCAGACAGACCATTGAGCAGGCGTATGCCTTGGAGGAACGGGTTCCGCCCTTCCCTGTTACAGCGCACTCTACCAGGTTTTTGAGTGTGTCCTGGGCCTATTGACATCGGGCCTCGGTGGCCCAGGTGTGCAAGGCTGCGACTTGGTCGTCGGTGCACACTTTTTTCAAAATTCTACAAAGTAGATGTTCTAGCATCAGCTGATGCTTCTTTTGGCCGCACAGTTCTCAGTGCGGCAGTGCCATGATGGACCCTTGCATTTTTTTCTGGGTCCCTGGCTGTTGGCATTTGCTTTCCTGGGCTGTTGCTCCTGTTGAGCAGTGTTTTTTTTTCTGTTGCCCAGTTGGTTCTGCATGTAAGGTTCCTTTCTCTGATGTGGGTACTGCGTTGCCTTTTCTACGGTTGCGTCTCCCACCCTCATGTCTATACTGCTTTGGGACATCCCAACAGTGATGACTTAGAGGTGGCGGCGACTGTCGGAGGACGTAAGAGAAAACTGAATTTTTGTAAAATCTTACCTGTAAAATTCCTTTCTCTGAGTCCTCCGACAGTCGCCGCCCCCGCCCCTCTTTTGGGGTTCTTATTACCTACTGCTATGCTACCAATCTGAGTTGAGAGTGGTGATGCAGGGGGGGTATTGACCAGATGGGACAGCCCCCATGGGTGTGTATATGCTAATTATGCTAATGCCTTTTGTCTTTGGACTAAGTCTATATGCCTAGCTATTCCTGCGGATAGGAAGTCAATACCCAACAGTGATGACTTAGAGGTGGCGGCGACTGTCGGAGGACTTGGAGAAAGGAATTTTACAGGTAAGATTTTACAAAAATTCCGTTTTTTTTTTTTTTTTATCTTAGCTGGTTGAGGGAACAAATAGAACTACTAAGGCGCTTTCATTCCCCCGTGGTCATTAAGACAGAAAATTATAAGAAACCCAAACTTTTCAGCTGCAACCTGAAAAGAAGGGGAATTTTGCAATGGGAGTGTCTTCTGGTAACAACTTATAGAATAGATAATGTCTCTGGGACAGGAAGTGAAGGAAAATCATTACACAGACAGCAACAACAACAACAAAAAAAAAGTAATAAAGACAGGAATGATAAGCATTCCCCACTGTATCCAAAATTAAAATATGCTTTTATTAAGATTTTTTTCTTGTTAAGTCTGTTTATTTTTATAAGCAGATACAAATAGACTCTGTGAACATTACAAGACAGGGGTGTCCAACCTTTTGACCTTTCTGGGCCACATTAGAAGAGGGAGAATTGTCTTGGGCACGCACAAAATGCACTAACAATAAAGATAGCCAATGAGCATAAAAAGTTGGGAAGATCGCAAGTTAACATCCACTGATCTAGAAAATATGCCTATCTAACTATTAAAACTTAATTTCTCTTTCGTTCACTGACAGACACATCTCCATGTCTTCAGACCGTTGGGCTTTATGCTGCTCTCTCTTCAGGAGTAGGACTAGGCGGAAACCTTTTTGGTTACGCCACTGGGGCAGTTCCAGAAGGTTTACCATCACATCCTGCTATAGGACTTCAGTTTTTTTCTGCCTAGTCAGGAGTAATGACCTGGCTCTCTGCTGGGATTTGCGGTCCTGGCATTTTTTCCTTTATAAATGGAATTTTTTACTTTTTCTTTATTATATTTTTCCTGTGTGAACTACAATCAACAGCCCGACTGGGCGATACACTGGATATTCTAGATCCTTATGGTCTTCCCAGTCAGGGCTGCGAGCACGACCCAACTATTAGCTCCACGCTAGGTTGGCCGTGACATAGCCCCGCTGGACAGGGGCTGGCCGGCGAGTGCAACACCTTGCGAGGTCGAATAGCCCTGTTCACAACATTAGTCATGATCAGAGTCGCAGTGTACCTCAGGCTGCAGCACCCCCATTCCAAGATGGTGTGGTGAACTGCTGGGAGTAGCGCCCACCTGGTGCCGTCGTATGGTGCGTAGTGTCCCCCCTCGTTTCTTACGGAATTGCTGGGGTGGTCGCGGGCCCTCCCTGGGGATGGTAGGCCCCCTCCTGTGTCCTTCCTCCCCCTCATGCCTTTCCCCCTTTTCCACAGCAGGGTTCCCCCCTGCATAGGTGCCCTCATCTGCCACCTGTCCCCCCCTTAGCCCCTTTTGGGGGGCATGGGTGTATTTGGGTAGGGGGGCTTGCCTGATTTTGGGCCGGAGAGTAGCTGTCAGCCCCACTTTGGGGGTTTCTGTACCTGGGTGCTGGTGTCCCCTCCTGGGGTCTGTTTTTTTCCGTGAGGTCCAGGGTCCCATGCAGCGCTGCGTGGCACTGCCATTTTGTCGTGGATTCTGTATTTCCGGCTTTGGTGGCCATGTTTTTGTTTTCCCCATAGAGATTAAAGGCGGATATTTTCTTGTAGTATGTGTGCAATGATGTGCTGCGGGGGCCTCTAGTGTCAGTGTTGGTGCTTCCTCTTCCTCTTTCCATCACAGTGTGGCAGACTAGCGCTCTCCAGTTTGGGTGGTGAGTCTCTGAGGGTACACTATCCTTCCTCTACTATATTCTGCGCCGCGGGTATGCTGATTCTTGTGGTGCCCCAGCGGTGCGCGTGGGGGGTGGGATCCCCCGTTTTTGGGGGGGGGGGGGAACAAAACTTTTTTCTAGTTTGTGCGCGGCTCAGGTTAACCCATTATTGACCATGGAGCCTCTGGAGCGCGTATCTCCACCCGACCCACTCCTGGAAGCTGCAGGACCCTCTTGGTCTCAGTCTGCCCTGGCAGCCATGATGGCAGCCCTGCAGTCACTAGTTCCAAAAGTAGATATGGCCCTGCAAAGGAGGCCTAGCAAGAAGCGCCCCTCCCCCTGCCTTCACCTGTATCCTCTGCTTCCTCAGATTCTGAGGTGGATCTGGCCGCTGCGGACGAAAGTTAGCCCACTTGGTCTGCGTCCACACATGCTGAGTGCTGTAATAGTGAGGATGAGTCCTCCTCCTCTGCAGCCGCACATGAAAAAGCGTAGGTGGAGGTCCTAATTGTGTTAGTGCGGGAAACTTTAAAATTGGAGGACTCCGCTAATGCTGAGTCAGCGACGCCGGTACAGTTTGGCACCCGCAAATCTTCCTAGGTGACAAAGGTGTCTCCCTTTCTTGCCTATTTTGACACGATTGTCACTAGTCAGTGGGGTTCCCCGAAATGCATGGTTGGAATGCCTAAGCGTTTCGCTAGGAGATATCTCTTTCAGGAGTCTCTTCTGAAGAAACTAACGGTTCCACCGTCGGTGGACTCTCAGGTGTCCAGGCTAAATAAGGCCACACTTTTGCCGGTGGAGGATTCTCCATCCTTTAACCACTTGCCTACTGTGCACTTAAACACCCTTCCCATCCAGGCCAATTTTCAGCTTTCAGCGCTGTCACACTTTGAATGACAATTGCGCGGTCGTGCTACACTGTACCCATTTGAAATTTTTATCATTTTTTTCACACAAATAGAGCTTTCTTTTGGTGGTATTTAATCATCTCTGGGTTTTTTATTTTTTACAAAAAAAAAGAATAAAGACAGAAAATTTTGAAAAAAAAAAAAAGTTTTTCTTATTTTCTGTGAGTAAATTTTGAAAATAAATTTTTCTCCTTCACTGAAGGGCGCTGATGAGGCGGCACTGATGGGCACTGATAGGCTGCACTGATGGGCACTGATGAGGTGGCACTTATGGGCACTGATGAGGTGGCACTTATGGGCACTGATGAGGTGGCACTTATGGGCACTGATGAGGAGGTACTAATATGCCGCAATGATGAGCACTGATAGGCGGCATTGATAGGTGGCACTGATAGGCGGCACTGATAGGTGGCACTGATATGCGGCACTGATAGGCGGCACTGCTGGGCACTGAGAGGTGGCACTGCTGGGCACTGAGGTGGCACTGCTGGGCACTGAGAGGCGGCACTGGCGGGCAGCACTGATGGGCACTGAGAGGCGGCACTGATGGGCACTGGCGGAAGGCACTGATGGACACTGACGGGTGGCACTGATGAGCACTGATGGGCAGAACTGATGAGCACTGATGGGCAGCACCATCAGTGCCCACACTCAGTGCCCATAGTGCTGCCAGTCAGTGCTTATCAGTGCCTAGATGAGCAGGCACTGATGGGCACTGACTGGCAGCACTATGGGCACTGATTGTGGGCATTGATGGGGGACACTGATGGAGGGCACTGTGGGCACTGATGGGGGGGCACTGTGTATGTTTTTTACCTTTTAGTAATCAGGGCACTGGTAATCAGTGCCCTGATTACATGTCTCTTTGTCCCTGGCGCTGTGCAGCTCTCCCTCCTTCCTCACACTGCAGGCTCCGTGTGAGGAAGGAGCGCCGGCGATGAGAGATGATCTCATATGTTTACATATGAGATCATCTCTCATTGGATGATCCGATCACGTGGTGAATGGCCGCTGTGATTGGCCATTCACCACGATCTGTGATCGGCTGTGTCCAAGGGACACGGCCGACACAGATTCTCCCCGCTGCGCGCTCGCGGGAGCGCGCGGGGGGCGTGTCACTGGGAGGCCGTTTTTAAACGGCCTCCCGAAAATTCGAGTCCGCGCTGCAGCCGTATATAGGCTGTAGCGCGGATGGGAACTGGTTAAGGACCCTGTAGTCAAGAGAGCTGAGGCTCTGGTCTGGTACCTTTTCACCGTGGTTAGTTCAATTTTGAGACGTTTGCTATCACCTTGGTATCTCAGACCTTAACGGAATAGGCAAGTATTTTACGCCAGGATCTGGAAGGGAGTCAACACCCTCCTGAGCTGGCAGATCAGTTTATCCAGGGATTACACTAAATTTATGATGCATCCTTGGATGCGGCCCCCTTGGCCGGCAGGTTATCTGTGGTGGCGGTGATCCTTTGCTGCGTGATATGGTTGAAGTACTGGTCGGGCTGACCAGGCTTCAAAAAAGGTGCTGACTGATCTTCCTTTTGTTCGGTGCCTCTATGGAAGAGATCATCAAGGGTCTTACGGAAGGTAAGAGTACATTACTTCCACAGACTGCTAGGGGTAAGAAACCTTGTTGTAAACGTGGTCCTTTCTTCTCGGCTCACAAGCGGCCCTTTCGTCTGTCTGGATCGCAGGAAAAGAGTTTGAGATCCACCCTTAACTTATGCGGGAGGCTCCAACAGACCCTGGAATGGTAAGTCCAAAGTAGGCACTTCTTGTTAAGCAGACAAGCTTTCACCAGCCTGAAGGGGCGCCCTCAACCACATCTGGGGTGGGGGGACGTCTTTGTCTTTTTCCAGATCTGTGGACCTTGCTCATTCAGGACAAATGGGTCCACGAGTTGATTCGGTTCAGTTGCAAGATCGGTCCTTGCCTCCGGAAAGAATCTTTCCCTTCAACTTACGCCTGTCTCACGAGCGACTACAGGACCTCTACGGAGCAGTGCAGGACCTGTTAGCACAAGGAGTTATTGTGCCGGTTCCAGAGTTGAAACGGTTTCAAGGTTTTTATTCAAACCTGTTTACAGTTCCCAGGAAGGAAGGCAAGGTTCTTCCGATCTCAGAACCCCTTTGTGCGGGTTCAGAAATTTCCGACGGAGTCCATCCGCATGGTAGTCACTTTCCTTCATCAAGGAGATCTTCTGGCTTTTATCGATCTCAAGGACGCTTACCTTCATATTCCAATATATGTCGGGCATCAGCGTTTTTCTTCGTTTTGCCGTGAGCGAGGAGCACCGTCAATTTGTGGCGTCACCTTTTGGTCTCGCCTCAGCTCCTTGGGTGTTTACAAAGGTTTTGGCCCCAGTGTTGGCCTTGCTACAGCAGAAGGGGATTGCGGTACTGGGTTACCTGGACGATTTGCTTCTGTATGCAAAGTCTTCCTCGGCTCTACAAGCGGACTTGGACATTACGGTGCGAACTCTACAGGAGTTCGGGTAGACACTGAATTTTCAGAAATCGGGACTAACTCGGTCCACCAAGCTGGACTTCTTGGGTCTGACGTTGGACTCAGCATCAGCCTGGGTGTTTTTTCCTCAGGCGAAACTTCTGAAGCTTCAGGATGCGGTTCGGCTCCTGTTGTCTAACCATCGGTCATTGCTCAGAACTTGTATGCAAGTGCTGGGTCTGAAGGTTTCCACCTTCTAGGCGGTTCCATTTGCCCAGTTCCACACCAGAGAGATTCTGACCAAATGGAACAAGGATCCGCTGTCATTGGACAAACTTATCCTGTTGAGTCGGGGTTCAAGGGAGTCTCTTCTATGGTGGCTCTGCTTCCCGGCCCTGCGTCTGGGAAAATCCTTTCTTCCCCTGTGTTCTTCTGACTGTAATCACCATGGATGCCAGTCTGTCCAGATGGGGAGATGTCTTGGTGTGTGTTCGGCCCAAGGTGTCTGGACTAGGGAGGAGTCCAGGCTGCCGATCAACATCCTGGAAATTCAGACGATCAGACTTTGTCTGTGTCAATGGACGGATCATCTGCAGGGACGCCCTGTGCGGATACAATCGGACAAAGCTACGGCTGTGGCATATGTTAATCATCAGGGAGGCACAAAGAGTGCCCTGGCAGCTCGGGAAGTAGCCGGCATCTTGAGGCGGGCAGAACAATATGTTACGGACCTCTCTGCTGTGCACATTCCAGAGGTAGAGAATTAGCAAGCGGATTATCTCAGTCGGCAGACGTTGGATCCGGGAGAATGTTCTCTTCACCCCAGGTATTTCATCAACTATGTCTTCGGTCGGGGATCCCCGATGTGGACCTGCTGGCCTCCGGTCTCAACAGGAAGGTGCAGAGGTTTGTGTCAAGGTCTCTGGAGCATTTCCTGCATTAAGGTAAAAAATGTTTTACCACTTGTTGTGCACCCCCCAGCTCTTGCCAGGCTGTGGCTCTTTTCTTCCCTCTTCTTAGTTTTACACTACTTGCTATGGGGCACATGCAGGAGAGGAGGAGCAGACAGCCCCAGCGGGAAACTCCAGAAGAGGAGGTAAGGTGCCACTCTGTGCAATGGTAATGGCATGTCTAAACCTCTTATTTTAACTAAAAAAAGGCTTTACAATCATTTTAACCACCTTCTTTTTCTGGATCATTTTATTTTCAAATTCTTATATCTGCTCCTCACTGTTTTCTAATGCCACAAATAGTAGCATTGAAATTGGATTTGCACAAGCTCGGTAAACCTTAGGAGCTGCCCCTGAACCCCTCACTATGGGGATGGCTTGTAATGTTGCATCGGGTGCTGGATCCTGCATGGGTGCTCACAGCTGCGGGGTGGTATACAGTTCCTGAGTTTTGGTCCATCCCTATGGAACCCAGTCCCTGAAAACCTCTTCAGGGAATATGTCCACCGTGATAGGTGAAGCCTGGACTTTAAATATAGTCCAGTGTTGTGCACAGCTATGACAGGGTCACCCTCTTTGCTTCTAAATGTTAGTTAAAAACCAGGGCAATATTCGTGTTTAATCGCAGCTTACTGGACTAGGGCAATGCACCAACCAACATGACCCTGTTTTCCAAGATTGTGCTTTAACAGACCAATTACAGCAACTACCTTCCACTCTGCTCTTTTGTGTGGATGCCCTAAATTCCTAGAACATATTATGAGACAGATTTCCAGAAAGGCTATTATCTCTATTCACATGTACAGTTGTGGCTTAAAGCCTGGACAGCTAAGGCTTCCTGTAAAAAGTGCCTCACACATATGCTTTTTAAGGGAAAACCTATATTTGGAGATGCACGTGATCAATTCATCAAAGGTGTCACAAGAGGGAGGTTTTACTCCAACAGCGGAAGCTCACGAAACCCCCCCTCCCCAGGTTCCTCTACCTTCTCAAAACATAGAGCACATGTCTGCTCTACTCAGGCTTCAACTTCAAAACCTAAGTTCAGCCATTTTTGTTCTGCTTCCTCAAAGCCCTCTTCTCAGTGAAGGGGCACCCTCACTCCTAAGAGTTAGGAGCTTATGTTATACTTTGTCCGTCTCTAGGTCACAGACATCCTGAACCTGTGGATTAAATTGGTGGTTTCAAAGAGGTACAAATTATAGTTCAGATCTCTACCCTGTCACCGGTTTCTTCTCTCAAATCAGCCAAAAACAGCCCAAGGACAGTCAGATTTACAGAGTGTCCTAAACTATCTCTTGTTCCAGGAAGTGGTTGTGCCAGTATTTCAACAAGACAAATCCATAGGATTCTATTTAAACATGTTTATAGTACCAAAGCACAACAGTGGTATTCATTCTTTTCTGGACTTAAAATCTTTCAACAAATACCTACCTTCAAATTCCAAAATTTTGGCATTTTGATCCGCAAGGTCAGTAACTTGACTCTCTGAGACAAGGGAAATACATAATATATGTAAAAATCTAATATGTGTATCTACTTGTTCCCAATTATCCACTTCATCAATACTTTCTGGGTTTTACAGTGCCGTACAATCAGTTTTTAGCTTGTCAACCCTATCCTTTAGCTTATACTCTGCTATTCACAAAGGTCCTAGCCCCTTTTCTTGCCCTTCTTGGGAACTTAGGGAATCCAGGTCACAGGCTGTCTAGATGACCTTCTGAAGGACGTATTTCCCATCCAGCTGTCAACAAATCACCACAGGACAATTCAGATTCTCCAGACTTTAGGTTGGATGATCAGCCTTCTTTTTGCCTGAAATACTTGGGTCTGGTCCTGGAATGGTTTTACTTCCAAAAAAATAATTCTTTCTCTGAGTCCACAGTCGAGAACTGAGTTCAAAGTGACATCCCACAATAAGATTCTCGATGAGAGTTCTAGGCCTTTTGTCAGCCTACTTTTGAGGCTGTTTGTTATCTCAATATCTACGATCTCAAGGCCCTTTATTTCATCATGCAACAAAATCTCTTTCTTTAACAGCATGGCTGTTGAAGGGCAGGTCTTAGAAAGATAGAGGGGTCTCTGAGTCTTTTTTTTCTCGTTACTTGCTAAAAGCAAGAAAAGCCACTTCCAGGAAGATTTGCTATTGTACCTGGAAGTCCTTCTTTATCTGGTGTGAACACAGGCACTTAAATTCCACAGAGGCGAGTGAGTAAGGTCTTAACCAGAACATGGCCGAAAAACATTTTGAAAGAACAGGTTTTGGCCTTGTCCATCTACCTTGCAAAAACTGTTCTTAAAGGTCTACCTCACAATAAGTACCCCCTGTGCTTCCTTGGAACCTCACCTTGGTTCTGTCTGCCCTGCAGAAACCACCCTTTGAACCCAACCAGGATATTCCCTTAGAAGATCTCTCCTGCAAAGTAGCTTTTTTGGTTGCTGTCATGTCTGTCAGATTTGTCTCTGAGCCCTCTCCTGTAAAGAGTCGTTCCTTATATTTCATATAGACAAGGTTGTCTTACTGCCAAGACTTCCTTTCTTCTTAAGGGTGGTATCAGTATACCACCTCAATGAGGAGAAATATTCCCTGCTCCAAAGAATCTTAAGGAAAACTTTCTTCATTGCCTGGACATTGTCAGAGCCATTAGAGTCTATCTCAAAGCTATAACTTTGATCAGACAGATGAATTCCCTGTTTTTCCTGTTCTAAGGACCTTTCAATGAACACCCTAATTCCATCATCGCAAGATTGGTGGGAAATCTGATTGCTAGAGCGACCAGGGCCTCATTGTTCCAGCTCAATTCAGCTGAGAGGATACGGAACTGGAGAGCATATTGTCCCACTGAACAGGATTCTTGGCGGAGAAGTAAAAGAGCACTTGCCGCTGAAGAAACCCGAGCCGGTTCCTCGAAGATGTTACGAAAGAGGTTCAAGAAGTCGGGCAGGTTGGAAACTACCAGATCATTCTTCTCCCATAGGGGGGCAGCCCAGGCTAGAGCTTCACCGGAAAGGAGGGACATAATATAGGCTACCTTTACCCGATCTGACCGGAAGTTTTGCGGCTGAAGCTCAAAATGAATGGTGCATTGGCTAAGAAACCCCCTGCAGGCCTTGGAGTCTCCATAAAAAGGGATTGGAGGAGGTAGTTGCAGCGAATGCGAATCTGCAACAGGCGCGACAGGCCCAACCACTGGTTGCTCTTGGGGTTGCGGATTCGGGGTTCCTAACGAGTTCTGAAGCTGTTCAAAGCGGGAAGCCTGATCCTGTAGGAATCCCATCACCTGAGTCTGATTAGCTTCCTGCGTTTCGAGTCTGCGAACTAAGCCCTGTAATAAATCGTCTGGAGGGATCGGCACGTCAGCCGGGTTCATGGCTGTTCAAACTGTCAGGTCACCTGTGGCCAGGTGACAACTGCACCCTGTTGGAGGTAGGGGTGCAGCGCAAGGTAGTGAACCCGATAGCTGACTGCTTCGGATGGACCGGAACGTGAGCCTAAGATTCCCCAGGGCGTGGAGTCTAAGACCCAGCAGGTGTTCACCAGAGCCTCTAGTGGTGAGGATGGACTTGGCTGCAGCTGAGCCCAGGTCGCGGCCCCTGGGGTCCCCCGGGTCACGCTCCGTAGGGAGAGAGGGGAAGCAGCCATTCAGGACACACAGAATGGTGATGGGTAAGCCGAGGTCGGGGCAACAGGCAGACGAGGGTAACCAAGGGTCAGGTTGAAGGTCAGGGTAACAGGCAAACAGGAATAGTCAGAGACGAGCCACAGTCGGTACACAGAAAGATAGATCAAGCACATGGCAGACAGGAAGACAACTAACAAGCACTGTTGAACAGCAAAGCAGACCTGCAGTGCACTGGTTAATATAGACTTCCTGTGATGGCCTGGGGTGGGGCCGAACAGGAAAGAGAGATGATAAAAAGGAACCAGAAAGGGAATCTGGCCTCTAATGCAGACATGAAGGAACAGGTAAGCTGCCAAACGATATTGCAAGTTCATGACAGTACGCTAGTCCTCCAACGTTGAGGAAAGGAGAGATAACCAATTGGAAGCAATACATTTACATGCTAAGAATAGCAATCTGGCAATCTATTTTACAGTATGAATTCTTCTTCATCTCAGTATCCTAGCACACAGGTAAGTGGATCGTTATTCAGTTTTACTTGCAATGACTTGTTATTGGTTTCAATAATGAGTTGCCAGTAGTGGACTAGCTTAGGGCAACGCCAAAACATACAGTATCTCACAAAGGTGAGTACACCCCTCACATTTTTGTAAATATTTTATTATATCTTTTCATGTGACAGCACTGAAGAAATTACACTTTGCTACAATGTAAAGTAGTGAGTGAACAGCTGGTATATCAGTGTAAATTTGTTGTCCCCGCAAAATACTCAACACACAGCCATTCATGTCTAAACCATTGGCAACAAAAGTGAATACACCCCTAAGTGAAAATGTCCAAATTGGGCCCAATTAGCCATTTTCCCTACCCGGTGTCATGTGACTCGTTAGTTAGCTGCTCTATTTCCTCCACAATACACCCGTGGTTATACCCCTTTAAAATATTTTGAGTGGTATATTCCATATTTCCCTCGCTAGAGTCAGGCTGGAGCAATTCCAGAGGTCTAAGGATACTGGGGGCCTAGCTTTCCGAACCCCTGGCTATACTATCTGGCAGCCCAGCTGCAGCAGCTGCTAAATAGCATGAACGATGTATCCGCAGAGGGGGAAACTCACACTGATTCCACATTAGCTGTGACGTTACACTGTGTAGAAGCTCAGACTCTCCCGGAATCCCTTGAGGCCCAACTCTTCCTAAAGTCCAACAAAAGGTACCCAACGTATAAGCAACTACATAAGATTTGGTTTGAAGCAAAACAACTACAAAGAGTGTCAGGATTTACTAGTTACAGCCCCATCTGGAATAACAATGCTTACCCAGAACTGGCAAAGCTGCAGTGTGCAGCCCGGTGGCCAACATATGGTGTTACTCACCTCCATCACATTTTAAGCAATGGCAGGTTGCTCCCATTTGCCCAGATGCAAGCCAGATATGGATTGTCAAACAAAATGTACATCCCCTACCTTCAATTGCAGCACGCCTTTAAAGCGCAAGCATCCTTAGAGAAGGCGGTGTTTTCTCCCACTCCTCTTTTCAATATGATGCAGCAATCCACATCCACTAAAGGGTGCTCCAGGTGCTATGCAATGCTGCTTCCAGAGCACCTGGAGAATTTTCTCAACACGGCTATGGAAAAATGGGTGGAGGTTGCGGGTGATATAGATGGGGATCAGTGGTTGGAGGCCCTGGAATGTGTCCACGGATGTTCTTTGACTGTCCCAACTGTATATATTATTGCAGGTTCATCATACCCCACTTAAATTGTTTACTCTTGGACTCCGCCCAGATCTATTGTGTATGAGATGCAAGGGAGCTAAGGGGGACCTGATACATCTCCTTTGGCAGTGCCCAAAGTTGCATCACTTTTGGACTGGCATAATAAACACCATTAACAATACTTTTCAACTAACCAGCTCTTTTGACCCTAAACCTTGCTTATTGGGTATACTGGATAAGATTATAACGGACATATATGTCAGAGAGGCGGTGTCCAGAGCACTGTTCCGAGCTCAAAAGCTGATCTTGCAACATTGAATCTCTCAAACCTCTCCAACTTTAGAGATGTGGTTAGCCAACATTGGGATTTACTTTTGAGATATGAGCGCTTGATATATCAGCATAGGTAACCTGACCCTGTTCAATAAGATCTGGGGATGCTGGCAAGCTACCCCTGGCTTGGCTCCATTGGACCTAATTCTTCATAGGCTATTAACTTAAAGTTGGAACTCAATCGTACTGTTTGTCCCCTTGGAGCGAGTTTAATTTAAAGTACTGGTGAAGAGATATGATGAGAATGTCTTATTAAACCATACCTAGGGATGCTTACACTGTGAGAATATAACGACTAATGACTCAGGTTCAATTGGTTTTATAAACCTGCTTTGTCTGTGTACAAGAACATTATCCTACTTTGTATACTGAAAAAGTATTGTATGATGTAATACTCCTGAATGTGCATTGTTTATTTAACTGTCTAAAGTTGTTAAACTTTATTCTGGTTTAAAAAAAAAAAAAAAGTTGATAGAGGAATTGCACCCCTTAACAATACCAATGATCAAAACCATGTAGTTTATCTAACTCCACAAAACGTCTGCCCTCCCATATAGCGGTATAGGGAGATACACCCTTAGGTCCCATACCTTTTTCATCAATGTTATTGTGGGATATCGTAAGGAGTCCCTGAGCCCACCGGCTTCTAGTTGAGCCAGGAAATGGTATTTAGCATCTTGGGAGAGCAGTATCGCTTGATTAGGTTCAATCATATTTTTAATTCCTCGCCCTGCAAAGTGCTAAAGGTGCGCAGCAACAAAATATAATTTTGCATGAGGGACAGCAAGACCTCCGCTGTCTTTAGGCAATTGCAATATGGACATACAAATTCTGGGTTTGCTACCCTTCCAGATGAGATTAAGAAAAAGGGAAACTGTCCATTTAAACCATATATGTGGGATCCACATCAGGGGGTTGTGCAATGTATAATAACTGAGACTTTTGATAAGATTTGTTTTCCCCACCACTGAGAGAGGCAATTTAGACTAAGCCTTGCTTTTAAACTTAAACTTATCAAGGAGGGGTTGTAAGTCATAACGAAGATAATCTAACACTCTATGGTGAACCCATACCCCCCAGGTATTTAAATTAATCCAGTACTTTAATTTGCTGTGCGCATTGGGGAAGCATCAGTTGTTAGGCGTCCAGTGGCAGGAGAACAGATTTGTCCCAATTTATGACAAAACCGGAGAGAGAGCTATAAGGGACATAAGGGATGACAGAGAGCCTGTAGTGTCTTCCAAATACTACAGCACATCAACAGCATAAAGAGATATCTTATCTTCTCTCTCTCCCCTTTGGTACCCCAAAATAGAGGCAGACAGACAAGCGGCCGCTGCAAGCGGCTCAATGGCTTAAAATCCTATTTTGGTCCATAAGGGCTGTACAGGGCATGAAGTGGTTAAAGTTCACCTTTTGTAAAATAAATAAATGCACATTTTTTTTCCGTTTCATATTTTTCTTTCTAAGGAGACTGTAGAGCATTGCGCTCGCTATCAGTAGATCTCAAGTACAAAGCCAGGATCTTGCCGACTTTCAGGATAGCTGTATGCCTGTATCTCTCATAGAGTCAGGCAGTTACTTGGGAGCAGGAAGATCAATGAACTACGAGAGTGCTCACAAGCATCCCTTTCCAGTTCATTGAGAACTACAATCCGTCAGCAGCAATGGATGACGGTACTTGTAGTCTATTCATTCACATCTGTTGCTCGCTCCAGAGATGGGGCATAGGCATTATGAACTCTGGGACTTGTAGTGTGCATAGATAAATGCACACAACCGCAGCTAATGCACACTCTTTGTTTCAAACAGAAATGAGAGGGGAAAGGAGAGGTTTTTGACAACATAAGCCAGAAAAACGCAGTAAGGAACAATTTTGTGGAAAATAGATTTTGTAGCCAATAAGTAGTGGATGTGTATGGATTATTTTTAAAGTATAAGGTTATTCTTTAGTGTCACTTCAAATGATGCAGAATCCATGGATGATTATATTGTACATTGAGTAAAAAGTCACCAAAGTGAGAGTAAATGTAACTCGAGCTCTTGTTACAGAATCCTAATTCCAAAGGTTATATGACCAAGGCGGAACTGCAAAGAGAAGCTCAATTGCTGTGTGACAAATCATTTACTCTGGTAAGATTACCTTCATTTTCTTATACTCATGATATTTCCTGCCACAAATCATTATAAAATAACTCCTAACTGGCTCATATTCCTGTATGGTTTAAATACAGTGAGTGCAATTTACTAAAGGGCCATACACACACGGGCTGAAAATCAGGCGGCATCGGCAGGTTTAATAGAAACTGGCCAATATTCGGCTTGTGTGTACGGCAGCCAGTCCGACAGAAGTTCGGCCGGGTTCTGTCGAAGGGACATTGAAAAAGGCCTGCATATCCGCATACGATCAGCGCTCTCAGCCCGTGGCTTGTGTGTTTTGGTGGGGGGAGATCGCTGTACTAACATTGCATAGTTAGTATAGCGGCTCCTCCCGAGCTGTCAGTTTTTTTTTCGTTCAGCCTGCTGGGTTGAATGAAAAAAACAAATCGTGTGTACTAGGCTTTAGACTGGAGCAGCCAGAATCTGGAGCCCCTGTGTGTGACTGATGTGGCGTTGATCAAGAACACCGGTAAGAGTATGTTTATTAAAAAAATAAAAAATAAGTTTCGTTCACTGACACACAGCTTCAAGTCTTTAGACCATTGGGCTTATGCTCCCGCTCTCGCTCTCTTTTTTGGTTACGCCCCTGGGGCAGTTCCGGAGGGTATACCATCACTTCCTGCTGTAGGACTCCAGTTTTTTCCACCTAGTCAGGAGTAAGGACCTGGCTCTCTGCTGGGATCTGCAGTCCTGGCATCTTTTTCTTTTTAAATGGCATTTTTTACTTTTTTTTTCTTATTTTTGTTCCTGTGTGAACTACAATCAACTGTTCCTGCGTGAACTACAATCAACATCCGGACTGGACGACGCACTGGATATTCTAAATCCTTACGGTCTTCCCAGTCTGGCCTGCGAGCGAGACCCAACTACTAGATCTGCGCTAGGTTGGCTGCAACATAGCCCCACTGAACGGGGGCTGGCCAGCGAGTGAAACGCCTCGCGAGGTCGCATAGCCCTGGTCATGACAATAGTCATGACCAAAGTTACAGCGTATCAAAAACGAAGAGATTTCCAGTCACAACATACCAACCAGTCAGCGACCAACCGAATTGACCTGTCTAACAGTATGCGTTAAAAACAGGGGTTTGGTTGCACACATTTGCAAATACATACGTAAGCTGCAGGCCCCGACAAGGCACCCTGTGATCTGCAGTCCCTAACTCTACAATTTAAAGAGTCTCTACAGTGAGAGCACATGTATTTAATGGGATAGATGGAGGACAGGTGACTAGAGGGAGCCCACCCCTCCTTAAAGGCACAGGGTCACACTGAACACCCAGCACATCGCACAATGGCGGCAAAGGTGTCAGTGCGTTGCCTGGCTCAATATAGATATCAATAATGCATAAAGTGGTCACCGCCTCCATCTATAACTGGTCTTGATGGTAAGAAGCACTGGAAGGGCGGACGCATATCAAAAACGAAGAGATTTCCAGTCACAACATACCAACCAGTCAGCGACCAACCGAATTGACCTGTCTAACAGTATGCGTTAAAAACAGGGGTTTGGTTGCACACATTTGCAAATACATACGTAAGCTGCAGGCCCCGACAAGGCACCCTGTGATCTGCAGTCCCTAACTCTACAATTTAAAGAGTCTCTACAGTGAGAGCACATGTATTTAATGGGATAGATGGAGGACAGGTGACTAGAGGGAGCCCACCCCTCCCTAAAGGCACAGGGTCACACTCAACACCCAGCACATCGCACAATGGCGGCAAAGGTGTCAGTGCGTTGCCTGGCTCAATATAGATATCAATAATGCATAAAGTGGTCACCGCCTCCATCTATAACTGGTCTTGATGGTAAGAAGCACTGGAAGGGCGGACGCATATCAAAAACGAAGAGATTTCCAGTCACAACATACCAACCAGTCAGCGACCAACCGAATTGACCTGTCTAACAGTATGCGTTAAAAACAGGGGTTTGGTTGCACACATTTGCAAATACATACGTAAGCTGCAGGCCCCGACAAGTTATAGATGGAGGCGGTGACCACTTTATGCATTATTGATATCTATATTGAGCCAGGCAACGCACTGACACCTTTGCCGCCATTGTGCGATGTGCTGGGTGTTCAGTGTGACCCTGTGCCTTTAAGGAGGGGTGGGCTCCCTCTAGTCACCTGTCCTCCATCTATCCCATTAAATACATGTGCTCTCACTGTAGAGACTCTTTAAATTGTAGAGTTAGGGACTGCAGATCACAGGGTGCCTTGTCGGGGCCTGCAGCTTACGTATGTATTTGCAAATGTGTGCAACCAAACCCCTGTTTTTAACGCATACTGTTAGACAGGTCAATTCGGTTGGTCGCTGACTGGTTGGTATGTTGTGACTGGAAATCTCTTCGTTTTTGATATGCGTCCGCCCTTCCAGTGCTTCTTACCATCAAGACCAGTTATAGATGGAGGCGGTGACCACTTTATGCAACAAAGTTACAGCGTGCCTCAGGTCGCAGCACCCCCATTCCAAGATGGTGCGGTGGACTTCTGGGAGTGGCACCTGCCTGGCGACCATGGTATGGAGGGTAGTATCCCCCCTCCTTTCTTGCGGAATTGTTGGTGTGGTCGCAGGCCCCCCTCTGGGGTAGGTAGGTCCCTCCTTTGTCCTTCCTCCCCCCTTTTGTTTCCCCTTTCTCCTTTGTGGGGTTCCCCCTTAGGTTTTGCCTGTCCCCTATTAACCCCCCTGGCCCCTTTTTTGGGGCATGGGTGTAATTGGGTACGAGGGCTTAATAGTGCTGGGCTGCAGCAGCTGTGGGGGCTGCCACTGTCGGCCCCCTGTAGGGGGGTGTCCGTACCTGAGTGCTGCGGGGGGGTCCCCTCCTGGGGTCCGTGAATTTTTCCCTAGACCAGGGTCCCGGGCAGCGCCATGTGGTGCCGCTGTTTTCCTGTAGTCTTTGTAGTCCCAGCTTCGGAGGCCATGTTTGTGTAGTCCAGTGGCCATGTTTTTGTGGTTTCCCCATAGAGTTTCATTGGCGGCCATTTTCTTGTAGTCGGATGCAGTGCTGAGGCTGGGGGGCCTCTAGTGTCAGGTCAGCGTTTCCTCTTCCTGCAGTGTGGCAGACCGCTTTTGGCGCTTTCCAGCTAGGGGGGTTAGTCTCTGGGGGTATATATTCCTTTTTCTGCTATATATAGCGCCGCGGGTGCGCTGATTGTTGTGGTGGCCCAGCTGTTTAAAAAAAAAAAAATGTTTTCTTTGCTGAGCAACGCGGTTCCGTTTAACCCTTTATGGTCATGGAGCCTATGGAGCATGTTTCACTCCTGATCCACTCCTGGAAGCTGCGGGACCCTCTGGGTCTCAGTCTGCCCTGGCGGCCATAACAGCAGCCCTGCAGTCGCTAGTAGCCAAAGTAGATATGGCCCTACAAAGGAGACCTGGCAAGAAGCACCCCCCCACCTTCACCTGTATCCTCTGCTTCCTCAGAGTCTGAAGTGGATATGGCCGCCGCAGATGAGAGTCAACCCACTGGGTAGAGTACTTAGCGTGCATCCACGCACGCTAAGTACTCTAATAGTGAGGATGAGTCCTCCTCCTCTGCAGCCACGCATGAAAAAGCGCTGGTGGAGGCCCTGATTGTATCGGTGTGGGAAATTTTAAAGTTGGAGCACTCAGCTGCTGCTGAGTAGGCTACACCGGTGAAATTTGGCACCTGCAAATCTAAGGTGAATAAAGTGTTTACCTTTCCTGCCTATTTTGACGAGATTGTCACTAGTCAGTGGGGTTCACCGAAACACATGGTTGGTTAAACCTAAGCCTTTTTTTTCTAGAAGCTATCCCTTTTGAGGAGTCTCTTCTGAAGAAACTAACGGTTCCCCTGTTGTGGACTCTCAGGTTTCCAGGATAAATAAGGCCACACTTCTGCCGGTGAAAGATTCCCCGTCTTTTAAGGACCCCGTGGACAAAAGAACAGAGGCTCTGGTCTCTATCTCTTCACCATGGCCGGTTCAATTTTGAGACCGATTTTTGCTATCACCTTGATATCCCAGACCTTAACGGAATGGGCAAAACTTTTGCGCCAGGATCTGGAGGGGAGTCAACATCCTTCTTAGCCGGGGGACGTGGAGGATCCAAGGGTTACAGTAGATTTGTGAAGCATCCCTGGCTCCCTTGGTCGGCAGGGTTTCTGTGATGGTGGTGATCCTTCGCCGCGTGATCTGGTTGTAGTACTGGTCAGCTGACCAGGCTTCTAAAAAGGTGCTGACTGATCTTCCTTTTGTAGGTGACAGTCTGTTCGGTGCCTCTATAGAAGAGATTATTAAGGGTCTAACGAGAGGTATTAATTGCATTACTTCCACAGGCTGCTAAGGGCAAGGGACCTCAACGTAAATGGGGTCCCTTCTTTTCAGCTCACAAGCGGCCCGTTCTTCCAGCTGGCTCGCAAGAAAAAGGCTCCAGATCCACCCGTAACTTTGCGGGGGGCTCCAAGAGATCCTGAAATGGTGAGTCCAAAGCTGGCGCTTCTGGTTCCACGGACAAGCCTTCCCCAGAATGAAGGGGTGCCCTCACCCGTGTCTGGGGTGGGGGGACGTCTTCGCTTTTTTCCTGATCCATAGACCTTGCTCATTTAGGACAAATGGGTCCACGAACTGATTCGGTTCAGTTACAAGATCGAGTTTCATTCCTTGCCTCCGGCAAGGTTCTTTCCTTCCAACTTGCGCCTGTCTCCAGAACGTCTACAGGGCCTCTACAGAACAGTACACAACCTGTTAGCACAAGGGGTTATTGTGCCGTTTCCAGAGTCGGAATGTTTCCAAGGTTTTTGTTTACGGTTCCCAGAAAGGAAGGCAAGGTTCATCTGATCTTGGATCTCAAGGCTCTGAACCACTTTATGGAGAACTGGGTGGAAGTGTTGTGGTCAGATGAGACCAAAATCAGGCTCTTTGGCATCAACTCAACTTGCCGTGTTTGGAGGAGGAGGAATGCTGCCTATGACCCCAAGAACACCATCCCCACCGTCAAACATGGATTTGGAAACATCATACTTTGGGGGTGTTTTTCTGCTAAGGGGACAGGACAACTCCACTGCATCAAAGGGACGATGGACAGAGCCATGTACTGTCAAATCTTGGTTGAGAACCTCCTTCCCTCAGCCAGGGCATTGAAAATAGGTAGTGAATGTGTATTTCACCATGACAATGACCCAAAACACACGGCCAAGGCAACAAAGAAGTGGCTCAAGAAAAAGCACATTAAGGTCCTGGAGTGACCTAGCCAGTCTCCAGACCCTAATTCCCTAGAAAATATGTAAGGGAACTGAAGGTTTGAGTTACCAAACGTCAGCCTTGAAACCTTATTGACTTGAAGAGGACCTGGGGCAAAATCCCTCCTGATATGTGTTGAAACCTGGTGGCCAACTACAAGAAACGTCTGACCTCTGTGATTGCCAACAAAAGTTTTGCCACCAAGTACTAGTGTTTTGCGAAGGGGTCAAATACTTACAGTATTTCACTCATTAACCACTTGCTGACCGCCCGCTGCAGTTGTACGGCGGCAGTCTGGCATGTACAGGCAAAACCCCGTACATGTACGGTGCTCGTTCCCGGGGCCCTGGGGCACGCTGATGGTCTGATTGGGTTCAGAACCGATCAGTCATCAGGTCTAGGCCAATGATTATTGACCTGGACCTGTTGATCTGTCCTGACCAATCACAGACTTACTTGTGCCTGTGTAATGTAAACACAGGCACAGAAATTACCCTCTCTCACCTCCCAAAATCCTCTTTGGATTAATCAAGAGAAGAGAGAGGATCAAAACGTGAGTACTGCACCAAGCACACTTCCACACACCTAGCTAGGCACATTTAGCCCCCGATCACCCCCCAAGTTAACCCCTACACCCCTTGTCACATCGCACACTGAATACAGTATATAGCAGTTTCCTATATTTCTGTATTAGTGTGACTTGTGACTTGGTTCAGCGTTTGCGACCGTTACTTTTAGGCTTAGGATACCCGCCACCCCCCCAATAAAGATTTAACCCCCTGATCACCCCCGATTAACCCCTTCCCCCCCTGTCACATTGCACGCTATATACAGGTAATCTAGTGATTTTCTGCATTTTTGTATTAGTGTGATTGTGACTTCAGTTAGCACTAGCTAGTTTCTGTCCCAAGTAGGTTTAGGGTCCCCGCCACCCCCCCATAAAGATTTAACCCCCTGATCACCCCCAGTTAACCCCTATACCCCCTGTCACATTGCACACTATAGACAGTATATAGCATCTGTCTATATTTCTGTAATAGTGTGACTTGTGACTTGGTTTAGTGCTTGCGACCATTACTTTTAGGCTTAGGATACCCGCCAACCCCCCCCAATAAAGATTTAACCCCCTGATCACCCCCAGTCACCCCTTCATTGCCCTGTCACAGTGTCACTTTTATAGTGTACAGTTTTTTTTCTGATCACTGTTATTAGTGTCACAGGTGACATTAGTTAGCGTTCGCATCAGTTTAGGACAGCGCATAGATAGAAATATTAGTTAACCCCTTGATTACTACATACAGACACACACACACATATACACCTCCATTACTAGAATAGTATCTGAATGGATCAATATCTTTGATTTGATCAGAACTATAGTTTAGTTTAGGGTTCCCAAAACGCAGCGTTAGCAGGATCGGTCACGACACCTGCCAGCACCTGCGTTTAGCCCCTCCCTCCACCCCACCCCACCCAGGCAAGTGCAGTAATCAATAGATTACTGTCACTTCCAAAAAACACACAAAGCCGCTGTGTTAGCAGAGTCAGGCCTGATCTCTGCTAGTGCTAGCAGTTTTTTTTTGTAGGGACCAAATAGTCCTTGACAACCAGGTGCTTTTTTACCTGTGAGTCACACAAGTGTACCTGTAAATTTAGTTGCTAAAATGTCCAAACGGAGGTACACTAGTGAAGAGGCTTACAGGATACTGACCCAGTCAGACGAGAGCGATGGGGAAGCCTCACTGGCAGAATCAGGGTCAGTATAAGAGCCTGTAGACAGCAGTGGCTCCCTGACAGATAGCTCCGACGACTGATGGATCCCTGCTAGGATCAGGCATCCCGACCCCATTCTGGAGTTGCTGAGGTGCAGGAATTGCAGGGTGCTTGTATGGAGCAGAGTGTCGGTACTAGTGCCGCTCACGCTTCTGGTGAACTGGCAAGCACCAGCGGCCTAGTACACCCTGGACCTAGACATACCAGCACTGTAGTATCACTTGGTGATGTGGCGAGTCCCATAAGTGCAGTTCTAGCTGGTGCTGTGGCTAGCACAAGTAGTGTCCCGCAGCCACCGCAAATTCGAAGACAGGCCTGTAGAGCCCAAAGTGCCCTCCCTGATGCGCTGGCATATCCTAATTGGCAGCCCACTGATTCTACAGCGCCCGTACTCCCCCCCCCCCCCCCCCCATTCACTGCCCAACCTGGAATCCACGTGGAAAGAGCCAATTTTACTCCCCTGAATTTTTTTGAGCTGTTTTTCACGGAAGATCTTTTCAGATCTATTGTGGACCAAAGCAGTTTATATGCTGGTCAATTCACCGCCAACCCAAATTCGTCCCTTGCCAGACAATTTGGCTGGAAACCTATAACTGTTTCAGAGTTTAAAACCTTTCTGGGCCTTTCCCTTAACATGGGCATACCAAAAGGAGTGAGTTGCGTCCACTAACCCAATTCACCCTATGCGCGTGTTCTCTGCTTCCATGTCCAGGGCGAGATACAAGCAAATTCTGCGGTTCTTGCACTTCAACGACAATTAATTCTTTTTAAATTATGGGAAAGGACCCGAGAAGGAGGAAGACAGGCCCAGGTGGTAGAGCCTGACTGCCTATCAAATAGGAGGAGGAAACCCTCCAAGAAACACATAGACCAGAAAAGAACGGAAAGGAAAAATGGGAGGGCTGGTGGGATTTTTAGATGGTACCTTACTCTAGGAGGAGAGTCACACATGAATATGAACGATAATTAAAATGTATAGATTTTATTAATCCAAAAGTTTAAAAACATAGTACAAAACATACACAGAACATTTGTAAAATACAGGAGTAAGTTGAGGAGTTCTCAGTATTTAGTACATCCGATATATCTACCGGAACAACCCGACATGTTTCGCAGTTTTGTCCAACTGCTTCTTCAGGGATATATACTAATTTATGCTGTAACAATTATTATGCTGAGTATTCCTGTATAGAACATAGGATAGGTTAGCAAACATTTATATTACAGAAAGGATGATATATCTGCAGAGAGGGTTCGATGTCTCAGTGCACCTTCCGAGAAAGCCCAGAAATTCCCAGCAAGCCTAGGGAGGGGAGTGCCCAAAACTACGTCTCACCGACGGGTGTGGTAGCCAAAGCAATAGTGCGTCAGAGGTAGGCATGTGTAAACAGATATTATTTGTAAGACAAGTACATATATGACTAGAGAATACATGTATAATAAGGTTACACCCAGAAAGACCAGCGTAAGACCAGCACCTGAAAAGGCAAGCTCTCAAGTATGTAAAGTATCAGGTGGAAAGATTGGAAAGTAATTTGCCCATAATGGAAAAGACATACCTAGTGCTGCAACAGGGCCCAAATGCCAAGATTGGCGAAAGTCCTATAAGGTTCTATAACCATGTACTAGATTTCAAAAGGCACTTTTTATTGCGTCTATGGATATAAGGAAAATTGTCACTAAGTATATATTCAAAATTGAGGGAGGGGGGGGGAATCAGCCCCCTCCCAGATGTCCCCCGACTATTCAGGTGGTATCACATAACCATTTTAGGGTCCACTGACTGTTCCTTGATAGGTAGATAAAGGAGAAAATGAACCGAGGGGAGGATTCCCAGCTGGTGTTCAAAGAACTTGAAAGTAATACCGATTACAAGGTCTAAATGAGAAATAATAGGCATATATCAAGGGGTGGACACAGTAGACAAAAGTCTACATAGGCATATGATGAAGAGCATACATATCCAATGGCGATGCCCAGCTCTGGGACTTACCTGATGGTTTAGCCACATGAGGATCGCTCCTGCAATTGGTGGCTGCACCTACACACTGCCGCTTAAATTGCTCTTCAACCCGGCGTGTGACTTCAGAAGGCGCTGGAAGTGGATTGTCCAGAGCGCCGGAAATGACGAGCACGCCGGGTCAGGTTCCCAACTGAGCACGCCCCTGGGGCGGAGCACGCTCAGTGCTACGTACGTGTTGCAGCCGAGGAGACGGCCGCATATAGCCACAAAGCGCCCAGCAACTGGCCGAGATGTCCGGGAGCCACACACCCGTCGGGGACATAATAGGCTAACGCCCCCCCCCGTGGCCAAACCAAGATACTGGAACGAACCGGGTAGTGCACTGAGGACATTACTAGAACCCCACTAACATGCAGAGATCTCCTAAATAAAGTGTAATAATATTAATCAAAAAGACGAATCATTGAGAAACACCTTTACAACAGAGATACATTAAATGTATAGAGAACAAATATTTGATTTAACATCATTTTAGCTTATATTGCAGGTGATCATGCATTCACACGGAACCTGACAATATGTATATATTCGTAAACATATGGTTATATGGGGAAACAAGAAAGGGAGAAAGCCCCTCCAACCATATGTAATGACAACATCATACTGTGGCGGGTATATATTAGGTTATAAAAGATACCTTAATACACGGGAACAAGAAAACAAAGAAACAAAGGCACATATAACATTAAACATATAAGAAAAAGCAGATCATTGCTGTATATACAGAAGTATTTTACATTATTGATCCCATCTGTACCGAAATTACGATCTTTGAGGCCGCCAGTCATTACCACTGGCACGTCAACGCATATATTAACTGCATCCCAGGGGTATATATAGTAGTACCCATATGGATAACAGCTAGCGGACAGTAAATAGATTTAAAGGCTGGAAAAACCAATGTTTGGTTGATGTATATACATGTCATCAACCTAAAAAAGGCTTGTAGGATAATGCTTCATTGATCCCAGGAGGTTTAGTAGCCTCCAAAAGCTCTATCCAGAGAGTCTCCTTTTGGAGTATACGTTTATCCCAGTCCCCACCTCGGGGGTCTGGGGGTATCACCTCCAAAACAAAAAATTAAACAAACGTATTGTCATATCTGTGGTAAAGACCTATATGGCGAGTTACGCTGGTTTGAATGGTACCTCCTTCAGAGTAATGGGTATGATCTCCTATCCGCTGGCTGAGTTTGCGTTTGGTCTTACCAACGTAAAACGCTCTGCAAAGCGTTGCAGGTCATCAGATAGACTAGGTATTACAGTTAGCAAACTGTTTTGACCTATGCCACTTTCCATTAGGTAGTTGGACGCCTATCCCAGGTTGAACCCAAGGGCATTTGTTGCAGGACCCACACGGGTAGGTACCCTTTCTCCCAGACTGATGTCCCTCTTGGATGGTATAGTGGCTCTTGGTAAGGTGATCTCTCAAGGAGGTAGCCCTCCTGAAGACTAGGTTGGGTTGAGGATTTAGATATTTAGTAAGAGTATAATCTTGGGTCAAGATCGGCCAATGTTTCCTTAAGATATTACGTAGCAGAGCTTCATGTGAGGAGAACCCGGTAATGAATCTTACTGTATCTTGACTAGTTTTGGGAGTGACTTTGTATAGCAGTTCTGCTCTGGGACGTAACTTGGCCCGGTTAAAGGCCTTTCTTAGTAGGGTCCTGGAGTACCCTCTGGCAAATAAACGGGTTTGTAACTGGTTGGCCTGAGTTTGAAAATTGGCATTGGTCGAACAATTTCTCCGAAGCTTCAAATATTGGGCATACGGGATGCTCTTAATCAGGGGGGTGGGATGGGCACTTGTTGCGCATAAAATAGTGTTCCCCACTAGGTTTGCGGTAAAGATCCATATCCAGTTGACCATTCGATAGAATGCTGATCTTAAGATCCAAAAAGGATATTTGTCTTTTGTCGATCGTGTAGGTAAACTTTAAATTGTAGTTGTTATTGTTTAGAGCAGCAATGAATCGTAATAGATTAGGACGTGTGCCAGTCCAGATAATTAGGAGGTCATCGATGAACCGATGCCAGATGAGTATGTAGGGCATCCATTCATCCATGTCCTCACTAGAAAAAATCACATGTTCCCATCCACCTAGGAAAAGATTAGCGTAGGACGGTGCGCAGCAAGTGCCCATCGCAACCCCCTGTATTTGTAAATAAACTTTTTCCAGAAATGTAAAATAATTTCTGGTCAGCACAAATTTTAAGAGTATGAGGACAAACTCCATGAGGGGCCAGGTGTTATGATCCTGTTCTTTTAGAAAAGATTCAGCCATCCAGATGTCCTGCTCGTGCGGGATAGTCGAGTAAAGTGCCTCGATATCTATAGCAACGAGCAGGGCATCCGGAGGGACTTGAATCTCCTCCAATTGTTTCAGGAGGTCAGTAGTGTCTCGTATATACGAGGGGAGACTTAAAACATGAGGTAATAAAAAGGAATCAATGTATTTGCTTGCATTTTCGGTAAGTGACCCAATACCCAATACGATGGGTCTACCGGGGGGGGGTCGTTGTAGATTTTTCTGCACCTTTAGCAAGGTGTAAAAGGTAGCTGTCCTTGGATGTTTGACATTTAGATACTCAAGTGTGTCTTTATCTATAAGGCCCTCAACAGATGCCCCTGTGCATAGCTGGCGATATTCATTAATGAATTCTTGTATATACTCATGTGAGATAGGGCAATACCACTCATGATTTGCTAGAACATCTAGACACATGGTCTCATATTGGAGTCGTGACATCACCACAATGTTACCACCCTTATCGGATGGTTTTATTATGATGTTGGTATTATTTTGTAATTGTTGGAGTGCTGTCATTTGTTCTTTTGTTAAGTTGGTGGGTATGTCAGGCCATGTGGTTTGTTTCAAATCTTGTGAGACTCTCTGGACAAATGTCCATATATTAAAATTTGTATTGAGATCAGGGAACCTCTGGGATCTAGGTTTGAAGGTTTTGGTGGGTTTGTCCACTCTCTGTCTTCCTGGGGATGATCCCTGTGTGTCATCGGTATCAATAACCGAGACCACTTCAGTATTCCCCTCCTCATATAAGAGGACTAAGTCCATTAATGCTCGATTTTCCGCCATTGTAAAGTGTTTCGTCTGTTCCGCAAGTTGTCTTTCCACTTGTTTTTGTTTTCTGTCTGCATCATAAATAAATTTAAATGTGAGGTTTCTTGCAAAAAGGTGCAAATCCTTTATAGTCTCTGGAGTGTCCAGAGGTCTGGTTGGGCAGAATCCAAGGCCTAATTGTAGCACTTCTTTCTGTGCTATAGTTAAGTCAATATCTGTTAAATTCACAATATTAAGATCATTGGAGACATTCATCTTAGTATTTAGTTGGTTACTGGTTTGACGTAGGTATCCAGACTTCCTTGTCTGGAGTTCCTGGGTGTTTGAACACCCTGTAATGCTAAAAAACCGTCATCGGTTTGTGCAAGTGTAGAATTGTAGGTGTTAGCATTGGGGTTAGTCCCCTTTGCCAGGACCTTCTGGAGAATAGGTGTTAGGTTGGCCAATTGTATTTGTGTTTTAAATTGTGCCTGAGTGTCAGGTCTTTTTTTGTTGCTATTACTAGTGGGTTGAGATGGGGAGAGGCCCGTGCTGCCCCGACCCCGCTTTTGTGATTTAGTGCGAGTGTGTGTAGTCGTGAGTCTAGAACGTGAGGTGTGAAAAATAGGGCTTGAGAGTGACGAGTCTGATTCCAGATTGTCATCAGTGTTGTCCTGAGTGTCTGGTGCTTGTTGTTTTCGTGTCTGTGAATAGCGTGTCCTGTTGGTCCACTTGTATGCATATCCGTCAGTAAATGCTTGTTTGTCTTTGTTGTATTTTACTTGCTTTTTGGAAATAATTTCTTTGTTTATAATTTCTAATCTATTCTTTACTTCTTGCCAACCATTGGCAAATGTTGGCGTTTCAAATACATGTTCGAACTGGGTATTTGTTCTTTCAATTTCTTTATCTAATGTCGCCATGTCTAATTTGTATTGGGTAACAAGGAGTTTCATAAGTTCCTTACTACAGTTACTTAGGATACCCTCCCAGTCTTTTTTAAAACTATCTGATGGATCCCTTAGGGTAGGGAGAGTGTGTACAGTATACTTAATCCCTGTGGGTTGATCCCTTCATCAATATATTTTTGAAAACTCTATATGCCAATACAGATGAGACTTGCGTTTTAGTAGACCTTGGATTTTGCCCAAAAAGACCCGGAGATCTTCCTAAACCTTGGTACGCGTACTACAGCTTGATTGGATGTTTGACATAAAGCCAGTCCAAGCGTTGCCTAGTAGGTCCATGGCTGGTAGCCTCAATTAATCAGATCGGAGGGGACAGACAAGGAACAAAAGAAAAAAAAGACAAAAAAGGGTATTATACATACAAAAGAACTGCACATATAACAACTGTTCCCGTATAAACAATTACAACCGCCAGTATAAAATTAACTATTAATAAACGTATGTCAACTTGAATGTACGAAAAACACACTTTTAAAAATGAACAGCGCCCTCGGTGTGTTATCCACCCTGTAATATCTAATAGGAGTGTGTTTGTGATAGTTAATTATTGGTAAATGGTACCGACATCCCTTGTGATCATATTTTAAATTATGGGAAAGGACCCGAGAAGGAGGAAGACAGGCCCAGGTGGTAGAGCCTGACTGCCTAGGAAATAGGAGGAAACCCTCCAAGAAACACATAGACCAGAAAAGAACGGAAAGGAAAAATGTGCCTTTTGAAATCCAGTACATGGTTATAGAACCTTTATAGGACTTTCGCCAATCTTGGCATTTGGGCCCTGTTGCAGCGCTAGGTATGTCTTTTTCATTATGGGCAAATTACTTTCCAATCTTTCCACCTAATACTTTACATACTTGAGAGCTTGCCTTTTCAGGTGCTGGTCTTACTCTGGTCTTTCTGGGTGTAACCTTATTCTACATGTATTCTCTAGTCATATATGTACTTGTCTTACAAATAATATCTGTTTACACACGCCTACCTCTGACGCACTATTGCTTTGGCTTCCACACCCGTCGGTGAGACGTAGTTTTGGACACTCCCCTCCCTAGGCTTGCTGGGAATTTCTGGGCTTTCTCGGAAGGTGCACTGAGACATCGAACCCTCTCTGCAGATATATCATCCTTTCTGTAATATAAATGTTTGCTAACCTATCCTATGTTCTATACAAGAATACTCAGCATAATAATTGTTACAGCATAAATTAGTATATACCCCTGAAGAAGCAGTTGGACAAAACTGCTAAACATGTCGGGTTGTTCCGGTAGATATATCGGATGTACTAAATACTGAGAACTCCTCAACTTACTCCTGTATTTTACAAATGTTCTGTGTATGTTTTGTGTTATGTTTTTAAACTTTTGGATTAATAAAATCTATACATTTTAATTATCGTTCATATTCATGTGTCACTCTACTTGTACTAGTAAGGTACCATCTAAAAATCCCACCAGCCCTCCCATTTTTCCTTTCCGTTCTTTTCTGGTCCATGTGTTTCTTGGAGTGTTTCCTCCTTCTATTTCCTAGGCAGTCAGGCTCTACCACCTGGGCCTGTCTTCCTCCTTCTCGGGTCCTTTCCCATAATTTAAAATATGATCACAAGGGATGTCGGTACCATTTACCAATAATTAACTATCACAAACACACTCCTATTAGACAATGAACTCTGTCGTCCTCGGGGAGACCCTGAATATGATTGGCTCCACAAAATTTGGCCCCTTGTAAACCACTTCAATCAGCGGTTTGCAGCCTTGTTTACCCCCCCAACAAGTTGTCTGCTTTGATGAGTCCCTGATTTAAGTTTACTGGCTGCCTTGCTATCAAGCAGTATCTCCCCAGCAAGCGTGCCAGATACGGGGTCAAGCTGTATAAGCTATGTGACAGGGCCACGGGCTATATAGTTATTTTCCGTGTTTATGAGGGAAAAGATAGCACTGTGGAGCCCCCCAACTGCTCAGACTACATATACATAAGGAGCAGCGGCAAGATAGTTTGGGACTTGGTGTCACCCTTATTTGGAAAGGGGTACCATTTGTACGTGGACAATTTTTGTTCAAGCGTGCCACTATTTAGTCACCTGCCCGAATTACAAATTGGCGCATGTGGCACCGTGCGACCTAATCGCCAGGGCTTCCTCCAACGGCTTGTAGAGTCCCGTCTTAGTCGGTGGGAGAGAGCCTGCTTGAAAACTGACAAATTGCTTGTAGTGAAGTGGAGGGATACACGGAATGTTTTCGCTCTGTCCTCCATTCACGCAGACACAACGGTCCAAATTCATATGGCAACTGGTGTTTTGGAGAAACCCCTCTGTGTCCACGACTATAACCTTAATATGGGAGGGGTGGACCTTAACGACCAGCTTTTTATTGTACTTTGTTACTGTTTTTCATTGGTAACCATTTTTTACTTTTCAGGTACCAATGTAATCTATTCTTTCTATTCTATTGTTAACCAGTTTGCCTTGCAGGTACACTCATCAGCTGCCTCACTGATTTTATAAATTCTGACACAAACAGCGTTTGCGCTCAGCATATATGGAAATCTCTGATGGCAGCGCTGTAGGAGGTGATTTCACCACCGCAGTTAAAAGAAAATTAGGTATACATGACATTTGACGTTTCGATGTTTTGGGCGGTTAATGGTGGCTAATTTGTCATGTATACCCATCATTAGAAAGTTGGTTTCGATGTTTTGGGCGGCTAATGGTGGGTATACTACACCAAATGACCACTTTTCGAAAAGTAGACACCCCAGGGTATTTGCTAAGATGCATGGTTAGTATTTTGCAGCTCTCATTTATTTTGGAAAATGAAGAAAAAAAAGGAAAATGCATTTTTTATCCTCTTTTTTTCAATTTTCAAAACTTTGTGACAAAAAGTGAGATCTGCAAAACACTCAACATGCCTCTCAGCAAAAAGCTTGGGGTGTCTACTTTCCAAAAAGGGGTCATTTAGGGGGGGGGGGGTTTGTGCTATATTGAAATTTCAGAGCCTCCGAAACTGTGAGAGGTAGTGAGGAGTGAAATCCACAATTTACGCCATTAGAAAACCTGAAATTGGTGATTGGTTTGCGGGGTCCCGTAAACAGCTAGGCTCCCAAAAACGAAGTCTCACACATGTGGTATCCCTGTACTCAGGAGAAGCAGCAGAATGTATTTTGGGGTGTCATTCCACATATACTCATGTCATGTGTGAGAAATGTATCTTTTAGTGACAACTTTGTGTTAAAAAAAAAAAAAAAGTAATATTCCCAAAACTTGTGGCAAAATATAAAATATTCCATGGACTCACCATGACCCTCAGCAAACAGCTTGGGGTGTCTACTTTCCAAAATGGGGTCATTTGGGGGGGGGGGGGGGTTGTGGTATCTTGACATTTCAGGGCCTCCTAAATCGTGATAGGTAGTGAGAAAAGGCAATGAGAAATTTACGCCCTTTGAAATTCTGAAGGTGGTGATTGGTTTTTGGGGTCCCGTAAACAGCTAGGCTCCAAAAAAGTCTCACACGTGGTATCCCTGTACTCAGGAGAAGCAGCAGAATATATTTTGGGGTGTAATTGCACATATACCCATGGCATGTGTGAGCAATATATCATTTCAATGACAACTTTTGTAAAAAAAAAAAAAAAAATATTTTTTTTTTTAGTCATTTTTCAAACACCTGTGACAAAAAAATTAAATATTCAATGAGCTCGACATGCCTCTCAGGACATTCCTTAGGATGTCTACTTTCCAAAAATGGGTAATTTTGGGGGGTTGTACTGCCCTGACATTTTAGCACTTCATGAAATGAGATAGGCAGTCAGAAAATAAAAGCTGCTTAAATTCCAGTATTTACACCATAGTTTGTAGACGTTATAACTTTTGCGCAAACCAATAAAGGTACCGTTTATTGAGATTTTTTTTTTTTATAGACATGTAGCTAAATACATTTTGGCCAAAATATATGCCAAAAATGTAGTATATTGGATATTTTTTAAAAGACAAATTTAAAAATGTAATTCTTTTAAAATGTTTGCTATTTTTTTATTAATATTGCAAAAAATAAAAAGTGCAGAGGTGATCAAATTAGCACCAAAAGAAAGCTCTGTTTGTGGGGAAAAAAAGGACGTAAATTTTGTTTGGGTACAGCGTCGCATTGCATGACTGCGCAATTGTCAGTTAAGGCCACAAAGTGCCAAGTTGAAAAAAGGGCCTGGTCATTAAGCAGCCAAATCCTCCGGTCTTAAAGTGGTTAAAATGCAAATCAATTTGAAACTTTTTTAAAATGCGTTTTTTCTGGATAGTTTTTTTGTTGTTCTGTCTCTCACTGTTGAAAAAAAAAAAAACTACCATTTAAAATATAAACTGATCATTTCTTTGTCAGTAGGCAAACGCACAGATAACAGACAGGGGTCGCTGCTAAAGTTAAATGGTATTGTGGCTCATGTCCCACTTGTCAACTAACTGGTATAGTGTCACATTTTAGGAACCCCTTGGTAACTCTGCCTATTATCGAGGTACCATTTGAGCGTATTGTGTTGGATCTATTTGGCCCCCTACAGAAATTGGCGCAGGAACACCAGTACGTCCTGGTGGTTCTTGATTATGCAACAGGGTATCTAGAATCAGTCCCTCTGAGGAAAACCTCCTCCAAAGTAATTGCTCAAGAGTTATTTTACATGTTCTCAAAAACTGGGTTCCTCAAAAAGAACTTGATGGACCAAGGCATTCAGTTCATGTCAGTGGTGATGGCAGACCTAGGCAAGGTATTTAGATTAAACAATTGCGTACTTGTATCACCAGCAGATGGATGGGCTGGTCGAAAGATCGCATAGGACCCTAAAATCTATGCTCAAGAGGATCATACAGAAAGATGGAAAAGATTGGTACCACTTACTCCTAGCGCTTGTGTTTGCCATCAGAGAGGTACCTCAAGCATCTACTGGGTTTTTTCTGTTTGAGTTGGTGTACAGACGAAGACCGCAGAGGTTGCTTGACCTGGAAAAGCAAATCTTCCCCACATAGGACGGTGGTAGAACATTTCACCCAGATGAGTGAGAGAATTGCTAAGGTGATGCCTTTAGTCAAGGAGCATTTAAATGTTTGCAAGAAGTATAGAGGAGGGTGTACATCCGTTCCTAAATATACCCAATGTGTATAATCAGCGCAAAAATAAATAAAACATAGTGTAGAAAATCAGTGTTCAAAATTATTACACGTTAATACCAACTAACTGTCTGATCAACTCCGTACACATACCTAATCACAACTGCTCAAACATATCAAAAACTCAGAGCAAAACAATATATACATGCAAAATTATATAGATATTCTTCTCAAAAGGTGTCCACCTTTAACTTTAAATCAATAATAAAAAATATCATCATTTGTACATCCGGTCTGCCAAACTTAGACATTTCCAGGTTGGGGATCAGGTGTCTATGCTTTTACCCACTGTAGAGTGTAAATTCTTAGCCAAGTGGCAGGTGCTATATGAGGTGACACCAACCAGGGAAATGCAAACTTTACCAAATCTACCATGTGAATCTATTACCGTGTATACTCGAGTATAGGCCGACTTTTTTAGCATGTTTTTTTATGCTGAAAAAGCCCCACTCTGCTTATACTCGAGTCAGTCTCACTTACCTTTTCGCCGGTCAGTGCGCATGTGCCGCCACCGCTCGGGAAAGCCCGTACACGTTCGGCTATTCCCGGGCAGACAGCGCATGCGCAGTCTCATGTTGGCGTCGGGCGGCGCCATTTTTAAATGTAAGGCGGAAAAGTAAGTGAGACTCCTCCACAGCCCCTGCATCTCAATAGGAGTTGCAGTGCTGCGGGCATGGTACAGGACATTTTCCTGTACCATGCCCCCAGCACTGCATCTCCCGTACCATGCCTGTGCCATATCTGTACCATGCCTGTACCATCTGTGCCATGCCTGTACGATCTCCTGTGCCATGCCTGTACCATCTGTGCCATGCCTGTACCATCTCCTGTACCATGCCTGAACCATCTCCTGTACCATGTCCACAGCCCTGCATCTCCTGTACCATGTCCGCAGCCCCTGTTCTGGGTCTTTTGGTGGTCCAGTAGCTGCTGCATTTCCCACCCTAGGCTTATACTCGAGTCAATATGTTTTCCCAGTTTTTTGTGGTAAAATTAGGTGCCTCCGCTTATATTCGGGTTGGCTTATACTCGAGTATATACGGTACAACCCTGGAAGATCCCCGAGAGGGATGCTGAGTTCCTTCATTTGCTGGAAGAAAAGTCCCCCCATGCAGATTTCCAGACCTCCAAGGTTTTTACCAAACAGAGACAGAGGAAAACTCTCTTTTATTATAGGAGGTTAGTTCCACCTGGAAGTTAGAGGAAACTCCTTCCCTTAACATGATGTCTGGTCTCCACTCTCATAAACCAAAATGCTTTGACTTTACTTTGCCAAACAATGGCTGACTGGTCAGAATCTCCTCAAAGGTCTCTGCGCTGTTGCAGTTGATCTCTTGATTATAGTAAACATGGTGTAAATTTAAATTTCAATTATGCCAATTATGGTGTAAATTTAAATTTCAATTATGCCAGTCCAGTTCGGCTTATCTCTTGCATTGGTCTCCTGTCCATACACATACATAGGCCCCATGGGTAAAATTCTGGATTGCCATATCCATGAATAAGAAGCTTTTAAACTGCATGGCCTTTGAGAAATAACATCTGTTAGGATCTACCCTTTTTTTTCCCCCAATACTTTATTTCAAAGCAACACATGGTAAGTGCAGAAACCACAATTCTGACAATACTAAAATGTAACAATTCCACAAAACGTTTGAGACAATATCAACCAGCACATATAAAAGAGGCAGATATATGCATGACGAAATGACCCGGAATACCAGGCACTAAGAACTCTCTGTGCTTTACTTTTTACACCACAGTTACCGGTATTATAAAAAGAGAAGGTGACAGGGATGACCATGTGGGTCGCACAAAACAATGAAAACCGTGAACGAGAGGAAGAATAAAGGGTAGGGTAGCAGCAGTTAAATGAGGAATAAAGAGAGAGAAGAAAGAATAAAAAAAGGAGGGGGGAGGGAGAAGAAAAAAATGAAGAGAGGGGGCCAGTCAATCTGCCAGTGCTCTAGGGCCACAAGCCCCACCAGTAAAATTATCATGTAAAATAATTTAAATCCGAAACTCCTTGTACTCCTCAGAACAAACAAAATTTGTGCCAGTAAAAACACTTTTTAGGGAATTTCTCCCTGAGGCCTTTCTCCGTGGCCATCAGGTCTTCTATCTCCTTGATTTCAGCTAGTTTCTTCAACCAAACGACTATAGACGGTGTCTGTCTGTTTCCAAAAAAGTAGGATACAGCCCTTAACTGCTGTAGGCAGGAGAGGTAGAATTGATCACCTATAGGTCTTACTCGAGAATCAATGGTGATGCAGAAGGAAGAACGCAGGGTAACTCATTAGTGAACTTTTGGGTTTATACCTCGGCCCAGTATGATTGCAGAAGCCAGCAAGACCAGAGAATGTGAAGAAGGAAACCGTATTTCTCTCCACACCTCCAACAAAGGTCTGAACACCGTGGAAACATCCTGTGGGTCTTTACCGGTGTATAGTACAGGATCTACTCTTAATACCTTTATCACGGATGCTATTGGTGGCAAAACTACGCATCTTCTTCAGCAGGAGAGACCCAAGGATCAAACTGCAAAGTTATTTACTTCTTTAACTACTTCTATACAGGGCACTTTCACCCCCTTCCTGCCCAGACCAATTTTCAGCTTTCAGCGCTTTCACACTTTGAATGATAATTACTCAGTCATGCAACGCTGTACCCAATCAAATTTTTTATCATTTTTTTCACACAAATAGAGCTTTCTTTTGGTATTTATTCACCAATGGGTTTTTTTTTATTTTTTGTGGTATAATTGAAAAAAGAGCGAAAATTTGGGGGAAAAAACATTTTGTTTTAGTTTTCTTTTTTTTTTTTTTCCATTCCATAAATTCAGGTCAAAATTTATACTGGTACATATCGTTGGTAAAAATAACCCACATCAGTGGATATTATTTAGTCTGTGTGAAAGTTAGTCTTCAAGCTATGGTGCCAATCATTAAAAAATGATCACACCTGATGTATCGATGGCCTATCTCATTTCTTGAGGCACTCAAATGTCAGGACAGTACAAAAACCCCCCAAATGACCCCTTTTTGGAAAGTAGACATTCCAGGGTATTTAAAAGTAAGAGGCATGGTGAATTTTTGTCTTATCACGGGACACAGAGCCATAATCATAACATATGGTTATATATGCCACCTATAGGTAAAGGACACTGGCAACCAATCAGAATTGATGACCCCCTTTATAACCCCTCCTACACAGGAAGTACCTCAGTTTTTTCACCAGTCTCTAAAAGGTGAAGGTTGCTGTGGAGAGGAGCTCCACATGTTTATGTTTCAAAGAAGAAGAAAGAAGATTATGCTATTATACCCTAATCAAAGATCATTGAATCTAAGGGGTTAGCTATCGGATCCATCGAATAACAGTCAATGGACTAAAAAGATGGTACCCGAGCCTCGGGAAGCAGATATGAGGTTTGCCTGTAATGCTGTCCTTTTTAAGCGCTGGACCCTGGGATCCGGACCCTTGGAGAACCAAACCCCAAAGGCACTCCGTACAGGGTGCTCTACAGGTCCAAGACTGTGGCCCCTCAAATATAGGGGACCCTGTCCTTGAAGGTCTTTAAGGCTAAGCTCACCGTGAGTAGTGAAGATTGGAAACTTGCTTTTAGCAGTTTCCTGCGGCAGGACTGGTGAGTCCATTTTAAATATTTACACAATAAACAAAGAACCTTTAATGGTTAAATATTGTAAAAATTGAAATATTTATTACTCTATGTGTTGCTCTGTGCTGATCATCTGAAAAGCTGCTAGACATTGTAGCAGATTTTTACAGGGTATGTTTAAAAGTATGTTTAAAGCATATTGTTACTCTATGTTCTTACCCTGTGCTTTCAACTGTGGCAAACGGAATCAGCCTAAACTGCTCTTGCCATTAATTTGGGTCAGTCCTGGCGCATAAGCATTTGCATGGTAGCCTCTGCTGCATCGCGTGCCGCGTGTCTATGGTGTTAGCGGGAAAAACCTGCATTTAAATATAGACGTTTGCCACATGATAGGCGTGGTCCAAACGTGGTTTTGTACGTGCGAGAACCCCACGCATGCATAAAAGTGCGCGTTTGGCAAAGAACAGTTTCCAACACACTAGCCTCTGCAGGCTGAAAGGGGACACAGAGCAGCAGCAGCAGCAGTTGCAAGAGTCACTGTGGGTGTATGTTACTGGCACTAATAGGTTTCCGTATCTTTGATAATTCAGTGTTGTGTGCATTAGGCTGAATAAGCTTAGCACAAACCTTGAGTACACTTCAAAGGTAGTACCTCAAGTATTGTCTTGTTTTAATGCAGTGTCTGCCCGAAAAAGGGCTGGAGGGAACACAGTTGGAAAAGGCACTGTGATGCCACAGTCAGGCCCTGAAGGCCCTAGTCGTGCTTTCACTGTGCCATCACGGTTGTCGGGCATAGTAGCTACTCCATGTACTTCTGCCACAGCCTATGTTACCAAGGACGATTTGGCATCGGCATTAGCCAGCCTAGAGGGTAGGATTGCTGACATACTTGCAGCACCTCATGGAGGAAAGAAGCGGGTTCGATCCCCCTCTCCTGAGCCGCCCCCTGAATCAGTTCAGGATTGGGCAGAGAATGTGGAGGATGTGGAAGATGTAGCTGAAGATGACCCAATAGATGGTCAAGCTGAAATTTCCACTTCTGGGGAGTCTGAGTCAGAGGAATCTCTATCAGCCTCTCAATCCCAAAGATTGTTTATCCAGTCTCTTGCTGAGATGGTCTGGGCTGAGTTTAAACTCCCACCCCTGGAGTCAACTGGGAGCTCCTTTTCTTCCCTTGGCTCACTGCGCCCTCCTCTCACTGCGCCCTCCTCACAGTCCTCGGTCTTTTCCCATGCATCCACTCTTGGAACAAGAAGTGTATAATGACTGGGATCATCCAGATGGGATGTTTGTTCCTCCTAAAAGGTTTTCTTTGTTGTATCCTATGGAGGATAAGTTTTCTAAGAAATAGAATATTTCCTCTGTGGTTGCAGCCATTTCTTCGGTTAACCAGTGTTTAACCTGTCCTGTGGATAAGGCCCAGGTTTTTAAAGATCCAGTGGATAAAAAGCTGGAATCTTTATTGAAAGCCTCCTTTGCGGTTGCAGGTTCTGCAGTACAACCAGCAGTAGCAGCCATAAGAGTGTGTCAGTCTTTGAAAGACCGCATAAAGCGAGTGTCCAAGACAGTTCCTTCTCAAGGAGAGTCTGTGGAAGATCTGTCAGATCTACCTCTCACTTTGTGTTTTGCAGTAGATGCTCTTACGGACTCCATAATTCAAATGTCACGGTTTGCTCTGATGACAGTGCTTATGCGCAGAATCCTATGGATAAAGAGCTGGTCTGCAGAATTACCATGTAAAAAATTACTGGTTAGCTTCCCCTTCAAGGAAGAACCCCTTTTTGGTGATGATCTGGAAAGGTATATCCAAAAGATCTTGGGATCGAAGAGTACGTTGCTACTTGCAAAAAAGAGCAGGCGCCCTTCCTTTAAGATCCCCAGCACACATAATACCAGTGCTTCCGATTCCAGGCAGTGGCGACAGCCTCAGCCACCTGCATTCAGACCCAAGCCCTCAGGGCAAGGTCAGAAAAAGCCCTGGGCCCAGAGACCAGCTAATTCTTTCTCTAAGCCCTCTAAATGAAAAGGCGCCCCCACTCACCTAGGTGGGGGGAAGGCTCTTGCAGTTTTCAGGGGCATGGGTGGAGTTGATTCAAGACAACTGGGTTTTCTCCACCATCTCAAAGGAATACAAGCTGGAATTCCGGGTGTGTTCCCGCATCCTCGTTTTGTAAGGTCAAGTATACCAACAGATCCCCTAAAATATAGTGCTCTCTTTCAGGCATTGGACCAGCTGAGAGTTCAGAGGGTGATAACCAAGGTTCCAGAGAACGAAAGGTTTCGGGGGTTTTACTCAAACCTATTCGTGATCCTCAAACCAAACGGGGATGTGAGACCTATTTTGGATCTCAAGGTACTGAATCAGTTTCTGAACGTTCGTTCGTTCCGCACGGAATCAATTCCTTCAGTCGTAGCCTCCCTGCAGGGAGAGGAATTTCTAGCCTATATTTCAGACCCATCAAAGGGTCCTGCTTTTTTCAATTGGAAACCATAATTTTCAGTTTGTGGCCCTGCCCTTCGGGTTGGGCCTTCAAGAGTGTTCACAAAGATCCTGGCTCCAGTATTGGCTGTTCTAAGGTCCCGAGGGATATAAATTATTGGATATCTGGACGATCTATTGCTAATAGATCGATCAGTGTCCGCTCTAAGCCAAAACATCCTTCAGGCTGTACATTTTTTGAAAAGTCTGGTTTGGATACCGAACTTGGCAAAGTCAGCATTACAGCCAGACCAGCTGGAATACCAGGGGCTTCTTGTCGACACGGTGCAGGCAAATATATTCTTGCCAGCAAGAATCGGGTTCAGTCTATAGTGAGACTGAGATATCCGTTTATACGTCTTTGCATGACGTTACTGGGGAAGATGGTGTCCACTTTCGAGGCAATTCCCTATGCTCAATTCCACACCAGACCCTTGCAGAACAACATTCTGTCTGCGTGGAATGGAAAAATTCAGTCTTTGGACCGGTTCATATCTCTGCTACCAAGAGTACAACAGAGTCTGAATTGGTGGTTGTTGACCAGAAATCTGGAGAAGGGGAAATCCTTTCTTCCAGTAACCTGGAAGGTGGTGACTATGGACGCAAGTCTCTCCTGCTGGGGAGCAGTCCAAGAGGAAGCCTCTGTCCAGGGAAAGTGGTCTTGGGTAGTCGTCTCCCCATCAACATTTTGTAAATTCCTGCAGTCAGTCGGGCGCTGAAGTTCTGGACGCCCAGACTTCGGGGTCACCCTGTCAGGCTACAATCCGACAATGCCATGACCGTGGCTTATGTCAACCATCAAGGAGGCACAAGGAGTCTTTCATCCCATAAAGAGGTGGATATCATCCTGTCCTGGGCAGAGAAGTTTGTGCCATGCCTGACAGCAGTATTCATTCCAGGAATAGAGAACTGGCAGGCAGATTACTTGAGCCATCAACAGATGTCTCCGGGGGAATGGTCCTTACATCCCGAGATTTTTCAATTGATTTGTCTACGCTGAGGGGTCCCAGATGTAGACCTGTTGGCATCCAGGTTCAACAACAGATTGGAGAGATTTGTGTCCAGGACCAGGGATCCACTCGCAGTCGGAGTGGATGTTTTGGTGACTCCTTGGGAGGAGTATTCCCTGATAAATGCCTTTCCTCCAGTACAGCTGATATCGCGTCTGTTGCGCAGGATCCAGCTGGAGGGGAAACCAGTAATTCTGATAGCCCCCGTCTTGGCCGAGGAGGATTTGGTATGCACAAATCCAGAAGTTGGCAGTGACGAGGCCCTGGGTCCTTCCACTGCGTCCGGACTTGCTTTCTCAAGGCCTGATATTCCACCCTTCTGTACAGTCGCTAAATTTGACGGCTTGGCTATTGAAGCCTTAATCTTGAAAGAGCAGGGTGTGTCTGGCCCAGCAGTTCATACACCTGAAAAACACCAGGAAGCCAGTCTCTAGAAATATTTATTAAAGGGTTTGGAAGTCCTACTTTGCCTGGTGTGAAGCCAGGAAATGGCATCCCCGCCCATGTACCATCGGGAGAATTCTATCCTTCCTGCAAGCAGGTGTAGATATGAAATTAGCCCTGAGCACAATTAAAGGGCAGATTTCAGCTTTATCTGTCTTTTTTTCCTGGAACCAATCGCTTCCCATTCGTCCAGGGAATAGTACGTTTGCGTCCTCCAGTAAAGCCACCATTGTGTCCTTGGGACCCAAATTTGGTGTTGGCAGTTTTGCAAAAACAGCTTTTTGAACCTCTGGGGCAAGTTCCCCTGGTTCTTTTGACCAAGAAACTGGTATTTTTGATTGAGATAACTTCAGCTAGAAGGGTATCGGAACTAGCATCCCTTTCTTGTAAAGAGCCATTCTTGATATTTTATCAAGATAGGGTGATTTTACGTCCTCATCCAGATTTTCTGCCCAAGGTAGTGTCCACCTTTCATTTGAATTGGGACATTATACCTTAATTTTAAAAAAAATTAATTTTTTTAAAACTAATTTTAAAAAAAAATACCTTTTTTTTCCACATCCTCACTCAGAGGAGGAAAAGTTATTGCATTCCCTTGATGTAATGCGTGCACTTAAATTTTATTTACAGGAAACCGCTCATATTCGTAAAACTGAGAGCTTGTTTGTGCTGCCAGAAGGCCCCAGAAAGGGGTTGGCAGCATCTAAATCTATGATTTCCTGTTGGATTCGCCAGGTTATTACCCAGGCGTATGGTTTAGTAGGAAAGGTTCCGCCTTTTCCTGTAAAGGCACATTTTACCAGAGGAGTAGGTGCCTCTTGGGCAAATCGCCATCAAGCCTCTATGGCTCCGATTTGCAAGACCGCGACCTGGTCGTCAGGGCATACGTTCACTCGTTTCTATAGAGTGGATGTTGGGACCCAGGAGGAGTCTGCTTTTGGCCGCAGTGTACTGCAGGCAGCGGTGTAATCCTTCTGTTCGGATGTCGGTATTGTTTTGGTGTCCCCCCCCCCCTCCCCTCAGATGCATTGCTTTGGGACGTCCCATATGTTATGATTATTGCTCTGTTTCCCTTGATGTACGAAAAGAAAAATGGATTTTTAATACAACTTACCTGTAAAATCCATTTCTTGAAGTGCATCACGGGACACAGAGGTCCCTCCCCTCTTCTATAAGGTCTTTTATTGCTTGCTACAAAACTGAAGTACTTCCTGTGTGGGAGGGGTTATATAGGGGGTCATCAATTCTGATTGGTTGCCAGTGTCCTAAACCTATAGGTGGCCTATATAACCATATATTATGATTATGGCTCTGTGTCCCGTGATGTACTTCAAGAAATGGATTTTACAGTTAAGTTGTATTAAAAATCCATTTTTTTTTTAACACAAGGTTGTCAATTTATAGGATATTTCTGTAGCACTGCCCCCTAGAGGGCTGCTGAGAATTACACCTTGCGGTCCCCTGGGTTACCTGTAGCTACAATCTGTAGAAACATATCACTTCAGACACTCGTCTCAGACATGAACAGACATGAACAGTCCAGAGGATTTGGTTTTTGTGTTCTATTTTAGAACTGGGATGGGAGAAGGGATGAGTGGGATACTCCAACTATGAACTATGCACTAATCTTGAGGACAACTGACTGCAGAGTATGCGGCAAGGCCGCTGCTTCACCTTGCCACAGAATTGAAGATAATGAATATGATCCTGAATTAGTTCCTCTTCAGGGTCCTAACTTGGCACTCCCTTTATCACTTGCTGTGTGTGCTAGCCCCTGTCCACTGACTCGCCACTGGAGTGGTCCCCTTCCTGGGCAGACCCCTGGCAAGCTTCCCGGTACTCACGGACACTGTTTTTACCAAGCTTGCTCTGCCTGCAGCTCCACTTGTCTGTATCCTCTGGACCTCCTGGCTCAGCACCACACTTCTGGGTCACTAGGCGGACCGCCTGTGACCACCTTCTATACAGACAGGAGAAAAACCCATCACCCTCCTCCTGGGACCTGGCTTCCCAACCAAAGTCACCCTGTCACATGTGCCCGTGACTTTTATAACATATCCCAGGATGCACCACTCTTGTGCCAACCCACTGGGATAGTCATAAAAGCCTGTGTGTCACTGGCTGGGTTTCCTCCACTGTCCAACAGGCTCCCCTATTGGATACAGTGGGGACACCCCCTCAGACCAGCTGAATCACACATGGACACATGCAACAGGCCAAACTACTGATCAGGCTCCCCTGATGAGCAGGCAGAGCAAACTATCTGCACTACCTAGCACCTATCTCTGAGGTGCTACATTTCTAACACATAGCATGTACATAGCAAAAATTACACCCCAAAATACATTCTGCTACTCCTCCTGGGTATGGCGATACCACATGTGTGAGACTTTTACACAGCCTAGCCACATACAGAGGCCCAACATCCAGGTAGCACCTTCAGGCATTCTAGGAGCATAAAATACACATCTAATTTCATTACAACCTATCACGCTTTTGAAGGCCCTGGAGCACCAGGACAACGGAAATGCCCACAAAATTACCCCATTTTGGAAAGCAAACACCCAAACACAATCTGTGAGGCATTGGCTGCAGATAGGTACTCCGGTATTCTGATGAGCTGCAAATAGGTACTCAGCTCAGGTACTCTGATGGGCTGCAGACAGGTACTTGGGTACACTGATCGACTTCAGAAATGTACTCGGGTACTCTGATGGGCTGCAGAGAGGTACTTGGGTACTCTGATGGGCTAGAGACAGGTACTTGGGTAATCTGATGAGCTGGAGAAAGGTACTCGGGCACTGTGATGGTCTGCAGATAGGTACTCAGGTACTCTGGGCTGCAGATAGGAACTCGGGTACTATGATGGGTTGCAGAGAGGTATTTGGGTACTCTGATGGGCTGGAGACAGGTACTCTGATGGGCTGCAGATAGGTACTCAGGTACTCTGAAGGGTCGGCGACAGGTATTGGGTACGCTGATGACCTGTACTCGGGTTCTCTGATGGGCTGCAGAGAGGTACTCTGGGCTGGAGAAAGGTACTCAGGTACTCTGGGCTGGAGACAGGTACTCTGGGCTGGAGACAGGTACTCAGGTACTCTGAAGGGCCGGCGAGAGGTATTGGGTACACTGATGACATGTACTCGGGTACTCTGATGGGCTGCAGAGAGGTTCTCTGGGCTGGAGACAGGTACTCAGGGCTGGAGACAGGTACTCTGGGCTGGTGACAGGTACTCAGGTACTCTGATGACATGTACTCGGGTACACTGATGGGCTAGTGACAGGTACTTGGGTACGCTGATGACATGTACTCTGGTACTCTGATGGGCTGGAGACAGGTACTTGGGTACTCTGATGGGCTGGAGAGAGGTACTTTGAGTACTCTGGGCTGGTGACAGGTACTCGGGTACTCTGATGACAGGTACTCGGGTACTCTGATGGGCTGGTGACAGGTACTCGGGTACTCTGAAGACAGGTACTCAGAGTACCTGAGTACCTGTCATTGGAGTACCAGTGCACTTGTCATCAGAGTACCGGAGTACCTGTCATTAGCCCATCAGAGTATCCGAGTACCTGTTTTCAGAATGCTGGTGACAGGTACTCGGGTACTCTGAGGGGTCGTGACAGGTACTCGAGTACTCTGATGGGCTAGTGACAGGTACTTTGATGGGCTAGTGACAAGTCCTCTTTATTGGGGAGGGGGGGGGCAATCAGTGTGTTTTGGTGTGCACTGTAATCGGTAACTAGCTGTTACCGCAATCTCCTTGTCACACAGGAGCGGTGTGTGAAGAGATTAGCCCAGTAACAGCTAGTTACCATGGTTTGTTGACATTCTATGACCGGCTGTGATAAAGACCTGATCGGTGGATGGACTGTGTCAGAGTGACACTCTCCATCCCCGTGCGCCGCTATGGTGGACACTAAACTGCTTTGTGCGGGTACAGAAGTTCCAAATGGAGTCCATTCGCACAGTAGTGGCGTCCCTACATCTGGGGGATTTTCTCACTTCTATCGACATCAAGGACTCCTACCTTAACATTCCAATATGTGCGGGTCACCAGCACCTCCTCCGCTTTGCCATGGGCGAGGAGCATAATCGGTTTGTGGCATTTACCTTTGGTCTCGCCTCTGCTCCTCGGGTCTTCACAAGTGTTGTGCCCGGTTATAGCATTGTTGCGTCAGCGGGGGATCGCGGTACTGGGGTAACTGGATTATCTTCTGCAAGCAGAGTCTCTGATTGCTCTGTTGGACACCTTGGAGATTGCTCTGCGATCTCTGATGGAGTTTGGTTGGATTCTGAACCTTCACAAGTCTGCTCTGGTTCTGTCCACAAAACTGGACTATCTGGGTGGATTCAGTCTCAGCAAGAGTGTTGCTTCCTCTTGAAAAACTCCAGAAATTGCAGGAGGCAATTCAGCTTCTGTTGTCCAGCAGACGGTCATCCCTCTGGGCTTGCATGCGTGTGCTGGGCCTGATGGTGTCTACCTTCGAGGCGGTTCTGTTTGCACAGTTCCACACGAGATCTCTGCAAAAAGAGATTCTGGTGACATGGGACAAGAATCCACAGTCTCTAGAGGTGGCTTCGTTCTCCGGCACTTCGACAGGGAAATCCTTTTCCCCCTGTACTGGGCAGTTGTCACCACGGATGCCAGCCTGGGGAGGCGTCCTCGGCACAGCTTGTGCTCAGGGAGTCTGGACTCGGGAAGAGTCCAGACTGCCGATCAATGTACTGGAACTCCGAGCGATCAGACTTTGGATCATTGGACAATTCGTCTTCAGGGGTGTCCGTTACAAATTCAATCGGGCTATGCCACGGCTATGGCCTATGTCAACTGGCGGATCGGGAAGCAGCGTTCCAAGGTGGGCAGAATGATCGTTCCATGGAAAGTTCAGAGGTTTGGCATGGTCTCGGGATCCTCTGGCCACCCCGCACACACCTTAGTGACTCCTTGGTGTCAGTATTGTCTGATTTATACCTTTTCCCCCCTCAAACTTCTGCCAAGACTCCTGTGTAGAATCGAGGCAGCAAGGGATTCCAGCCACACATTCCCTGGTGCGTACCTTTATCCAGGGAGCTCGACACTTGGTTCCTCCAGTGCAGTCTCCATTACCTCTGTGGGTCCTCAAATTGGTGTTGTCAGTTATCCAGGAATTTCCCTTTGAAAATATCAGGAGGTTCCCCTAGTTACATTGTCCCAGAAGGTGGCCTTTTTGGTGGCTAGTACTTCTGCGTGCAGGGTGTCGAAGCTGGCGGCATTGTCTTGTCGTTCACCTTACCTGTTGGTTTTCAGAGCTAAGGTGGTCCCTGTCCATTGTTCCTTCCAAATGTCGTGTCTGATTTTCATTTGGATGAAGACATTTTGTTGTCCCAGGCCTAAACATCTTAAGAAAATTGCTCTGCATTCCCAGGATGTGGTTCAGGCAATCGGGGTGTACCTTGCAGCTACGGAGTCTTTTAGGAATTCAGACTCACTATTTGTACTCACGGTTGCACAGAACTGGTAGGGGGCAGATGCCCCGGGTGGTAAAATTTTATTGGAGGGAGGGGGGTTCAGTGAAGTGTACTTCTAAAAAGTGGCTGGACAACTGTGTGTGATTGATCCAGCCGCAAGTAGCTGTACCTCCTGCAACGATGTGCCGAGTGCCCTCCTGCACCCAGCACAAGCCTAGAGCAGACCAGCCTTTCATTTCGGATCACAGCCAGATAGAGCCGCTGCGCTGACACTCTCTCTCCCCCCCCCCCCCCCCCCCACAGACAGGAGAGATAGCTGCTTCTGCTGCTCCTCCCCCCCTCTCCTCCTGTGCTTGCCCCGCCCGCCCGACAGTTTTCTGCCGCAGAGAAGATGATGTGTGGGCGGGAAGATTGAACACCAACCAGAAGAGGAAAGATGGAGCCTGATCCATCCATCCATCCCATCCATCCACTCCCTCCCTTCTCTCTTCTGCTTCTCAGTGAGTACTCTGATGTAAGGGGCACCCTTCCTTCCTTCCTCCATCTCTCTCCATTCCTTACTTTCTCTCTTTCTTACTTCCTTCCTTCCTTCCTCCATCTCTCTCCATTTTTTTCCTTCTTCATCTCTCTTCATCTCTCTCCATCTCTCTCGCTCTCTCTCTCCATTACTTTCTTTCTTTCTACCTTCCTTCCTCCATCTCTCTCCATTTCTGGCTGAGGGGAGGAGGTTATTTACCAGTTATATTTAATTTCTGTAATATGCAGCATGAGGGGGTTAATGTATTGCCGCTGGTCACTGATACATCAATAACACTGACACTGGTGCCATTAATGCAGCACAAAGGGGTTAATTAACTGCCACTGGTCACTAATGTATCACTGACCAGCGGCAATACATTAACCCCCTCATGCTGCATATTACAAATTGAGTCAAACACCAGTGATAAACACAAAGTCTCAATGTGCTAAAAAAAGGTTCTTTGGTAACATCTGCACCATCTGCCACTTTCAATTGCGTGATCCTGTGACAGTCACCTCCACCATAGATAAGGTGCTCGCTTACCAGAATGCACGGACTTCGAGAAGCACTGTGACTTCTCGAATCCCGGAAGGACAGGTAGCTGCGATTAGCCAACCAGCTTGTTTTGATCCTAATGCGATTACATGTTCTTGCTGTAAGTGCAATATTGTATACCTTAAATAAAGTTTTTTAAAGATTTTTACACTACGCGAGCGAGCCTTTTGTATTTTGGTCACCATCTGTGATATTGTTTCCTGGACGGTGGGTCCACTTGCCATAGATTCCCCACCAACTATGGCAGGTTCCTGGGACAGTTAACCACTTCTATACTAGGCCTATTTTGGCACTCCTCTCCTACATGTAACAATCATAATTTTTTGCTAGAAAATTACTCACAAATAATGTATATATATTTTTTAATAGTGACCCTAGGGAATAAAATGGCGGTCATTGCAACTCTTTTTATGTCACACAGTATTTGCGCAGCAATTTTTTAAACTATTTTTTTTTCTTTTTAAAAACAGTTTCATGAATAAAAAAAAAACAAAACACTAAAGTTAGCCTAATTTCTTTGTATACTGTGAAATATGATGTTACACCGAGTAAATAGATACCTGACATGTCACGCTTTAAAACTGGCACACTCGTGGAATGGCGCCAAACGTCTGTACTTAAAAATCTCCATAGGCGATCCATAATGTCGCGCCTGGGCCTCCCAGAGCCATAGAGACTACCGGGGACCATCTGGTCCTCGGTATTCTCTATGGTAAACTTCCGCCGCCAGCCGATTCCTTCTCCTGCTCCCTGATCACACGAGCAAGCCAGTAGAAGTCTGTAAGAACCATCAAGCGGCTGAACTGGGGGGGGCGCAGTTTGCCATCTTTGCCCTGGGCACCATCTGACCTTGCCCCAGCCCTGCGGTTGGACCTCAAAAAGGGTTGGCCATTTCTGCTGCTGCGATAATTTCCAGATTGACCAGACAGACAGCGATTCAGGCCTATTAAATTAGGGGTCAGGTTCCTCCTTTCCCTGTTAAGGCACACTCAGGCGCTTAGGGCCTTCTGTCATCAGGCATCAGTGATGCAGGTTTGCAAGGCGGCCATCTGGTCGTCTATGCACACTTTTATAAAGTGGATGTGTTGGTATCTGCAGATGCTTCTTTTTGCCGCAAGGTTTTGCAGGCTGCTGTTTAGAGGACCTGGTCCTCTTTGAGGGTATATTGATTTTTTCAGGTGAGCTCCAGTTGTTATGGTTGAGCTCCATGTTACCTGGTTTACTATGGTTAGCCTTGGGAATTTTTTTCTGCTGTTTTCCCACCCCTCATGTTTAACACTGCTTTGGGACTTTCCAATGATTAAGAAGAATCAGGAGCTGTGTCCGTCAATGAACATCAGAGAAATCTATTTACCATGGAAATCCCATTTTTGGCATCAAGCAACTTTTTACCAGATATGCCAGACTACTACCTGATCTTCTGTTCCTACATTCTCTAGGTTCTACCAGGGGATGTTCAGATTAGATCCAATGCCAGCTTATGGTGTAAGGTCCTACAGGTAGCTTTTTAAGTTGCAGACAGTCCTTCATTTTCTTTTGTTTTCCTTGGTGTGTTAATGTTTGTTTGGTGTGTTGCCCACTCTTCAGTTCTGCTTTTTTACGTTCCGAAGGTAAAAATCTCCTGGACAAGTAAAAAAATAGGACTTTTGTACTCCCTGTAAAATCCTTTTCTTGAGGTACATAGGTTCCACCCCCTTTTCTGTTTATGTGCACTCTTTCAGCATTGCTTTCTATAAAACTGAGGCATTTCTGGTAGTGGGAGGGATTATCCACGGTTAGTGTACTTTTTGGTTGCCAGTGTCCAATTCTCCTCTAGGCGGCAGTATAACATGAAGGTAAAGCTGGTCATACATTAGTAGATATTAAAAAGAACGTTTGTACAAAAAGTACAAATGAAAATTCTTATTACATTCAATGACATGACAAATGATATTCAAAAGTACTTTAAAAACATTTGCTTTTTACATTCCATTTCGGAGTGAATGGCCTTTCCCAAATTAAAACCACATTTACTGTTAGAAATTTGAGAAAAACTATTTCTGTCCGGCTATTTTGAATTTTCTTATCACCGCAGTTGATTCTATTATTTCAGTCCAGTGTTTATTTCCAGTGGTGTTTAAATTGCTTAGATCAGGCTGTTTGTTTTCATTAAAGGTGCGTTAGCTGTCTCTTTAATTTCACCCATGTTAGAAAGCATATTATATAAATAAAACTACCTGCGCCAGGAGTGGTTAACATCACTTTATAATCTCAAGCTACTGTCACAATGGTGCCCTTTAGTGGTATCCGAAAACGTTTATTAAAATTGGTGACAGCAGTCCTGAGTTTATAAATGATGAAAAAAAAGTATATGCGATGCACTACGTTTGTGCAAATATATCAATAAATATTGCATAAAACAATAAATATTGTGTAAACAAATAACTGCCAATCACTTAAATTAGACCCAACATCTAACCAAAAATAAATAAATATAAAACAATGCAAATTCCATAAATATTCATATAAATAGGTAAATTGCCTCCAACTATGTGAAATCAAATAAACAATCACCAAGTTGATCACATCACTCTATATATTATTTTCAAAATTGTATCTATCAGTCTCTGGATCAGTTCACCTCAAATTCCCTGTGAATAAAGTGCCATAAATCAAAGCTGTGCTCTTGATACTTGTGCTCAGGTTTCCATAACCCCACTTAGTTATGCACTTACCAGAATATATGCGACCTCTCTGAAAAGGGCAATCCAAAAAAAAACACTTCAAGTGTAGTTCCTGTACCAGAAATCTAAAATCGGAATCCCAGTCCTCCTTTGGTCTTCTCTGCACCTTTTTACCTTCCATTTTCAAAAAACAGACTAACTGGGCTCTCAAAGCCATTTATTAAGCTTGTTTTAAACCACTCACATAGGCTGGTGCCTGTCACTCAGGACTAAGTAACTTCTGCTTTGCCTCTAGAGGGAATGCAGCCACTCCAGCTGCTCTCTATGGAGTCAGCGTGCTTTCCACCTTGGAGCGGGAAGTGACACCACAGGGACCCCACCTCTACATGTTTCGTCCAGTCAGGAGTTTTTCAGGAAACCTTGTCTCTGTGGTTGTGTCTCTCCTTCTTAAATGCAGATCACTTAACTCTTTGCCCGCCTACTCTTGCATATTATTGGCATATATAACAACTTGGCTTACATTGAAATAGACTAAAAACAAGCATTGATGAGGCGTGACCGGATGTGATCAGGGCTGGACGCGTGCCCCCGGAGCTCCGTGTAACTTCTGATTTTATCGGCTCCTGGTGACGGATTTTGCCCGACCATCACCTCTAACTGTTTGCCGAAGGTCTCGCCATCCTGGAGATGCACTCTTCAGCCTCCAAACCCCAAAGAAAATTGCTGCAGGACCAGAGGCAGACTTGCTCATCGCGAGGCCCGGGTCCTGGCTCCGCCCCCGCCATCTTGGTGCCAGCGTCATCCTCACCACGAGGCAGCTGTTCAGGCGCGGGGGTGGAGCAACAGCAGCCGGAGGGAGTACAGTGCTTGGGGACACCCCTGACCTCGTCCCAGGACATGAAACTGGACCCCTTGGCCATCACAAAGCCCATCCTGGAGGCGATCAACGCACTTATAGTCAGAATAGACCTCCTAGCCTCAGAATTAGGCATGACTTAGATAAAATCAGAGGGATCCCAATGTCCTGTTCATCATACCGCCCCATAGCCCTGCTGAATATGGACCTTAAAATACTGACCAAAATTTTGGCAACTCGGTTGGCCGGGGTCATCCATTCTTTGGTAGACGCTGACCAGACTGGATTTATGGCAGGAAAGTCGGCTGATACCAACATCAGGAGACATTTTACCTATCTTTAGATACCGGGAGAGGAACTGCACAAGGGTTTGTAGTGTCCATTGATATCGAAAAAGCTTTTGATTCAGTGGACTGGTGATTTATGCATAGGGTCCTGCAGCTTATGGGCTTTGGACCGAAGTTCCGGAACTGGATATGCCTACTTTATACTGGTCCCCGGGCAGCAATTAGGCTACGGCAGTCCACATCCCAATTTTTTGAAATAGCGCAGGGAACTAGACAGGGGTGCCCATTATCCCTGTTCCTATTCGCACTAACAATGTAACATATTGCGATTGCACTGCAAAGCTCTCAGGAGGTGGGAGCAATACGTGTGGGCACTATAAGAGAATGCCTTGCTCTTTATGGCAATGACCTGCTCCTTTTCCTCAAAGACCCCGATCCATCACTTAGAGCAGCGCTATTCTTTTTAGGTGAATTTGGCAGGCACTCAGGTCTCAAGGTTAACTGGGGAAAATCATCGATCTTACCGTTAGACGATAATGCTAGGTCTGCAGCAGATGATAGTCTCCCACTGCGTTTGGTACACATTCTGACATACCTGGGGGTCCAGATCACTCCTAGGATACAGGACTATTTTACCCTGAACCCTCTTCCCTTGATAACCAAACTCCAACAACACGTACAAGCGTGGAAAAAATGACCCTTCTCCCCGATAGGTCGAATTAGCCTTATAAAAATGAAAGTTCTTCCAGTTACTCTGTTTCCTGAGACACTCCCCTACATGGATACCCAAAGCCTTTTTTAAGAAACTGGATAGTGTTATTAGCTCCTTCCTTTGGTCACCCTGTTCCCCCAGAATAGGACTGCGGGCTCTACAAGAGCCCTGGGGACGGGGAGGCCTGGCACTCCCAGATTGGCAAAAATACTACCTGGCAGGCTAGATGGTTTTCACTAGATGTTGGCTAGTGTTGGATGACGGCGACTCGGCTCCAGTACTTGAAGCAACGCATCTTGGCTCCTATGAGAGCCGGAGATTAGCACTGTACAGGGGGACGAGGTCACAGCTTCCACTAAGTCAGACGATGAAGGCCACCATTAGAGCATGGACACAGGCAGCCAAACTAGCATGCCCGAGCTATTTGGGCGTTTCACCTTCAACTCCCATCTGGATGAATCCCAGACTCTCATTTTTACCATTGGTGTGGGCAACAAGGAGAATCAAGACCCTTGGGGACATAACTTGTGGAGGAGACCTCCGGACATTTGACCAGCAAAAAACCAGGCATGAGCTACCCAACTCCTATCTCTTTAGATATCTCCAGTTACGCCATGCCTTCCAATGCCAGTTCAGGGAGACTCGGGTGGAGCCTTTGACCTCAGACTTCGAGAGCTTGCTGAAAACAGAAGACCTGATCAAAACCCTATCAGTTGTGTATAAGAAGCTGTTTAAAAAAACACCACCCAATATTTCCAAATGTAAAGAAAGGTGGGCAGCGTAGGTGCTGGATCTCCAGGGGGAGGATTGGGGGGACATGTGGGAAAAACCCTTCAAACACCTGGTAGCAGCCCGAGATAGACTAATACAATTTAAATGTATTCACAGAATTTATTATACTCCAGCCAGGTTGGCCAGGATCTATCCTAACTCCACTGCCACGTGCTGGCGCTGCTTGTTCTCCCCAGCAGATGTTGCCCATGATTTCTGAGGCTGCCCACAGATCCAGGCGTTCTGGACCGAGATGACCTCCTGCATCTAGAAGGTACTGATAGTCCCGGTTCCAGTGACAGCTAGGATATGTCTCCTGGGTCTGGTAGAGGAGGTAGTGCCTTCTGTGGCACATAGAACACTACTAAATATTCTCCTCTTCTACGCACAGAAAGCTATACTGCTGCATTGGAAAAAAAACGTTCCCCCTCTTTGTCCTTTTGGAAGGGCCTGGTGAACTCAATGTTGCCTTTTTACAGGGCAACATATGTACCGAGAGGGTGTACTAAAAAAATTGATAAAGTTTGGCAGGCATGGACTAACTCTTCGGTTACGGTAGGCTAGTCCCCATGGTTAGAGGATATGATAGATCACACTATTATTACGTACTGTGGACTCTATTATAGAGGGCATATTCAACTAACCTAAAGCTGACATCTAGGGAAAGGACTTCACATTGATATGGTCCGTCTTTTAAACAAGGTGCATCCAGATCCTGGAACATTATGTTCTATTCACTTGCCTAGATAAATGGTCATCAGCTGATAGTTCATGGGGGAGGGGTCTGGTTAGTGAGTTGTTTTTTGTATAGTTAGACATCCCAGCTAGAGGCAGATTGGATGTCTAATGTGTTATTTTATTGTTGTTTGTCTAATGTGTCATTTTTTTTTTTTTTATAAAACAACGTAAAAAGAATTTTATAATAGAAAAAAAAAAGCATTGATCTTAAAACTAATACCATTATACCATTACACTGACTTATATGGATGTAAGTGTATATAGGTGAATCTTTAAACCAGCATCCTATTATCATATCTCCATATATCATATTTACCATGTACCCTGCAATATTGTTCGCAATCTCCACCATCATTCTGTATAAGTATAAATAAATATGCATCCTAAATATATAACATTATATAATTCATACAAATACAGTGAGGAAAATAATTATTTGATCCCCTGCATATTTTGTAATTTTACTCACTTACAAAGAACTGAAGGGTCTATAATTTTCTATCATAGGTGTATTTTAACTAATAGAGTCAGAATATCAACCAAAAATCCAGAAAAAAACACAATACAAATGTTATAAATTGAGTCGCGGTTCAGTGAGAAAAATAAGTACCGTATTTTATGCTCCATTAGACGCACTTTTTTCCCGCCCAAAAATGTGGGGAAATGTCTGTGCGTCTTATGGAGTGAATACTGACTAAATCCCGAATCTCCCGTGTCGCCGAGTCTCCCCACGGTGTCCCCGAGTCTCCCCGCTTTGTCCCGACTCCCCGCTCAGCTGTCAGTTTCTAGAACAGACTACTTCTTCCTGTATAGGCCCGACTCGCAGGCAGAGTGATATCAGATGCACTCAGCCTGTGACAGGAGGAGCCATAAACAGGAAGCAGCGGTTTTGCTCTATACTGCAGCCGCATACTTCCTCCCAGGCTCAGCCACAGACCTACAAGCAAATCTACTGTATACAGTGTATATACCCACACTGAGCATTATACCCACCACTGAGACCAGCATTACCCACCAGCAGTACCCGCCAGCAGTACCAGTCAGGATTACCCACCAGCATTACTTGCCAGCAGTACCAGCCAGCAGTATCTGACAGCAGTACCCAACACCAGTACCAGGCAGCAGTACCTGCCAGCAATACCTGCCAGCAGTACCAACCAGCAGTACTAGCCAGCAGTAGCCGCCAGCAGAAAATACCACCACCGCATTCTACATACCGTACAAAGGATGATAAATCAGAAAAGACTAGCATATAAAATTCCTTTTAAACTGGAGGTAGTAAAATATACAGAGCATGGAAACAGAGCAGCGGAGAGACATTTGGGCGATCTCCAACTGAAAAAATGATAAGAGAGTGGAGGAAACAGGAGGATCAGCTGCAAAAAGCAGATAAAAGTAAGCACACTTTTCGTGGGCATGCTGCAAAGTGGCCACAGTTAGACGTGGACATGAAAGAATGGATCACAGGTCACCCGAATAATGGCTTCTCAGTCTCTACAAAAATAATAATATATGAAGCCAAACGCATTGCTGTAGAGAAAGGCATTCAGGATTTTACTGGATCACCGTCGTGATGTACCAAAACTAAAATTACGCAAAAAATGGCAAAAGAATATGAATCTACGATTCTGTCTTTTCATAAATTTGTAATTGATACTAGGAAGGAAAATGGTTTTGAAATTGGCCGGATTGGGAATATGGATGAAGTCCTTTAATGTACCATCTAATAGGACTGTTGATCTGAAAGGTGCCAAAACCATAACCGTGAAAACCTCAGAGAAAACCCATTACACGGTTGTGTTGTCCTGCTGTGCAGACGGCACCAAATTGCCACCCACATTATTTTCAAAAGGGAAACCATTCCAAAAGAAGTGATTCCACAAGCAGTTGCTGTACATGTTCATGAGAAAGGATGGATGGACGAAAATGGAATGAGAATATCAGTTGAAAAAGTGTGGTCCAAACGTCCTGGAAGGCTTCTGAAAAAACCTGCCTTATTAGTGCTTGACCAGTTTAGAGCACATATTAGCAAACCTACAAAAAAAAGTGCTTTAAAGAAGTGAAGACTCATCTAGCTGTAATTCCTGGGGGTCTTACCAGCCAGTTGCAATCTCTCGACGTTTCCATCAACAAACCATTTAAAGTCTTTATGCGAGAAGAGTGGAACAAATAGATGGCTGCTGGTAATCATGATATGACACCTACTGGACGAATGAAGAGGCCCACTATCACTCAAGTTTTTGTTAATGGGTGAAAACATCATGGCACTCAGTGAAAGAGAAAATCATTGTACAGTCATTCAAAAAATGTGGCATTAGCAATGCCTTAGATGGAACTGAAGATAGTATTGTATGTGAAGATAGCGAAGAAAGTGATGTCAGTGATTGTGAGAAACTGAGCCTAGTAAATTCTGATACTAGCAATGATGAGTTATTGGGATTCCCAGAAAACTAGAAGAGTAATCGAACCTTAAAGTCTCTCCTCATTTGTTAATGACAGTGATGATGGTTCTTACTGCCATGGTTGACTGCTGTTCACTTTACATGGTTGAAATATTATTCTGTTATATTTTAATAAATATTTTAGTACACCATTTGGCTCAGAATATTTTTTTTCTTGTTTTCCTCCTCTAAAACCTAGGTGCGTCTTATGGTCAGGTGCGTCTTATGGAGCGAAAAATACGGTATTTCATCCCTAAGCAAAACATGACTTAGTAGTTGATAGAGAAACCCTTGTTGGCAAGCACAGAGGTAAGATGCTTCCTGTTACCGGGTTTGCACACATCTCAGGAGGGATTTTGGTCCACTCTTCTCTACAGATCTTCTTTAAGTCCTTAAGATTTCTTGGCTGTCTCTTGGCAACTCGAAGTTTCAGTTCCTTCCATAACTTTTCTATAGAATTAAGGTCTGGAGACTGGCTAGACCACTCCATGACCTTTTATGTGCTTCTTCTTGAGCCACTCCTTTGTTGCCTTAGTGGCTTGGCCATGCCCCCCCTCTGCTTATTGGCTCACTGGCTGTGATTGACAGCATCAGGAGCCAATGGCCACTGCTGTCTCAGCCAGTGAGGAGGGAGAGTCCCCGAAGAGTCGAGTCTCTCGTGCACATCGCTGGAGGAAGATCGAACTTAGGTAAGTATTAGGAGGGCTTCTGCAAAGAGGTCTTTTTACCTTCATGCATAGAATGCATGAAGGTAAAAAACCTTGAGCCTTTACAACCACTTTATAGGATATGTTCACTTTTTAGAAAAACATTTTTGCAGGCATTATTTTATTTTATTTTTTTTAAGCCTGTAAAGCATTGCACCAATGATCAGCAGGTCTCCTGCAAATCTGTCAGTGTATCTGTGTGCCCGTACATTCCATAAAGGCAAGCAGATACAATCCAACAGGAAGAATCAATGAACTACCATGGTGCTCCACAGCACCGTAGTAGTTCATCGAGAACTACAAGCCAACAGCCGCAAAGGATTTCAGTAATTGAAGTTCATTCACACACAGAGCTCTGTGAATGAATGATGTGGCCATGTGGGTGGAGCCTCACATGGCCGTGCTGATTTCAAAAAGTGGCGGCTAGTACGGGGAACTTCTCCCTAAAATGTTGTCACTGGGAGTGCGGGGATCTGACAGTGGCAGCAGCATTGGGAACATGTTACATGTTCCACACTAAAAATGGGTAGAATGTGTAACATGTTCTCAAAGGTGAACTTATCCTTTTAAGGTGCATAAATCAATTTATATAATTGATGTATTCATACGGTACTGTGGAAAAGTTTTAGGCAGGTGTAAAAAAATGCAGACAGCTTTCAGAAATAGAAGTGTTAATAGTTTATTTTTATAAATTTAACTAAATGCAAAGTAAATGAACAGAGGAGAAATCCAAATCAATCAATATTTGGTGTGACCACCCTTTGCTTTCAAAAACCGCATCAATTGTTGTAGGTACACTTGAACACAGTTTTTGAGGGAACTCGGCAGGTAGGTTGTTCCAAATGTATTGGAGATCTTTTGTGGAAGTAGACTGCTTGGAGATCTTCTGTGGATGTAGACTGCCTGAAATCCTGCTGCCATTTTTCTGCTCTCCAATTCTTATGTTTTCATGCATAGGATATGAAAACAAGGCTAAGCGACTTAACTATGCACAAAAACATAGGAACTGGAGTGCAGAAAAATGCCAGCAGGTGCTCTGGGCTGATGAATCAAAATTTGCAATATTTGGCTGTAGCAAAAGGCAGTTTGTTTGCAATGGGGTGGAGAGCGGTACAATAATGAGGGTCTGCAAGCAGGCAACAGTGAAGCATAGTGGGGGTTCCTTGCAAGTTTGGGGCTGCATTTCTGCAAATAAAGTTGGAGATTTAGTCGGGATCAATGGTGTCCTCAATGCTGCGAAAAAAAGACAGATACTTATCCATTATGACATACAATTGGGATGACGTGATTGGCATCAAATGTATTCTGAGCAGAACAACAGCCCCAAACATGACGCTAATGTCATTAAGAACTATCTTCAGTGCAAGATTTGGTGTGTGCACTTCTGCTGGTGGCCACTAGAGGCAGAGGAGAGCACCACGTGGAGAGGAGAGGCAGAGGCAGAGGAGAGCACCACGTGGAGAGGAGGGGAGCTGTGATTGCTTGCTGTGCTGTGGGGGGAACAGCTGAAGGAGACTCGGACAGAAGCCAGTGACTGAAGGGGGACTGCCAACGCAACGTGACAGACAACAGGCGGAGGGGACAGGTGTGCAGGGACTGACTGACAGGACAGGAGACAGCAGAAACGTGAGTGTGCTGAATCAGCTGTTTGGCTGATTGAGGGGGAGGGGGATCACACAGACAGTGTGTAGAGAGACTGACAGGGGGAGGCTGCAGGATCTTCCATCAGACAAGGACAGACCAGGGCAGACAAGCAGTAGATCTGACGGTACCTTGATACTTGGGACCACCGAACGGCGGCAGCGGCAGAGGATGGCCAGCGGGGCTGAAGGTCTGGGAGTGAGCTGGTGACCCGGAGCAGCAGCACGTGAGTAGGTGACCGATCAGCTGTTTGGCAGCTGGTGGGGGGATAGCTAGGGACTGTAGGTGACTGACTGCTCTGCGACTGACCGGACTCTGCGACTGACCGGGCTGTGCGACTGTGCTCTACGACGGGGCTGATCGGGCTGTGCGACTGACCGGGCTGTGCGTCTGACCGGGCTGTGCAAATGAGAGTGTTGTGCGTCTGACCGGGCTTTGCGACTGAGAGTGTTGTGCGACTGAGAGTGTTGTGCTTCTGACCGGGCTGTGCGACTGAGAGTGTTGTGCGACTAAGAGGGCTGTGCGACTGAGAGTGTTGTGCGTCTGACCGGGCTGTGCGACTGAGAGTGTTGCGCGACTGACCAGGCTGTGTGATTGTGAGTGTTGTGCGACTGAGTTTCAACTGAGTGTAGCGGAGTACCAGAGGGTGAGAAGGTAGAGTTAGGAAGCCAGGAAACAGCCACACAGGACAGACTTTAATTACTAAATCCCCATTAGATTAGATTAGTAGGTACAATGCCCGGCGGGTGTGGAGATGCGACTCAGTGTACATCTTGTGGTATGTATGCGTTCCTCGATCATGCGATCGAGGGCGAATACAAATGCGCAAAATGTAAACACGTTGCTTCCCTGGAAGCTCAGGTCCTGAATCTAGGGAGGCAGCTGGCAACACTGAGCCAAAAGTCCATACCGAAGGAGAGCTGGGATCGTACCAGTCAGGCACAGGCAGGGGCCTGCACAGAGGTGGGCGGAGTATTGGAGGTGCAGGCATCAGAGCAGAGTAGAGGAGTGACAGTTAGGAGGGGTAGAAGGGGACAAGGCAAGGAGGCCAGTCCTGGGCTGGAGCACCCCAATAAATAAGCCCCGTTGCGTGATGTTGGGGAAACCAGTCAGGGACCAGCATTGCTGGAGCAGAGCGACGCCCCTAGCTGCCGGGAGAAGAACTCCTCCAGTGAGGTCGGGAGAAAGGGAAAGGAAAGACAGGTGCTGCTGGTAGGGGACTCAATTATTAGAAGGACAGACAGTGCAGTCTGCCACAAAGACCGTGAGCGCCGAACAGTCTGCAAGAGAGCAGCCTAAAAACATCAAATGAGGATATATGTAACCGGTCAAAATTACGAGGCTTGTATACCAATGCCAGAAGGCTGGCAAACAAGATGGGAGAGCTGGAGCTGCTGATGTTTGAGGAGGACTTAGATTTTGTGGGGATAACAGAGACTTGGTTTGACAGCTCTCATGACTGGATGGCGACCATTCAGGGGTATTCCCTTTATCACAGAGATAGAGAAGGTAAAAAAGGGGGAGGGGTATGTCTGTATATTAAGAACAGTGTACAGGTAAATATGAGGGATGATATTCATAATGGAGCTATGGATGAGCCAGAATCCCTATGGGTAGAACTTCAAAGGGAAGGCACTGAGGGGAAGGTAATATTGGGCGTATGCTATAGGCCCCCCAACCAGAGGGAGGAGGGGGAGGCGGACCTCCTTTTACAGATAGGATTGGCAGCAAGGATGGGAAATGTCATTATAATGGGGAACTTTAATTATAGACTGGGCAGAAGGAACCGCGCATTCAACCAAGGCTCGGCAGTTCCTTAATGTTTTGCAGGACAATTTCATTGGTCAGATGGTGAATGCACCGACAAGAAACAATGCGGTACTTGACCTACTGATTACCAACAATACAGACCTGCTCACGGATATAGAAATACAGGGCAACTTAGGAAACAGTGACCATAGGTCAATTAGTCTCGGTATTAATTATAGTAATAGGAAACACAAGGGCAAAAGAGCCAATTTCCCAAAACTGCGCTATCTGCTAGAAAATATCAAATGGGATAGAACCCTGGGAACAAAGAACACGGAGGAGAAATGGGAGTGCTTCAAAAGCATACTTAACAAAGGGATTGACCAGTGCATTCCAAAGGGAAATGCATTTAAAAGAGCAAAACTAAACCCTGGGTGGCTAAACTCCAACATAAAAATGCATATTAACCTCCCTGGCGGTATGATTCTTTTGGATTTTAGGTGCTGAAAGCGGTACCATTATTTTGCATGTAATTCTTAAGAATGAGCAGCCCAAACCAACTATTTACATATGATTTTTTTTTACTGCGCGTTCTTCTTTATAACATCTCGGGTATGATAAAGTTTGAAACACAAAATCATAAATTATAATATAAAAAAGTTAAAGTATGTATACATATATTATATATATATATTTGTGTGTGTGTGTATATATGTATATATATATGTATGTGTGTGTGTATATATGTATACATATATATATATATATATATATATATATATATATATATATATATATATACATAAAAAGTACAGTAAAACTGCAGGAAAGGGCACTGAGGGGCAAACTAATGTGATTTTTTATTTTGCATTGCATCAGTGTGTTTGGTGTGTTTTACATTTGAATTTGCCGCCGGTTCCACCCCCCTGCGAACGTCACGTCGCAGGAGACGGAAGCCGGGGCACGGAGAGGATCAGGAGGAAGATCCGCCGCTAGACACCGCCGGGATACATCGCTGGATCCCGGTGACAAGGTAAGTAACCCCGCTTTCAGGATCCAGCGATGCTTCTGACGGTACCCCGAGTGTGGCTCGGGGTTACCGCTTTTGGCTCTGAAATTTAACCCCGAGCCACGCTCGGGAATACCGCTAAGAAGGTTTATGCTAAAGGAAAGGACTTCAAAAAATACAAGGCTGAGGGGTCATTGGCAGCATTCAAGCATTACAAAGAGTGTAATAAGAAATGTAAAGACGAAATCGGGTGACTAAAATTGAACACGAGAGACATATAGCGGAAGAGATTAAAAAGAACCCCAAGAAATTCTTTAAGTATATAAACAGTAAGAAAGCAAGGCCAGAACACATTGGCCCCATAAAAGACGATAAGAGAGTTTTGGCCACAGAGGACAGGGAAAAGGCGGTAGTGTTAAATCATTTCTTCTCTTCAGTCTTCACAAAAGAATTGGGGGGCTACACTAACCCAGCTTGTAAGGCCAAGCTAAATAACACACCTCAGGAAGTACCGCCATGGCTAACAGAAGATAGACTTAGAACTAAACTAGAGAAACTTAAAATAAATAAATCACCGGGACCGGATGGCTTGCACCCGAGGGTTCTTAAAGAGCTCAGCCAGGTGATTGCCAGACCATTATTCTTGATCTTTAAGGATAGCTTACAGACTGGTATGGTGCCAGCTGATTGGAAAAAATCCAATGTGGTACCAATATTTAAAAAGGGGCCGAGATATATCCCGGGTAACTATAGACCGGTCAGCCTAACATCAGTAGTCTGCAAGATTTTGGAAGGGATGTTAAGGGACCACATACAAGACTTTAGTAATGAAAATGATATTATTAGTAGTAATCAGCATGGATTCATGAAAAATCGTTCTTGCCAAACCAATCTATTAACCTTCTATGATGAAGTGAGCTGCCACCTAGATAAAGGTAAACCTGTGGATGTGGTGTACCTGGACTTTGCAAAGGCCTTTGACACCGTTCCCCACAAACGCTTACTGTTCAAACTAAGGAAGGTAGGTATGGGCCATAAGGTGAGTACCTGGATAGAGAACTGGCTCCAGGGGAGGTTGCAAAGGGTGGTGATTAATGGGGAATACTCAGATTGGGTGGGTGTGGAAAGCGGGGTGGGTGGTAACGCCTTTCCATTCCCCTCCCTTTCCCTTTATTTAAATCCCTTTTTTTATAGCCACTGGAGATCTGATGAAGGGCACAGCCCAAAACATGTAATCCTCCACTTTGTGGCTTTTTCCTTTCCCCACTGTTAGGTAGCCTTCACTGTTGTGGGGTGTGTTGTGTCCGGTGCGGCGAGGCTGCCACTCCCATCGGGAACGGTGCTCTGAACGGACTTCTGTGAGTTGACTGTCATCCGCCGATGACATCATCCATCAGCGCCGCTCCAGCCGCCTGAAGCAAGGAGACGCCGCTGTGCTGTGGGACAGCTTGCGGCTGGATTGGGCTACGGGGGTTGAGCTTCTCCCCCCTCTCCCCTCCTCTTTTCCATCGTCTTCAGGCTTTTCCATCTTCTTGGCATCAGTGCTCCTGTTGTCCCTCCACAAGCTTGGAATTTGGACAGTCGATCCCACCCTATCCCTGGGTCCACTCTACAGGTATTGCCTCACTGCTGGATGCACCCTGCTGAAACAGTGCTTTTTACCGTTTTTACCAATTTTAATAAATGTGACATTTTTCACTGTGACTATTCTCTTTTCAATTGTGATTCCAAGTGCCTACTTGTCATTAGTTTTGGGAGCGCTATTATACCCATCAATTTGTTGTGTCACATGTTTCTCAGCTGGATCTGGGCATGGGTTAGCTGCAACCCTGATATGACTTACCGGCATTTTGACTAAAATCCGTCCATCCCACACAGTTTGATATTACAGTTTTTGGGATCTCTGATCAATTGTTTTTCAGCGCCAGGATTTGCTTGTATGTGCCAGCCTATGTGAGTGGTTTTCTTCTGTATGAGTTTGACACAAGTTTAATAAATGGTTTTACGCTATGAGAGCTCCCTGTTGGCCAGTTTTTCTAATATGAAAGGTAAAAAGGTGCAGAGAAGACCAGAAGAGGAGTGTGGGTCTCGATATTCGATTTCGAGGAACTACAGCAGAATGAAAGTGATATTTCTTAAAAGCGCTGATTGCCCTTCTCTGAGAGGTCACATATGTTCTGGTAAATGCATTCCTAAGTGGGGTGGTGGGTAAGCATAAGTATCAAGAGCACAGCTTTGATTTATGGCATTTTATTCACTGGCAATTTGTGATGAACTGATCCAGGGACTGATATACAAAAAAAAAAAAAAAAAGCGTCAAGTGATTTGAACAACTTGGTGATTGTTAATTTGATTTCACATAGTTGGAGACAATTTATCTATTTGTATGGTGATTTATGTAATTTTGATTGTGTTTATATTTAGTTTTATTTTTGGTTAGAGTTGGGGTATTATATAAGTGAACACACAATACAGATTTGTTTTTAATGGCCTTTATTTTACACAATGTTTTTTGATTTAATTACACAATATTTTTTGATATATTTGCACAAATCACAAGTACCTTTTTTCGTCATTGGTAAACTCAGGAGTGCTGTGGCCAATTTATGAAAAACATGTTGGAAAGCTATTTTATTAACTTTTGATGCTTGCTCTTTTTCAGGTTGACCCCAACAGTAAATACACTGCCTGGTCTTCTGTTAGTACATTAATTCAGAAGGAGTTGGTCATCAAAACTCATAGCCCAGCCAGGTAACACAATGAGGCTTTTTATCTGAATTCACAAGATGGCATTGAATATACCATTGCTGTATATCTGGGAGAAGTTTAGTGTAGTGACCTGTGACTTAATATTAAAGAGCTTAGCAGAAAATGTTTTTTACAAAACTTTCCACAGCTTTTCTTTTGCATTGTACTTTAACTGCACAGACCTGAGGTAACATTTGCAAGTAAATATATTTTATATCCGCACAGACACTTAGGGGCTAATTTATTAAAAAATCACTTTAGGAATGTCTCAACATTTGTGCATGCGTAATGAATAATTCTCCTAATTTTAGTTAAATGTGGGTAATACACATTTTATTTGGTGCCTTTCACTGGACAAATGTAACAACCGCAAACATTCAATGCTAAGAGAAAAATACCTTAAAAACATTTGACCATGAAAGTTAATAGGCTAAGAACATTTGACTAGTAGGGAATATAATATGCATGCGACTTCTGCACTGTGTGCAGCCTATGGAGAATCTTGTGTGAATGGCCGAATGAATGGGTGTTCAGCCAAATAAATCTCCAGCCTGCAGAGTGAAACAAAACATTTAGTAGCAGTGTTATTACTGCTACTGTTAAACCTGGACAGCTTCCTCCTGGTTGTTAGGGAGCCGGCACTCACAGGCATCTTAAAGCCAAAAACCCCTCCCTACGTGGCACATTGAGCTGTCAGCCAGGGATACCCAACTGACAGGTGAATGTAAACAAACAGGAATATCGGTGTAAAAAAACAGCGTGAGGTGTTTATTGGGTCTTTAAGGTCTTGTATGGGTTTTAAACAGGACCCCATGAAAAAAAAAATGCAGCATGGGTTTTCCCCCAAATTCTATACCAGACCATTTTGGGTTGATTTACTAAAAGTGGAGAGTGCAAAATCTTGTAAGCTGTGCATGGTAGCTGATCAACATTTCACATCAGCTTGTTCAATTACGCTTTGATGTAAAACATGAGATGACGTAAAACATGACATGAAAGCTGATTGCTTTCTATGCAGTGGCCGACCCCCCTTTAGAGCTTTGTCCAAACATGCAGCCTGGGGGACCAGGAAAAAGGGAGGGTTTGAGCATCCTTGCTCCCAAAGCATACCAGGCCACATATTTTTAACATGGGGGGGGGGGGGTAACTTGCCTATGGAGATCACCTGGCAAATCACTTTGCCCCCATGTTGATGAGGGAAAGGGCGTTTTTCCCACAACCCTGGCATGGTAGTTGTGGGGTCCCATGTAAATGATGTCCCATTCACCCCATGTGAATTATTTAAGAGTACACAATATCCCTACTCATTCACAAAAAAAGAGAATGTACCTTACAAATAAACACCTAAACGTTTGACAAGTCCTTGTCTTACACCGACGCAGGAGGCTATGCAAGCAAGGAGATTAATCCTTAATTGAAACCTCCTGTTATAAACACCCTGTTGTGTAATCCTGTTCCATTGGTTTTTAAAATGGAACTCTGCAGTCATGGTTTACTGATAACCAGACAGAGTAGCTGTTCAGTAATGGCTGATATGAAAAATGTTTACATTCCAACAACCACAATGCACATCCATCTTCAATAACGTCATCCACCTATGCAGGCCAACATCAGTCACAATGACGATGGCTACTGACCCACCAAAAGAGAAAATAAAACAGACAACGTCAAAACGCGCTAATGATCTCTCCAGGTCGCCATCGCTAAAGTAAACAAAGGGGAAGGGTCAGCAAGGAATGTCATTGACCTAATATGGACATGTCTATGCCCCGCCGTTTTTTTTACTTAAGCGACTGGGATTATTTGCATGACATCTCCGGGTCCCCACTGCTAAAGTACACAAAGGGGCCAGGGTAAACTGGTGATATATTTGACCAAATAAGGGCATGCCCCTTTGTTTACTTTAGCAGCAGGGACCCATAGATAACATGCAGCATGAAGGACGCTATGGGATTAAACATATCTTGGCAGCAAAGGGTTTTTTTCTTGTACATCACGTAACACAGAGTGTTTCAGAGTCCTTACAACAGGGTTAGGCTGCCACCTTCTTTTTTGTATTTATCATTTTATTTTGATTTCAAGGAAAGTTATTACAAAACATAATATCTTACACAAGATAAGGTTAACAAAATACAGAGTCATTGTCTACTTCAACTTTTTCTTCTCTCTGAGGTCTGTTACGATCCTCTCTCAACTCATATTCAGTCCTTTAAGAGATATTTAACCGGTGCAAGGTATTGTCAAGATAGCAAGTCTCCTTCTCTATTCCTACTCATACAGTCCTTGCCTCTCTTTCCTTCACTGAACTCTAAATCAATTGACCCTCAGCTATTAAATTTATCTTTATTTCCCCCTCATCTTTCTAGCCGTTCATTCCCTTCCCTCTTCCCTTTATCTCCTCAACCTTCCCTCCCACCATTCGTACCCCCTACTCATTCACTTCCCTACACACACCCCCACATCTCACATCCCAACAAAACAAACAAAAATAATAATAATAAAAAAAAAAAAAGGGGTCCCCCCTCCTCCTCCCCCCCTCCCCTCTCCACTCTCCTCAAGCTAATTAGAGATTCCCATCTCCCAGAACTTCAGTATTCTGAGATGATGGGCTTAACAATTGCCTCCCCTCATCCGAGGCTGCAAATAGATTCCATTTTCTCCATATCAATTTATATTGTTCCTGTTTATGTTGTGAAGAAAGCACTAAATCTTCCATTTTATTAATGTGTTCTAGTTTCCTTGCCCATTCCCGCACCAAAGGAGCTTGTCTCTTTCTCCAGTGTTGGGGTATACATGCTCTTGCAGCATTCAACATGTGAGGCAGTACTGATTTTTCATATTTCCTTACTGACAGCTCTGATATCTGTAATAGAGAGAAAGCCGCATCTCCCTCAATTTTATAGTCTGTTACTTTTTTAACTATATTTCCGATCTCTGACCAGAATTTTTTTATTTCCGGGCAAGTCCAAAAAATGTGGAATAATGTGCCTTCTCCTTCTTCGCATCTCCAGCATCTATCTGATTCTTGCGTATACCACCTATGTAACTTATCTGGTGTATTGTACCACCTAGTTAGGATCTTATAATTTATTTCTTGATTTTTGGTACATTTTGTTGGTCTAAATATTGCCCTAAATATCCTCTGTTTCTGTGCTTCCGTTATGTCCATATTTAGTTCTTGTTTCCATCTTTCCAGCCATTTTAATCTTGGCTGGCTCAATGGTGTGATCAATATTTTATATAAACTAGATAGTGGTCGTTCTACACCCCCTGTTTTCTCACATAATTTTTCAAAGTGTGTCAAAGGCTTCTTAAATTTTCCAGGGTCGGGTAACGACTCCAGAAAATGCCGTAGTTGAAGTGCTTCCCACAGACATAGGCCATACGGTCCCTCCTCTTCTGTTAACCTAGCAATTGTGGGCCACATCTGTTGATTCGCAAAAGATTTAATGCCTTCTTGCCCTGTTTCCCTTAGTTTTTTGAAGTGTTGTCTATCTAGGCCAGGTATGAACTCGGGATTACCTAAAATAGGGTATAACGGGGAATCTGCTGTAGTTAGATTTTGTCTCAGGGACTGCTGGTAACCTATCCTTAATGTATTTCCCATTAAAGGGTGTATCCTCAAAGTTTTAGGGACCGTCCTATAGCACCAAATCGCTCTCTTCAGTGATACTGTGGTCTGTGCTTGCTCTATTTGGACCCATCTTTTCGTTTCTCCCTGATGCCACCAATCTAAAATTCGATTCAAATGAATAGCCTGATAGTACCTACGAAGATCAGGTACTGCTAATCCACCCATGTCTTTCGGTAGTGACAGACTATTACGAGCTATCCGTGGCTTTTTACCAGCCCATATATATCTACCAAATATCCGTTTATGATTTTTAAAAAACTATTCGGTATTTTGATTGGGAGTGCTCTCATATATAAATATTTTGGTAGAATATTCATTTTTATTAAATTTCCTCTGCCGAACCATGACTGGAGACCTCCTCTCCATTGCTCCAGCGTTTTCTTTGTCTCTTCAATCAAGGGAATTAAATTTAACTCATATATTTGGGCCAGGTTTGCGGTTATATAAGTCCCTAAATACTTCACGGCTTTCTCTACCCATGCAAATCCAAAATTACTCTTTAGTCTGGCCTTGTTTACCTCTGCTACTCCTACTCCCAGCGCTTCAGATTTCCCGTAATTAATTTTGAAATTAGATAATTCTCCATACTGTTTGAATTCCTCCAATAGTACCGGGATCGAGATTTCTGGTTCTGTCAATGTAAACAGTAGATCGTCCGCATACGCTGCGATTTTGTATTGTTCTTTCCCCACCGTGACGCCTTTTATATCCGGGTTAAGTCGGATTTTGTTCAGAAAGGGTTCTAGTGTAAGTGCAAAGAGCAGGGGGGACAATGGGCACCCCTGTCTTGTACCATTTTTTATGCTTAAGGGTTCCGATAATACCCCATTCACCTTTACCCTTGCTGTTGGATTAGAGTATACCCTGGATATTCTTTCCCGCATCATTTCTCCTACTCCTATATACTTGAGCACCGACTGCATAAAGGCCCACTCGACTCTGTCAAAGGCCTTTTCTGCGTCGGTGCTCAGTATGACGCTCGGTGTTTCTGCTTTGGTGACTATATGAATCAAATTTAGAACCCTCGTGGTACTATCTTTGGCTTCTCTCGCAGGCATAAAACCCACCTGATCGAAATGTATTATTTTAGAAAGTGCCTTTGCCATTCTTGCCGCTAAAATTTTTGTATAAATTTTTAAATCTGTATTCAAGAGCGATATGGGCCTATAACTTCCACAGCTCGCTGGGTCTTTACCCTCTTTTAGTATTAATGTTAAATAAGCCGTTAGTGTGTCTCTAGACAGTGTCCCCTCTGGTCCCCTTTTGTTGAACAGTCTTTCCATGTATGGTCCCAAAATGGGGGCCAATACATGAAAGTACTGTGGTGTCAGTCTGTCTGGGCCTGGTGCCTTACCTTTTTTCATATTTTTTAATGTCTGTTCTATTTCCTCCTGTGAGATATGTCTTTCCAGATCCTCTCTCTCTTCCTCAGTGAGTTTTGGTATTCCCGATTTAGCTAGATACTCTTCCCTTTCCTTCTGTGTTTTTCCTACTTCCGGTAGATTATAAAGCGATGAGTAGAAGTTCCTGAACTCTTCTGTTATTTGTTCTGGTATTACTTTCTTAATACCTTCTAGCGATACAATCTGTGGAATATATGATCTTGTTTTTTGGCTCTGGATAGATCTTGCTAGGGTCTTTCCGCATTTTTTCCCTGACTCATAAGCGACTTTCCTTGATATTTGTGTGGCGGCTTTAGCTCTATACTGCATTAGATCTATTATCTGCTTTCTTACTATACTCAGTTCTCCTAATGCTGTATTTACCTTTTTCTTTTTATGCTCGGTTTCTAATGCTTTCAATTTGTCTAGTAATGTTAGCAATTGCCTATTCCTTTCCCTTTTTATTCTTGCGCCATGCTTGATTAATATCCCTCTTATCACTGATTTGTGTGCCTCCCACAGTGTGCCAATGGCACATCCGGGTTGGTCATTACGGTCAAAGTAATCCTTAAGTTCTTTCTGTACCTCTATTCTTACTTCCTCTATCTGTAGCAAGCTTTCGTTTAGTTTCCAAAATCTTTGTTTCATGGATTCGACTGTGGAAGCACTGTAAACCATAGAGCTCATTGCATGGTCTGACCATGAAATGCTATCTATGCTTGTACATCTAACCGCCTGAAGATGAGCATGGGGCACCAGGAAGAAATCTATTCTCGAGTAACTCCCCTGTGGGTATGAGTAAAATGAATACTCTTTTTCAGTTGGATGCTGGAGACGCCACACGTCTATCAATTGTTCCTTGTGCAGCGTCTTCATCATCCGTCTTCCTATCACTCCAGAGGACACAGGTTTAGTTCTGGAGGCATCCACCATGGGAGACAGTGGTGTATTGAAATCCCCACCCAGAATCAATTGTCCCTGAGAAAAATCTCTAAGTGTGTTCAGTGTTTTGGCAACAAACCTATCCTGCTGTTTATTGGGGTCATATAAGGTTGCTAGTGTCATCCGGGTTTCCCCCATTTTCCCTTTTAATAAGGGAAATCTACCGCTGTCATCCCCTAGTTTCTCCTCCAGCTGCCATGGTGTTTTGCTGTCTATTAATATCGACACCCCTCTTGATTTTGACTGTGTGTAAGTTGCGTGATAAATATATGGAAATGCATTATTTTTCAAGTATGGTAGTTTATAGGCTGCCACCTTCAGGTGATTGGACATTGGCAAAAAAAAGGCAGGAAGTCCCCTCCTAGGCATAACCCCTCCCAGTTAGGAAAGCCTTCAGTTTTTTTGTCAGAAGGTGTGTCTGAAGGTGATGAACACAGCTATACAACTCTCTACATTATTTTAGCTGTTTTCTCAGTAATTCCACCTGGAATTGAAAAACTTTTTGGGATCCTAGGGCTTTAATTGCACAAGGGACTTGTACTAAGACTTTGCATTGGATGATGTGCAGACAGTCTGTAATGTTGCCAGTTGGCCCTGGACCCTGTGTTACAGAACCCTGTGCAATGATATATTGCATGGTGAATATAGAATACTGTGTCCAATTGTGGAGACCTCACTTACATAAAGATATTGATAAGATAGAACATGTCCAGAGACGGGCAACAAAAATGGTGAAAGGTCTGAAGGATTAAAGGAGAAACTTCAGGAACCTAGTGGTTGTAAACCCTTACATACAGTTCCTTTGCAAAAGTATTCGGCCCCCTTGAACTTTGCGACCTTTTGCCACATTTCAGGCTTCAAACATAAAGATATTAAACTGTAATTTTTTGTGAAGAATCAACAAGTGGGACACAATCATGAAGTGGAACGAAATTTATTGGATATTTCAAACTTTAACAAATAAAAAACTGAAAAATTGGGTGTGCAAAATTATTCAGCCCCTTTACTTTCAGTGCAGCAAACTCTCTCCAGAAGTTCAGTGAGGATCTCTGAATGATCCAATGTTGACCTAAATGACTAATGATGATAAATAGAATCCACCTGTGTGTAATCAAGTCTCCGTATAAATGCACCTGCACTGTGATAGTCTCAGAGGTCCGTTTAAAGCGCAGAGAACATCATGAAGAACAAGGAACACACCAGGCAGGTCTGAGATACTGTTGTGGAGAAGTTTAAAGCCGGATTTGGATACAAAAAGATTTCCCAAGCTTTAAACATCCCAAAGAGCACTGTGCAAACAATAATATTGAAATGGAAGGAGTATCAGACCACTGCAGATCTACGAAGACCTGGCCGTCCCTCTAAACTTTCAGCTCATACAAGGAGAAGACTGATCAGAGATGCAGCCAAGAGGCCCATGATCACTCTGGATGAACTGCAGAGATCTACAGCTGAGGTGGGAGACTCTGTCCATAGGACAACAATCAGTCTTATACTGCACAAATCTGGCCTTTATGGAAGAGTGGCACGAAGAAAGCAATTTCTTTAAGATATCCATAAAAATTGTTGTTTAAAGTTTGCCACAAGCCACCTGCGAGACACACCAAACATGTGGAAGAAGGTGCTCTGGTCAGATGAAATCGAACTTTTTGGCAAAAATGCAAAACGTTATGTTTGGCGTAAAGCAACACCGCTCATCACTCTGAACACACCATCCCCACTGTTAAACATGGCGGTGGCAGCATCATGGTTTGGGCCTGCTTTTCTTCAGCAGGGACAGGGAAGATGGTTAAAATTGATGGGAAGATGGATGGAGCCAAATACAGGACCATTCTGGAAGAAAACCTGATAGAGTCTGCAAAAGACCTGAGACTGGGATTGAGATTTGTCTTCCAACAAGACAATGATCCAAAACATAAAGCAAAATCTACAATGGAATTGTTCACAAATAAACATATCCAGGTGTTAGAATGGCCAAGTCAAAGTCCAGACCTGAATCCAATCGAGAATCTGTGGAAAGATCTGAAAACTGCTGTTCACAAACGCTCTCCATCCAACCTCACTATGATCGAGCTGTTTTGCAAGGAGGAATGGGCAAAAATTTCAGTCTCTCGATGTGCAAAACTGATAGAGACATACCCCAAGCGACTTACAGCTGTAATCGCAGCAAAAGGTGGTGCTACAAAGTATTAACTTAAGGAGGCTGAATAATTTTGCACGCCCAATTTTTCAGTTTTTTATTTGTTAAAGTTTGAAATATCCAATAAATTTCGTTCCACTTCATGATTGTGTCCCACTTGTTGTTGATTCTTCACAAAAAAAATACAGTTTTATACCTTTATGTTTGAAGCCTGAAATGTAGCAAAAGGTCCTAAAGTTCAAGGGGGCCGAATAATTTCGCAAGGCACTGTATACCAAGTGAAGTGACTGGCCTCAGGTGATACACAGAGATAAATTGAATCCTCCTACATAAGTTGTACCTGTCTATATGCATCCCTTTCTCCTCTACACCTGTTCAAAATGCTGAATTTTAAAGCTTCTCTAAGCGTTCAGAAAAAAAGTGGGTGGAGGGCAGAAGTTACACTCTGCAGAGCTCAATAAGGAGAGTTCTGAGAGCTGATTGGAGGGAAGAGAGACACCCTCCTCCACACAGCACATAGGAACAGAGCTGAGGCTGTCAATCAGCTGAGGTTTACAACCACTTTAATATGTACTGTTTGGAGAAAAGAAGGGAAATGGGGAGACATGACTGAAACCTTTAAATACATCAAGGGGGTGAATAGGGTTCTGGAGGGCAGTATTTTCAACATGAAGGCAAAATGAAGAACATGGGGACATGACCTTCAACTAGCAGGAGGAAAGTTCGGAACTAATTTTGGAAAGTATTATTTTCCTGAAAAAGTAATTGATGCTTAGAATTCACTTCCAGCAGAGGTAATGAGTTAGTCAGCAGTAGGTGGATTCAAAAATGCTAGGGACAAACCTCGATCTATATTAAGACAAAAAAGTTAAAGATAAAAAAATATATAAATGAAACAAAAATGGGCCAGACTCGGACCACATGTTTTTTTTTATGGTGAATCCTGTTGGTAGCTATACTAGTCCAGGGCAGTGATACACATCTGAGGAATCAAGTTCCTGAAGGTCCTTTGTGGCAATGCCCACCATAAAGAGTGATGAATGGACCCCTTAGTGGGTCTGGAGGCTGCACTGGTAAGAGACCTGTGAGTCCTGCTGGGACATCCTTACGGCTAATACACCCTGTTGCCTGAGTTGCAAACAGAAGCGCTCCCTATGTCTTATTTTTGGAAGAGGACCCTGTGACGAACGCCCATTTCCACGGGCTACTGGAGGAGTGTGGAGGCCAGCCTCCTGCCCACGGACTACGGGCCCTGGCTTGTGGGGGTGTATGCTGGGGGACCCTTGGAATACTGTTACTTTGAATTCAAGTCCCTGTCACCCCAAGCGACACAGACTCTAGGTCTAAGCTGCCTACAACCAAGGACTTCACACAAGGTGAGACTAAACAGATGCTAATGACATAAGACTCAGCTATGGAATACTGGGGGGATGTGAATGGACTCTTATAATAAGGTGTGTTGAAAATGGAGACGGGCAGTCTGCGAGCCTATGTCTTCTGCTTTCATCTGTTTAGAGGTTGTGTGTGTTCACACTTCTAGGAATGCGTATTTGGCTATGTTTTGGGCTTGTTGTTGTTGAGTCAATTATGATAATGCTAATCCTGTCTGAGCTTGCAGTGTCATTCACCTATTGTTCTGTCCAGATGGCCAGGTATGTTAATTATGTTCTGTATACCATACATTTGCATGATGTAATCGAGCACCTAAGACTGTATATATTGGAAGTGAGTTGTTGAATAAAGAGTCTTTTGCTTTACCCTTCATGCTTAGGCTGATGTTTGGGGGGGGAATTGGGGGCCATAGTCACTGCATCATGTGGGATTCGGGAGACCTAAGACGTAAATACTTGGTCAAAGTATTGGGGGTCCGTTACAGACCCCATGGAGGAAGACTCTGAAGAAGAGGAGTTTATTGTGGTTGTAGAGGAAGACTTCCTCTCCAAGGAGTCTACACCTAAAAAACCTCAGTAACAGTTTATCTCAGACTCAAAAAGCCTTTGTGGATTTTCTTGCAGAAGTTGTTCACATTAATTTGAAGCTTCCCGTGTCCTCTTTTTCAAAGTTTTCAGTGTTTTGGTTGTGGCACCTGCCACAAGACCCTCAATCTTTCCCAATAGTCCCTCAATATAGGAATGTTCAGTACACGGATTGTGCTTTCCCTGACAAGGTGTTTGCTCTCTCAAAGAGGTTCGCTCGCCAATACCCCATGGATAGTGCGTTCACTAAGGCTGGTTTTTCCAACAGTCTGGTTGTACACAAGTCGATCAATACAACAAATTTCTTATTTGAGGCTTTGGTCCATGCACATTGTTCGGATTCTGTGGCTGAAGTGTTGGCCAGTGGAGTCGCCCTGCAAGAGGCATGTGGAACGTGTACCCTTTTAATGGAAATTTTTGTTTGGCACTTCTCTGAATGATTACATCAAGAAGATATCAGGAGGTAAGAGTACTTTGTTGCTGTTTTGAAAAAAAAGAAGGGTAAGCATGCGGCTCATAAACCACCTACTCTTTCTACAAAGCATTCCTTTTAATGATCATAGGCGTTTGAGGGGATTTGGAAGGTGGAGATTGCGGACACGTGGGTCAGCAATATAGTGACTAGCATCTACCAACTGGAATTGAACAGGGACACAGAAAACATATCGGCATCGTACCTTATCTTGCACATACTGTATAAAACACGTATAAGCTACAAACCCAATTCCAATAAAGTTGGGGCACAGTACAAATTGTGAGTAAAAAAAGAATGGACTAATTTACAAATCTCAAACTTATATTTTATTCACAATATAATGTATATAACACATCAAATGTTGAAAGTGAGACATTTTTAAATGTCATGCCAAATATTGGCACATTTTGGATTTCATGAGAGCTACACATTCAAAAAAAGTTGGGACAGGTAGCAATAAGAGGCCGGAAAAGTTAAATGTACATATAAGGAACAGCTGGAGGACCAATTTGCAACTTATCCGGTCAATTGGCAACATGATTGGGTATAAAAAGAGCCTCTCAGAGTGGAAGTGTCTCTCGGAAGTCAAGGTGTGCAGAGAATCACCAATTCCCCCAATGCTGCGGCGAAAAATAGTAAAGCAATATCAGAAAGGAGTTTCTCTGAGAAAAATTGCAAAGAGTTTGAAGTTATCATCATCTACAGTGCATAATATCATCCAAAGATTCAGAGAATCTGGAACAATCTCTGTGCGTAAGGGTCAAGGCCGAAAAACCATATTGGATGCTCGTGATCTTCGGGCCCTTAGACGGCACTGCATCACATACAGGAATGCTACTGTAATGGAAATCACAACATGGGCTCAGGAATACTTCCAGAAAACATTGTCGGTGAACACAATCCACCGTGCCATTCGCCGTTGCCAGCTAAAACTCTATAGGCCAAAAAAGAAGCCAAATCTAAACATGATCCAGAAGCGCAGGCATTTCTCTATCGCTCATTGACAGACGTAGTCTTCTTGATTCTCAAGAGCTGGGTTATGTTGTCTCCGCAGGAGTAGGACTAGGCAGAATGACAAAACGTTCTGGCTCCACCCTAGGGGCAGTCCCTGAGGGTATATCCTCCCTCTCTCTGCTACAGGGAATCAGTTTTTTTCTGTCTAGTCAGGAGTAAGGACCTAAGTTCCTTGATGGGATCTTTTGGTCCTGGCAAGACTTTTTTTCTTTAAGAAAAAGACATTTTTTAGGTAGTTTTCTCCAGTGTTTTTTCCTGTGAGATCTTCAAGCAAAAATGCCGGACTGGGCGACACTTGTGGTCACCCCAGCCGGCCTACGAGCGCGCGCAGACCATGGCATTGCGCTTGGTCGGCCGCGACATATTCAAGTAAGTATGCGGGGCCGGGCGACGGGCTGGATGTTGAGATCCAGTGGTCACCCCGGTTTCTGCCTAAGAGCGCGTGCAGACCAGTGCGCTGAGTCGGCCGCGACGGAGTCCCAGTAAAGGGACTGACTTTGCGAGTTAAAAGCTCGCTTGGACGCCAGGTACCAGAGAGTCGAGGCGTCCACAAACCCCCACCCCGGTGGAGAGGGTATTGTGAAGAGAGGGTGCCTGTCGGTTCGGTATGGTGAGTAAACGTTCCCTTTTTTCCTCATTATGAGGCAGTATATATTATGGGCCCCTCCATATATGGTCAGTATATATCTGATACTTACAAGTCCCCCTTGTAATACAGCATGTGTTTGTGGGAAGTGGACTTGGTTCAAGAGCTAACACTCTACCCAGCAGACTGTAACATTACAGCAGACATAGGAGGTATAATCCTACCTTATGTGCAGTGTATCTCTGCAGATCCATATATCATCTCTTAGCAGGTGGATGTGCTGGGAAGACGATATCGGCGGTCCGCCGCCATTTTGCCGTAGACCGAATGCATGTATGTCCTCAGGTCACGCCGGCCGCCATGTTTTTGGAGTCTTATGTCTCTTCTATGGGGGCGGCCATGTTTTGTGAGCCCAGCTACCTCGTGGAGAGCTGGGAACGCCGGAAGGCGTACACAGGGGGCGGAGCCACGCCTTCTACCCGGGAAAAAGCAAACAGCTCCTTCCAGTCTGTGTAAGACAGACGCTGACTGCAGTTTGTTGGAAACTGCACTGCATCGGTTGGTGAGCCTTGGGGGTCCCTCTCTCTCTCTCTGGGATCGAGAAGCAGGTACTCTGAGGGGCGCTATTGCGCTAGGGGGAGACACATAAAAAAAAAAAAAATTAAAAAAAAAAAAAAAAAAAGAGGTATTTTTTATTTAAAAAAAAAAAAAAAAGTTTTTTTTTTTTGTGTTTTCTGGCAAAGGTGTCCTGAATTATCATGGACCCTGCCACTCAGGTATCTCCTCCGGATCCCCTCGAGGGGTCTGCAGGATCCTCCAGCACCCCACTGACGATTAAATCATTGTCCGCTATTATGGAAGCTTGTGTCCCGGGTGGAAGTGGCTTGTCAGGGACAGGGCGCAAGTAAGCGACCCCCGCCTAACCCCTTATTATCTGAAACCTCGGATTCAGACATTGAGCCTATTTCTGCAGTTGCAGGTACTTCATCTGGTATTGGTGTCTCGTGTACTGTCTTTTCAGACAGTGAGGAGGATGTTTCGGCATCAGCCATAGCCAGAGAGGAAGCGTTGGTAAGCGCACTCATGGTATCTGTTCAAGAGACCTTAAGATTACAGGGTATTCCGTCAGAAATAGCTAAAACTGAGATCCCTTTTGGGTCTAAAAACGCATCTAGTGGCGAAGGTTTTTCCATTGCCCAAATGTTTTGGCAATCCAATCAAAGAAGAATGGAGTCTGCCAAAACGCATTTCTACTATTTCTAAACGCATTAACAGGCGTTATCCGTTTGAGGAAACCCTCATTAAGAAATGGTCAGAACCACCTGTGGTGGATTCACCAATTGCTAGATTGAATAAAGCCACGGTTATTCCTTTAGAAGACGCTCCGTCTTTTAAAGATCCAGTGGATCGCAAGATAGAAGCTATGTCTCACACCATGTTTGCCTTGATTGGATCAGCTTTCAGACCTATATAGCTATTGGTCTGTTTTCGCAGGCTGTAACTGAATGGACCAAGTAGTTACGCCGGGACTTAGAAGAAGTCCCTCAGGCGGTATCAGATTTGTTGGAACAAATGATACAGGGGTTACAGTTTGTGTGTGATGCGGCGTTAGACGCCACTCCATTAATGGCGCGAGCATCTGTCTCAGCAGTGGTTCTCAGGCGTACACTGTGGCTAAAAGGTTGGTTAGCCGACCAAGGTTCCAAAAAAGCATTGGCTAATATCCCCTTTTCAGGAGAGCGTCTATTTGGAGCCAACTTAGATGAGATCATTAAGGATCTCACCGGTGGAAAAAGCACCTTTTTACCACAAAATTTTAAAGGTAGAGGAACTCGTCAAAGACGAGGGCCTTCTTTTTCTGCTCACAAGAGGTTTTTTCGTCCAGCGGGTGAAAAAACTAAGTCCTCCAAAGCTCCTGCAGGAGGCGTCAGGGGTCGTTGGTCGGGCAAGCAAAAGCCCGCCCCCTCCAGACCTGAAGATAAATCGTCCAAAGACTGAAGGTGCGCCCCCACCCATAACTGGGGTGGGGGGACGTCTTCGCCGGGTCCCGGATCCATGGCTTTCCAGAATCCCGGACAAATGGGTCTGCGAAGTCATAAGGTCAGGGTACAAGATCGAGTTTCGATCTCTCCCACCGGCGCGATTCTTCCCTTCCAATATCCGACTATCCTCAGATCGTTTAGAAGATCTGCGGAGAGCAGTCATAGATTTACTACAACAAGGAGTGGTAGTCCACGTTCCTTGGACAGAACGGTTTCTAGGGTTTTATTCAAACCTATTTACAATAAGAGGGCAAAGTGCGTCCAATTCTGGACTTAAGGGCACTCAATTCTTTTGTCTTCATAAGAAGATTCAGAATGGAGTCCATTCGCACGGTAGCAGCCTTCCTGCATCCAGGGGATGTCCTAGCGTCCATAGACATCAAGGACGCCTATCTTCACATTCCCATTTTCGCAGGACATCAGCGTTTTCTACGCTTTTCCGTAGAGGAGAACCACTATCAGTTTGTGGCGTTACCTTTCGTTCTCGCCACGGCTCCGCGGGTCTTCACAAAGGTGTTGGCCCCAATGTTGGCACTTCTGCGCCAAAGAGGTATATCGATTCTAGGTTACCTAGACGATCTTCTGCTTCATGCAGAGTCTCCTCAGACCTTGCTACAAAACATAGAAATTACTATGATTTCTTTACAGGAATTCGGGTGGCTGGTGAACCAGCAAAAGTCATTTCTGGTTCCCACCCAGAGGCTCGAATATCTGGGTCTAATTCTAGACACAGTCAGGACAAGAGTTTTCCTTCCGGTAGGGAAACTCCGAAAGATTCAATCAGCAGTCCAGTTGTTACTGTCCAACAGCTGGTCTTCCCTTCGGACTTGCATGAGGGTTCTGGGGTTGATGGTGGCTTCATTCGAAGCAGTTCCATTTGCCCAGTCCCATACCCGAATTCTTCAGCAAGAGATTCTTCTCAGATGGAATCGGAATCCGGAATCCCTGGACAATCAGATACGATTGAGCAAACAGACCAGAGAGTCTCTGGTTTGGTGGCTTCGGTCTCCAATGCTCAGCCAGGGAAAGTCATTTCTGCCAATATATTGGACGATAGTGACCACGGATGCCAGTCTATTCGGATGGGGAGGAATTCTTGGTCAGTTATCTGTCCAGGGACTTTGGTCCCCGGAAGAATCCAGATTACCGATAAATGTATTGGAACTGAGAGCGATCAGACTTTGTCTGATTCACTGGACCGAGCAGCTCCAGGGCAGCCCGGTTCGGATCCAGTCGGACAATGCCACGGCCGTGGCTTATGTCAATCATCAGAGGGGCACCAAGAGTGTCCGAGCGGCCAAAGAAGTGGCTTGCATTCTTCGCTGGGCGGAACGATTTGTTCCAGCAATCTCTGCGGTGTTCATTCCGGGGGTGGAGAATTGGCAGGCAGATTATCTCAGCCGTCAGACCCTGGATCAGGGGGAATGGTCCCTCCATCCAGACGTTTTCCACCAGTTGTGCCTACGATGGGGCACCCTGGATGTGGATCTGTTGGCATCTCGATTCAACAGGAAAGTTCAGAGATTCGTGGCTCGCTCCCGCGATCCTCTAGCAGAAACCGCAGACGCACTGATCGCCCCGTGGGGGCAATACCAGCTAATGTATGCCTTCCCTCCTCTTGGGTACTGCCAAGACTTCTTCGCAGGATAGAGGAGGAAGGAATTCCAGTAATCCTGGCAGCTCCGGATTGGCCTCGTCGTGCTTGTTACGCCGACTTGGTCAGACTGATGGCGGACGTCCCGTGGAGACTTCCTCTCAGGGAGGATCTACTGTCTCAGGGACCGATCTTCCATCCTGCTTTACGATCGCCGGTTTTTAACGGCCTCGTTATTGAGGCCCAGGGGCTGAAGGACAAGGGATTGTCAGCTTCAGTTATTCCTACTCTAGTTAAAACAAGGAAAGCGACTTCCAGAAAGATTATCATCGTATATGGAAGTCTTATATTGTGTGATGTGAATCCCTTGGGTTCCATCTACATCTTTATTCGGTAGTCCGAATATTGGCTTTCTGCAACAGGGAGTTGAGCAGAAGCTGGCCTTGAGTGTTATCAAGGGTCTGGTTTCAGCATTTGCTATCTTCTTTCAGAAGCTTTTGTCTACTCATTCCTTGGTGCGGAATTTCATCCAGGGGGTGCGACACCTGGCTCTGCCAGTGCACGCGCCGTTACCATCCTGGGATCTTAATTTGGTGCTGTCGGTTCTTCAGACACCTCCCTTTGAAAATATCAGGGAGATTCCCTTGCCTACTTTATCCCAGAAGGTGGTCTTCTTGGTGGCTATCACTTCTGCACGCAGGGTGTCAGAACTGGCTGCATTATCCTGTTGTTCCCCAGATCTGGTGGTTCATAGGGATAAGGTTGTTCTTCATCCGAATCCATCCTTCCTTCTAAGGTGGTTTAAAAGTTTCATTGATTAAGGACAGTGTACTGTCCTTCCTATGTCCTTAGCCCAATCATCCTCGAGAATTGCATGGCATTCCTTGGATGTAGTTCGGGCGATCAGGATATACTTGAATACTACGGATTCAATTTGTAAGACGGATTCACTGTTTGTGATCACGGATGGCCCTAAGAAAGGGTTGCCTGTTCTGCTGCGACCATCTTTAGATGGATCAGACAGACGGTGGTATAGGCTTATTTTATCTAAGGGTCGGGATCCCCCGTTCCCTGTTAAGGCGCATTCTACTTGGGCGCTTAGAGTTTCCTGGACCTTCCGCCATCAGGCGTCAGTGGTTCAGGTTTTCAAGGCGACTGTTTAGTAGTCGGTTCATACCTTTACAATACTGTATAAGGTTTATGTGATGGCATCGTCAGATGCCTCTTCTGGCTGCAAGGTTCCTGCAGGCCACTGTTTGAGGAGACTGTTGGTCTACCTCGAGGGTAGGTCTCATCTGTTTACTCGATGAGTCCTTTGATACTTCTGGTTGGCTCCGGTTGGGCCTTCTAGATTGGATTTGATTCTGTCAATCCCACCCCTCATTTTGTGGCACTGCTTCTGGATGTCCCAGCTCTTGAGAATCAAGAAGACTACGTCTGTCAATGAGCGATAGAGAAAAATGGATTTTTGTAAGAACTTACCGTAAAATCCTTTTCTCTTAAGCTCATTGACAGACGTAGTACCCGCCCCTCTATCATTGAGTTGGGTTGGGTTAAATTCTCTGTACTGCTTTAAACAGAACTGATTCCCTGTAGCAGAGAGAGGGAGGATATACCCTCAGGGACTGCCCCTAGGGTGGAGCCAGAACGTTTTGTCATTCTGCCTAGTCCTACTCCTGCGGAGACAACATAACCCAGCTCTTGAGAATCAAGAAGACTACGTCTGTCAATGAGCTTAAGAGAAAAGGATTTTACGGTAAGTTCTTACAAAAATCCATTTTTTCTCTGGGCCAAGGCTCATTTAACCGCTTCCATACAGAGCAGTTAGACCCCCTTCCTGCCCAGACCAATTTTCAGCTTTCAGCACTCTCACACTTTGAATGACAATTGCTCAGTCATGCTACACTGTAACCAAACAAAATTTTTATCATTTTTTTCACACAAATAGAGCTTTCTTTTGGTGGTATTTGATCACAACTGGGGTTTTTTTTTTTCGTGATATAAGCAAAAAAAGAGCAAAAATTTTGCAAAAAAAAACACTTTTTTTTAGTTTCTATTATAAAATTTTGCAAAAAATTAATTTTTCTTCATACATTTGGGCCAAAATTTATACTGCTACATATCTCTGGTAAAATTAACCCAAATTAGTGTATATTATTTAGTCTGTGTGAAAGTTATTGAGTCTAGAAGCTATGGTACCAATTACTGAAAATTTATCACACCAGATGTACTGATGGCCTATCTCCTTTCTTGAGGCCCTGAAATGTCAGGACAGTACAAATACCCCCCAAATGACCCCTTTTTGTAAAGTAGACAGTCCAAGGTATTTAGTAAGAGGCATGGTGAGTTTTTTGAAGTTATAATTTTTTCCCACAATTCTTGGGAAAATGAAGAAAACATTTTTTTTTCTTTTTTTTTCCCAAAACGTTGTCAATTTATAAGCTATTTCTAACACATAGCATGTACACAGCAAAAATGACACCCCAAAATTCATTCTGCTACTCCTTCTGAGTATGGTGATACCACATGTGTGAGACTTTTACACAGCCTGGCCACAAAAAGAGACTCCACGTCCAAGTAGCACCATAAGGCGTTTTAGGAGCATAAATACACATAAAACTTTCTTACTACCTATCACACTTTTCAAGGCCCTAGAGCACCAATACAATGGAAAAGTCCACAAAATGACCCCATTTTGGAAAGCAAACACTCCAACGTATATTCTATGAGGCATTATGGGTCCTTTGAACATGTCATTTTTTTCCACGAGTTTTTGGAAAATGTGGGAAAAAAATAAAAACTTTTTTTTTTACACAAAGTTGTAAATGTATACAATATTCCTAACACATAGTATGTACATAGCAAAAATGACACCCCAAAATTCATTCTGCCACTCCTCCTGAGTATGGCAATACCACATGTGTGAGACTTTTTCACAGCCTAGCCATATAGAGGGGCCTAAACATCCAAGGAGCATCATCATGCATCCTAGCCACTTGCCTAGGCCTATTTTTGACATTTGGTGTTTACAAGCTAAAATCTGTTGTTTTTGCTAGAAAACTACTTAGAACCCCAAAACATTATATTTTTTTTTTTTAGCAGAGACCCTAGAGAATAAAATGGAGATTATTGCAATATTTTTTATCACACCGTATTTGCGCAGCGGTCTTCCAAACGCAATTTTTTGGGAAAAAAATCACTTTTTTTAATTAAAAAATAAGAAAACAGTAAAGTTAGCCCAATTGTTTTCCATAATGTGAAAGATAATGTTATGCCGAGTAAATAGATACCCAACATGTCATGCTTCAAAATTGCGCACGCTCACAGAATGGTGACAAACTTTGGTACTTAAAAATCCCCATAGGCGACATTTTAAACATTTCTACAGGTTGCTATCTTAGAGTTACAGAGGAGGTCTAGGGCTCAAATTATTGCTCTTGCTCTAACGATCGCGACGATACCTCACATGTGTAGTTTGAACACTGTTTACATATGTGGGCGGGGTTTCCGTATGCGTTCGCTTCTGCGCGCGAGCTCGCGGGGACAGGGCGCTTTAATTTTTTTTTTTTTTTTTTTTACTATTTATTTTATTTATTATTTTTTATTTTTACACTGTTTTTTAAAAAAAAAAAAATTGATCATTTTTATTTCTATTACAAGAAATGTAAACATTACTTGTAATAGAAAAAGGCACGACAGGACCTCTTTTTTGTGAGATCTGGGGTCAAAAAGTCCTCAGATCTCACAAGTACACTAAAAGATAGAAAAAATAAAAAAAAAAAAATTAAAAAAAAATTAAATAAAATGAAAAAAAAAAAGGGACCTTTAAACTGGTTGCTAGGCAATGACGTTTGCCGTAGCTCCGGTTCTCCAAGACCATAGAGTCAAGTGAGGGCAAGCTTGCCCTCACTCGACATCCTGTCTGTGAGGATCTGGGACCAGATCGTTTTCCCCGCTGCCGGCGGGTCCGGTAAACGGGGAAAAGGACCAGAATGCAGCGGGAGGGGGGGGGCACCTTCCTTCCGGTATTTAGGTTTAAACGGACGACGTATATAAACCTTTTTGGACTTGGACATGGTGGCTGTATGAAGGGTGACAGGTACTCGGGTACTTTGCTGGGCAGGTGACAGGTACTCTGGTACTGATGAGCAAGTGGCAGGTACTCGAGTACTCCGATAGGCAGGTGACAGGTACTCGGGTACTCTTATGGGCAGGTGACAGGCAGGTGATAGGTACTGATGAGTAGTACTGATACTGATAGGTGATACTGATACTGTACTGATGATGGGTACGGATGATCAGTACTGATACTAATAGGTGATATGTACTGATGGGTACTGATGAGTACTGATGAGTAGTGATGGGTAATGATGAGCAGGTGGCAAGTACTCGGGTACTTCAGGTGTCAGGTACTCTGATGAGCAGGTGGAAGGTACTCTGGTACTCTGTTGGGTAGGTGACAGGTACTTGGGTACTCTGATGGGTAGGTGACAGGTACTCGGGTACTCCGATGACGGGTACTCAAAGTACCAGAGTACCTGTCGTCAGAGTACCCGAGTACCTGTCATCAGAGTACCCGAGTACCCGTCATCAGAGTATCCGAGTACCCGTCATCAGCGTACCCGAGTACCTGTCATCAGAGTACCCGAGTACCTGTCATCAGAGTACCTGAGTACCCCTCATCAGCGTACCCGAGTACCTGTCATCAGAGTACCCGAGTACCTGTCATCAGAGTACCCGAGTACCCATCATCAGAGTACCCGAGTACCTGTCACCAGCCCATCAGAGTACCTGTCATCAGAGTACCCGAGTACCTGTCATCAGAGTACCCGAGTACCTGTCATCAGAGTACCTGATGGGCTGGTGACAGGTACTCGGGTACTTTGATGGGCTAGTGACAGGTGCTCTTTATTGGGGGGGGGGGCAATCAGTGTGTTTAGGGTGCACTGTACTTGGTAACTAGCTGTTACCACACTCTCTTCCTCACACAGGATCAGTGTGTGAGGAGGAGAACACGGTGACAGCTAGTTACCGTGTTCTCTGATGACATTTGTGACCGGCTGTGATTGGACACAGCCGGTCACGTGGTAAAGAGCCAATTTCATTGGCTCTTTACCTAGATCGGGGATCGACTCTGTCCGAGGGACGAGCCTCGTCCCCGATCTCCGCGCTGCGCGCCCCCGGGGGCGCGCATTAAGGAAGGAACGAGCGGCTCGCGCTGGAGCCGCTCATGTGATCGGCTGTGATTGACACAGCCGATCACTCATGTGATCGGCTGTGATTGACACAGCCGATCACGTGGTAAACAGCCAATTTCATTGGCTGTTTACCTTGATCGGGGTTGGGCTCAGTCCGAGGGATGAGCCTCACCCCCGATCGCCGCGCTGCGCGCCCCCGGGGGCGCGCAGTAGCGGGGAGATCCGGGCGCCTTCATATGACGTCGGCCCGGATCGAGAGAGGATTTGTGCCGACGTCATTTTACATGACGCGGTACGGAAGGGGTTAAAATGGACTGTGGCAAAGTGGAAAACGGTTCTGTGGTCAGACAAATCAAAATTTTAAGTTATTTTTGGAAAACTGGGACGCCATGTCATCCGGACTAAAGAGGACAAGGACAACCCAAGTTGTTATCAGCACTCAGTTCAGAAGCCTGCATCTCTGATGGTATGGGGTTGCATGAGTGCGTGTGACATGGGCAGGTTACACATCTGGAAAGGCACCATCATTGCTGAAAGGTATATCCAAGTTCTAGAACAACATATGCTCCCATCCAGACGTCGTCTCTTTCAGGGAAGACCTTGCATTTTCCAACATGACAATGCCAGGCCACATACTGCATCAATTACAACATCATGGCTGCGTAGAAGAAGGATCCGGGTACTGAAATGGCCAGCCTGCAATCCAGATCTTTCACCCATAGAAAAATTTGGCGCATCATAAAGAGAAAGATGCGACAAAGAAGACCTAAGACAGTTGAGCAACTAAAAACCTGTATTAGACAAGAATGGGACAACATTCCTATTCCTAAACTTGGGCAACTTGTCTGCTCAGACATTTGCAGACTGCTATAAAATGAAGAGGGGATGCCACACAGTGGTAAACATGGCCTTGTCCCAACTTTTTTGAGATGTGTTGATGCCATGAAATTTAAAATCATTTTATTTTTCCCTTAAAATGATACATTTTCTCAGTTTAAACATTTGATATGTCATCTATGTTGTATTCTGAATAAAATATTGAAATTTGAAACTTCCACATCATTGGATTCTGTTTTTTTTTACAATTTGTACAGTGTCCCAACTTTTTTGGAATCAGGTTTGTATATATGATCTGTAAAATATATCACAAACCAAACACATGCAGATGTATCACAATCATTCAATAATGGATGGACTTATATTAAAAGTACTATGTAACAAAATAATAAACAAAATATATATATAGAAAAAAGATATGTGTTTGTGTGGATCGCTGCTTACAATGTAAATCAGTGCTATGAAAGGTATGAAATATTGAAGGTAGCACATTGAGTAAGATTGTATGTACTGGAGAATAGGACTGACCTGTTTTAGAGTATTTTTGGAGGGCGGTGGGCTCCGAAGGGGTTAATCAAAAACTGTAGAAGATCAAGAGAAACACTCTTAAAGGATAAGTTCACCTGTAAAAAAATAAATGAATGCACATTAAAAAATGTGCATTTAAATTTTTACAATTTTTTTTGTTTTTAGAAGCCTGGAAAGCATGGCATCAGTGATCAGCAGATTGATGGTGGCATGCAGGACTCTTGCAGACTGTCGGCATAAGCTGCCTGCTTGTACATCATAAGGGCAGGATGTTTCACAATAACAGGAAGAATGAATGAACTACCAATGCGCTCAACAGCGCTGAGGTAGTTCATTGAGATCTACAAGCCGACATCTGCAAAGGATGTCGGTGCTTATAGTTGATTCATTCAAACAACCCCCCCCCCCCCCATGGCAACACTTTTAAAATAATGACAGCTGGTACAGGGAACTTCTCTTGATACTGCTGTCACACAGAGGGCTCAGATCATCAAGTGACTGCAGGAGCGGGAACATGTTACATGTTCCATCCTAGAAATGGGTGGGACATGTAGCATGTGCCTAAAAAGCAGCCCATTTTCTACTGATAACAGTGATTAGTAGTGTCAGGAAGGATTGATGGGCGGAATGTGACCGAGATAGGTTAACAAAGGATTTGTAATTCTTGTATAACCATTAAGAGATCTGCTGTTGGATGGCCATTGTATGATATGTAATTGTATCGTTATATGTATATTCTCAAACAGACATCCAGAAGACTGGAAGAGGTTGGTGGATGAGAAATAGAAAGACCACAGTGCAGTATAACAGTATTACGATTTGTGGATTGTGAAACTGGCAGCTGGGGAGGAGGATAGGAATTCAGATTGGAAGGAAGACAGATGGGGAGAACACCAGAGCCGTAGTTAGAAAGCTGTCAGCTAGGGAGTAGTGATAAAACGGCATTACACTGATGAGGATCAGTAGAGTGAAGGTGATAGCATGTCCCAGAAAGGAACAGGTGAGTAGGGAGAGTTGGATGAATGTAACTGGCTCTATAGTGTGACAGCTGGGGAGGTGGGGACCAGGTTTGCAGCTGTAGTATGTTGGAATAGAGTGGAAGGGTAATGAGCAGAGTGAGGATGGTTGAATGTAGGAGATTAGAGGGGAAATGTCTTGGGCTGTACACAGGGGAAACTTACTGACCGACGGCAGATTGGTGGTGTGCCAGCAAACTGTGGAGCTAAGGCAACAAGTGTGGGATGCATGCGCCCAAGCTTTCAAATTTTGACAGGGGATGTGGTCTGGAGAGTGACAGCTTGGAGGTGGGGAGGACTTGTGTCAAATGGGAGGTGTTCTTCTTGGGATGGTGGGTAATGTCAAGTGTGTATAGTGGGAAGTAAATGGGTGTTCGTAATGACCTGTTATGTGTCCCAAAAAATTAACGCATTTCTCTACTGGTATCCAAAATAATGTGTAAAACATAAAAAACTTAAAGTAAAAAATATGTAAATATGAGTACATAGTAAATAATTGTGAAAAACAACCTGGAGAGTAAATAAAAATGGCTGAAAGATATCAGTGATGTATGTGTAGTGGACCAGAATTAGATAGATATAGGTAGAATGTGTGTGAGATTTGTCTGCCAAAATAGCCTGCCAGCTGGGGGTCGTGGAACGTTTTAAGAACCTGGACTCTGGCTCCTTCGGGTACAAAAATCTTATCCCCGTGCCACAAAAGACCTTCCTGCCTTCTAAGTGTGGGGATTTCGGACTCGGGGCACCGGGCAGAAACCTGTTCCAGGGTGGCCCTTAGATCAGGCTGAATAAGTAGAAAGTTCTGCGGAGACAGAATGGTGCTGGGGGTGACAGTCTTCGGGGTCTCGGGGAACATTCATGACAGAGAATCCGCTTTACCATTCTTGGATCCTGGGCGATAGGTGAGGTGGAAATTAAACCTCGAGAAAAACAAGGCCCACCTTGCCTGTCGTGGTCTTAAGCGTTTGGCAGATCTGAAATACTCCAAGTTCTTATGGTCGGTGAATATCAGAATTGGGTGCGCTGCACCCTCCAGGAGATATCTCCACTCCTCCAGAGCGACCTTGATGGCCAGCAGTTCCCGATCCCCAACATCATAGTTCCTCTCTGGCTGAGAGAGCTTTTGGTAGAAGAAAGCCACTGGATGCAATAGTGCTTTAGGGCCCAGACGTTGAGATAGGACGGCCCCTGTGGCGACTTCAGATGCATCAACCTCCAGTACGTAGGGAAGGCCGGGTCGGGATGCTGCAGGACAGGGGCAGAAATGAATAACACCTTTAATTTATCAAAAGCCTCTTGAGCCTCCTGGGACCACTGGAAGCGGCAGTGTTGGCGGGTTTGCTGGGTAATCAAGGCGATAATGCCAGAAAAGTCCTTAATGAACCTCCGATAGAAATTGAAAAACCTTATGAACCTCTGAATGCCCTTTATGTCCGTGGGAGCTGGCCACTCCAGAATGGCAGACACCTTCTGGGGGTCCATGGCTACCCCATCAATGAAAATGATCAGACCCAAAAATTGTATAGAAGTCTTTTTTCAAAGGAACACTTTTCTCTGCTTTTGCATAGTCCATGTAGCCTTAAGGCCCGTACACACGTACCGATCGTCGGCATACAAACGTCGGTGGACGAAGGATCTGCCGATTGTACGCGTGTTAGTATGGTGCCTCCGACAGATGTCTGCGCACAATCCGCGGACAAAAGTCTTTCTTGCAAACATGAAAATATTTGTATGCCGACACCAGAACGGACGATTGTTCGCCTGTCAGTACAGAATTCGGCCGACAGACCGCAGATTTGCAAGACTGGGCATGCTCAGAAAATAGAAAACACAGGGAAAGTTAACCATTACATGACATCACTTCTGCAGTCGGCGGACAAAATTCTTGTGCTGTCCTTGTGCTGTCTTTGCACTTTTCAGCAGACACCGACATCCCGGGGAGAAAAGAGGAACATTTGTAAGCCGACCATCGGTACGTGTGTACGGGGCTTTAGTGTGGACAGCACTTTCTTGACATGGATTCTATGTAGTTCCACGGTAGGGGAGAAGACAAGAATGTCGTCCAGGAACACAATCATGAAGTTATCCAGGTATTCGCTAAAGATATTATTCACGAAGTGCTGAAAGGTAGCTGGAGCGTTACATAGACCAAAAGGCATAACCAGGTACTCAAAATGCCCAAAACGTGTTAGAAAGGCTGTTTTCCATTCATCGCCCTCGCGAATGCATACTAGGTTGTAGGCACTGCGCAAGTCCAATTTAGTAAAGTAGTAAAGAGCCGGGGGGTACGGAACCCCTGAAAGAGCTCAGGAACGAGCGGAAGAGGGTACCGGTTTTTAATGGTGATTTTATTGAGCTCTCTGTAATTATGGGGAACATGGGGTAACATAGAATATCAAACTTCAGGAACTCTTGATGGCCAGAGTCCGTAATGGTAAGAATAGGTACAGTCCCGTGGGTAACAGGCCCGGATCGAGGAGTGGTACCATCGGCCAACTGAACCTTGAGTTTTAGTTCTTTAGTTTGAAGAGGAATCCGGATGTCCTTGGCAAGGGTGACATCCATGAAGCAACTACATGCCCCAGAGTCAATTATTGCCGGGAGTCGGACCTCCCCTTCCGCTACCTGTAGGGAGACATGGAGAACAAGATGAGTAAGGGAAGATCCGGAGACTTGATGATACATCGAGTTGTGTGGGGAAGACTTACTGGGCCTCACAGGGCAGTTGCAGAGAAAGTGTCTGGCCTCCCCACAGTAGAGGCAGAGGTTAGCCCGCTGGCGGCGGAGTCTCTTTAGAGGTCAGGGCAGAACGAACCATGCTGATTTGCATAGGTTCTCCTTCAGAGGCGGCTGGTGTGGCCGGAATAGGTGCAGGGGCAACTAGGACCTTAGGCAGCATCCAGGAAGGCCGGAAGGACTGAACACGTTCAGATCGCCGCTCCCACAGGCGTCTGTCCAGTTGGATGGTGAGCTGAATGAGGCCTTCCAAACTGGCAGGGCTCTCTACTCGTGCCAGCTCGTCTTTGAGGGCCTCAGATAGGCCAAGTCAGTCCTGGTACCTGAGGGTGGCATCGTTCCATTCATTCCATTCATTCAGTACCCGCTGACCATTTGCGGAAGTCAAAAGTGTAGTCTTCGGCAGGGTGCCTCCCCTGCTGTAAGGTATGGAGAGTGGCCTCTGCAGTGGCCCTGCGTTGTGGGTCACCCATGGCTTCAAAATAGGTGTCCAAAGAGTTGATGACAGAACTTTTTTGTTCCAGCAGGCGATGAGCCCAGGACTGCGGTTCATCGGAGAGCAGAGAGATGACAAATCCCACTTTAACTGTTTCCAGGGAGAAGGTCCTTGATTGCAGAGCCAGGTAGAGTGAACAGGCATTCTTAAAGGCCCTGAACTTCCTCAGATCGCCGGAAAAACGCTCTGGAGTGGGCACCCTGGGTTCAGGAGGAGGAGCCATCATCATAGGAGCGGGTGAGGGATGCTCCGGAGTCAGTGAGGCTGATGCAAGACCTGCAGAAGGAGGAGCTGTAGTTGCGGATGATACTGCCAAGTTCTGTAAATGACCCTCCAACTGGAAGTACCCATGCTGTAGGTTGGTCACTGCTTGAGTGAGGGCTGCGACTTGCTGGCACAGAGACTCGAGCTGGGAAGCACCTCTGTCGGCCTCTGACATATTGTGGCTGGATGATACTATCACGTACCCTGGAGGTGGAGACAGGGAGTGCTGTGCCCAAAGGAACAGGGGTCGCCGGCTGCGGCAAGCTCCAGTGAAGAGGTGACTGGCTGTGGTAGTAGACACGTAGTGCGTGCTGCAATGCAGGTTGCCTTGAAGGTGACCGGAGGAAGTAGCCAGGCTTGCCACAAGAGCAAGATCAAGGTCAAGCCGAGGGGTAAAATACAGTTCATCAAGCAGTAGAGTCGGAAGGAGCAAGCCAGGGGTCATACACGGAAACAGCAGAATGGAGCAGAGTAGGTAAACAAGCCGGTGGTCGGAGCCAGGAGGAGAGGCAAGACCGATAAGGCAAGCCGGGTTGGTAACAGGTAATCCAAGTAAACAGGAACACAGGAAGCTGAAGATCATCCAGCAACTAATGGCTGGAGTAGGCTGGTTTAAATAGTTTAAATAAATTAGTGTTGGCGGCAGATCCAACTCACTTGTGGGAAATTCCCTGACAGCATGGCTGTTGAAGCCCAAGTCTTGAGAGACGGGGAGTCTCTGATTCTGTTATTTCTATCTTACTGAAGGCAAAGAAGGTGACTTCAAGGAACATTTATCACATTTATCACAGGACTTTAAGGAGTTGTAAAGTCAGGAAGGTTTTTATCTTTTTTTTTTTTTTTTTTGACGCATGTTTATTAAGATTTGCATATAAAGGTACAAAAATACAAAGATGTACTAATAGTATACATAAAAAATACATATATTGCAGGTAATACAAACCAAATAACGTTGTTATCAGGAGGCCCTAGGGCCCATCAGTGACGCTGAGGTAACCTATAACAAGGAAAGAGGTGTAACAATAAAAGGCATACAAGTAGACAATAGATTATCTGGTTTGGAGCGTGTAACTGAAGGCACTTTATTTACCAATAGGGGAACCTAAGGAGCGGAAGCCAGGAAGGATTCTTCTAGGATTGACTAAGCTAGGTAATTGCACGTAAAGCGAATAATTAATACTTAACAAAATTGGTAGTGGTGGAGAAAGTGTCTCTAGAATGCAACAGGGGCACTGTGAAGTTATATAACTTTGCGGGAGGCTCCAAGAGACCCTGGAATGGTAAGTCCAAACCGGGCGCGTCTGGTTCCGCAGACCAGCCTTCCCCAGCCTGAAGGAGCGCCCTCACCTGCATCTGGGGTGGGGGGAGATCTTTGTCTTTTTCTGGATCTGTGGGCCTTGCTCATTCAGGAAAAATGGGTCCATGAACTGATTTGGTTCCATTGCAAGATCGATTTTCGGTCCTTGCCTCCGGCAAGGTTCTTTCCTTCCAACTTACGCCTGTTTCCAGATCGGCTACAGGGCCTCTACGGAGCAGTGCAGGACCTGATCGCACAAGGAGTTATTGTGCCGGTTCCAGAGTCGGAACGTTTCCAAGGTTTTTATTCAAATCTGTTTACAGTTCCCAGGAAGGCAAGGTTTGTCCGATCTTGGATCTCAAGACTCTGAACCACTTTGTGCGGGTTTAGAAATTTTGGATGGAGTTCATCCGCGCAGTAGTAGCTTTCCTTCATCAAGGAGATCTGATGGCTTCTATCGATCTCAAGGATGCTTACCTTCACATTCCAATATTTGCCGGGCATAAGTGTTTTCTTCGTTTTGCCGTGGGCGAGGAGCACTTTCAATTTGTGGTGTTACCCTTTGGTCTCGCTTCAGCTCCTCGAGTGTTCACAAATGTTTTGGTCCCAGTGTTGGCCTTGTTACGGTAGAAGTAGATCGCGATACTGGGTTAACTGGACGATCAGCTTGCAGAGTCTTTTTTGGCTCTAGAAGCCGACTTGGAGCTTATGATGCGAACTCTGCAGGAGTTTGGGTGGACACTGAATTTTCAGAAATTGGCACTGTCTCTGTCCACAAAGCTGGACTACTTGGGTCTGACGCTGGATTTAGCATCAGGCCGGGTGTTTCTTCCTCAGAGAAAACTACTGAAGCTACAGGAGGCTGTTCGGCTCCTGTTGTCCAACCATTAATCGTCTTTCAGGACTTGCATGCAATTACTGGGTCTGATGGTCTCCACCTTCGAGGCGGTTCTGTTTGCGCAGTTCCACACCAGACCTTTGCAAAGGGAGATTCTGATCAAATAGAACAAGGATCTGCTGTCATTGGACAATCTGATTTTGTTGAGTCGGGGTTCGAGGAAGTCTCTCCTATGGTGGCCCTGCATCTGGGAAAATCTTTCTTCCCCTGTATTGGACTGTAATCACCATGGATGCTAATCTATCCGGATGGGGAGGTGTCTTGGGAGTGTGTTCGGCCCAAGGGGTCTCGGAAAGGGGTCCAGGTTGCCGATCAACATCCTGGAAATTTGGGCAATCAGACTTTGTCTGTCTCAGTGGACGGATTGTCTGCAAGGGTTCCCTGTTCAGATACAATTGGACAATGCTACGGCTATGGCATATGTCGATCATCAAGGGGGCACAAAGAGTGCCCTGGCAGCCTGGGAAGTGGCCAGCATCTTGAAGTGGGCAGAACAATATGTTCCAGCCCTCTCTGCTGTGCACATTCCGGGAGTGGAGAATTGGCAAGCGGACTATCTCAGCCGGTAGACATTGGATCCGGGAGAATGGTCTCTTTAACCAGAGGTATTTCATCAATTGTGTCTTTGGTGGGGAACCCCCAATGTGGACCTTTTGGGCTTCCCGTCTCAACAGGAGGTGCAGAGATTCGTGTCAAGGTCTTAGGATCCTTTGGGCGACGTTGCAGACGCTCTGGTAGTCCCTTGGGATCATTATCGTCTGATTTACACCTTTCCTCCAATTCAATTTCTGTCGAGACTATGCAGAATCGAGGTATAAGGAATTCCAGTCATTCGGGTGGCACCAGACTGGCCTCGCCGGTCCTGGTACGCAGGCCTGGTAAAGGCTGGTAGCAGACGAGCCTTGGAAACTTCCTCTCAGGGAAGATCTTCTGTCTCTGGGACCAATGTTCCAACCTTTACGGTCACTGGCTTTAACGGTGTGGCTATTGAAAGCCAGGTGCTGAAAGACAGAGGGCTGTCGGAGTCAGTGATTCCTACTCTGTTGAAGGCTAGGAAATATACTTCCAGGAAGGTTTATCATCGAGTTTGGAAGGCGTACATTACTTGGTGCGAGTCGCGGACGGTTTCTCCTTGCTCCTTTTCTGTCTCTCGCCTGTTGGAGTTTCTACAATTGGGTGTAGATCACCATTTGGCTCTGGGCAGATTTCCACCTTGGGTATTCTTTTCCAAAGGCCAAGTCCTTGGTTCACACTTTTGTACAGGGAGTTCGCCATCTGGCTCCTCCTGTGCGATCCCTGGTACCTCCGTGGGATCTCAATTTGTTTCCGTCAGTGCTTCAAATGCCTCCCTTTAAAAATATTCGAGAAATTCCTCTGCTCACACTGTCGCATGAAGGTGGGTGTTCTTAGTAGCTATTATTTCAGCACGTCGCGTGTCAGAGTTGGCTGCGTTGTCCTGTCGGTCACCTTACTTCACAATTCTTAGGGACAAAGTGGTGTTACGACCCTGTCAGGGGTTCCTTCCTAAGGTTGTCTCAGGGTTTAATTTCAATAAGGACATTCAGCTACCATCCTTGTGTCCTAAGCCTAAACATCCTAAGGAAATTGCCTTACATTCCTTAGATGTGGTAAGAGAGATTAGGGTTTACCTGGCGGTGACTGAACAGTTTAGGAAATCCGTTTCTTTGTCTGTTCTTACGGATGGACCTCGTAAGTGGCAGGCCGCATCTGCTGGGACCATTTCCAAGTGTATCAGGCAGACGAGACGGTGGTGCAGGCCTACTCTATTAGGGGTCAAGTTCCTCCTTTCCCTGTTAAAGCACATTCTACGAGGGCGCTTAGTGCCTCCTGGGCCTTCTGTCATCAGGCGTCAGTGGTTCAGGTGTGCAAGGCGGCTACTTGGTTGTCTGTACAAACTTTCACAAAATTTTATAAAGTGGATGCTCTTGCGATTGCGGAGGCTTCTGCTTCTTGAGGGTGAAATTTTTTTCTGGTGGTGAGCTCCAGTTGTTCCTAGTTGAGCTCCTGTTACCTGGTTGGCTCTGGTTGGCTATGTTTAGCCTTGTTGGGAATTCATGTTGCACTGCTTTGGAACATCCCAATGGTCTGAAGACTTGAAGCTGTGTCTGTCAGTGAACGAAAGAGAAAACTGGATTTTTGTCTTACTGTAAAATCCTTTTCTCTGAGGTTCACTGACAGACACAGCACCCACCCCTCTTTTGGAGTTATTTGTTCTTCTGACACTGCTTGTTACAAGCTGGAAGTGCTACAGCAGGAAGTGATGGTATACCCTCTGGGACTGCCCCAGGGGCGTAACTAAAAAGGTTTCTGCCTAGTCCTACTCCTAGAGAGCAAGACCATAAGCCCTATGGTCTGAAGACTTGAAGCTGTATCTGTCATTGAACCTCAGAGAAAAGGATTTTACGGTAAGACAAAAATCCAGTTTTCTCTTACGTCCTCCGACAGTCGCCACCCCTTCATAATCTTCACCAATGGGTATTGACCTTTGCTCCGTAGGAGTAGCTAGGCAACAAGATTTGTTAATATAAAAGCTTTTAGCATATCACACCCCTAGGGGGCGGTCCCCTCAGTCAATACCTCCCTGCTTCCAGCATCCTCAACTCAGTTTGATCTTGCCTAGCTTAGGAGTTAGCTGGCTGTTCCCGTTGCCGGGACTTTTCAGTCTCAGCCTTCTTTCCTTTTTTGATTTTATTTCAAGTATTTTTCTCTTTCATTTACTTAGCTGTTATTTTATCAGCCTTAGTTTAGTTTTCTTTGGATGAAGATGATTATGCGGTGCTGGGTCTCGGACTAGCCTCCCTGGATCCCAGGGCTGAGTGCCAGGGGTTTCCCCAGCCTGCCATCGAGCGTTCAGCTTAGGTTTTACCCTGGCATATTGAACGACCCATCCCTGTTCGCTGCAGGGATGCTGCCTGTGAGGTGGCTACCTCACCGGACGCCATTTGCGGTTTCGCACCGCAGTCCACTGCATCCTGGCTGCGACACTCCCTGTCCTCAGTATAACGGTTTGGTCGCTGGAGACGGCTCCCCACGCCATCCGGTACGGTAAGCACCTTTCTGTGTGGGGACCTTCTGTGTGGGTGTCAGTCTGTGGCTGTGTATCACCCCCCATGTCTGTGTAACTGCGGGCTCCCTGTCTGATCCCTGTGTGGCTATACTGCCTGTGGGCTGCGAGAGGGGCCATCCTGCTCTGCTGTGAATATGCTCTGGGTGCAGTTTTTGTGTGCAGACATGTGTGTGTGCGGCGGTCGCTGCGGCGATCCGCCATTTTCTTTGCCTAAATGCTGTGACCGGCCCTGCCTCTGTGCAGCGCCGTGTTTTGGCGCCATTCGCCGCCATTTTGGCGGGCGGTGCTTGGCCGAGCACATGTCGGCGCCATTTTACTGTAGCCTTCTCCTCCAGCCGAGCGGCCATTTTACCAGAGCCTTCATAGGAGATATCTGTCAGGCAGCATTGCATCACTTCCCTCTCGGGGAACAGCGATCGGTGGCAGCAGTCTGGTGTGTCTCTCCAGGTTTTTACATCTTTGTCCTGTCATTTTTGCTCAGTGTGATCTGTCCATGTGGGATCGGTGCAGGCAGCGGTGTGCGGTGAGCTGCGCTCGCCGTGATTTAAAGGGCCAGTACCTTTAGTGCTTTTTCTGTGCTGTGGCATGGACGCTCAGGGTAGCAAGTTTTCCCCCCGCCCTGGTGGGGGTCCGGGGGGGCTACTGCACTCCCCGATGGGGCCGATCTGACTGAATGTGGTGTTTTTTCCTTGAGTGAATTCTGATGGCTGCACGATCCGCATAAAGGGTCAGGGTGTCCAGTTCCTTTGATTCAAAGGGCGATGTGGCTGCTGGAGCTGGCGTGCTCTACTGAGGGTCTTGCTCATCTCTGGACCTTATGGGGTCTGAGGGGGAGGCTGAGGTAGAAGGGGTTGATACTTCTCCCCCCGGCTCGCCTGAAGAGCTTGCACTCATGGATGAGTTGATCAATGGGGCGCAGAGGAAATGCAAATCAGCGCAGGTTTTTTCCCTGCCCTGCGGGATTTCATCACGCTGTTGATGAGCAATGGCGCAATTTAAAGTAACTCTTTACTGTGCCAAAGAAATTCAAACTGCGTTATCCGTTTGAGCCCTCCACCGACGAGCGTTGGTGTGTGCCGCCTCGGGTGGATCACGCGGTGGCCGTTTTTTTTGCATAAGCCTACTGTGATTCCTGCTGAGCTTATATGGTTGCTGGTTCTATGCTGAAGCCTAGTTTTGCTTCCATCATGGCGGCCCATGCTATTGCGGATTGGACGCAGGGGGTCAGGCGCACCCTGGTGGCTGATTCAGCTCCACCGACTGCATTGGCTATGGTGGATAAAATTCATCAAGGTGTCATGTACTTGTGTGATGCGGACTTTGTTTTGGTCCCCTGGGCGGCGCGCCTATCCAGTGTAGCGATGTTGAACCATCGTCTGATGTGGCTGAAGAATTGGTCGGTTGACCAAGCTTCTCGCAAGACGCCGACTATTTTTTCCTACGCGGGATCTCGCCTTTTTGGCGAGGCTTTGGATACTCTGATACAGGGAGTTTCCGGGGGTAAGAGCGCTCTTTTCCCCCACGCTCACAAGAATAAGTCTTTTCGCAGTAAAAGATAATCCTCATTTAGACCCACTCAGGGGTCCTTTCGTGCCTTTCGGTCGCAATCCGAAGGCTAGCTTTTCAAAGACCAAGGCTCCCAGAAGAAGCCGTGGGCGGGTAGGCAGAAGTCCGGCCCGTCCGGCTTCAGCCTGAAAAGGCGCCCTCACCCGCTTCTGGGGTGGGGGGACGTTTGCGCGGTTTTCTACAACCCTGATTGGCCCGCATTCGGGGCAGATGGGTTCAGGTAATCGTTCGATCTGGTTACATGATCGAGTTTCTCTCTCGGCCGGCGGGCAGATTTTTTCCCTCAAACCTTCGGTTGTCTCCGGTGCGTTTGCAGGATCTGCGCCTGGCGGTACGGGTCCTTGTGGGCCCGAGGAGTAGTGGTTCCGGTGCCTCATCGGGACGGATTTCGGGGGTTTTTACTCCAATCTGTTCACTGTGCTCAGAAAGGAGGGCAAGGTGCGTCCGATTCAGGACTTGAAAGCTCTGACCCGCTGGTGCGGGTTCGCAAGTTCCGCATGGAATCCCTGCGCTCGGTGGTGCTGCCCTGGTTCCGGGGGATTTCGGGGGCTCCATCGTTTTGAGGGATGGATACCTTCACGTTCCCAATTTCGAGGGTCACCAGAAGTACCTTCGATTCGCCATTGTGGAGGATCGTTACCAATTTGTGGCGTTAACCTTTCGGTCTCGCTTCGGCTCCGCTGGGTTTCACCAAAATGCTAGCGCCGGTCCTGGCTCTATTGCGAGCTCAGTGCATCTCTGTCTTGGGGTATCTGGACGATATCCCACTTCGGTCTGCTGCCAGTCAGGACCCTGGTAACCGACCTGTCCACCACGATGCGGACTCTGTAGGAGTTTGGTTGGACAATGAACATTCCTAAGTCGGCTCTATGTCCGTCGGTTCGTCTTCCCTACCTGGGAATGATTCTTGACTCTGTGCTAGCGTAGGTCTTCCGGCGAGAAGACAAGCTCAGGACGCTTCAGGACGAGGTCAGGGTCCTCAGGGACTTTCAGTGCTCGTCTCTCCGGACATGCATGAGATGTCTGGGATTAATGGTCTCGGCTTTCGAGGCGATTCCCTTTGCCCAGTTTCACACGCGGGGTCTTCGACGGTGATTTTGGCCGAGTGGGACGGGCGACCACAATCTCTGGATCTGCGGATCTCTTTGAGCCATCGCGCCAGAAGGAATCTTCTGTGGTGGCTCCGGTCCCCGGCGGTGTCGGGGGGCAAGTTCTTTCGTCCGTTTTTGTGGACGGTGGTCATCACGGATGCCAGCCTGTCGGGCTGGGGTGGTGTTCTGGGCGTTCTGTCCGCCCAGGGAACTTGTTCGGAGGAGGAGTCGTCTCTTCCGATGAATATTCTGGAATTGAGGGCGATAAATCTTTGCCTTCTGCAATGGTCGGAACGGCTTCAGGGCCGTCCAGTTCGGGTTCAGACGGACGATGCCACAGCGGTGGCCTACATCAACCATCAAGGGGGCACCAGGAGTGCCTGAGCGGCTCGGGAAGTGACCGACATTCTGTCATGGGCCGGGGCGCACGTCCCGGCGATATCGGCAGTTCACATTCCGGGGGTGGAGAACTGGCAGGCGGATTATCTGAGTCACCAGTCCCTGGACCAGGGAGAATGGTCCCTCCACCCGGATGTCTTCCAGATGTTGTGCGCGAAGTGGGGTCTTCCAGATGTGGACCTGTTCGCGTCTCGTCTAAAGGTGGAAAGGTTCATGGCAAGGACGCGCGATCCGCAGGCGGACGCCTCGGATGCGTTGGTGGCGCCCTGGCATCAGTATCGTCTGATGTATGTCTTTCCCCCGATTCAGCTGTTGTCCAGGTTCCTTCGCAGGTTAGCCTCGGAACCTCACACGGTGTTTTTTCTTGTGGCCCTGGACTGGCCTCGCCGGTCTTGGTACGCAGACCTCGTAAATCTGGCAGTCGACGCTCCGTGGCGTCTGCCGCTTCGAGACGGCCTTCTGTCTCAAGGGCCGGTATTCCATCCTGCCTTACAGTCGCTGGCCTTAACGGCCTGGATGTTAGAAGTCAGGTCCTGAGGGTTAGGGGTCTCTCCCCTGAGGTCATTCCCACCTTGATTAAGGCTGGAAAAGCCTCTTCTGGTAAAATTTACTAACGTACTTGGAAGGCGTACTTTGCCTGGTGTGAGTACAGGGGGTATTCCCCCCGCTCATACTCGGTGTCGAGAGTGTTCGCTTTCCTCCAATCTGGTGTGGACCAGCATTTGGCGCTGGCCACGATTAAGGGTCAGATTTCTGCGCTGGCCATTCTTTTCCAACGCCCGGTGGCGTCTAATTCGTTGATTCGCACCTTTTGTTCAGGGGGTGCGACATTTGGTCCCTCCTAGGAGGGAACCTTTGCCTACATGGGACTTGAACCTTGTTCTGTCCATGTTGCAACAGGCTCCTTTTGAGAAGATCAGGGAGATCTCGTTGTCTCTGTTGTTCAAATAGGTTGCTTTTTTGGTGGCGATCACTTCAGCTCGCAGGGTGTCGGAGCTGGCGGTTTTGTCCTGCAGCTCTCCCTACTTGGTGATTCACTTGGATGAGGTGGTCCTTCGACCTAACCCTTCCCTTCTTCCGAGGAGGATCTCGGAGTTTCATCATAATGAGACCATTGTCTTGCCTTCGTTTTGCTCGAAGCCTAAGCTTCCGAAGGGAGTTGCCTTGCATTCCTTGGATGTTGTTCGGGCGATCAGGGTTTACCTGTCATCGACTGAATCCTTTCGCAAGTCGGATTCCCTATTCGTCCTTCCTGAGGGTCCTCGGAAGGACATGGCGGTGTCGGCTGCGACCATCGCCATATGGATCAGACAGACCATTGAGCATGGCTATGCTTTGAGGGGGAAGGTTCCTCCCTTCCCTTTGTAGGCGCATTCGACCAGATCTTTGAGTGCGTCTTGGGCCTGTCATCATCGGGCTTCTGTGGCCCAGGTGTGTAAGGCGGCGACTTGGTCGTCCGTTCACACCTTCTCCATCTTTTTACAAAGTGGGTGTTCTGGCATCGGCTGATGCTTCCTTTGGCCGTAAGGTTCTTAGTGCGGCGGTGCCTTAGGGACTCTTGTTTTTTGGGCCCTTGGCTGTTGGGGTGTCTTACCCTGGGTTGCTTGTTCTTTCCTGGGTTGTTGCTCCTGTTGGGCACGTTATCCTGTTGCCCAGTTGGTTCTCTTACTTTGGTAAGGTTTCTGTCTCTGATGTGGGTACTGCGTTGCTTTGTGCGCGGCTGCGTTTCCCACCCCTCATGTCTACACTGCTCTGGGACGTCCCATTGGTGAAGATTATGAAGGGGCGGCGACTGTCGGAGGACGTAAGAGAAAACTGAATTTGTGTAAAATCTTACCGTAAAATTCCTTTCTCTAAGTCCTCCGACAGTCGCCGCCCCCGCCCCTCTTTTGGGGTTTTGTTTATGTACTCTACTGCTATGCTACCAAACTGAGTTGAGGATGCTGGAAGCAGGGAGGTATTGACTGAGGGGACCGCCCCCTAGGGGTGTGATATGCTAAAAGTTTTTATATTAACAAATCTTGTTGCCTAGCTACTCCTACGGAGCAAAGGTCAATACCCATTGGTGAAGATTATGAAGGGGCGGCGACTGTCGGAGGACTCAGAGAAAGGAATTTTACGGTAAGATTTTACAAAAATTCCGTTCTTTTTATCATGCCATAAAAAGGTACTTTTAAGAGGGTAACCACCAGTTTAAAGGTAATTTATAATGAGGAAAATATGAAGGCTGCCATTGATGGTCTGTTTCTGAAAAGAGCTGTCTCAGTAGAAAAGGTTTAGTGTCTCTAGTGTAGCTCTCGGGAAGTGACAAGGACACTGCAGTTCTAGGAAGATCAACAGGTAAATTCTCTATTTGATGAAAATGTTCTTAAGTTGAAAAAAGAAAATAAATGCATCCACCCTTTCTAGGGACTGTTTAGCTGCATTATATTAAGTTCTGTTTTTGGGTTTAGGTGAATGTTATATGATTTCATACTGAGAATTTCCTTTTCCACACAGATATTCTCTGACTGACAAAGGGCTTGAACTGGCACAGAGATTGGAGGGAGCTGATCAACTACTTGGAAGTAAAAATAGTGTGGTTGAGCACAGCGATTCCCATTCTTCTGATGAAGGACCTGATGATAATAATGTGGGCATCCAAGCAAATCCAGTCATTGTGTACGTAAACTGCTATATCTCTGTAGTGTTCACGTGCTCTTTTATTTGCGTCCATAAGACAATGAAAAGGTTAATCTACCTCTAATTGCTGTATTATTGCAATAATTGCAGAGAGAATTCCAACCACGTGGACTTGTAGATATGTTCGTCTCAGTAGTTTTCGCAGCCATTCCCAAAACCAACCTGCTTTACAACTATTACTTAGTGGCTTTAGGCTGAACAAAGTAAATATGCCTAAGGCTGGCGAAAGATGATACAAATTTCTTTCCTTCCACCACAGGTGGTGGCTTTAGGCTGAACAAGGTAAATATGTCTAAGGCTGGACATGGATGATACAAATTTATTTTCTTCCACCACAGATGGAATGAAAGAAAATGGCTCGATTTGGCTGTGTGTTGGCACTGGCTGTGTTGATGGGGGAATGCCTCTCACTGCACTATTGTATTCTGCCAACAGGGGAGCATTCCCCTGATAACTGCTATAGCATATAGATATAGTAGCCGTATGTAGAAAAATCTGACATGCTGGTTGTACCCAGGTCGATCAATGGATCGACTTGGGTACAATCAGCCTGCCCATACATGAATTAAAATTCGTCCAGTTCAGCAGGGGGATCTATGTATGGCCAGCTTAATAAGGTAGGTGGAATGGTGGCTGTTGATCGGGGTGGGGGGTTTCAGCCTACCTTTAAAGCAAAGACAGTACAGGCATACCCAGCTTTACATACCCTCACTTTACGTACACTCATGAGTACGTACAGATTGGCGCCTATAGGAAATCTTGGTCAGCTTGACCTAGCACTGTTCCCGATTTATAACATTGGCATCTATGGTAAATCTTGGTCGGCTTGACATGGCGCTGCTCCCAAACCATAGGTGACAGGGACACCAAACTTGGGGAGAACCGAGAGGGGGCACATAACTACCCATATGGGGTTGGCCAGCTTGCCTAGGTAATCTACCATGTCCTAATCGTTATCCCCTTAACGTGCTCCCCAAGTTTGGTGTCCCTGTCGCTTTGGTTTGGGAGCAGTGCTCATACAGCATACCTGATTGGCCCCTGATGCTGCTGCTCCATCTCCCAGTCTGAGTTTTAACTGTGCAGGAGATTGTTAGAGGCTAACACCAAGTTTAATTCGGGTTCTTAAAGTGACTGTAAAGGCTGATTTTTTTTTTTTTTTTTTTTTTATTAAAAGCCAAAACATGTTATACTTTTTTTTAATACATTGCTGCATAGGTTATTTTTATATCCGTCTGGAGTTCAGCTAAGCATAAAAATGCAATTAGCAACTGCCTTTCTTGAAGTTTTGCTTTGCTCTACTCTGTATTATTTCTGCTGTTTGGCAATGTGTTGCTGAGAGTCTTTTGTATTTTGCAGCATTCCCCAGTGCACAATGCTTCGTCAGCCTTCAGAAACTCAGCAGCTCAGTGCAGATCCTGTACTCAACTCCTATCACCATGTGCCTGACTTTACACTGCGTCCAGGGCACTTCAATGTAATTCTTTGTGTTGACTTCATTGAAACCACAGGGTAAGACAAAAATTATTAATGTCAGGATAACATTGCAAATATATAGTTTACCTTACAAGGTTGTATACTAAACAGTGGATTTATCATGCAGCTTGTGGTAGGTTTTCAAATCTTTTTGTCTGCTCCTACTATCAATTGAGATATTCATTTGCGACGCAGCAAAGCACAGCAGGGTTCTGGGAACTAGTGTAGAGTTCTTGCAGTGAACATTTCAATTCCCCGATTAATAAAATATTGTGTGTTTTTCACAATTGCTTCTCCAGTTGTTTCCTACACAGTTCTTCTTCACCTAAACATATAGCTTAAGCAAATTAAACAGTACTGTTACTAATTAACAAATATTAACTCTCTATAAGATCATCATCAAAGCCCTAAACCATATTTATAGATCCGCACCCCCTGACTTGACATGCAAAGAACAGGTAATACATGACTGTCACAAGAAATCCTTGTGGCTTTGTGGACAGTGAACTGCATCTGACAGTCTGGCATTATCTTCTCTAAGCTGTATGTAAGGCAAAATGGTAGCACTCAATGGGTGAATAATTGTTTCTGACAGATTAGAGCATAGTTTTAGTTTACTGAATATGCATTGGTAATTTATTTTTTATTTTTTTAAGCTGAGTAGTTTATGTTTAGTAGCAGTCTGCAACCATTGCCAGAGGAAAGGGTTACTTTAATCTATTTCCATAAGCCAGTTAGCTAGAACCAAGTTATTAGAGAAGCTCAGTAAAAATAAGACGATTCCACTTGTCTTTATCTAGACATAACGAATCATTGGTACGTTTTTACAATAACAATTTAAACCCACAATTACACGTATGTATGTAGAACCACAGAAAATGGCAAAAAAACAATTAAACGTATATGAGTGAATAAAAATATATTTTGCAGTTTGTTATTAACTTGTTTGCCTGTCCGTTTCTTTTCAGTATATTTTTCGAATGTTTTAATTGGCTCCAGTCCAAACTGGCCCTAGTATGTGTATGAGGTATGTTTGTGAGTTAGGGACTTTAGGTTGTAAGCTCCTTGAGGGAAGGTACTGATGCAAATGTATAATATACATGTGTAAAATGCTGCATAAATTGAGGGCACTGTATAAGTACCTGTAATAAATAAAAAAATAAAAAAAACATCAAATGACATGTTTCAAAGTAAATAAAACATCCCAGAGTTCAGGCAATGTGCTAAATACTTTACTATTACTAGCTAATAGTTGTGCTGCAACTTTGAACCCGGATTGGGAGACTGAAATATGCAGAAAACATAGACAGGGAAGGGCACAAGACAGTTTCACAATGTAGCAATGGTTTATTAGATTAGGCACACATAAAAACAAACACAGTTGAAATTGCACTCACGACAGGATTACCCAACTAATGACGGAATCTGTTATCCCGGATGACCCGGCATTCTTCCTACTACACTGCTCTGGGATGGCGCCGAAGCACTACAAACGTTCTGTGATCCGACACCTCACAGATGCTGCTAAATCCTGTATTAGCCTCTGCTGAAAAAGCACGACCCCCCCGACGATCTCTCTCTGGTTGCGCAGAGTGAAATGGATTCATGACCTGGAGGACCTGGTACTCTCCGCACAGGGTAGACGAGAACAATACTCCAAAACATGGGCATGCTGGAATATGTTTATACTGTCAGACGGGGGACAGGCTTTGAGAGCTACTCCCCCTTCGACCACTGCCTGACTGGAGACGGGAGTCGGCCGCACGGGTTGCTTGCCTCCCCCTCTCCTTCCCCACTACCTGTGGACCCTCTCCCCCTTTTCTAGGGTCCTCCTTTTGGCTTTTTCTCATTCCATGTCCCGTCTTCACTCCTCTCCCTTTCTTCCTACCCGTCTTCCCCTACCTCTGTCCCGTAACCCTTCCTTACATATACAGCTACTCCACTTTACCCCACATTAAGCGTATGAACCCAATGGTTTTGGTTTCCTGTACACATGCTACTTTGCTTTCCCTGTTGATTTCTGCTACCATACTTGTGTGCTGCCTTGTATTTCGGCACCTTAACCTCTACATTATGCATTCGTATGTGTTATGAATCTCTCAGTTCCTTGACACTTGTACTTTATGATTGCAACTTTTCACTGTTCTTGCTGATGTGCTATACCTCTGTTTATATGCATTTAATATACTGTTGTTCTATCATATGTTCAATAAAGTCAAATTTGAAAAAAAGAAATTGCACTCACGAGCATATTCGGAGCAATCAGCATATCAGAGCAGTGTGTGTCCTGGGTGTAAGTGTAACACACAGTCCAGAGCCTATGTCGCTATTACTGGATGTTGGAGCACTGCCGAGGGAGAAAGCAGGACCAGGCTGCGGGAGTATAAGGCTACTGTTCCTGCTTATTCCTGCTCAATTTAAATTGCAAAGAATTATGAGAATTCATTTCTTTTAGAGAAGGGGAGGATTTTCCCTCTGAAAATGCGATTCAAGATTATCAGGAAGGAGCAGGAGCAGTAACCTTTGGTATGGAAGTGTCTCCCGTGGCCCAGTCCTCCTTTCCCTCTCCGAGCTGCGGCAGTGCTCTACACTGTGTGCTACACCCAGCCATCCAGGACACACTCTCTGCTGTATGCTGGTTAAACTGACCATAGAATATGCATGGTTGAAGGAAAGAAAATCACTTGATTCAGTCAGTACTGATGGGGGAAGCCCTCCTGCTTCCCTTTTGTATTCTGACAGCGGGAGGTTTCCCTGCTGTCAGAATACAATGATCACAGCTAGTGGCTATAGCTGATAAATTGATTTCAGTACAATCAGCCTGACCATAGACAGATCAAAATTCAGCCAGTTCATGCTGAACCAGACAAATTTCATCCAGACAGTATGTTTGGCACAGTAAGTTACTGCATAATCATTTTCCTATTTTGTCAGGGGTGCTGCACACAAAAAGCAGGAATTGGTTTCAGAACTAAAGAGGAATGGAGTGAATTTTGATGTACGCAAGCTGCACATTGGAGACTTTCTGTGGATAGCACAGGAGAAAGTCCATCCTGTACCAGGTCAGTGAACTGAACTATGGGAAGTTTAAAAGTAAAGTTTAGTATAAGGTTTAAAAGCCTTACCTTTCGCCCCTCCCCGCTTGCTGATGTATATAAATTTCTATAAAAAGTAAGTTTCCCTGTCATTGCAGCTATATGTACTGGGACGTCAATCTAGTTAGCACCAGGGCTCGGTGGGGAACTACTTTACCCCCCTCTATCCTCTTAGTTTGCTTGAGGCAGCTGGAGTTGGTGGGTAGGGCTGGGGATGCATTACTCTGGATTATCCCGCAGCTGAATCTGAGGGAGAAGTAGGAGCCAGAATGAAGAAATTTGAGTAATCTTCCATCTCCTTAGCCATTTGGTAAGTGACTGAGCACCCTGACACTACATACTTCCCTAGTCTGACTAGTCTAATGCTTTCTGCCCTAGCCTGACACTACATACTGCTCACTGACTATTCTGACACTACTGTTCACTAACTGCCCCACCACTACATGCTGCTCACTGATCTCTCTGCCACTACAGACTGCGCTGTCACTGCATACTGTTCACCATCCAGCCACTACATACTGCTCAATGACCGTTCTGTCAGTACATACTGCTCACTAACTGCCCTGCCACTACATCCTGTTCACCACCCTGCCACTACATACTGCTCACTGACTGCCCAACCACTACATACTGCTCACTAACTGCTCTGCCACTACATACTGCTCACTGACTGCCCTTCCACTACATAGTGTTCACCACACTGTCACTACAAACTGACTGCCCCACCACTACATGCTGCTCACTGACAATTCTGTCAGTACATACTACTCACTGACTGCCCTGCCACTACTTCCTGTTCACCACCCAGCCACTACATACTGCTCACTGACTGCCCCACCATTTCATACTGCTCAATAAGTGTTCTATCTGTACATACTACTCATTGACTACCCTGTCACTACATACTGTTCACCACCCAGCCACTACATACTGCTCACTGACTGTTGCACCACTACATACTGTTTACTGACTGCTCTCCACTACATACTACACACTGACTTCTCCACCATTTTATATTGTTCAGTGACTGTTCTGTTCGTACATACTACTCATTGACTGCCCTGCCACTACATACTGTTCACCACCCTGCCCCTACATACTGCCCTACCACTACATACTACTCACTGACTGCCCTGCCACTGCATACTGTTCACCACCCTGCCACTATATTCTGCTGACTGACCATTTTGTCAGTACATACTCTTTACTGACTGCCCTGCCACTACACACCACTCACTGCCCTACCATGTATACTGCTGACTGACCGCCTTGCCACTACATACTGCTCACTGACCTACTACTACATACTGCTCATTGCCATACCACTAAATACTGCTCACTGACTGCCCTGCTACTACATACTACTCATTGACTGCCCTGCCATTGCATACAGCCCTAGCCTGCCACTATATATGGCTCACTGACTGCCCTGCTGCTATATACGGCTCACTCGTTACATTTTTTTTGTATTGCTTTAGCCCCATAACTTCCTCTCTCTTATATACGCTTCATTAAATATAACATTAGGTTATTTATATGCCTCTTGTAAAACTATTCCCTAGTCAAATAACTACCCTAATAAAAATACATTCTCTGCCTACAATGTCTTGCCGGACGTACAGTGAAAAAAAGGTGTCCCTTGACATTTTTTTTTTAAATGTTGGTAACTATGGTAACACTGCTAGGGGAGGTGAGATGTGGCTAATTCAGCACTGGTAGACTTTATATATTAAACACAAGCTATGTAAAAATAATGTTGACTATTGTAATATAGTCTGCCAGTACTTAATTAGCCATATTAATGGCTCAGTTGTAAACCAGGATTTGTTTCATAGATCAGGAAAGTGTAAACGATATATGTCGCCCAAATACCATCTCCCACAATCATGATTTGCAGTAGCTGTCAGGTTTGTGTTTCAGAGTGCCCAGACAAGATGCTGTAGAACATACAGAAGTATTAGAGCATATATAAATAGAGGTGTGCCATTTGGAAATAAACCCTTACCACTCCTAGCAGCATTACTGTTATGTAAGGTAGCTAGCTGTGTGTGCACGTTTCTAGGAAGGGGGCATTTCCGGAATGTTTGCTTTTCAGTAGTCTGTGCAGGAAATGCCCACCAAATAGGAAATAAAAAGCCCAAAAATGATGCAGGTAAAATGAGCATGCCCATCAAGCTCATCTTGCATGAAATGATTGACAGCAGGGGGACCAAAAGGTTTAGGGGGTGAGCCAAGGGCACATTCTCCATAGTATGATGTCAAGGCATCGCACTGCAGTGGATTTTTTGATCACCAATGCAATAATGCACATGTCTTCATGTGATATTTTCACAAATACACAAAACTGTGTACAACACTCTGCAGTGCAGAACATAGAATAGATGTTGAGTACTCCTAAAGCAAAACAGATAACATCAGTAAGCAATAGCCAGGTGCAAATATGGTGAGCAAGATAAAATAAAGATAAGATATCATCTTATAGGCAACTGGAAATGTCAAGGTAAACTGTATCAATAAAGACACTGGTAGTCCATTCACCAAAATTAGGCTTAATATGGGACTGGACGCATCGTGTACATGCCGGTCATACGAGCTAAAGAGAACGCCTGCATGTGAGCGCCAAAGAAAATATACCTAGATAATAAAGGATTAAAAAGAGAAAGATATGCTGTGAGTAGCAGGAAGGGTAAATGTTTTAGGTTTCTCTACCTCAAAAAAAAGAAGGGTGTGCAGCAAGGGTGCCAACTAAGGGGGAAAGACGGGTCTTTCTTGGTGTGCCTGGGTGCCCAGATCTAAGGTATTGTGCAAGTGTGCCATAAGTGTCTCCATAAGTTCTACATCTTTAACTCTTGTTACAAGTCAACAGGGGGAGGGGGGGGGGGGTCTCTTTTTTTCCAGTGTAGGGCTACTAAACATCTTGCTGCCGTAAGGACGTGACGCATTCGTTTTTTTTTAGCATTTTTGGGCTTGGTGGGAGTAGATAAACCCAGAGGAAATACCTTGGGAGTGAAAGGAATGTTCGTGTTAAGGAGACATTGTAGAAGATAACACAGATCATGGAAATGCAATTGTTTTAGTAAATATAAACTGCAAAACGCTTTTCTCATCAGCATTATATCTGGTTAAAGCTTGTAGGAGGAGTTTTCCCTCTGTCTTTCTAGCAAGACACACCAAACTGAGCATGTGCAAAGTGACTCCAAAGGCTCTGTCTTGTCAGGAGATAGATTGGGGACAGTGGAAGAAGGGGAGGATCAGAGAAAACAGGGTCAAACAACTTGTGGAAAATTAATCCCTTGGGTTCCAGAGTGAGTATAACGGGCATGATTTCCTGCATATACACACTGATTTTACTCATGTGGGTTTAGTAACACTTCAAGGTTTTATTCACAGAGTTGTCACCAAAGCAGGAAGGGAGAGGAAATGTCCTCATTGGATCAAGAGACAATAAATACCTGACAGTAGGTGTAACCTTTCCTCTGACTGGAGTTACATATTAAGCTTCACCTGCTAGCTTTATTGAACTTCCATTTTACATGAACCGTGGATGTCACCCCAATGGAATTGCAAAGTGGGATTCCAGGGTATACCTAACTAATTTAAAAATGCTTCCTCCTCCTTCTAACTCCTATGACTATGCCTGCTCTGGTTCGGTCACAATTTGCAATTCCCAATTCCCAATTGGTGACATCACCCAAAATGAGCTTATGGGTGATGTCACCACAGCCAGGCATTACCAGCTGGCTCTTTCTCCTCTCCCCTGCAGCTGCTGCTGGCTGACACAGGAGATATCACATGACTGCATTGGAGTGGCATGAAAATAGGTAAGTATATTATTTTTTTAGACAAGTTAGTCAGCATAGGTGTTAGGAGGGCGAAGAGACCATTATTTTAGAAAGTGATCTTTTAAGAATCACTATAATTTAATGTAACAAAAGTCTGATGTTGAAATGTTTTGCAGGACAGTTACGAATTCCACAGCCTCGGGAGCTGGTGCTAGATTATGTTATCGAAAGAAAGAGAATGGATGATCTTTGTGGAAGTATTATAGATGGACGCTTTCGAGAGCAAAAAGTGAGTAATTGTTTATACTCATGGGTTTCTGAACAAGTCAGTGTACCTTTACCTCAGAGACCACTGTGGTAGGTCCAGTAGTTTTCTTGAACCCAGTACTAACTGGAAAAAGAAGTATGCTTGTGTCATGTTCTATTTGTAGTCAATTTTGAACCCAATAAATGTAAAAGAAAACATCTACTTGGTTGCTGACTTCTTTCTTCATTAGACAGGGCTTCCTTACTTCATGCAATCTGTCAGTTAGAGTGGTTGTAAACCCTTACATATACCCAGTGAGGTGACTGGCCTCAGGTGATACACAGAGATGAAACAAATTCTCCTACATAAGTTGTACCTGTTTATTTGCAGCAGTCTTTCCCCTACAACCATTCAAAGTGCAGAACTTGCTTGCGCTGGATCTCCCAGCTCTGAAAAGCAGGGGGCTGAGAGCTGAGGTTACATCAGTGAGGAGAGCTCTGAGAGCTTATTGGAGAAAAGAGACACCCCCTTCCCACAGGAACAGAGCTGAGGCTGTCAATCAGCTGGAGCTCCCTCCCCTGTCACCTTGGTGTCAGGAAAACTTGTCAGAAGCTACTCATTCAGATAGCAGAGAAAGGAAGCAGCAGACAGAAATTACACTAAAGGCCCGTACACACGTACCGATCGTCGGCATACAAACGTCGGCGGACGAAAGATCTGCCGATTGTACGCTTGTTAGTATGGTGCCTCCGACAGCTGTCTGCGCACATTCTGCGGACAAGAGTCTTTCTTGCAAACATTAAAATTTTTGTATGCCGACACCAGAACGGACGATTGTTCGCCAGTCAGTACAGAATTCTGCCGACAGACCGCAGATTTGCAAGACTGGGCATGCTCAGAAAAGAAAAAACACAGGGAAAGTTAACCATTACATGACATCACTTCTGCAGTCGGCGGACAAAATTCTTGGGCAGTCTTTGCACTTTTCAACAGACACCGACATCCCGGGGAGAAAAGACGAACGTTTGTATGCCGACGATCGGTACGTGTGTACGGGGCTTTAGTGCTCTAAATTAAGACAAGCACACACTATAGAGGGAGATGCTTTGTTCATATTTCATGTCTGAGGATTACAACCACTTTAAAGTGGAACTAAATCCATTGATTTAATGGTTTAAAAAAACAGTCGGGAAAGTAACTGTCCCATTTGCTTGTGTTCTCAACAAAACTGTTAAAGCATCAAATGGCTGGTGTCATAACTGATCACATGTGCATTATCATGGCAGTTGAAGATCAAACAGAGGCTAAGATGGCCTGCCTATAAAAGGCTGGGCACTATGAAAAGTTGTTCCTTGCCTCTTGCGGGCTTTACACCTATCCTGAACTTGCAACCTTCTTAGTTCCCGTTCCAAAACCTAGGAGACAGATTTTGTTGACTTTCTGTACTTGGGTTTTATTTGCTAGTTTTACCAATTGGTTTCCTGTGTGTTCAACCCTTTGTACTGCTTGCCAAGCTACAGTTCAAGCCTCCTATATTATTCACCCTATAGAGCTCCACAACTTGACCATGGGTATTATAGTGCCATTGACCCTTTCCTCGTGCATAATCTGGTCAACACCATGTACGTTCCCTGAACTATATGTGAAAGAGGAGGGTGACCAGATCACAGCTTCCAAGTCACATTTAAATGCCGTTTTTGCATCTAGCAGTAAAGACCTGTCTGCAGATTAAGTAATCCAAAAGTAGGAAAGCATGAACAGTCTGGCCCTGGATAGCTTTTAAAATTTAGCAACACCACTAGAGATGGGGTTTTTTTGTAAGAGATTACGTAAAGCATATCTTTACCATCAACCCAATTTTGGACAACTTATTGAAGAGAACCAACATAATTCCATCTGAACAAATTTGATTTCTTCCTTGAAGCACATATTTATAAATGTTCCATTTATCCAAACATTTTTGTTATAGCCTTTTATTTTAAAGAGGCCACAGCTATCATCACCTGATGTAACTACTACTTATGATCTTCATACCTTCTAGCAGTTTTTTGTTTTTTGACCGTCACTTTTAAAAAAAACACTGATTGTGAGTGCTTCATGATAGTAACATCTCTTTATTTCTTATACAGTTTCGTCTTAAGAAGTGTGATCTGCTTCATCCAATATATCTAGTTGAAGACTATGGGTCAGCACAACACCTAAGTATTCCAGAAGCAACCCTGCAGCAAGCCATAGTAAACACGCAGGTAATGTTTTAGAAGCAAAGTCACAAGGTACATCTGTAGTCATTGTGAGTGTCATTGCAATGATTTACGGAACTGAGAAATAGAAAAAGGAGCAGAGGTTGAGTAAACTAATTAGCTTTTCTATTTTCTATGGTGGAAAAATTCTCATTGGTTGACATGGGCCCAGATGCAGTTTAGCTTGTTTTTGTGTGTGCGTATACTGTGTAATTATATATATATATATAAATATATATATATATATATATATATATATACAGTGCCTTGCAAAAGTATTCTGCCCCCTTGAACTTTGCAACCTTTTGCCACATTTCAGGCTTCAAACATAAAGATATAAAACTGTAATTTTTTGTGAAGAATCAACAACAAGTGGGACACAATCATGAAGTGGAACGAAATTTATTGGATATTTCAAACTTTTTTAACAAATAAAAAACTGAAAAATTGGGCGTGCAAAATTATTCAGCCCCCTTAAGTTAATACTTTGTAGCGCCACCTTTTGCTGTGATTACAGCTGTAAGTTGCTTGGGGTATGTCTCTATCAGTTTTGCACATAGAGAGACTGAACTTTTTGCCCATTCCTCTTTGCAAAACAGCTCGAGCTCAGTGAGGTTGGATGGAGAGCGTTAGTGAACAGCAGTTTTCAGTTCTTTCCACAGATTCTCGATTGGATTCAGGTCTGGACTTTGACTTGGCCATTCTAACACCTGGATATGTTTATTTGTGAACCATTCCATTGTAGATTCTGCTTTATGTTTTGGATCATTGTCTTGTTGGAACACAAAATTCCGTCCCATTCTCAGGTCTTTTGCAGACTCCATCAGGTTTTCTTCCAGAATGGTCCTGTATTTGGCTCCATCCATCTTCCCATCAATTTTAACCATCTTCCCTGTCCCTGCTGAAGAAAAGCAGGCCCAAACCATGATGCTGCCACCACCATGTTTGACAGTGGGGATGGTGTGTTCAGGGTGATGAGCTGTGTTGCTTTTACGCCAAACATAACGTTTTGCATTGTTGCCAAAAAGTTCGATTTTGGTTTCATCTGACCAGAGCACCTTCTTCCACATGTTTGGTGTGTCTCCCAGGTGGCTTGTGGCAAACTTTAAACGACACTTTTTATGGATATCTTTAAGAAATGGCTTTCTTCTTGCCACTCTTCCATAAAGGCCAGATTTGTGCAGTATACGACTGATTGTTGTCCTATGGACAGAGTCTCCCACCTCAGCTGTAGATCTCTACAGTTCATCCAGAGTGATCATGGGCCTCTTGGCTGCATCTCTGATCAGTCTTCTCCTGAAGTTTAGAGGGACGGCCAGGTCTTCGTAGATTTGCAGTGGTCTGATACTCCTTCCATTTCAATATTATCGCTTGCACAGTGCTACTTTGGATGTTTAAAGCTTGGGAAATCTTTTTGTATCCAAATCCGGCTTTAAACTTCTCCACAACAGTATGTGGGACCTGCCTGGTGTGTTCTTGTTCTTCATGATGCTCTCTGTGCTTTAACCTTCTCACATCCGCGCTACAGCCTATATACGGCTGCAGCGCGGACTTGAATTTTCGGGAGGCCGTTTTTAAACGGCCTCCCATAAACACGCCCGCCGCGCGCTCCCGCGAGCGCGCATCGGGCAGAAGCTGTGTTGGCCGTGTCCCTTGGACACAGCCAATCACAGATCGAGACGAATGGCCAATCACAGCGGCCATTCGTCACGATCGAGGCATCCAATGAGAGATGATCTCATATGTAAACATATGAGATCATCTGTCATTGCCTCGGTAGTAACAGACTCCCCGCGCGCTCCCGCGAGCGCGCACCGGGGATAATCTGTGTTGGCCGTGTCCCTTGGACACAGCCAATCACAGATCGTGACGAATGGCCAATCACAGCGGCCATTCGTCACGATCGAGGCATCCAATGAGAGATGATCTCAAATGTAAACATTTGAGATCACCACTCATTGCCAGCTCTCCCTCCTCACACACAGACTGCAGTGTGAGGAGAGGAGAGATCGTAAGTGTAAAAAAAGTGCCCACCAGTGATCACCAGTGCCCACCAGTGTGCCCACCAGTGTGCCCACCAGTGTTCCCACCAGTGTGCCATCAGTGTGCCATCAGTGTGCCCAGTCTCATCAGTGCCCACCAGTGTGCCCACCAGTGCCCACCAGTGTGCCCACCAGTGCCCACCAGTGTGCCCATCAGTGCCTGCCCAGTGCTCATCAGTGCCGCCCAGTGCTCATCACTGCCGCCCAGTGCTCATCAGTGCCGCCCAGTGCCCACCAGTGTGCCCATCAGTGCCCGCCCAGTGCTCATCAGTGTCGCCCAGTGCTCACCAGTGCCGCCCAGTGCTCATCAGTGCCGCCCAGTGCTCATCAGTGCCGACCAGTGCTCATCAGTGCCGCCCAGTGCTCATAAGTGTGCCTAGTGCCCACCAGTGTGCCCATCAGTGCCGCCCAGTGCTCATCAGTGCCGCCCAGTGCTCATCAGTGCCGCCCAGTGCTCATCAGTGCCGTCCAGTGCTCATCAGTGCCGCCCAGTGCTCATCAGTGCCGCCCAGTGCTCATAAGTGTGCTCAGTGCCGCCCAGTGCTCATCAGTGCCGCCCAGTGCCCATCAGTGCCCGCCCAGTGCTCATCAGTGTCGCCCAGTGCTCATCAGTGCCGTCCAGTGCTCATCAGTGCCGCCCAGTGCTCATCAGTGCCGCCCAGTGCTCATCAGTGCCGTCCAGTGCTCATCAGTGCCGCCCAGTGCTCATAAGTGTGCCCAGTGCCCACCAGTGTGCCCATCAGTGCCGCCCAGTGCTCATCAGTGTCACCGTGCCCATCAGTGTCACCAACGATGGCAAAAAAAAATTTCTCAGCCGAGGAGGCCTTCAATATAATCAGTGAGGACATGGACAGGGAGCTTTCTGCTTCGGAATCTTCGGAGTCAGAGTCTGACTCCGAAGTAAATTACGAGCCGGTCATTAGCAGCGGGACGCAGACCGACTCCGACGAGGAGGAATACTGCCCGCCTGCCAAACGAAGGCGTTCTGGTAAGGAGGAGGCAGTGCCATCCACCAGCTCCGCGGTGCCATCCACCAGCTTCGCAGTGCCATCCACCAGCTCCGCAGTGCCATCCACCAGCTCCACAGTGCCATCCACCAGCACCACAGTGCCTCGGCAAGAAAGGCCAAGCTCAAGTGGGGTGTCACCTCGCCCCCAAAGGGTTAGGACCAACGCCAGCCTTCCCTATGCCCTTCTGAACCCCCTGTGGCTTCCTCCCAACTCAGGAGAAGCCATCATCCCCCCTTTCACTGCCCAGCCAGGAGTCCAGGTCAACACTGAGAACTTTGCCCCAATTGACTACTTCCGTTTAATTTTTACGGAGGACCTGCTGACGTCCATTGTGGCCCAGTGCAACCTGTATGCACATCAATTTATCCAGAGTAACCCCACATCTTTTTATTCCCGTCCCTTTGAGTGGAGAGACCTAACGGTGGAGGAGTTCAAGATATTTTTAGGCCTCACCCTCAACATGGGACTCAATAAAAAAAACGAACTGCAAGCATATTGGTCAACCAAACCAATCTACCATATGCCCATCTACTCTGCAGTAATGCCCAGGGCCAGGTATCTGATGATCATGAGGTTCCTACATTTCAACGACAATACCCAGTGCCCTCCCCGAAATTCCCCAGCATTTGACAAGCTGTTCAAAATTCGGCCACTTCTAAATTATTTTTCAGAAATATTCCCTCAATTATTTACCCCAGACCAAAATATATGTGTGGATGAGTCCCTTGTGAAATTTACTGGCAGGCTGGGCATCAAACAATTCATTCCCAGCAAACGGGCCCGCTATGGGGTGAAGCTTTACAAACTATGTGACCGAGCCACAGGGTACACCTATGCCTTCAGGGTGTACGAAGGGAAGGACACCCAGCTGCATCCCCCTGAATGTCCGGACTACATGGGATCAAGCGGGAAAGTCGTTTGGGACCTCATTTACCCCCTCCTTGAAAAAGGCTACCACCTGTACGTAGACAATTTCTACACCAGTTTGCCCCTGTTCCGAAACCTTCACAGAAAGAAGACTCCTGCATGTGGCACGGTCCGAAAAAACCGGAAAGGCTTTCCTCAAAGGCTAGTAAACACCAAGCTGAGAAGAGGGGAGACGGCGAGTCTGAGAAATGAGGAAGTTCTGGCTGTGAAGTGGAGGGACAGAAGAGACGTGTACATGTTGTCTTCGATCCACAATGACAACTATGTGGAATCCCGACGAAGGAATGGCCCAGTCCGAAAGCCAACATGTGTACATGAGTACAACTTATTCATGGGGGGAGTGGATTTCAACGACCAAATGATGGAACCCTATCTACCCACAAGACGTACCTATCATTGGTACAAAAAAGTAGCAATTTATATTTTTCATTTGGCCATATACAATTCCTACATTTTATACCGCAAATCCACCGAAAGCCCCCAACCCTTCCTTTATTACCTGGAGGAAATCTTCACAACCCTCATATTTCCAAACGGCCCACCAGAAAACATTAGATCTGACGTAATAAGCAGACTGTCTGAACGCCATTTTCCAAGTAAAATCCCTCCCACACAAAGAGACCAAAAACGGCAGAAAAAATGTAGGGTGTGTACCAAGGCAGGAATTCGAAAAGACACCCGCTATTACTGTCCCCAGTGTCCTTCCCAACCAGGCCTCTGTGTAGACGACTGTTTCCGCCGTTACCATACTTGTCTAAATTATTAGTATGGTAAACGTAGTCCTCCGCTTTCACCCCTTATGCCACTGTATACTCCTGAAATGACCCTGGACTGTTATACAACGACGCCTTTGCCTGCTGATTTTGTACCTATGTCTGCCTGCTCTGGAACTGACCCTGGCCTGTTTTTTGACCATGCTTCTGCCTGCTGATTCTGTTCATACCTCTGCCTGATCTGGAACTGACCATGGACTGTTATTTGACCACGCCTTTGCCTGCCGATTTTGTACCTACCTCTGCCTGCTCTGGAACTGACCCTGGACTGTTTGACCACGATTTTTGCCTGCCTCTGGAAGTAGTGGGATTCATACCACAGGGGTCTCGCATATGTGAGGGGACCAGAAATGTTTTTCTGGATGAAGAAAACAATTTTTTTTTGTTTTTCTTCTTCTCAGATTAGGGTCTGGATCCCGGAGGCTTCAAAGCGATTTGGGTGGGAGAAGCCTCTACCCCTGTCCCCATTCTATCCCGACAGAGGCCCTACTTCTGCCTGCAGGACTTACTGCCATCATGCCTCTGCCTGCCGCATGCACTGACACTGGACTGGTATCCTTGCCTGGAGAATTGCATGCACTGTTGCTGATCAAGTCCCTGCCTGCTGCCTGGACTCAACTCCTGTGGACAACTGCGCTTCTAAAACTACAGGTAAGCTTTCTCTATCGCTCATTGACAGACGTAGTCTTCTTGATTCTCAAGAGCTGGGTTATGTTGTCTCCGCAGGAGTAGGACTAGGCAGAAAGACAAAACGTTCTGGCTCCACCTTAGGGGCAGTCCCTGAGGGTATATCCTCCCTCTCTCTGCTACAGGGAATCAGTTTTTTTTCTGTCTAGTCAGGAGTAAGGACCTAAGTTCCTTGCTGGGATCTTTTGGTCCTGGCAAGACTTTTTTTCTTTAAGAAAAAGACATTTTTTAGGTAGTTTTCTCCAGTGTTTTTTTCCTGTGAGATCTTCAAGCAAAAATGCCGGACTGGGCAACACTTGTGGTCACCCCAGCCGGCCTACGAGCGCGCGCAGACCATGGCATTGCGCTTGGTCGGCCGCGACATATTCAAGTAAGTATGCGGGGCCGGGCGACGGGCTGGATGTTGAGATCCAGTGGTCACCCCGATTTCTGCCTACGAGCGCGTGCAGACCAGAGCTCCGCGCTGGGTCGTCCGCGACGGAGTCCCAGTGAAGGGACTGACTTTGCGAGTTAAAAGTCTCGCTTGGACGCCAGGTACCAGAGAGTCGAGGCGTCCACAAACCCCCACCCCGGTGGAGAGGGTATTGTGAAGAGAGGGTGCCTGTCGGTTCGGTATGGTGAGTAAACGTTCCCTTTTTTCCTCGTTATGAGGCAGTATGTATTATGGGCCCCTCCATATATGGTCAGTATATATCTGATACTTACAAGTCCCCCTTGTAATACAGCATGTGTTTGTGGGAAGTGGACTTGGTTTAAGAGCTAACACTCTACCCAGCAGACTGTAACATTACAGCAGACATAGGAGGTATAATCCTACCTTATGTGTAGTGTATCTCTGTAGATCCATAGATCACCTCTTAGCAGAGTGCAGGTGGATGTGCTGGGAAGACGATTTCGGCGGTCCGCCGCCATTTTGCCGTAGACCGAATGCATGTATGTCCTCAGGTCACGCCGGCCGCCATGTTTTTGGAGTCTTATGTCTCTTCTATGGGGGCGGCCATGTTTTGTGAGCCCAGCTACCTCGTGGAGGGCTGGGAACGCCGGAAGGCGTACACAGGGGGCGGAGCCACGCCTTCTACCCGGGAAAAAGCAAACAGCTCCTTCCAGTCTGTGTAAGACAGACGCTGACTGCAGTTGGTTGGAAACTGCACTGCATCGGTTGGTGAGCCTTGGGGGTCCCTCTCTCTCTCTCTGGGATCGAGAAGCAGGTACTCTGAGGGGCGCTATTGCGCTAGGGGGAGACACACAAAAAAAAAAAAAAAAAAAAAGAAAAAGTTTTTTTTTGTTTTGCTGGCAAAGGTGTCCTGTATTAACATGGACCCTGCCACTCATGTATCTCCTCCGGATCCCCTCGAGGGGTCTGCGGGATCCTCCAGCACCCCATTGACAATTGAATCATTGTCAGCTATTATGGAAACTTTTGTGTCCCGGGTGGAAGTGGCTTGTCAGGGACAGGGCGCAAGAAAGCGACCCCCGCCTAACCCCTTATTATCTGAAACCTCGGATTCAGACTCTGAGCCTATTTCTGCAGTTGCAGGTACTTCATCTGGGATTGGTGTCTCGGGTCCTGTCTCTTCAGACAGTGAGGAGGATGTTTCGGCATCCGCCATAGCCCGAGAGGAAGCGTTGGTAAACGCACTCATTGTATCTGTTCAAGAGACCTTAAGGTTACAGGGTATTCCATCGGAAATAGCTGAAACTGAAATCCCTTTTGGGACTAAAAAACGCATCAAAGTGGCGAAGGTTTTTCCATTGCCCAAATGTTTTGGCAATCCAATCGAAGAAGAATGGCGTCTGCCAAAACGCACTTTTACTATTTCTAAACGCATTGACAGGCGTTATCCGTTTGAGGAAACCCTTATTAAGAAATGGACAGAACCACCTGTGGTGGATTCACCAATTGCTAGATTGAATAAAGCCACGGTTATTCCTTTAGAAGACGCTCCGTCTTTTAAAGATCCAGTGGATCGCAAGATAGAAGCTATGTCTCGCACCATGTTTTCCTTGATTGGATCAGCTTTCAGACCTATAATAGCTATTGGTCTGGTTTCGCAGGCTGTAACTGAATGGACCAAGTGGTTACGCCGGGACTTAGAAGAGGTCCCTCAGGCGGTATCAGATTTGTTGGAACAAATGATACAGGGGTTACAGTTTGTGTGTGATGCGGCGTTAGACGCCACTCCATTAATGGCGCGAGCATCAGTCTCAGCAGTGGTTCTCAGGCGTACACTGTGGCTAAAAGGTTGGTTAGCCGACCAAGGTTCCAAAAAAGCATTGGCTAATATCCCCTTTTCAGGAGAGCGTCTATTTGGAGCCAACTTAGATGAGATCATTAAGGATCTCACCGGTGGAAAGAGCACCTTTTTACCGCAAAATTTTAAAGGTAGAGGAACTCGTCAAAGACGAGGGCCTTCTTTTTCTGCTCACAAGAGGTTTTTTCGTCCAGCGGGTGAAAAAACTAAGTCCTCCAAAGCTCCTGCAGGAGGCGTCAGGGGTCGTTGGTCGGGCAAGCAAAAGCCCGCCCCCTCCAGACCTGAAGATAAACCATCCAAAGCCTGAAGGTGCGCCCCCACCCATAACTGGGGTGGGGGGACGTCTTCGCCGGTTCCCGGATCCATGGCTTTCCAGAATCTCGGACAAATGGGTTTGCGAAGTCATAAGGTCAGGGTACAAGATCGAGTTTCGATCTCTCCCACCGGCGCGATTCTTCCCTTCCAATATCCGACTATCCTCAGATCGTTTAGAAGATCTGCGGAGAGCAGTCACAAATTTACTACAACAAGGAGTGGTAGTCCACGTTCCTTGGACAGAACGGTTTCAAGGGTTTTATTCAAACCTGTTTACAATACCCAGGAAAGAGGGCAAAGTGCGTCCAATTCTGGACTTAAGAGCACTCAATTCTTTCGTCAACATAAGAAGATTCAGAATGGAGTCCATTCGCACGGTAGCAGCCTTCCTGCATCCAGGGGATGTCCTAGCGTCCATAGACATCAAGGACGCCTATCTTCACATTCCCATTTTCGCAGGACATCAGCGGTTTCTACGCTTTTCCGTAGAGGAGAACCACTATCAGTTTGTGGCGTTACCTTTCGGTCTCGCCACGGCTCCGCGGGTCTTCACAAAGGTGTTGGCCCCAATGTTGGCACTTCTGCGCCAAAGAGGTATATCGATCCTTGGTTACCTAGACGATCTTCTGCTTCATGCAGAGTCTCCTCAGACCTTGCTACAAAACATAGAAATTACTATGATTTCTTTACAGGAATTCGGGTGGCTGGTGAACCAGCAAAAGTCATTTCTGGTTCCCACCCAGAGGCTCGAATATCTGGGTCTAATCCTAGACACAGTCAGGACAGAGTTTTTCTTCCGGTAGGGAAACTCCAAAAGATTCAATCAGCAGTCCAGTTGTTACTGTCCAACAACTGGTCTTCCCTTCGGACTTGCATGAGGGTTCTGGGGTTGATGGTGGCTTCATTCGAAGCAGTCCCATTTGCCCAGTCTCATACCCGAATTCTTCAGCAAGAGATTCTTCTCAGATGGAATCGGAATCCGGAATCCCTGGACAATCAGATACGATTGAGCAAACAGACCAGAGAGTCTCTGGTTTGGTGGCTTCGGTCTCCGATGCTCAGCCAGGGAAAGTCATTTCTGCCAATATATTGGACGATAGTGACCACGGATGCCAGTCTATCCGGATGGGGAGGAATTCTCGGTCAGTTATCTGTCCAGGGACTTTGGTCCCCGGAAGAATCCAGGTTACCGATAAATGTATTGGAACTGAGAGCGATCAGACTTTGTCTGATTCACTGGACCGAGCAGCTCCAGGGCAGCCCGGTTCGGATCCAGTCGGACAATGCCACGGCCGTGGCTTATGTCAATCACCAGGGGGGCACCAAGAGTGTCCGAGCGGCCAAAGAAGTGGCTTGCATTCTTCGCTGGGCGGAACGATTTGTTCCAGCAATCTCTGCGGTGTTCATTCCGGGGGTGGAGAATTGGCAGGCAGATTATCTCAGCCGTCAGACCCTGGATCAGGGGGAATGGTCCCTCCATCCAGACGTTTTCCACCAGTTGTGCCTACGGTGGGGCACCCCGGATGTGGATCTGTTGGCATCACGATTCAACAGGAAAGTTCAGAGATTCGTGGCTCGCTCCCGCGATCCTCTAGCAGAAACCGCAGACGCACTGATCGCCCCGTGGGGGCAATACCAGCTAATATATGCCTTCCCTCCTCTCGCGTTACTGCCAAGACTTCTTCGCAGGATAGAGGAGGAAGGAATCCCAGTAATCCTGGTAGCTCCGGACTGGCCTCGTCGAGCTTGGTACGCCGACATGGTCAGACTGGTGGCGGACGTCCCGTGGAGACTTCCTCTCAGGGAGGATCTACTGTCTCAGGGACCGATCTTCCATCCTGCTTTACGATCGCTGGCTTTAACGGCCTGGCTATTGAGACCCAGGTGCTGAAGGACAAAGGTTTGTCAGCTTCAGTTATTCCTACTCTAGTTGAAGCAAGGAAAGCGACTTCCAGAAAGATTTATCATCGCACATGGAAGTCCTACATTGCATGGTGTGAACCTTTGGGGTTCCGTCCTCGGTCTTATTCGATTAGTCGAATATTGGCTTTTCTGCAACAAGGGGTTGAGCAGAAACTGGCCTTGAGTACTATCAAGGGTCAGGTCTCAGCATTAGCCATCTTCTTTCAGAAGCCTTTGGCTACTCATTCCTTGGTGCGGAACTTCATCCAGGGGGTGCGACATCTGGCTCCGCCAGTGCACGCGCCGTTACCCCCCTGGGATCTTAATTTAGTGTTGTCGGTTCTTCAGAAACCTCCCTTTGAAGATATTAGGGAGATTCCTCTACCCACGTTGTCCCAGAAGGTGGCCTTCTTGGTGGCTATTACTTCTGCACGCAGGGTGTCAGAACTGGCCGCATTATCTTGTCGTTCACCATATCTGGTGGTTCATAGAGATAAGGTGGTTCTTCGTCCGAATCCATCCTTCCTACCAAAAGTGGTTTCAGAATTTCATCTGAATGAAGAAATTGTATTACCTTCCCTGTGTCCTAAGCCCAGTCATCCTCGGGAGTTTGCTTTACACTCCTTGGATGTGGTCCGGGCGATCAGGGTATACTTGAAAACGACAGACTCGTTTCGCAAGACGGATTCACTTTTTGTGATCCCAGATGGACCCAAAAAGGGGTTGCCTGCATCTGCCGCGACCATTTCCAGATGGATCAGACAGACGGTAGTACAGGCTTATTCTATTAAAGGTCGGGAGCCCCCGTTCCCTGTTAAGGCGCACTCCACTCGGGCACTTAGTGCGTCATGGGCCTTTCGCCATCAGGCGTCAGTGGTCCAGGTGTGCAAGGCGGCTACCTGGTCGTCGGTGCATACCTTTTCTAAACATTATAAAGTTGATGTAATGGCATCGTCTGATGCCTCGTTTGGCCGCAAGGTTTTGCAGGCCGCAATTTGAGGAGACCAGTGGTCTACCTCGAGGGTTTTTTTCCGTTGGAAAATTTTTTCTTTAGTCTCATTCTTTGTTTATAATGAGCCTTTAAAACTTCTAGTTTGGCACTGGTTGGGCCTTCTAGATTGGATTTGATTTTGTCAATCCCACCCCTCATTTGTGGCACTGCTTCTGGATGTCCCAGCTCTTGAGAATCAAGAAGACTACGTCTGTCAATGAGCGATAGAGAAAAATGGATTTTTGTAAGATCTTACCGTAAAATCCTTTTCTCTTAAGCTCATTGACAGACGTAGTACCCGCCCCTCTATCATTGAGTTGGGTTGGGTTAAATTCTCTGTACTGCTTTAAACAGAACTGATTCCCTGTAGCAGAGAGAGGGAGGATATACCCTCAGGGACTGCCCCTAAGGTGGAGCCAGAACGTTTTGTCTTTCTGCCTAGTCCTACTCCTGCGGAGACAACATAACCCAGCTCTTGAGAATCAAGAAGACTACGTCTGTCAATGAGCTTAAGAGAAAAGGATTTTACGGTAAGATCTTACAAAAATCCATTTTTTGTTTACCCTTTGCTCAGCAGAATGTATTGTGGGGTGTAATTCATGGTAATTCATGATATGTGCATGCTATGTGTCTTTGCATGTTGGGCCTCTGTATGTGACCTGACTGTGTAAAAGTCTCACACATGTGGTATCGCCATACTCAGGAGGAGTAGCAGAATATATTTTAGGGTGTCATTTTTGCTATGTACATGCTATGTGTTGGAAATATCTTATAAATGGACAACTTTGTGTAAAAAAAATGCGTTTTCATTTTTTTTCCACATTTTCCGAAAGATTCTGGAAAAAAATGACATGTTCAAAAGACTCATTATGCCTCATAGAATATACGTTGGGGTGTTTGCTTTCCAAAATGGGGTCATTTAGTGGGCTTTTTCATTGTGCTGGTGCTCCAGGGCCTTCAAAAGTGTAATAGGTGGTTGAGAAATGAAAAGTGTATTTTATGCTCCGAGAACGCCTGGAGGTGCTACTTCAATGTTGGACTTCTGTATGTGGCCTGGCTGTAAAAAAGTCTCACACATGTGGTATCGTCATACTCAGGAGGAGTAGCAGAATGTATTTTGGGGTGTCATTTTTGCTATGTACATGCTATGTGTTGGAAATATCTTATAAATGGACAACTTTGTGTAAAAAAAAATGCGTTTTCATTTTTTTTCCACATTTTCCGAAAGATTCTGGAAAAAAATGACATGTTCAAAAGACTCATTATGCCTCATAGAATATACGTTGGGGTGTTTGCTTTCCAAAATGGGGTCATTTAGTGGGCTTTTTCATTGTGCTGGTGCTCCAGGGCCTTCAAAAGTGTAATAGGTGGTTGAGAAATGAAAAGTGTATTTTATGCTCCGAGAACGCCTGGAGGTGCTACTTCAATGTTGGACCTCTGTATGTGGCCTGGCTGTAAAAAAGTCTCACACATGTGGTATCGCCATACTCAGGAGGAGTAGCAGAATGTATTTTGGGGGGTCATTTTTGCTATGTACATGCTATGTGTTGGAAATATCTTATAAATGGACAACTTTGTGTAAAAAAAATGCGTTTTCATTTTTTTTCCACATTTTCCGAAAGATTCTGGAAAAAAATGACATGTTCAAAAGACTCATTATGCCTCATAGATTATACGTTGGGGTGTTTGCTTTCCAAAATGGGGTCATTTAGTGGGCTTTTTCATTGTGCTGGTGCTCCAGGGCCTTCAAAAGTGTAATAGGTGGTTGAGAAATGAAAAGTGTATTTTATGCTCCGAGAACGCCTGGAGGTGCTACTTCAATGTTGGACTTCTGTATGTGGCCTGGCTGTAAAAAAGTCTCACACATGTGGTATCGCCATACTCAGGAGGAGTAGCAGAATGTATTTTGGGGTGTCATTTTTGCTATGTACATGCTATGTGTTGGAAATATCTTATAAATGGACAACTTTGTGTAAAAAAAATGCGTTTTCATTTTTTTTCCACATTTTCCGAAAGATTCTGGAAAAAAATGACATGTTCAAAAGACTCATTATGCCTCATAGATTATACGTTGGGGTGTTTGCTTTCCAAAATGGGGTCATTTAGTGGGCTTTTTCATTGTGCTGGTGCTCCAGGGCCTTCAAAAGTGTAATAGGTGGTTGAGAAATGAAAAGTGTATTTTATGCTCCGAGAACGCCTGGAGGTGCTACTTCAATGTTGGACCTCTGTATGTGGCCAGGCTGTAAAAAAGTCTCACACATGTGGTATCGCCATACTCAGGAGGAGTAGCAGAATGTGTTTTGGGGTGTAGTTGTAAGTATTCATATGCCATGTGAGGGAAATAACCTGTTGAATATGACAATTTTGTAAAAAAAAAAAAAAAAATTAATTTTGCAAAGAATTGTGGGAAAAAATGACAACTTCAAAAAACTCACCATGCCTCTTATTAAATACCTTGGAATGTCTACTTTCCAAAAAGGGGTCATTTGGGGGTCATTTGTACTTTCCTGGCTTGTTAGGGTCTCAAGAAGTGAGATAGGCTGTCAGTACATTAGGTGTGATCAATTTTCAATGATTAGCACCATAACTTGTAGACTCTCTAACTTTCACGCAGACCAAATAATGTACACTTATTTGGGTTATTTTTTACCAAAGATATGTAGAAGTATACATTTTGGCCAAAATTTATGAAGAAAAATTACTAATTTGCAAAATTTTATAACAGAAACTAAAAAAAAAACGTTTTTTTTTTTTAATTTGCGGTCTTTTTTCATTTATAGCGCACAAAATAAAAAGCCCAGCGGTGAATAAATACCATCAAAAGAAAGCTCTATTTCTATGAAAAAAAGGACGAAAAATGTATATGGGTTGAGTGTTGCATGACCGCGCAATTGTCATTCAAAGTGTGAGAGCACTGAAAGCTAAAAATTGGTCTGGATGGGAAGGGGGTTTAAGTGCAAAGTAGGCAAGTGGTTAAACGGACCTCTGGGTCTATCACAGTGCATGTGCATTTATACAGAGACTTGATTACACACAGTTGGATTCTATTTATTAGTCATTTAGGTCAACATTGTATCATTCAGAGATCCTCACTGAACTTCTGGAGAGAGTTTGCTGCACTGAAAGTAAAGGGGCTGAATAATTTTGCACGCCCAATTTTTCCGTTTTTTATTTGTTAACAAAGTTTGAAATATCCAATAAATTTCGTTCCACTTCATGATTGTGTCCCACTTGTTGTTGATTCTTCACAAAAAATTACAGTTTTATATCTTTGTTTGAAGCCTGAAATGTGGCAAAAGGTCGCAAAGTTCAAGGGGGCCGAATACTTTCGCAAGGCACTGTGTGTGTATAATATATATATATATATATATATATATATATATATATATTCACTTAATCACTTCAATGAAGGCCACTTTTACCCCCTTCCTGCCCAGACAAATTTTCAGCTTTCAGTGCCCTCACACAAATGTCAATTGCGTGGTCATACAACACTGTACCCAAATTAATTTTTTATCTTTTTTTTTTTTTTTCACACACATAGAACTTTCTTTTAGTGGTATTTAATCACTGCTGTTTTTTTTATTTTTGTCTAAAAAATATATGAAAAATGTTTTCTATATAGGTAATTGTTCTCCTTCACTGATGTGCGCTGATGAGGCTGAACTGATGGGCACTGAAAGGCTGCACTAATGGGCACTGATGAGGAGGCACTGATAGGCTGCACTAATGAACACTGATGAGGCGGCACTAAAGGGCATTGATGGGGTGGCACTGAAAGGCACTGATGAGGAGGCACTAATATGCAGCACTGATAGGCTTCACTGACAGGTGGCACTTATGAGCAATGATAAGTGGTACTCATGGGCGGCACTAATAGGCACTGAAAGGCAGCGCTGATTGACATAACTGATGGGCACAGATTGGTCCACTGATGGGCACAGACTGGTGTCACTGATAGGCACAGACTGGTGTCACTGATGGGCACAGAGTGGCATCACTGATGGGCAATGTTGAGGCTGCATTGTAATCAGGGTAATGATTACCGTTACATGTAGTCCCTGTGAGGAGATCCCGCTTATCAGCTCTCCTCACCACACACTCTTGTCAGTGTGAGGGAGGAACAGCTGATAAATGGCACTTCCTTGTTTACATGTGATCGACTGTGATTGGACACAGCCGATCACATTGGTAAAGAGCTATGGCTCTTTGCCTAGATCAGGGGTTGCGCCATGTCCCAGGAACACGGCGCACCCATGATCGCCGTGCACCTTAGTTGGGCGCCGCCTTATGACGTCGTCCCAGAATGGGAGCCACACCCCTCCCCCATCATTAGACGGCGGGTGGCAAGTGATTAAAGTCATTTTAAAGTCTCATTTTTCTTTCTTAAAAATAACAAGCATGTTATACTTACCTGCTCTGTATAGTAGTTTTGCACAAAGCAGCCCAGATCCTCCTCTTCTCGGGTCCCTCTTCAGCTCTCCTGGCTCCTCCCTCCTGTTGAGTGCCCCCACAGGGGGCTTGCTATGGGGGCACCTGAGCTGAGCCACAGCTCCCTGTGTCTTTTAAGACATTGGAAATAGGTGATAAATTCTGACACTTGAAATTAATTGAAAACAAGTAATATCAATATACTCTAATTGTGAAAGTGATATAAAGCAATGGTAAAAGGGGATGACAATCCAACCTGTGAAGTGATATAAAATTATAAATGAAAAAAAGTCCTTCAATGCAAAAAAACCCAAAATGGATTAACATAAAAATCTTTAAGTGAAAAAGGAGGAAGAAGTGGCGAGTCCCAGATGGAAGGAACCACAAGTCCCAGTAATTGTGGAATATCCTACAGAGCTTCTGCTGAATGGCACCCGTGATCAGAGAAGATGTAAGGTAGGCTGCTTACCAGATTTCCATGGTCATCTAATTTAATAGATAGACCACATGAACACTTGTCAGTAGGAGCCAATCGCAATGATCCCGCAGGACACTCCTTTAGAATGGCAGATCCAGCTGGAGCAGGTATTATAAGGTCAATCCTCACATGTAAATGGGTAAAGCCCATAGGAAGTAATCCAAGAAGGAAAAAATGCACATAGCGTAATACCGTAACAATAAGCCAATTTATTAAAAAAAGATTTGCACTTACTAAAAACATAGTGCTCAAGCAGGAAGCAATAATCCAGTACACTAAGATCCAAGTTGCGGTGTCCCGCGTGTAACAGATAAAAATCTCTGGCCGGCGTTGGGGGCGTGGCTTTGACGTATCCGGAACCGCCGGATACGCCTACAGAGTGGCTGCGGAACCTTCTAAGTTACAGCCCCTGTCTGCGCTTACAGTAGTCTTGGAAAGCCTGGTGTCAAAGGTAGATTTTGTATGTAAAAGTGTTATTAGCCACAAACTTCCTCTGCCTTCATCCCCTTCAGTAGTTTCCTCAGATTCTGAGGCAGATATGGCCGCCGCAGACACACCCCACCCTGAGAGGTCGGTTTCTTTGCATTCTGATGGTGAAGAGGACCTGTCCTCGTCTGCCGCCGCTCAGGAATGCGCATTGGTGGAAGCACTTGTAGTTTCAGTGCGTGAAACTTTAAACTTGGCAGATTAATCTACAATGTCGGATTCGCAGGTGTCTTTTGATTCCCGAAAATCGGGCAAGGTGTTTCCTTATGTAGCAGGTTTTCCAGGCATTGGGCCTGATGTGGGTCTGCCATTGTTACCGGTTACCTCTCCAGCCCATGTGAGCTGCGACCCTGGGTGTGAGAACTGAGACATTGACAACTCCGAAATCTTGGTTTTGTGGTTCTATTGTAGATAAAGGGGATGGGAGAAGGGATGAGTGGAATACTCCTTTAGGCTTAACTAAATACAATTCGGGACTTTATCCAGAAAATGTCTGTTAACGCTGCCTTGACGCCAGCCGATGCTAGCCAGCGCTCACTGACATTTAGAACACACTATATCTTGACGGAAGTGCTGAATCCTTGACTCTGGGTCCAGAAGACTCAGGACTGTGGAGCATAGAACTACTGACACTGCTGCACTGCAAAGTCACTGACCACCCTCTCCAGCCCGGCACTGGCTTGAGGTAGCTTGCTGTGAATTACTGTATAGCTGCAACTCTCAACTGGTACTCTGCACAATTCAGGGCCCAAACCGCCCCCTTTACTCTCTTCAGGGTCCACTAAATATGTACCCCCTTTGCTACTTCAGGGTCCTCAACCTAGGTACCCCCTTTACAGCTAGCTGACACTGGATCCCAGAACCTCCTCCGGAGTGGTCTCCTCTAACTCTCCAGGCAGACCCCAGGGGCAATCCTCAGTACTCACGACCTGTTTAGGCTTTCCTGGGACTGAACCCCTCTCGCTCTCCGCTGGTTCTCGACACACTGGATCCCCTCAGCTCAACTCAGCACTCCCTGGATTCTCGGGAGACATCCTATTCCTCAGACAGGAGGAGAGACAGCCATTCTCTCTCTCCTGGGGACTCTGCTCCTGCCAAAGATGCCGGGTCATGCGCTTCCCCGAAACTTTTACCCACTCACAGAATCCTTTGCAGCATAATCTGCCTTCTGGGGTAGTTACAAGCTTGAATGTGTTCCCTGATTGGGCTTCCTCCACTACCCTATGAGAAGCCTCTCACAGGAGCCAGTGGAGAGACTTTCCCTTCAGCAGGCACACCTGGAAACCATGACATCCTAACCAGAAGAAATCATGGCCCTGCTGTTAGGCAGACAAGGCCCACTATACATTTACCTAGCACCTACCTGTAGGGTGCTACACTTGTCCGGAGATTTTTGTCAATGAACAATGGCGGCGCATCAAGCACATGCTAGTGGTGCCTAATCGCTTTAAACGCCGTTATCCTTTTGCAGATGCAGTTTCCACTAGGTGGACCGTGCCACCAAAGGTGGATCACCAGGTTTCCAGGCTGAATAAGTCTACTGTGGTTCCGGTGTAAGAATCCCGGCCTTTACAGACTCTGTGGAGTCTCTGTCCTGCCATCTACACGTGCTAGCGCGTTCCATATTGAAACCAATATTTGTGAATGTTATGGTGTCACAGACGGTTACTGAACGGATGAAGTTACTAAAAGGTAACTTGGAAGCTGAGCAGCTTCACCCAGTGGTGCTGGAACTAATGGACCAGATGGCTCAAGCCCTGGTGTTCATGTGTGATGCGTCCTTGGATGTGGCTTCCCTAGTGGCCAGAGTGTCGGCAGTGGGGATTGCGATTAGACGCATGGTGTGGTTGAAAAGCTGGTCTGCGGACCAGACTTCCAAAAAGGCTTTGATGGATCTTCCCTTTATGAGGGAGAGGTTGTTTGGATCCTCTGTGGACGAGTTGATCAAAGGCCTTACGGTTGTGAAGAGTACTATTCTTCCTCAGTCCTCTAAGGGCAAAGTGCCACGTCATAGACGGGAAGCTTCCTTTACTGCTCATAAGTGTCTTTTTCGTACCTCTGGGTCACAAGAAAAAGGGAAGCTGTTCAGGTCTTCTGGGAGTTCCAAGAAGCCATGGTCAGGTAAATCAAAGACTGGCCAGTCCAGGTCTGCAGACAAATACTCTGCATGAAGGGGTGCCCTCACCCGCTTCTAGGGTGGGGGGACGTCTTTGCTTCTTTCCGGGACCTTGGACTTCTTTGATTCAGGACAAATGGGTTCGTGAACTGATCCGATCAGGGTACAAGATCAAATTCCAGTCTCGTCCGTCGGACAGATTCTTCCGGTCCAATCTGTGCCTATCTCCAGGGGTGATTGTGCCAGTTCCCTCTCAGGAACACTTTCAGGGGTTTTATTCAAACCTGTTTACTGTGCCCAGAAAAGAAGGCAAAGTGCGTCCAATTCTGGACTTCAAGGCTCTGAACCGCTTCATGCGGGTACAGAGGTTTCGCATGGAACCCATTCGAACAGTAGTGGCGTCACTACACCAGGGAGACCTTTTGGCCTCCATAGATATCAAGCACGCATATTTGCACATCCCTATCAACGCTGGACACCAGTGGTTTCTTCGCTTTGCCGTAGCAGAAGAGCATTATTAATTTGTTATAGTAATGGAAATTTCTGCGCTGATATAGATTAAAAAATGAAATTATGAGAATGAAAAGCAAGCTGCTGCACATAAGGAATCATAGAAAAACCCCTAAATGGAAAATTGGTATCAAGAATGTGCTGCGCTGTGAATAGTGATTATTACAAATTATACCATTCGTGTTCAAAAAATTAAAAAGTACATTGAATCATATAAATAACTCAAAACATAAATTAAACAGTCCGTACAATAAGAAGTGAAAAAAAGAGGATTTTGAATCCAAAAAAAGTCCACAGTGATATAGTGTATAAATAGAAGATTAAGAGGATCAGCCACAAGTCCCAGTGATCATTAAATCAACACGGCACTTTAGGGATGAGAGGAACACCGATGTGCAAGTCACCAAGTAATTGAATAAGTTAGCAGCTTACCAGAGTAAGTGGGTCACTCAAATCAATGAGTAAACCTGTATGAGCTTATTTGATGGTAATACCAGGAGTAGCCACAGGGTGTACCCTCACCGACTCAAACCAGATATCCACATAATGGAAACCAGTCCTTTGCAAAGGGAGATTCTTGTTAAATGGAACAAGGATCCAAAGTCCTTGTATACTTTGATTCAGTTGAGCCACAACACAAGATCTGCTCTATTATGGTCGCTTCATTCTCCATCACTATGCTAGGGCAAGTCCTTCCTCCTGTTGTTTTGGACGGTGGTAACCATGGACGCCAGCCTGTCGGGCTGGGGCGGGGCACTGGGGAAGCTCTGTGCCCAGGGAACCTGGACAGTAGAAGAGTCCAAACCGCCGATAAATGTTTGGAGCTCTGAGCATTAAAGCTTTGTCTGAGCCACTGGATGACTCGTCTGCAAGATTGTCTGGTTTGGATTCAATTGGACAATGCCACAGCTGTGGCTTACATCAATCACCAGGGGGCACCAAGAGTGTCATGGCGGCCAGGGAGGTGGCCAAAATTTTGTCCTAGGCAGAACAGTTTGTACCAGCCCTCTCTGCTGTGCACATCCCAGGTGTGGAGAACTGGCAAGCGGATTACCTGAGTAGTTTTGGATCAAGGGGAGTGGTCCCTACACCCGGAGGTGTTTCATCTCCTGTGTGTCTGGTGGCGAACACCTGAGGTCCATCTGTTTGCTTCTCGACTCAACAAGAAGGTGCAGAGGTTCGTAGCCAGATCTTGAGATCCTCTGGCTGATGCCACAGACACACTGGTGGCTCCTTGGGGTCGGCATCAGCTGATTTATGTCTTTCCTCCACTGAAACTTCGGCCGAGGCTTCTACGCAGGGTAGAGGTGGAAGGGATCCCGGTCATTCTGGTGGCTCCAGACTGGCCTCTCCAGTCTTGGTACGCAGACCTAGTAAGGTTGGTCACTAGTAAGATTTGTCACCGATGCTCCTTGGAAATTTTCTCTGGGTATAGAGCGGGTATTTTTGGATATAGCTGAATGATCCTTCCTCTGGCTTCTTAATACCCTTCTGTATAGGGGAAGATGTATTGGACGGCCAGTGGTGATCCCAGATGTCCCAAAGGAGAACCAGGTTATGTAGGGTCCTCTCCTAGTAGTATGGGGTCTGGCGGTCCGTGGGTGAAGCCAGAGGAAGGATCATTCAGCTATATCCAAAAATACCCGCTCTGTACCCCTGTGTGGGGTGGGTATATCTGGTTAGTAGGTCTTTTTATTAGGGGTCACCCCGCACCTCGCCAGTCACCCACCTTGGGGGTTACCGTAAGGTCATTTTTCACTTTGTTGGCACATCCACCAATATACGGACTATTTTCTTTTTCGTTTTTTCTTTTTTCTAAATTATTGGCCTATTGGACATTATCTCCCGCCACACTTTTCTAATCAATTCTCTGTACACTAATTTTTATTTATTTGGTGTATCATTCACTTATTGTATTTCCATAGCATATTCTTATGCTTATTCAATCACCACACATTCCTTATTAGCATACTTTTATGCTTCTATTTTATTTCTTTTTTTTAAGGCTACTATTCAGCACTTACTGTCCACATTTATTTCGCCCAAGCACCTTCTTTATTTATTTAACATTTATTTATTTATTGAGACACTGTTTTTTGCACTTGGTTACACCTCCTGCTGGTCATATATATATTTGTTTGTATTGCATTTTACTAGGTGCTGTATACACATCATATTTTCCGAATTTATTAAGTAATTGGTCTTGATAAGCACCTTGCACTTTGTCACGCCTTTGTTGGACATTCACTACTACTGCACTATATTTATTGTCAATTGTATTTATATTGTACATATATTTTTTATTATTTATCTATTTTATATATCAATATTTGTGTGTGTCAACAACACATCCACAGTTTTTACACTTATTTATCCCACTGTTTTGCACTTTATAGATCAAGCAGTGCCAATACCCCAATTTTTATACATCATAACAGGACTATATACTCACCCTAGAACTTCTGTGTGGCGTTGCAACACCAAATTGTTACAAGAGACTCTTCCCAACTGCACACTTTCCCAACACTTACAAGACTTCTTTCTGACTAATGCCCCCTCTTTGTCTAAAAGAATCTTCTTGTGGAATGCCCATAAGGCGTACTTGAGAGGAATCCTTATTCAGTTAGGTGCGAGAGCGAAAAAGGCGTATAATAAAAAGCTCAAGGACCTTTTACATGACCTGCGTACCCTAGAAACCAACAACAAAAACAACCCGACTTTTAGGAACCAACAAGATCTAACCGACTTTCATAGAGATCTCAGAACCCACTTAATAGAACAGCATGACTGGTACTTAAAAAGACTTTAAAAATGTGTTTCTACATGTCCGACAACAAACCAGGGAAGTTTTTAGCCTGTAGACTAAAGCAGAGGCAAGCAATGACCAAGATCTCTCATCTTATCCATTCTTCGGATAAACAAAAGGTGGTCAATCCGCAGTCCATAGCGGACATGTTTGCTAACTAATAAGCAGACCTGTATAATCTAAAACATACCCCACAACCATCTGACCAGGACATTGATGCATTCCTTTCTTCCATAGACCTCCCTTCCCTAACATCGGAAAAACTACAGACATTGAATGCCCCGTTTACGTAGCGGGAGATCCTAACTACTATAAAATGTCTTCCCAAATACAAATCACCTGGACCAGACGGGTTCCCAAAAGAATATTACAAAACATTCCCTGAGATTCTGGCTCCTTATCTCACTGACCTATTCAATACTGCGGCCTCAACCGCTGACTTTCCACCCGAGATGCTGAGGGCCCACGTGGTGACTCTCCCTAAACCTTGCAAGGACCCAACTACACCCTCAAATTTTAGGTCGATCTCTCTCCTTAACTCGGTTATCAAGTTGTATGCTAAGATCATTGCACACCCCTTAACACACATTATCCCCACGCTAGTTCAACCTGACGAAATGGGATTCACCTCTGGCAGGCAGTCTTCCGACGCCACCAGGCGTGTAATAGATATCTTGCACTACGCCGAAACTCGGGTGTCTTCTCTGCTTCTATATAGTGATGTGGAGAAGGCATTCGACAGAGTGCATTGGACGTATATGACCCACGTTCTCCATATATTCAGATTTTGCGGCAGTGCACTGACAGCCATCCAAGCCTTGTATTCCCATCCCTCGGCCCAGGTATACACGTCTGGTATGTTATCAAAACCCTTCCCTATCACAAACGGTACACGACAAGGGTGCCCCTGTCACCGTCTATTTTCAACCTGTTGATTGAACCTTTGGCTGAAAAAATACGCTCTCACCCCTCTATCCAAGGCTTCGAAGCACTAAGCTGCATAAGATTAATCTGTTTGCAGATTACCTAATTCTCCTGCTCACGAATCCTCAAACATCCCTGCCTAGTGCTCACAAAATCCTTTGCTAATTTAGTAAAATTTCATACTATAAGGTGAATTTCGCTAAATCATTGATCTTAAATTTACAGGTACCTACACATATTAAAACAGTCTTTCAAACTCAACTCCCATACCAATGGACATCAGATGGGATCCCTTACCTGGGGGTCACACTGACGCCCAAAGTGTCCTCTTTAGCCCAGGCAAACTATGGACCCGATACACAAATTGACCAAGGCAGTAAATCTTTCGTGGTCTGGTCGGCTTGCATCCTAAAAAATGATGATTCTTCCCCAAATTCTTTATGTCTTTCGATCTCTTCCAAAAGGCCCCGAGTCTCTCGCTCTGGCTTGCTTAAGCATAGAAACGTAGGAGGTATGGTCCTAGTACATCTCAAAGATTACTACTGGGCATCACAACTGGTTTATCTGAAACATTGGTTCACCCATTCCTTAGACACCCCCTGGTTGGAAATAGAATGAGCGATCGTACCAAACAATAACATGCTCTCCCTGCTTCTTGCTGACAAATGGAAACCGCAAAACTCTACAGAGTGGTTTTTACCCACAAGAACATCCCTCTTAGCTTGGAGAGAATTACTGAAAACCCAGATCCATTCCAGTCAATATCATGTTGTACCTTTACCCACTCAAATCCTGGCCCACCTGATCCCTGATATTCCAATACCTGCTTACTCGCAAAGGGCATCGCTACCAGTACTGACCTACTGGATGCTAACACCCCCAAATCTCTTGCATGACTACTGAAAGAATATAACCTCCCTAACCATCATTATTTCACTCTTATGCGTATATCCCAATACCTAACCCACTATCCTCCCCTTGAGATAAGAATACACACCAAAATATGGTACTACTTGACAGTCCCAAAAACCACATAAGGTGGTATAACGCTCTTCTACACTTCTATACAGAATAAGTAGACTTTTATCAAACCCAATGCTATGGTACAATGGGAACAAGATCTACACCAACAGTTTACAGAGGAACAACGACTCAAAGCCATTCGCTCCGTGTATGCAGCATCACACAATGCTATTCCCTGGGAACTGGCTTATAAGATATCAAATAGATGGTATTACTCCCCACTGATAATGTCTAAATTCCCCTTCAACAACTCCCCTCTATGCTGGGGAGATTGTGGGAACATTGGACCTTTTATACCACATCCTCTGGGAGTGTAAGAGCCTAACTAGCTTCTGGTGTAGAGTATCCACCATAATTTCAGATATCACAGGAATCTTAACTCCGCTGACCCCTGCCTTAGCACTACTAAACTTAGAAATAGAACAATGGCTGAAAGAATTCCGCACTGTCATTAGCCACATTCTCTTGGCAGCAAGGACTTTGATATTGAGACACTGGAAATCCAAAACACCCCCAAATCCCTCTGAAGTACTTTCTTTAGTTAAAACTAACTCCTCCTATGAGAAGGCACTTGCACTAAGCGATAACTCTCACCTAGCCTTTACGAAAGACTGGAAACCCTGGAACTTGTGGAGCTCTCATCCCAGCTTTTGAATACAGTCTCTTGATTTGTTAACAGTTTTACATTACCATGATTCTTGTGAACTATATAACCTTAATGTGGTACCTACTGTTGTGCTGAATATTATGATGCCTAACCATCTGTTGTTTATACTGTGCACATCACTTGAGCTATGTTGATATGTTGATATGTACACACATCTCTTGTATGTTTAAAATTTCTCAAATAAAAATATTGAAACAGAAAATCAGATGCTTTTTTTGTCCCTACTGAGGGTCCTCGTAAGGGATTGGCTGCGTCTGCTGCGACCATTTCCAGATGGATCAGGCAGACAGTAGTTCAGGCTTTACAAACACAAAAATGATAACCGTGCTAGTGAAATGTTTAAGCAGCAACTTCAAGTGAGACAACACAATAAACAGTATAAATATATATAAGTTGCGCTATAGATAAAGTGATAAATATAAAAAAAATATTAATAAATTCACATATAAACGTGACTAAAAAATGTATTGATACTTAAAATTGACATGCATGTATTACAAATAATACAAAATGATTGTATATATATATATAGATAAAAAAAATTATCTGTGCATATGAATGAATGATTCTTCACAAAAAATTACAGTTTTATATATTTATGTTTGAAGCCTGAAATGTGGCAAAAGGTCAAAGTTCAAGGGGGCCGAATACTTTCGCAAGGCACTGTATATATATTTATTTGGTTGTTCCGGCTTATTCGCTGAAGGGTCAGGTTCCTCCTTTCCCAGTGAAGGTGCATTCTGCTAGAGCGCTGAGTGCCTCTTGGGCTTTTCATCATCAGGCGTCAGTGATGCAAGTTTGCAAGGTGACAACTTTGTACTTACCGTAAAATCCTTTTCTCTGAAGTTCATCTACAGACGTAGCACCCGCCCCTCTGCTTCTGAGTGTATGGGGTTTCTTGTCTTCTAAACAATGCTTGCAACAAAACTAGAGGCTGTAGCACAGTGTGTGGGGTTATGCCTGCAGGGACAGCCCCCATAGGCATGGTAAAGCTTTTTCCTTCCTAGTGTTCTATTCCTGATGGGAGGAGCATAACCCAATGGTCTAAAAAAGATATGTAGCTGCGTCTGTCGATGAACTTCAGAGAAACGGATTTTACGGTAAGTACAAAAATCCAGTTTTTTAAAATACTACACTATTGGATTGGATAACCTAATATGCAAACTGACATTCTCGTTCCAGTGACATCTAAAGAAAGGGGAGAAAGTGGCCTCCAATATTGTAGTATTTTATTTATGCAAAAACTGCACTTGTATATGGTTAAAATCAATACGCTTATTATAGAAGAGTACAATACCTTCATTAAATGTAACCATATTGCTTCACTTAGGGATGCCTCTCTTCTCTTTTATGCTCTGTAGCTCCTGCTGGATTTTGCTTGTAATCCCCTTGTGGAGGTGCCATTTGTGGATGGACATTTTATGGTTAAAGGGGCGCCATTTGTGGATGGACATTTTATGGCTAAACCTATCACATTGCTATAATCTTTTTATATGGACTATAAACTGAAGAACTTATAAATAAATTATTGTGGAACTAATCATCTGAGTTTCCAATTTTTTCTTTTGGAAAATTTGCTTTGATATACGATTGCTTTGGATTACAATCATGTTTCTGGAAAGAATTATGCTTGCAATCCAAGGTTTTACTGTATATAGAAACATTTAAATACGCAGAAAGGGAAAATGGCACCTTAAAGTATATTTTATGCAAAACATATAAAAAGTCACATGAAAACTATAAAAAAAACTTCTATATATGTATATACATAGATAATCAGATGGTACACTCGCGTTTTGATACAGAATCGTGATGCAAATGAAACTAAAAGATGAAAAATAAAAGGTGAAAAAGTGTAAATGAGCCGATTTTAAACTGACATTCTAAAATGTATTGAAACAACCTGATGCATTAAAAGACATAAAATATATGTGTATATGTATGTGTGTGTGTGTATATATGTATGTATATATATATATATATATATATATATATATATATATACATACATATATATATATATATATATATTTGACCAATACTCCCATTAACAGCCCTCCTTCCCCCTACAGGATATCTGTACAAGAGACTAAGTTACACTGTATCCTCAAATAAACAAATGCTGCTTAGCTTTTATGTTTTATCATTCCTAGGTAGTTGATGGGTTCTTTATCAAGCGTACCAAAGATGTTCGGGAATCTGCAGCCTACTTGACTATAATGACCCGCTATCTACAGAACTTGTATATGGTAAGATGAAGTCCATTCGGGAAATTTCGTGATCATCTCTCACTCCAATGCAAGCTAAGAGCTAGCCTTATAAAGTATCTCTATTCTTTTGATTTGCATTTCATAGACCTACTGTTATGTGTGCTGCCTAGCGCTAGTTTCTAATTGTAGATATTTACAGAACAAAACCCTGCTGAGCTGCACTAAAGAGGAAGCCAGTAAATGTCATCGTGCCATGCAACATGATGCCCAGAGCTGCATTCTGATGGAGTTTAAAGAATTTAATGAAGGGGCCATGAAGAATAAGGTAATGCTGTTTGATTTGTTGCCTCACACTTTAATAAGCTCCTATGTAATAAATATGTGTTGTGTCTGCTTGTGTACTGATCAGCATTGCTGCTTAGAAAGATACCCCAAGTTTTTTTTACTGCTTTATTTCCTTTTGCTTCTGGAAGCTTTAAATATCTGCACACTCAGGGGAATTAATGAAGAGTATCTTTGACACTCTTAAGAATTCAGTATTGTCTCCCCATGACAAATGTCAGTGCTTGCTCCAAATCCATTTATCCATTAGTAACAGGTACATGAATTTGGAGCAAGCACCTGCATTTGTTGTGTGGAGGCGCAATGAGACCAGAATGTCCATATAGACACTCAGTCCTCACTGCAGCGGAGCTCCCTCAATGCCGATGTACCGGTCATACAGAAAGTGCAGCAGAGTTTTCTAGCTGAGTGGGTTGAGCCTGATCGGAATTCAGAGATACAAGTTCCGCATCAGATTCACTACCCTTGTGATTGACAGCAGACAGCAGCCCTTTTTGGGCTGTAAATAAGCTGAAGTGTTGGTGTCCCATGTGAGCCTCAGATCCCCAGATGATTTTTTCTACAGAGAAACCTGTTGGGAGAGGACTTACACGTGACATTGTTCCGCAAGTCGGGCTGACTGCTTGAACCTGCTGGCTGTAATACATGCTGTTTTATTCCTTTGAGATTGTAAGTGTAATTTCATTGTTTTAATAAAATCAATTGGTGAAATACTACACTATGTGGATCTCTCTCTGTACTTTATTCCTCTCTATGGAGTTAGTTTTGCTATAGGAGTTTTGGGGAGCTTTTGTATTCCAGATTGTGGTATATATGGCTGCTTTGCAGCAAGGTGTTCAGTGATCTCCTTGTGGGATCAGAGCAGCTGATAAGGATCTCATTTAACTGTTTGTGGTGATTTCTTTTGGTAGCACTTTTCATGGTGGTGCACATTATTATCATTTTTTCACCGCAAGAGAGAAGAAATGCTGATGTTTTGGAACTTGGCACTTTTTGCACTTTATAAAACATTTGCACTATCATTTTTGCACAAGTCTTGCACATTATATATGGACTTGATTTATATTGATCTGTTAATATAAGATGAGTTTATTTTAATTTTAAGGCACTTTACTGTGTTTCTTATGAGATGTATTAATTTGTATAAGAACAGTGCACTTTGGAATATTGTTTTATTGTAGTATGGAATCTGCCTGCTGTCAATCACAAGGAGAGCATGGACTGTGACTTGCCGCCCTACTACACAGTGTACAAAGACAGGCACTTTCTGCCTGTCTCTGTACACCAACTTACAATTAGTCTTAAATACCTCCCATTATTCAAACAGAAATGGGTGTCCAAATGCTCTACTAAATTACCCCACAATTTTTAGTGAAAATACCATCATCTTCTATTTTCATGCTGACGATGAAAGGGCATAATTTATGTTACAAACATTTCAGATAAATAAGACTGGTAAGGCTTCAATAGCATGTCATGTCTACTCATTGACAGATGTATTCTACAGATGCAATCACTATTTTTATTTTGCATTTATCTTTAATATCATGTTATTAGTCAGTATGGATGTTTACTGGAAATTACAGGTTTTTTTTTGTTGTGGTACATAAATGCTTGCTTTGTGGCCAAGTACCTATTTTCCGAATGCTGAGTAATGGAGGAAAATATAGGTTTACAGCTTTACCAAGATATGAAACATTTTCTAATGTTGCTTCTATAGACCCCATTATGTCCATCTCTTGTGTGACACTGTGTTTCCGCTACAGGCTCAGACTGTGAAAGAGGTGTTTGCTCGGCAGCTAATGCAGATTAGTGGTGTGAGTGGAGAGAAGGCCGCAGCTATCCTGGAAAGATACAACACTCCAGCCAGGTAAAATACAATTGCATGTACACTTTGCAGTGCTGCATGAATACTAGCAGTGTTTATCAAACTGGTCCTCATGGATCAGGCAAGTTTTCCATCTCTCTTTACTAAATCACAAGTGAAATATGTAGTTTTCTTCTTGTATTGCTGCTGATTTATACAATTGTACCACTTTTTGAAACTTTACTGTGAATAACCTGTCATTGGTTCAAAGAACCTGAGTCTGGAGATACTGGGTTAAAGGATATAACTTTACTTGTAGTGTTACTAAACCCAGGACCCTGCATTCACTATAGCTGGTCTCCCACAGTACACGGAATGTGGAAATGCAATTATTTTAGTAAATATAAATTGCTAAATACCTTTTCTTATCAGCAGTATATATAGCAGTCTTGTGACTTCTATCTATCAGTGCACTGTCAAGCACTTGTTAAAGCTTGTTGGAGGAGTTTTCATTCTCCTCTGACTATCCTATATGACTGCATGACCCCTGGACAGTGCTGATTGGCACTGTGCTAATCACATGCACCCTCCCAAAAAAAAAAAAAAAACACTCTAGCAATACACATATGTGCAGAGTTCGCCCAAGGCTATGTACTATCAGCAGATGGATTGGGGACAGTAAAATAGGGAGAGGATCAGAGAAGACAGGATTAAACAGCCTTTTCACAAAATGCAGTAGATTAACCCCTTCGGTTCCACAGGGAGTATAACAAGCATGCTTTACTGCATATATAGACTGATTTTACTGCTGTGGGTTGGATTTTTTGGTAGTTTGTAGGAGGATAGATGTCTTTTCTTCTGCTCTGCTGGGAAAAGTCTTAAAAGTTTTTTTGATAGCTTTTCTCTTTTTTTGTTCCCCTAAAATTGACTTCAATCAAGATTCCTCACTACACCACTGCTTGAGCTGGTCTCAACATTTCTGCTGTTCGGATTAGCCCCACCTCACCCTAGCTATGGAGTGCTGTACCTTGACTTCTCTGGACTGGAGGTTGCAGAGCCAGCCTGGAAGTGACCTTTGGGAACTGGGTTCCGCTTGTATGGCGCATTTCAGATCCAATAGTGGTCTGTTTGTGGTACTCTCCGGTTAAAGAGCTGTTGTCATTACCTCAGCCCTTTCGCTGTTCTAAAGACTTTGTTGAGTAGGCCAACCAAGCGAAGCGCTAGAAACAACTTTGTTTTGCACCATTAGACACTTTGTGAAATTCCCACTACCAATGGTAGTTTGGTGTTAACCCTGGGGATTGAACTCTGAAGTCTGGGCTCTTTCTCACTAATAAGCCTAGAGCAAGCATCTTGTTGCTGCTCCTACTTTGCAAAAAAGCCTTGAGGAACTCTGATCTCAAGTCCGTTCCTCTTGCCTACCTACAGTGACCCTGGTTATCTCCGGTCATCTGAACCTCAGCGGCTACCAGAAGCTTGGGCTTTTTGAGTACCTGAGCTCTTGATTCGTACCTTGAGCCTAGATTCATTACCTACAGTCAGTCGAAGTATGTCTGTATATACAGTCAGGTCTATAAATATTGTGACATCGACACAATTCTAATCTTTTTAGCTCTATACACCACCACAATGGATTTGAAATGAAACAAACAAGATGTGCTTTAACTGCAGACTTTCAGCTTTAATTTGAGGGTATTTACATCCAAATCAGGTGAACGGTGTAGGAATTACAACAGTTTGTATATGTGCCTCCCACTTTTTAAGGGACCAAACGTAATGGGACAGATTAACAATCATAAATCAAACTTTCACTTTTTAATACTTGGTTGCAAATCCTTTGCAGTCAATTACAGCCTGAAGTCTGGAATGCATAGACATCACCAGACGCTGGGTTTCATCCCTGGTGATGCTCTGCCAGGCCTCTACTGCAACTGTCTTCAGTTTCTGCTTGTTCTTGGGGCATTTTCCCTTCAGTTTTGCCTTCAGCAAGTGAAATGCATGCTCAGTCGGATTCATGTCAGGTAATTGACTTGGCCATTGCATAACATTCCACTTCTTTCCCTTAAAAAACTCTTTGGTTGCTTTCACAGTATGCTTCAGGTCATTGTCCATCTGCACTGTGAAGCGCCATCCAATGAGTTCTGAAGCATTTGGCTGAATATGAGCAGATAATATTGCCCGAAACACTTCAGAATTCATCCTGCTGCTTTTGTCAGCAGTCCCATCATCAATAAATACAAGAGAACCAGTTCCATTGCCAGCCATACATGCCCACGCCATGACACAACCACCAGCATGCTTCACTGATGAGGTGGTATCCTTTGGATCATGAGCAGTTCCTTTCCTACTCCATACACTTCTCTTCCCATCACTCTGGTACAAGTTGATCTTGGTCTCATCTGTCCATAGGATGTTGTTCCAGAACTGTGAAGGCTTTTTTTAGATATTGTTTGGCAAACTCTAATCTGGCCTTCCTGTTTTTGAGGCTCACCAATGGTTTACATCGTGTGGTGAACCCTCTGTATTCACTCTGGTGAAGTCTTCTCTTGAATGTTGACTTTGACACACATACACCTACCTCCTAGAGAGTGTTCTTGATCTAGCCAACTGTAAGGATTTTCCAAACAGTTGATTTGGCCACACCTAATGTTTTTGCTATCTCTGATGGGTTTGTTTTGTTTTTTCAGCCTAATTATGGCTTGCTTCACTCATAGTGACAGCTCTTTGGATCTCATATTGAGAGTTGACAGCAACAGATTCCAAATGCAAATAGCACCCGAGCAACCAGCCGCCACATCCGCCGGCTGGATGGAGTCCCGATCAAAGCCGGATGCGGCTTCGATCGGGTCTCCGATGACGTAACCCGGAGGCGGCGTCCATGACGTCACATCTGGGTTACTTGGCTGCTAAAGGCGCCAGATTTAAAAAGTGAATGTATTCAAAAATGCAGTTTTCGGCATTTTGAATACATTGAAGTATAGTGGAGGGGTCTAGGGTCTTTTACACCTCCATAAAGAGTACCTGTCACTGCCTATTGCTGTCACAAGGGATGTTTACATTGCTTGTGACAGCAATAAAAGTGATCAAATTTTATTTTATTTTTAAAAACCTGTGCTAAAATTAAAAAAAAAATAAAATAAATAGGAAAAAAAAATTTTTTTAGGTTGCCCCCGTCGCCGTGAAGAAAACATATACGGAAGTCACGCTGCAAATGAAATCGCTGTTCAAACCACACATGTGAGGTATCGCCACGATTGCCAGAGCAAGAGCAATAATTTAAAAAAAGAGCTACACTCTAACTCTTAACTGGTAACCGTTAAAATTTTTTAAAGCGTCGCCTATGGAGATTTTTATTGACCGTAGTTTGTCGCCATTCCGCGGGTGTGCACAATTTTAAACCGTAACATGTTGGCTATCTATTTACTCGGCGTGATATCATCTTTTACAATATACAAAAAATGGGCTAACTTTACTGTTTCGTTTTTTTTACATGCAGTGAAATTTAATTTTTCGTAATTTCTCCCAAAAAATGTTGTTTGAAAGACCGCTGCGCAAATACCGTGTGACAGAAAATATTGCAATGACCACCATTTTATTCTCCAGAGTCTTTGCTAAATATATATATATATATATATATATATATATATATATATATATATATAATGTTTGGGGGTTCTAAGTAGTTTTCTAGCAAAAAATACTGATTTTAACTTGTGAACAAAATGTGTCAAAAATGGGCTTGGGGCTAAAGTGGCTATAGTGATCGCCACTAGCTTTTGAGTCCCCTGCACAGACATCATTGAGACAACACTTTGAATCTTCTCAATAAATGCAAAACCTACTCTTAATGAGGTGGAGAGCTGATGTCACAATCTCGACCTTGTGCAATCAAAGAATGCTTTACAATCATTGAGAAGATGCAAAGTGTTCTGCGTGTGTCAAGCAAGCAATGGCAAGGTACGGCATATGCATAGCTACATTGGTCAAAGCTGGACCAATGTAGCTATGCAAACTTTTGCATAACTGGAATTCAGCTCTAAAGCAGAGTTCTACCCAAAAGTTGAGGCTTGCTTATCTGCTTCCCCCGCCCCTCCGGTGCCATATTTGGCACCTTTTGGGGGGGGGGAAGGGGGGGACAGGTACCTGATTTTGACAGGTACCTGTCCCCACTTATGGGAGACTTGGTTGGGGCAAGGTCCCCCGGAAGTTCGGCCCCCCCTCTCCTTCCCCCGCCACTCAGCCATTCGCAAAGCACATGCGCATTGCGCATGTGTAGTAGAGAACCGGCTGTGAAGTTGCCGTTTTCCTTACAGGCAATGGCAGCCGCAGCACCCGAGAGCCGATAGAAGCATCGACGGGGGTGCCGACTTCGCTGATTTCCAGGACAGGTAAGTGTCTTAATATTAAAAGTCAGCAGCTTCAGTACTTGGAGCTGCTGACTTTTAATTTTTTCTTGGGGGGGCTGGACCTTCTCTTTTTAAGCTTTTTTATTAACTTTATCCTTTGGAAAAAGAACTTAAAGCAGTACTTAACTCCCCCCTATGGGTTTCATTTTTTGGTTTATCCTACTGCAGTGCGCTGTTCAGATGATTTAGCCTAGGTCCCACACCACCAATTTGGTCGTCTGCAGCTACCGATCTATTCCAGTTTCAGATAGCCTTCCCTTCCCATTCCCGGAGGTTGCAGGTTGCATTTTTTTTTAAATCTTCCCTTTCTGCGGGTACAGCTGAACATGCAGAGAGATATTGGACGAAAGCAGAAGTGGAGGCAGCCAATAAAAGCCTTAACCCATCAAAGGCACCAGATCCAGATGGCTTTTACGGCCACTATTATAAAAAGTACACAGAAATTCAGTCACCTCATTTTTGCTCCTTTTTTTAATGCCATCAGAAGGGGCACTCCACTGCCTAGATATAATAATGATGCCTTCATTCATGTCATACCCAAAGGATCACGGGGATTGCACAAACTACCGCCCGATATCGCTCATCATGTTGATCTCATAATTATGACTAAAATACTGGTTAATAGGATGAATACCTTTCTTTTCGGGATACATTCACCCTGATCAAGTTGGGTTTTGTCCCGCACAGACAGACATCTGATCTAACCAGGCGATTGGTGGACAATATCTCGGCGCTTAAAACAAATTGGGATGAAATGGGTTTAGAGGAAAGGCATGCTACTATCTCTTGACCTACACAAACTTTTGGATTCCCTTTCCTGGGAATACCTGTTCTATACTTTAGAACACTTTGGATTTGGTGAGAACTTTCTCACAATCATTCACACATTATACAGCGAACCCTTAGCTAGACTGTCGGTCAAAAGATATAGTTCGGATTACCTCACCATACATAGAGGCACCTGGTAGGGATGCTTACTGTCCCCCATCCTATTTATTTTAGCACTAGAATCCCTAGCCATCAAAATACGGTACAACACAGAAATTTTGGTCATACCTTGCGGATACAGGGTGCACAAGTGTGCCCAGTTCGCCGATGACATCTTTATGCTTCTTTCGTCCCCGACCACCTTCATTCCCAATCTTGATCAGGAGTTAGCACTATTTACTATGATCTCTGGACTGAGGGCAAATTATGCTAAGTCTCAGGCACTTAATTTTTCTTTAGAGTAACTTTTTACTTCTACAGCCCAGCTAACTCTCTCCAGCAAAATTTCCTCTTCAAATGGCAGTCAACTGCATTTTCTTACTTGGGCATACAACTGACCTCCTCCATAGATTCTTTATATCATAAGAAACTATCTACCCTATATAAGAAACTACAAAAAGACCTCACCCGGTGAACGTCTAGCATCCCCCCCCCCCCTCGTGGTTCCATAGGCTGAGCTCTGTAAAAATTAATATTCTACCTAGAATTATTTACCTATTCTGTACCTTACTAATAATGATTAATATGTCTGATTAGCATTTTTTTCAGGAGAAGGTACCGAAATTTATTTGGGGGGGGGGGACCTAGACTGAACAGGCGCAAGCTATTTATTCCTAAATTGAGGGGAGGTCTGGGGGTCCCAGATCTAACCAAATATTATTATGCTGCATAACTGGCACGATTGATCCGCTTTCATTCCCAGTGGGTTAACCCGGTATGGATACAGTTGGAATCTTCTCACCTCCCCTCTACTTCAATTAGACACCTGATGTGGCGGAAAGCCAGAAACAGACTGGGTATACTATGTCCGACGCTGTCTTTTTTCCCTTGGCCTATGGGACAGATTGGCCAAAAGTTACAAATTCAAATCCCTCCATACCCCAATGGCCCCTTTGTTGAGAAATCCAATTTTCCCTCTGGGTATCAGTCCCTCCACATTTGACACGGTGTTCCTAGGACACAGCGTGGCCCCGATCTTGGTAAAGAGCCGATGACGTGGCTCTTTGCCCATGTAATCGGCTGTGTCCATTCACAGCCAGTCACGTAAATAGGGAAGTGCTGTTTATCTGTGCCCATCAGTGACCCCAATCAGTGCCCATCAGTAATGCCAGTCAGTGCCTGCTCATCTGTGCTGCCCATCACTGCCCATCAGTGCCGCCTATTAGTGCCCGTCAGTGCCACCTATCAATGCCCATCAATGTGGCACATTAGTGCCTCCTCATCAGTGAAGAAGAAGAATTACTTATTTACAAAATTTACTGACAGAAACTAAGAAAAACTTTTCAGTCTTTTTTTTCCTTTATTTTAGTAAAAAAATAAAAAAAAACCCAGTGGTGATTAAATGACCGTGCAATTGACCGCGCAATTGTCATTCAAAGTGTGACAGTGCTGAAAGCTGAAACTTTTGTGGTTGCTGCCAGAAGAGAATGGTCTTCTACACCTGGTGGACATGCAGCAAAGTAAGGCAGTTTTGGATCCGCACATATAATTTTATCTATTCCCTCACTCAAGTGAATCTATCAAACTTTCCACAGCAGGCGCTCTTAGAGAGGCCGGTGGAGGGGATTCCGCTATATGTGAGACGCCTAATCTCATAGCAGCTAAGATATCCATTGCGCGATCCTGGAGGTCACCCATGGTCCCCTTTGATCTCCTAAAGGCAAAATTCACTTGGATCATGATTAATAAAGGTATGGTGGCTATCCTTTGGGATAAAATGGTCTACTTTGAGAAAACTTGGAATCTCTGGATGAAATACCTGTCAGAATTCACCTTATCTGGATGGAGAGACTGGATCAGGAAACTGAGGCTACAATTTGCACAGGCTTACCAAAAATTGGACAATAGAAGATTGGAAAAATGGCCTGATCTGATGAGCCTGGATTTCAGCTGAAACATTCAGATGGTAGGGTCAGAATGTGGTGTAAACCACATGAAAGCATGGATCCATCCTGACCTGTATCAATGGTTCAGGCTGGTGGTTGTGGTGTAATGGTGTAGGGAATATTTTCTTGGCATGCTTTGGGCCCCTTAGTACCAATTGAGCATTGTTTAAACGCCACTGCCTACCTGAGTATTGTTGCTGACCATGTCCATCCCTTTATGAATACAGTGTACCCATCTTCTGATGGCTCCTTCCACCAGGATAATGCACCATGTCACAAAGCTCAAATAATCTCAAACTGGTTTCTTAAACATGACAATGAGGTCACTGTACTCCAATGGCCTCCACAGTCACCAGATCTCAATCCAGTAGCACCTTTGGGATGTGGTGAAACTGGAGATTCTCATCATGGATGTGCATCTGACAAATCTGCAGCAACTGCATGATACTATCATGTCAACATGGATCAAAATCTGAGTAATGTTTTCAATCTATGCAACAAAGAATTAAGGCAGTTCTGAAAGCAAAAGTGGGTCCAGCCCGGTACTAGCAAGGTGTATCTAATAAAATGGCCGGTAATTGTATATGATGCATGCCTGAGATTTAACTTGTCTGAATTTAAATATTGCTTTGACATCCTCCTATGACTATAAGGAGATCTTATGACTTTAAGTGGTTGTAAACCTCGGACATAAAATCTTATCAAAGCATGTTTCTATATTGTTTACTCACCCCTCTCCAAATCACTAAGTGTAATTTCTCTCTGCTGTCTCATTCCTCTGTTATCTGCACGAGTCTCTTTTGATAAGTTTTCCTGACACCAAGAGGTAAAAAGGTGTTAGATGAGGGACCTCCGCCACACAGACTGTGATTGACAGCCTCAACTCTGTTCCTGTGTGCTGTGGGAAGGGGGTGCTTTCCTTCCCTTCAGTCAGCTTTCAGAGCTCTTGTACAGTGCGTAACTACAGCTCCCTACCCCCTCTTTTTTAAGTCTGAAAAATCCTTTACATCTCTGAGTACAGGACAGATAGCTGGAAATGCACAGGTACAACTTATGCAGGTGGATTTGTTTCACCTTTGATTATTATCTGAGGCCACTCGCTTTACTGGGTATAGGTAAGGGTTTAACAACCACTTTGTATGGTACATCTCTGAGCTAAGAAGAATTTCCAGATGCATTGAGAAAGTGCCAGCCTTATCTTGTGAAACATCTGATGGACATGGGTATCTACAATTATGTAACCAAGGGAATAATATTTTGTAATTAGTTAAATATGATTGTATAACCATCTGCAATGGCCAGTGATGTGTGGCAATTCTTTATAGCAGGGTACTTAAATTCTATATGAAAATAAGCCTTAACTGATGGTCTGTTGCACTTACCAACCCGCACATTTGATTTAATAAACTCTTATCTAATTTGGACCTACTCACAGACTCGTTGATATCTCTTTTTTTATTCACTGTGCACAGGACACCATATTTGTCACAACTGTGGAAAAGATATAGTCAATCAACTCGCCCATTCGCCTGTGCTAAGGCTTGTTTGGGGTGGACCTCAGTATTCAATGTCTTTCAAAAAGATGATTAGCACATATGACTTAACATAAAAATCTAAACTTTTTCTTTAAATGAAAGGATTACAAACTAAGGTAGCAACATAGCAATCCAGTCAGATATTGTGTTTACTAGGCCTTTTTCAAATCCATTTGAAGACCTGGTGAAGACCAAATGTATTGTTTATTTGCAGTGCTATATTACTACGACTTTCATTTGGAAAAAAAAAAATGTTTGGAGCTATACAAAATGAATTTGCGAATAGGATACACATAACTGAGCACCACATTTTGTATGAATTATAAATTACATTTTTTGATGCCATATAAATATGTAACCCCGAGCACATTATAGACAGTTGACTCTCTGTTTGTCACCTAGTCTCTTGTCTGCTTATGAAGATTGTTGTTCTACTGAAGAGAAGGAAAAACTACTTTCAAGCGTGAAATGTGGGAAGCTTCAGAGGTAGGTGATACAAAATGCAGTGCCATACTTTCTGCTAACATTGTATTTGTTTTAACAAATTACTGTATACTTCAGACAAAAACATACTGCTGAGTATTTGCTAGATCTGCACACATTCCTACCAACCTGCAGTCTTCTTAACCACTTGCCGACTGCCGCACGACTATTTACGTCGGCAGTCAGCCCCTCACAGGCAGAGCGACGTAGTACTACGTCGCTAGCCTGTGAGGGTCTAGGGAACGAGCGTGCGCCCCCGGACCCCCCCCGCGCGTGTGACAGGAGGACCCGATGTCCGCTGGTCACTCGGCGATCGTCGGTGCAGAGGGAGAAAGGCAGGCGGCTGATGTAAACAAGCCGCCTGTCATTCTCCCCTGTGTAGAAACAGTGATCATACGGTTCTACTATGTAGGACTGTTGATCACTGTTCCTACACCTCAAGCCACAGCCAATCACAGTTAGAATCATGCCCTAGGGACACACATAACCCCTCCCTCTCAAAAAAAAGTTAACCCCTTCACTGCCAGTGTAATTTTACAGTAACAGTGCATATGTATAGCACTGATTACTGTAGAAATGTCACTGGTAATCCCAAAAGTGTCAAAAATGTCAGTCAAGGGTCCGATCTGTCCGCCGCAATGTTGCAGTACCGCAAAAAAAATCGCAGATCGCCGCCATTACGCGTTAAAAAAAAAAAACCAACAAAAATGACAAAAATCTTTCCCTTTGTTAGTAAACGCGATAACTTTTGCGCAAACCAATCAAAATACGCTTTTTGATGTGAATGTGAAAAATATTGTTATTTTTGCAAAATTGACGCTCATTTTTCTGTTTATAGCGCATGATCAAAAAATCGCACAGGTGATCAAATACCGCCAAAAGAGAGCTCTGTTTGTGGGAAAAAAAGGACGTCAATTTTGTTTGGGTACAGCGTCGCACGACCGCACAATTGTCCGTTAAAGTCACGCAGTGCGTAATCGCAAAATAGGCCCTGGTCAGGAAGGGGGTAAAATCTTCCGGGGCTTAAGTGGTTAAACTCGGATTGTTCAGAAAGTTGCTGGCACTTGCAACATGCAGGATTTCTACTGGTGCACAGATCTACATGGAACGTTTACCTCTGTAAATCTTCTACATCAACCACAAGGTGCTCCAGAGGTGGTACAATTCTTAGCATCTCTGAAACATTTGGAATGTATTTTTGAATATGCTTATCCTCCCTGGCGGTCTGATTATGTCAGAGTTTTTGATCTACCAGCAGTACATTGTTTTGCATGGAAATCTGTTGTTTTATATTTTAGGCCTGTAATTCTTAGGAATAACTCACTTAAATCTATCCAAACTAGAGTCTCGTAGACATCCCGGGTATGATAAAGTTTGAAACACAAAATCATAAATTATAATATAATAATAATACATTTTATTCAATAATATAATCAAACCAAAAACACTGAAATGTGTACAAACAAGGGATCCGATATTACTAGTCACTGTAATGATGGTTTAGTAAACATCTTGGGTATGAAAGATTTTGAAACATGGGACTGCACAAAGTTCGATGTCACAATCGGGACAATAGAATCTGGTTTCCTTTCTTTTTTTCCATCCACTATCCTCTCTCCTCGAGCAACAAACCACGCACATCCTTATAGGTGCTGACTTTTTCTCAGTTGGTGGGACTTAGTCCATGAAGTGACGACCAGTCAGGCGTTCCAGGTTGACAACGCCAACAGCACGACGTCCAGATCTATTCCCAGCCATTGATTGCGTTTGGTGATTCAGAAAGATACTTTAGGCACCTTTTTAAATGACGTCCAAATGAATCACAGGCTTGACATTCTTTTTTTTTTGAGCAGAATGTAGGCATTCCACAAGCATTGCTCAAGAAGATGTTTGAAGATCTTTTTATAGCACTTCTTTTGCTCTTTCCTCATTGCTGGGTAGAATGTCATTGCTTGGTCGGTTCTGTCGACACTTCCATGGTGTTGTTGTAGTCTATCACTACTTGTGACTTCTTTCCCACCTTTCATGCGTACCATAACAATGGAGGTATTATGCACTGTACTCATTAGGCACACATTTTTCTTGTCCCACCATCACAGTGCCATCATTTTGCCTTTCTGCCAGGCAACCATTTCTCCTGTCTTGAGCTTCTTTTTGTCAAATATTGGCAGCATGTTGCGCCGGTTAGCCCTTACTGTTCCATGGGCATCTGTTTTGTTCTGCAGTAGAACCTCATAAAGTTCAGGAGATGTGTAAAAGTTGTCAGTTGTTACACAATAGCCCTGATTTAGCAATGGCTCAATTAGCGAAAGAACAGAAGATGTTGCCATTCCATAATTGCTGTATTTTCGATCGAATCTTGATCCTTTTCCTGTGTACATCACTGAATTCCAAATGTAGCCAGTTGACGATTCGCATAGCATGTAGGATTTTACGCCAAATCGTGCCCTCTTTGATGCAATGTATTGCACCCAACTGAGCCTTCTCTTGTAGGCCGTTAGACTTTCATCTATGCTGATGTCTTTTTCTGGCACATAGCTTAGTTGGAAATTCTGTAGAATCATTTGATTACTTCCCAAATTTTCTTTAGTTTTGATGCAGGATGAGTAGTTTCATCAAAATCTTCATTGTTTTTGAAGTGGAGATATTTCATTATGAGGGAGAATCTGCACTCTGACATGACCGTGCCAAAGAATGGAGTGGCAAGTAATGTATTGGTTGTCCAATACCACATTGGCAGGGGTTTCCCCACCACTCCCTGAAGAATTATTAGGCCCAGAAATTTCCAAATGTCATCTTTGGTCACAGGTTCCCACTTTCTGCATCTTGAAAACTTTTGATGCGTTTGTCTTGGTAACTAATTTTTTAATAACCTCATCAGTCAGCAATAATTGTAGGTATGCCAAGGGCTTGTCATGGTCAATGTCAACTTTCATACCAGGTGCTCCAGTAAATTGGAATCTGGGGGTGCTGCCTGATCGGTACCGCAGTCAATAGAGCACCAAGTTCTCACATCGCTGAGCTCAGTCGCAGAATCGTCGCTGTCGTCACTTTCAGGACCTGGTGACGAATTTTCCCACGAATCACTATCGCTCAGTTCTTCAAATAATTCAGATTCATTGTCGCTGTTTTCCAATTCGTCTAAAAGCGATTTTGAGCTAAAAGAACGCTTTTTGGACACCATGGACGTTCTCAATTTTCCAGGCACAAAGTACTGCAAAAGTACAGGCAGGGCATCGGAAAAACCAGGTGAAAAAACAGGTGAAAACCTGTGGTAAAATGGCTTGATAAAAATCCTAACAGATTACACTGTATCATGTCATTTGTTTTATATATTTTTTGAATCTCCCACCGGTTCCACCTCCCTGCATCGCAGGGAAGGGAATCGGAAGACAGGTGACGGCAGTGGCCTGATCACACAGCGAGGACGGCGGGGGATTGTAGTGGAAGGTAAGTGTGATTGTGGGGTAATCCCGACTGTGGCTCAGGGTTACCGCTTTTGGCATTGTATATTAACACCGAGCCACACTTGGGTATACCGCCAGGGAGGTCAAAGTATAACTAAAAGCAAAACTTTTTTTTTTTAAGTTTTGGATAGTGGAGAGTGATTAGAACACCTGTCAGTTTTTACTGCTGTCTGTGCCTCAGTTAAGGGGATTCACTGTCTCTATTTACATTGTTTACCATTATCATTGAAAATGAAAGTAAAAGAAAATCCTAAATTTTGGGTTGCCCCAGAAAAGTAATGGAGGGGAAATCCTCATATGGGAACACTAGTTCTGGTGACCTGGGGGTCCCCAAGGAATTTCCTTAATTTGCAGGAATTTCCACTCACTTCCTGTTTGGCTGTGGGAAGGGATATCTCCACAATGTGACAAAGATGGCGAAAAAAAATCTGACGGGTTATAGCCCTCCTTTACTCTATCCAAAATGAAAAAAAAATTGCCTATAGTTCTACTTTAATGACTCATGGCTCTGCAAAGATCTGTCCCTTTCCTATGACATTTTACAACTTTCCCTGATGTGTAACAATGGATACATTTTGTTGTGAAATCCTTGATGCAGTTATGTTTCCAGTGACTTAGTATTTTTGAAATCACTGACTGGGAGCAAATACACAAATCAGATGATGCATGCTTAATATTAGTCAAATTACTCAGACATTATTAAAGCCAACTGCAGCTAGGCAGCTATCATTTTTAGAAGGCAGTTGGCAATGGCAGCCTAATTATTTCTCTTACGTTTTATTGACGGACACAGCTCCTGATATTCTTATGGGCAGTCCCAGGGGGTATACTCCCTCTCTCTGCTATAGATGTATATTTTTTCTGCCTAGTTAGGAGTAAGGACCTAGTTCCTTGTTGGGATCTCTGGTCCTGGCAACATTTTTTCTTTTAGATAGATTTTTTTTCTCCTGGTTTTTCCTGTGAGATCTACAATCAACTGATGGACTGGGCGACAGGCTGGATAATCTAGATCCCGTGGTCACCCCAGTCTGACCATGGGACGGTCGAACCCCCGGGTTCCCCTCCTTCCAGTTAGGCATCTCCTCACCTGTCCCCCCATCCTACCCCCCCTCCACTAAGCTGATGCTGTGTGGGTGGTCTGGTACACCTCCTGGGGTAGGGGCTGTGTGGAGGGGGGGGTTGTATCTGGTTGGGGCTCCTGCCAGGACCCCTTGTCCTGCCTTTGCCTGTTCTGAGGCCTGGGAGCCTCTTGGTGCCTCGCGGTGCCACCATTTTCTTGTAGCCTTTGTGCTGCAATGCATGGCGGCCATGTTTGTGTAGTGCAACGGCCATTTTGCAGTGGTTTGCTATGGAAAACAGCGACAGCCATGACAGTGGAGCCCTATGAGTGGCGATTTTGCTGGTGGGAGCCCCTCCTCATCCCCTGGTGCTGACTCCTGGATCCTTTCCTTTCCTGATCACCATACGTGCAGTGAAAATTCTCCTGGTGGCTGCAGTGCCTGGTTTCTGTGGGGTGGTGAGTCTGGTGGTGTCCCCTCCCTCTCTGCTGAGAATTGATTGGGGCTCTGTGACTGGCAACCAGGTGTGCTGCCTGATGGGTGGGGGGGTGTCCATTAGTAGTGTTTTACACTTTTTTGTGGGGTCCCCCTGGTGACTTACGGAGTCTTTTAGAGCACTTCTCCCCACCTGATCCCCTCTTTGAGGCCACGGGGCCCTCCGGTGGGAGCCCCTCCTCATCCCCTGGTGCTGACTCCTGACTCCTGGATCATTTCAATTCCTGATCCCTGCTCATGCAGTGCAGATTCTCCTGGTGGCTGCGGTGCCTGCTTTCAGCGGGGTGGTGAGTCTGGGGGGTGTCCTCTCCCTCTCTGCTGGGGATTAATTGGTGCTCTGTGACTGGCAACCGGGTGGTGCTGCTGCCAGAGCGGTGGGGGTTGTCCCTTAGCAGTGTTTTACACTTTTTTGTGGGTTCCCCCTGGTGATTCATGGAGTCTTTGGAGCACATATCCCCATCTGATCCCCTTTCTGGGGCTGCAGGGCCCTCCGGGTCCCATCCATCGATGCACTGACAGCGGTCCTGGATTCCCTTGTGTCCTGGGTGGAGGTGGCTTTTGGTGCGACGAGCTGGCATAAAGCACCCCCCACCTTCCCCAGCCTCATCTGTCTCCTCAGATCCTGAATCTGATTCGGCCGCCTCCGACGTGGGTCACCCTGCTCGGTCTTTGTTCACACGCCCTGAATCCTCAGATAGTGAGGATGATTTCTCCGCTTCTGAAACCGCATACGAAAAAGACACAGGCGGGCGCACCAATTGTATCTGTGCCTGAGACTTAAAGTTGGAGGACGCAGCTGCGGCTGGAAGGGAGGTGCAGGTTCCCTTTGGCACTCACGAGCCATCCAGAGCGGCAAAGAAGTTCCCTTTCCCTTCCTATTTTGACAGATTTGAAGAGTGGGGCCGACCAAAGTGTCCCCTTGGAGTCTCTAAGCGAGTTGCTAGGCAATACCCCGATATGAGGAGTTCCTTCTTAAGAAGTGCACTGTTCCATCGGTGGGGGACCCTCCGGTTTCTCAAAAAAACAAGGCAACCATGATTCCAGTTGAAGATTTCCCAGCCTTTAAGGACCCGACTGACAGGAAGGCCAAGGCTGTGGCCCACAATATGTACACCCTGGCTGGTTCGGCACTGAGGCCAGTATTCACCATTGCCCTGGTGTCACAGACTCTGACCGAATTGCCTAGGCTTTTACGCCATGACCTGGAGGGGTAGTAGCTCCCCCCCCCTGCCTTTGCTGAGCTGGCGAAACAGCTGGTCCAGGGGCTGCAGTTTATCTGTGATGCCTCTTTGGATGCTGCTTCTCTAGTGGCTCGACTGTTTCGGCAGTGGTCCTTCGGCGTGTCTTTTGGCACAAATGCTGGTTTGCAGACCAGACTTCTAAAAAGGCCTTGACTGATCTTTCCTTTCAAGTAGATTGCCTGTTTGGTGCTACCCTGGATGACATTATTAAACGTCTTATAGGAGGAAAGAGCACGTCATGTCATGGGCCCTCCTTCTCGGCTCATAAGTTGTTTCGTCCCTCAGGGTCGACTGACAAGGAATCTGAGCCCTTTGGGGCCTTCTCCGAAGGATCCAAGCAAACTTGGTCTGGAAAGTCAAGAGCAGGCTTCTCCAGACCTGCAGACAAGGCCCCTTCAGCAGGAAGGTGCACCCTCACCCGTATCTGGAGTGTGGAAACGTCTTCGCTGGTTCCCGTACCCATGGACTCACCTGGTACAAGTTGGGTCCATGAGGTCATTCGAAACGCCTACAAGATCGTGTTTCGTTAAGGTTGTTCTTCTGACATGCGACCGTCCCCGGTCTGCTTGCAGGCTCTTTTTGGGTCAGTGCAAGACCTTTTACTTTACGGGTGATAGTCCCGGTTCCAACTTTGGAACGTTTTTCTGGCGTTTTACTCAAACCTGTTGATGGTTCCCAGGAAGGAAGGCAAGGTGCATCCAATTCTGGACCTCAAGGCTTTGAACTGCTTTGTGGGGGTGTAGAAGTTCAGAATAGAGTCCGTTTGCACAGTGGTGGATTCCCTGCATCAGGGGGATTTTCTTGCCTCGACATCAAGGATACTTATCTTCACATTCCAATATGTGTCGGTCTCCAGTGCTTCCTCCACTTTGCCGTGGAAGAGGAAAATTATAAGTTTGTGGCATTACCTTTTGGTCTCACCTCTGCTCCTCGGGTTTTCACAAAAGTGTTGGCCTCGGTGCCAGCATTGTTATGCCAATGGGGGATCGCGGTACTGGGCTTCATGGACGTCCTCCTTTTGCGAGCAGTGTCTCCTACTGCTCTGGTGGAAAGCTTGGCAATCGCCATATGAGCTTGAGGGAGTTTGACAGAATTCTGAATTTTCAGAAGTCTGCCCTGGTTCATCCACAAAGCTGGGTCTGACTCTGAACTCGGCCATAGCCAGAGTGCTCCTTCCTCTGGACAAACTCCAGAAACTACAGGCTGCAATTTGTCTCCTGCTGTCCAACAGATGGTCATCTCTCCGGACTTGCATGCGGGTGCTGGACCTGATGGTGTCTACCATAGAGGCGGTTCCATTTGCACAGTTCCATAGGGAGATTCTGGCCCAATGGGACAAGAATCCGTAGTCTCTGGACAATCGGGGATCGAAAGACTCCCTGATATGGTGGCTTTGTCCTTTGGCGCTTTGGCTGGGAAAATCCTTCCTCCCCTTGTATTGGACAGTGGTTACCACAGATGCCAGCCTGTCCGGTTGGGGAGGCGTCCTCTGCAACTATTCTGCTCAGGGGATCTGGACACTGGAAGAGTCCAGACTACTGATCAGTTTCTTGGAACTCCGAGCGATCAGACTGCCTGGTGTTTCCAGTGCTTTTAAAAGCTGGGAAACCTACTTCTAGGAAGATCTACTATGTGGAAGATGTACATTGCGTGGTGTGAGTCTCTTGGGGTTCATCCTTGCTCTCAGATCTTGATCTTCCCTCAACGGGGGGGGGGGGGGGGGGGTTGAGCAGAGACTGGCCTTAAGTACTATCAGGGGTCAGGTGTCCTTAGCGGTCTTATTTCAATGGCCCTTGGTCACATTCTCCCTGGTGTGTACTGTTCTTTAGGGAGTTAGGCTCTTGACACCTCCAGTGCGGTCTCTTTTGCCACCTTAGGACCTCAATTTGGTGCTTTCAGTCCTCCAGAAGCCTCTTTTTGAGAATCTTCGGGAGATTTCCCTTCTTACACTGTCCAAGAAGGTGGCCTTTTTGGTGGCTTTCACCTCTGCGTGCAGGGTGACCGAATTGGCGGCGTTATCCTGTCATTCACCTTACTGGTGGTTCACAGTAATTAGGTGGTTCTTCGCCCCCGTCCCTCGTTTTTTCCTCAGGTTGTCTTAGATTTTCATTTGAATGAAGATATTGTGTTGCCTTCCCTGTGTCCCAGGCCAACACATCTGAGGGAAATTGCTTTGTATGCCTTGGATGTGGGCCAGGCAATTAGGGTATATCTGGCAGCTACGGAGTCTTTTAGGAAGTCAGACTCACTATTTGTGCTCACGGATGGGCCTTGGAAAGGGTTGTCCGTTTCCTCTGCGACCATTTCCAGATGGATAGACAGACGGTGGTTTAGGTCTATTCCATTCAGGGTCAGGTTCCTCCTTTCCCTGTCAAAACAACTGGAGCTCACCTAAAAAAAATACACCCTCAAAGAGGACCAGATCCTCTAAACAGCAGTCTGCAAATACCTTGCGGCCAAAGGAAGCCTCCACAGATGCCAATACAGCCACTCTGTGAACTCTGTGAAAGTGTGCACCGACAAAACAGCGCATTCTACTTGGGCGCTCAGTGCCTCCTGGGCTTTTGGTCATCAGGTGTCAGTGACGCAGGTTTACAAGGCGGCCTCCTGGTCGTCGGGAGCACACTTTCACAGAGTTCTATAAAGTGGCTGTGTTGGCAACTGCGGATGCTTCCTTTGGCTGCAAATTTTTTGCAGGCTGCTGTTTAGAGGATCTGGTCATCTGAGGGTGTATTATTTTTTCAGGTGAGCTCCAGCTGTTTTGGTTGAGCTCATGTTTACCTGGTTGGCTATAGTTATCCTTGGGACATTCTTTTTCGCTGTTCCCACCCCTCATGTTTAATACTGCTTTCTGACGTCCCAATGGTTAAGAAGATCAGGAGCTGTGCTCGTCAATGAACGAAAGAGAAAATTGAATTTTTGACTTACCGTAAAATCCATTTCTCTGATATTCATTGACGGACACAGCACCCATCCCTCTGTGGAGTTGTAATTCTACTGACACTGCTTGTAACAAAACTGAATACCTATAGCAGAGAGAGGGCGTATACCCCCCTGGGACTACCCATAGGCATAGCCAGACTTTTTTTCTGCTTAGTGTCTTACATCTGTAGGGGGCAGTATAACCCAATGTTTAAGACGATCAGGAGCTGTGTCCCTCAATGAACATCAAATGGATTTTACAGTAAGTCAAAAATCCAATTTTTCCCCATTTCTTCAAACCACATTATACCTTCACTTCCACCAAGGTTGGGTATTCTTAAATTGTATAGTTAAGCATCATGCATCCCAATGCTGTTAATAGGATTATTCAGAGTGAGCATAATGTTTAAGGCCATAACTCAGTCTTATGCTGATTTTAAATTTGGCAACACTTTTTGGTCAACTTGTGTTCTCTGATAACCAATCTGACATGGAAATCATTTCAATAAACTACATTTCGCACCATTTATAATAAACTTTTTTTTAAAAGTGATAACCTCCTTTAACATAAATAAATTATAGTAAGGTTTAGCCTGTGATTCTGCTGCAGTTTGGTAGTCATTGATTACTGTTACATTTTTAATCTTCCCGCAGAAACCTTGGACCCGTTCTGAGCAGAACTATTGCCCAACTTTACTGCACTAAGGAAGCATTGTCCTGATGTATCCTAATGGAACAATACCACATTCACTGTATCACATTACAGGATGCCTTCACAGAGTAATTACAGATAACAGACTGGTATCTATATCTCCTTGCAAGAGGTCATGTGTTTCCTATCCATAATACTTCTTACTAAATCAAATAATGTACTCAGTCTGCTCTTTCTGTTACAAACTGTGTAATTATGCAATTATGTGGGAGAATATGTTGTGAGATCTTTAATGTGATTTACTATATAGCATATGTAAATTAAAAGAATAGTTTACCCTTTCCAATAACTGCCTATGCACATAAGAGTCGCCTGTAAATAAAATAAACTGTTCGGCTTAGACTTAAGTTAAATAATGCCCTTGCTCTATGTGTAGGCCATTTTTGTACCTCATGAAGCCTTACTGAAAAACTGCATCATCCCATCCTGCCTTGTTGCTAGTACATTGCTAAGAGACTCCCAGCTGCTACTACTCATCTCTACCATCACAGGAGCGAGCTCACAAACACTGAGCTCAGAGCTTCTGTGTCGGGGGAGAGAGAGAGGGGGGGTTTGAATCCGAGAAAGAGCTGGCTCCTGTGATTGTGGAGTTGAACAGTAAAGGTTGGTGGTCTCATAATAACCTCCTAAAAATAAGGCAGTGCAGGATGATGCAATCTGTGGGAGTTTTTCAGTCAGGCTTCAGAAGGTATCGTAATGACCTACACCTATAGCAGAGTAATTGTTCAAATTTAGTGAAAGCAGGCACACATTTTTTTTTCTTTTTTTCTTTTCTTTTTCTTTTTTTTTTAATCTACGGGCACCCCTTACCTGCTTAGGCAGTTTTTTGGTAAATGTGAGCTCTGCCATTTAAGCCTGTAGGAAAAGATAATGATTATTTCAAGGCCTTAAACAGAATATTTTACTATGTGATCTTTGACATTTCAACAAGTTTTTTTCTGGTTTTCAAATGACTGGAAACTGAAACCTTTTCTACTGTGATTCATTGCTGCCTTTTTTTGCTTTGGACTCCGATTTCAAAAATGTCTTCCAATGACCAGCTACCAAGACATTGTTTGTTGGACATGGACTACCTCATCAAATATTGAAAACCAATGAATCTTCCCATTTGTTATCAATGCAGGCATTGTACATTTCACTTGGAAGCATGCATTTTGTACACGTTTGACCAATTAATGTCCTGAATACAATAATAAAATATATTTTGTAGAAATTTTGCGTTATAACTTTGATACAAAAAATGTTCCAGCTTAAAAAAAAAAAAAATTGGGGGCGCGGCTTGGCACAGAAGGGTGATGGCTGCTTGAATACTTCACTCTCTCCCTTCATAGTCCATTATTAGGCCTACAGGAGGTTCTTTTAGCTTAAAAATGGGGAAAACGTCAGGTAGCTCTTCCCAATCGAGGCCCCGGTCCCCTCGGCATCAGGGAATACATCCCACCCAGAATATACCGGAGCTTTTCAGAACACAGGATCGTGAGGCCCTAGTTCCCTCACAGGATTTACCTCAGAGCGCTCAGTAGCAAGCAGCAACAGCATTTACATCAAGCAGCAATACTGGCTCACCTCACTCTGACTGCCGCTCAGGTATGGATATGACCTCAATGAATGACCAACCGCTGAATTTAGGAGCACTTAGAACAGTTGCCTCAGACATAAAAGAGACTGCCATAGCCAACCTAAAACGGGAAGTACAGTCAATGGGCATAAAAATGGATAATTTAGTGGATGCCACAGCGCGTCATGAGACTGAACTACAATATGCCAGGAGATCCTCTCACTCATTCTGCCCAAATTCGTGAAATGCAGAGACAGTTGGAAGACCTTGATAATCGCGGACGTGGGCATAATCTGAGGGTCTGAGGTGTACCTGAAAGTAAAGTTAGTATCCTCACTCAGTCCATGACTGCCATCTTCAATGATATCCTGGGCAGACCCCTGGATACCCACATAGAATTTGAAAAGCTGCATAGAGCTCTAAGACCAAGGGGGAGAGACTCGGACCCCCTTAGAGATATAGTCTGCTGTCTTGTCAGTTTAAGGCTGAAGGAGGATATTCTAAGAAGAGCCAGAGACAGAATGGAAATTTTGTTCCGAGGAGTGGAGATAAAACCTTTTCAAGACCTTTCTCCAATCACCCTTCAGAAAAGAAGAGACCTACGACCCCTTTTGGAATTACTCAGATGCAAGTCAATCCCATATAGGTGGAAGTTTCCCTTCTGTCTGTCTGCCTCTGCCCAGGGTCACACAGCCTTTCTGAGGACACCTGATGATCTTAGACCATTTTGCGAAACTCTGCGTCTTCCTCTACTTGATTTGCCTGCTTGGACCTGCCCTCTTAATCCTCCTCCGATCTGACAGGTATCCTCCATGGATGCCATACCTGAACTTGACGAGATTACCTCCAGAAGACGCAGATCTGCCTCTCCCTCTACTCACCATCACTCCTCTACCCTCTCAGGAAGGAACTCCAGCCCGACTGCATCTCCGGTACATCGTAGACCTAGACGCTAAAATCTCAAGGCAGATTCCATTTCAGGCCATAATAAGGCAGCCTTGTTCACCTCCCTCTTGTGCTCCCACCATCTGGACTTAACCTCTGCTCTTTCAACCAGCACCATCATTACTGCATATGTCACAAGCTTCAGTTCCCTCCTTATGCCCCCCAGATTACCTCAGCCCCATTCACTTACCAGCTATATCAGATCAAACACCACTCGCCCTTAAACAATGCTGGCTTACAGTGCTGGAAAACCCCGGACCTCCTACAGAGACATAAATATACTCCCCTGTTCATCCAATCCAATGCTTCTTTTTTGCATCAGTTCCTAAGCTCTGGAGGATACAGCAACATGAGCCCTGTTTTCAAACTCCTCAGAGTGACCGTTATTATGCTGGATCCATCTCCACCAACAGGGACAGGTTCGAGCTTTGCAGTTCTTATTTGACCAGCTGTAGGTCCTATTGCATATTCATCCTCTTTTGAGATGCCACAAAAACTGTCTGCAGTCTCAACGGTCGGCTCTGCTTTAAAGATCCTTGCAGAAGCGAGCATTAGCTTATGATGCGATCCTTGCCCTCATCACTTTTCCCACGATAAGTCTCCCTTCTTCTGTCACCGATCCCCTAAAGGCAACACTTCGGACACAGAGCATAAGGCTTAATAGCAGGGAAGTGAATACTCACCATTTTTGTGCTTTTTTCTTTCTTTTTTTTCCTTTCTTTCATACTTGCTGTAGTTTAACATTTGTTGCCTGAGTCATAGCTATAAATGTTTACAGGATGATTTCTTTGATATGGTGGTCGAGGTTGGAGAATGGGGGGCCCCTAACCCATCATTTGTCTAAAGTTACTGTACTACTTGGAAAAATGTTCATTCTTTGTGGTTACCTTGTAAGCTGTGGGTTTTTTTTTTTTTTTCAGAAGGGGAAAAAGGCTTGTACGTCTCCCTCCCTGGATATAAAGGATGGGCCCTCTATTCTCTTTTCCTCAATGCTGTTATTCCTATTGTCGGTCTCCTGGCATAATTATATTGAGAATGACTTTATGCCAGACATCACTTGTACATTTTTCTACTATTTTTTTTATACACTTGCCATTTTTATGATTATCATAATAGGTGAGGTAAAGGAAATAAAGATAGTCATTGTGAACAATTTCTACAGTTAACGGTCATCTCGACTCCCATGCTGTGTGTTAACTCAGATCATACTTCTTGCTCTCTAATGAGACAGACTGGGTTATATATCTTTATGCTGTTGATACACAGCCTGGGAGCTGTTTAGAGAAGATCCGTTAATAGTTTGGTTGAACTATACACAAGCGTTTTAAATAACTGTATACATATTATCAAAATATCAAAAACATTTTTTTTTTGTTAATCCTTCAACACCTGCTATAAATATTAAGACTAAAGGATGGGCCTAACACCAACACACCCTGCATTTATGATAGATCTGAAGTATTCCTACCTCTCTGGAAAATCTGATGGGGGGCTCCCTCTCCCCTTCCCCAAACTGTGTTAAAATCTACATTATTGCACGTCTGAATTTACATGTTCTATACCTAGGATTGGTCCTAAACCTCACTCCAGAAACACTTAGATCCTGATGCTCCTGATATGCTACACCCCATGTTGCAGTCTTTCCCCTTCCATACCTGTTGACAATCTCCACAAATGATATTTCCTCGGACTCACTGGGAGTCAGTGCTTAACACAACCACACCTCTTGTACCTTCGACGTCTCCACACAACGATTATCCTATAGGATAATGTCGACTCACTCCGGTCTGTTACCCCGACCTCAGGTGGGTTATCGAAGATAATCACACTTCCGGAAAATTATCAAATTCCTCACTTATCTCCTAAAGTTGAGTGACACCCTTTCTCCTAGATCCAACCCTTGACTAAGCCTCCCCCCCCCTTTTTTTTATATACTACGCCTTCATCTTCTATTTATAAACTATGTCTAATCATTCACACGAAAGGAACATGGCCCGGGACCCTAATAACCAACGTAGCCTTTCACTTAAAATTATGTCCCTAAATGCAAAAGGACTTAATCTCCCCGAGAAGCGATCTCAAGTCCTCTCAACAGCTCGCAAGCTTAAATTAGACATAATTTTCCTACAAGAGACGCATTTTCGCTCTGATGCTATTCCCAAATTTTCTGCAAGCCTCTACCCTATTACTTGCTATCTAAACACCTGCAGTGGCAACACATTGATTCCCATATTGACGAAGATGGACGCTTCATTCTCCTAAAGGGACATATTAAGGGACAGATAATGACTATAGCTAATATCTATAGCCCTAATACCGCGCAAGTTGGGTTCTTCCGGGAATTTACACCCATACTAAAAGGATTCCAAACAGGTGTCACAATATTAGGGGGGGACTTTAACATTATCATGGACCCCATTTTAGATACATCCAACGGAAAGTCTTCCATGACTTACAGAGCCCTGGCGACAATTAAAAAATTACTCCAATCTCTTTTCTTACATGACACTTGGCGAACCCTTCACCCACAAGATAAAGACTATACATACTTCTCCCCCCCACACAACAAATATTCTAGAATTGACTATCTTTCTCTCTCAAGATAAAGACTATACATACTTCTCCCCCCCCCCCCCCCCCACAACAAATATTCTAGAATTGACTATCTCTTTCTCTCTCAAAAAGATCTTCCTTCCTTATCAGCGACCTCCATAGAAGATATGCTCATTTCGGACCACCACCCAATCACCATGACTTTATCCCTACCAGAAACCACATGCCATACCAAAATATGGAGATTAGACTCCTCCCTACTAACCAAAGAACAAGATATTGACTATATTAAGACGAATATACAAAACTTTTTTGTCTACGATACCCCAGATACCTCTCCCATTTCCCAATGGGAAGCACACAAGTGCACCATTCGAGGTGTCCTTCTAGCTATGAAGGCTACTAGAAACAAAGCGAGACAGGCAGAAATGGAAAGCCTTCTTAATAAAATTTGCTCTTTAGAGTGTGCTCATAAACAATCCAGGGCAACCCAAACTTATCAGGAACTAGCTCAGACTAGAACAGCTCTGCGAGAGCCCCTGGACCGCAAGTATAAATGCCAAATAGTGCTATCACAAAAAATTTTCTATGAGCACAGCAACAAATGTGGTAAATTCCTGGCCAGATGTATTCAAGTGAAAGGTCCTAATTCAGCCATTCACTGTATCAAAGATCAGGACTGAATATCTCATGTAAACACCCCAGACATCGCCAAACAATTTGAGAAGTATTACCACAACCTATACAACTTGCAGAACACAACCCTTTCACCTCACGAAACTTCGGGCAGATCTCGCCTAATACATTCCTTTCTCTCACAACACTGCCCCAACCCAATCTGCAGTGATGAGGCGCAAGCACTTGATAATCCTGTCTCAGAGCATGAATTCGAACAGGCAATAAAACAACTTAAAACAGGCAAAAGCCCAATCCCAGACGGATTCTCAGCGACATACTATAAAACATTCCCAAACCTCCTTAGCACACAGTTCTTTAAGGCTTTTAATTCCCTTTCCTTGCCTCCTTCCGATACACATTGACTACTGGAAGCTCACATTACAGTGATACCAAAGGAAGGTAAAGATGCCACAACTGTCACTAACTATAGGCTGATTTCATTGTTAAATGTAGATATTAAAATATTCGCCAGGATTCTTGCAAACCGCTTACAACCTCTTCTACACAACCTTATTTCAACGATCAGGTGGGCTTCATCCCTGGGAGGGAGGCAAGGGACAAACTATTAAAGCCCTTAACATACATCATTGGTTAACCTCCAACAAACAATAAGGTTTCTTCCTATCACTAGACGCCGAGAAGGTGTTCGACAGGTTGGCCTGGGATTACCTTTCAGCTGTTCTTCGACACTTGGGTCTGCATAACAGAATGCTTTCCTTTTATTATGTCCCTGTGTGCTTCCCTGAGTGCCCAAATTGGGGTCATCGGCCACCTGTCGGATGCCTTCTCCATAGGCAATGGCACCAGACAGGGTTGTCCTCTCTCTCCAATTCTGTTTGTGCTCACACTGGAACCATTGCTGGGATGCCTAAAAGCTAATCTAAACATTAAAGGCATTACCACTGAGAAACAAACATTCAAACTCGCTGCATTTGCAGATGACATCTTGCTTTTTCTCCGAGAACCCCATATCTCTATCCCTAATTTACTTGCTGATTTCGACTTATTCCAAAAATTATCCAATCTGAAAATGAAGTCCCAAGCTTTAAATGTCTCCCTCCCGGCTGCCATAGTCCAACAGTGCAAATCTAACTTCCCTTTTAAATGGGAACCGAAAATGATTAAATACCTAGGGATCAACCTCACTACGAATTTAGCTAATCTCTTTGAGGAGAGCTTCGTACCAGCATTAAAAACCATCTCGGAAGACCTACGCAAATGGAGCAACTCCTACTTTTTTTTCATGGTTTGGGAGGCCAGCTCTGTTAAAAATGAATATCCTTCCGAGACTCCTTTACTGTACCTCCTTCAAGACTGATATAGAGCCTATGATCATTTAACCCCATGTGAGTTACTATTACTGTGTGCTTCCCTGGAATAAATTAATACTGCACTTAGAGGTGCTCTGCTTGTTTCTTCTTATGCTTCTTCCCACAGAGCTGACTTCCCTGTGCTGTGGAGCCAGCCCTTACTGCAGTCTTATATAAGATCCCTACTGGCACACTGGCACTTCCTTGTGACTTTTTTTATATACTACTATCGACTTGAATACCTCCCATGTTTCCCCATGTACAGTATATGATTGTTTAATATATATATTGTTAAATATATTATAAAACTTATATCAGACCTTTTTAATCCATGATTCATTTTATTGTCTGACCATTGTTTATATATTGGTTACATCCGATCCCCCTACAGAGGTGCCCAGAGCGCTTGCTTTTTATCCACTACACCCCACTCCGGATGGGAGGGGATATGTCCGGAGCGGAGCCCACCCGGTCCATGGTATGGTAAGTAAATGCAGCCCCCCCCCATATCCTTAGTGGTCTTGGGGGGGGGGGGACGTGGGTCCACTCCTGGGGATGATAGGACCCAGTACTTCCTAAAAGATCCCCCTGGCCCTGTGCCCTGCCTCCTTCCTTGCCCTCTGCCCTTATTGCAGTTTTCACCTGGGGGGGGCGCTATTGCTGCGGCGCCTGGCTTCCTGGGGGGGGGGGGGGTGAAAATGGTACCTTTTCCTGCTGGGTCTTGTAGATCCTCTGTGGCCTCCAATTTGTGGTCCCCTGACGGCATGGTGCGCAGTGGGGGGCCGCCATCTTTAGTGTGGGCATAAGGAGAATTTCTCCCCTTTGACCTGTATGGTACCGCCATTTTCCCTGTGCTTCCCATTGATTTGCATTGGCAGCCATTTTTGTGTAGCCCTTTGGAGCTATACAGGCAGCATGACCTTTCACATTCTATCCAGGCTGATGTCATATCCTGAGACTTTCATCTTCACTTCCTGCTGCACAGATTGGCTCTAGAGGTTTCTCAGAGAGGTGGTAAAGTACTGGGTGACTGTGGGCATATCCCTGCGCACTCTGCTATCTGCATATATTTAAGGAGACTCTGCATTCCGCAGTGATCGGTGGTGGGGACTGTGCTCAGTGCTCTTAAAGAGACAATCACTTCATAGTTTCCTCACAAATGGGTAATGTGCCACCTACAGGAGTAGACTAGGCAGTGAAACTATTTAGAAAAACATTTCACTAGACACACCCTTAGGGGCTATCCCCTCAGACATTACCCCCAGACACATCCAGCTTACTAATCCGTTTCTTGCTGCCTAGTGTTAGGAGTGGACCTAGGTTTCCCTGCTTGGACTCCGGTCTCAGTTTTTTATTTTCTTTGAGAAATGTTTCTGTTTATTTTTCCTTACTCACTATCGCTAGCTAGTGTCAGGGGGATCCTCCTGGTGAACTACAAGCGTTTGCCAGGCTGAGGTTTTGCACTGGATAATATAGATCCTTATGGTCTCCCTGCCTGGCCTATGAGCGTGCACAGGTTGTGGTCCGCCCAGGCCTCGCCACGACGGTGCCCTGACAGATGGGGATGAGCCTGCGAACGGATGTATCGCTGGGACGCATCAACCTGGAATGCCCTGAGTTGCAGCGTACCCTCTTGGCACCACTTAGGGTGGGAGATGAGCTGCTTCGGAGCGGAGCCCCCCGGTCCATGGTATGGTGAGTGATGCTGCGTCCCCTGTGTCCCTGTAACAGTCATCTGAAGGGAGGATGGGGCCCACTCCTGGGGATAGCAGGCTTTGTGTCTCTGCAAAGATCCCCCAGGCCTATCCGGACGGTCCTGCTCTCCCTGCTGGGTGCGCTCTAGCGGCATCTGATGCCTGGGGGGTGGTCTTGGGGTTGTTATCTTGTCCAGGGGGGGTCCCCTTAGGTGGTCCCCTGCGGTGGCCTCATTCCTGGGTTCCCTGTACGATTGGCGCCGTTTTCGTCCGCTATTTTGGCTGTGGGCATCAGGCTGACTTGCTGTGAGGGCAGCAGCCATTTTCCTGAGGTTTGGTGTGGCCATCTTTAGTGTGGGCAACCACGCGGTATGGGCGGTGGCCATTTTCCCAGTGTTTCCTATGCTTTCTAATGGGCGCCATTTTGTTGTAAATAGTGAACAAATGGGGATGTAGCGCTCGACAGAAATATATAAAATAAATACAAACATGTGAACCATATAAACCATATAGGATGATTTGTGCAATAAAGTATCTGGTGTCCAAAGCAATTAGATAATTGACAGCCAATATGGAAGACACAGACTTGATAGGGTGGTTTCCTTAGCAAAGCCTTCACCTTCACACGATCACCCAGTGGAATAACTATATGAGCCGCTTACCAGATTTAATGGACCCCTTGATTATAGGGGGTCAAATGCGCTGTGTACTCCAGTAAGGAACTCTAATGCATCTTGCTCCCATAAGTAGAGGTCATCACAGCCAGAGTCAGTGCCATAATCAGAAAGCCAAGCCATATGCAGGGATGAAAAATAGTCTCATGGTGCAGTATCTCTTATCAATCAAGCATTTATTTAAGACAAATTGCACTTGGGCAACTCTGCCTGCTACATTGGGCGATCGGTTGCACGGTCACCCGGTTCGGGTTTAAACAGACAATGCCATGGCTGTGGCTTACATCAATCACCAAGGGGGCACCAGGAGTGCCCGAGCGGCCAGGGAAGTGGCCGAGATTCTGACTTGGGCCAAGGTGCACGTTACAGCTCTCTCCACTGTTCACATTCCTGAAGTGGAGAACTGGCAGGCAGACTGCGTCGTCAGTCCTTGGATCAGGGGGAATGGTCCCTGCATCTGGAGGTGTTTCGCCTCCTGTGTGCCCGATGGGGGACACTGGACGTGGATCTGTTCGCGTCTCATCTCAACAAAAAGGTGGACAGGTTTGTGGCCAGGGCTGGAGATCCTCTGGCGGACGTCAGGGACACGTTGGTGGTACCTTGGCACCGGTATCGGCTGATTTTTTTTTTTTTTTTATTTATATCTTCATTGGTGATTTTTTATATATACATACATTTCAAACAAACATTGTCATGTTCTGACCAAACCCCACCCACCCTCCTCCCCCCAATTAAACCGATGACACAAAAAAAAAACGAAAATTTTTACACTTTTATGTGCACATTCCCAACATTTCTTTGTATGAAGATATATTCCATACTATATTACCATACACCAGGAGGGGTATGGGGACCGTCCCCCCGCAGCCTGAACCCGGCTCCGCCCAGGGTAACCCTCTCTTAAACTCCCTTTAGGAAGAATTGGCTTCCAAGTATTGCACCCAGGGCCTCCATCTCAACTTAACTTGATCCTCTGAATTTCCCAATATGGCGGACAGCTCTTCCATCCTAAAAATCTTGTTGACCTTCCCACACCACAACTCATAAGTTGGAATCACTGTCTGTTTCCAGAAAATAGGTATGCATGCCCTTGCATTCAACAGACGCAGAGTCAGGGACTTTCTGTAGCTCCGCACTGAGCTTCCTGTCAAATGCAGCAAGCACAACGCGGGGTCCTCTAGTATATCCACATTGGTTATATGTTTTATAGCCACTGCTATCTTATTCCAAAATGGCCACACTCTTTTACATCCCCAAAAAATATGGACCATATTTCCATCCTCCAATCCACACCGCCAGCATTTTCCTGAGACCGCCTCTTTTATTCTGTGTAATAGTGATGGGACTCTATACCATCTGGTTAGAATTTTATACCCTGTCTCTTGGATCTTACAATCTAGTGATGATTTATGAACTAATCTCAGGATCTTATTTATCTGCTCTTTTGACCACACGGTATTTAACTCCTGCTCCCATTTTTGGATAAACAGCAATTGTTGGTCTCCCTCATCTTCTGACAGTTGTGTATAGAACCTTGAGATCAGATGGCCCGTCGCTTTACCTGTTCTACACATATTTTCCAGGTCCGTTAGCTCTCGTGGTGCGTACCCTTTCCGCCGAACTGATCTAATATAATTATACAGCTGATAAAGGCTGAGATAATCTAACGATTCTCCTGCACCTGTCCTAAGTTCTTCTAGGGAGGGCATAGGCCCATTTTGCCATATGTCACATAGACGCCTTTTACCATCTTGAGCCCACCTATAGATTCTGGCATTTATACACCCCGGGGGAAAATCTGGGTTCCCCAAAATCGGTGTCATCGGAGATAGACCCGGGGCTACCCTCCAATGCGACTGAATTCTCTTAGTTTCTTTTATAGTCGCTCCCACTGTAGGATGTTTGAGAATAGTGTCTTTAGATTCGAACACCGACCATGGGGCTGGGGGGGTAACTGTCCCGTTTCCTCATTCTCTAAATCCACCCATCGTTTGGTACGTTTATTGCAGTGCCAGTCTACCACCCTTACTAAATGGACCGCCCTGTAATATCTCAGGATATCTGGGAATCCAATCCCACCTCTTACTTTGGGTAAGGCCAACGTCTGCATCTTAATTCTAGGGGATTTGTTTGCCCAAATATAGGCGCGGAGTATGCCCTTAATTGATTGAAAAAATTATTTTGGAACTGCTATTGGAATTGTCTGCATTAAATACAAGATACGGGGTAACACATTCATTTTAATAACGCTACTGCGCCCAAACCACGTCACTGCCAACAGCTGCCATATTCTGAGATCTGCTTTAATCTTTCCTACAAGCGGAAGGTAATTCTTTCTATAGAGATCCTCGGGATCTGCCGTTAACTGTATCCCTAAGTATTTGAGCTTATCTGAGGCCCATTGAAACGGAAACGCTATTCGAAGTGCTCTCTCTTCTTGGTCAGATAACGATACGTTGAGTGCCGCTGATTTAGTTACATTAATTTTATAGTTAGAGAACCCACTGTATGTTTTCAGGGCGTCTAGAATATTTGGTAGTGAAAGAGAAGGGTTAGTAGCAAAAAACAGCAGGTCGTCCGCAAACGCGGCCACCTTGTGTTGTTCCCCCCCGCTTTGGATTCCTGCTATATCTGGAGAACTCCGAATTCTACACAGTAGGGGTTCCAGGCACAACACGAATATAAGCGGAGATAAAGGGCACCCCTGCCGTGTGCCATTAGAGATAGGGAAGTAGCTTGACCTCCATTAATTTACCCTAACCGCAGCTGTAGGGACCGTATAAAGTGCCAGTATAAATTGCAGCATTTGCGGTCCCAGGCCTATATATGACAGGGTGGCCCGGATAAAATCCCACGCCACCCTGTCACAGGCTTTTTCCGCATCTGCTGCGAAAAGAACCATATTCTTCCGTGATGTACGTGCCAGGTGTATTAGATCTATGGCTCGAATTGTATTATCCCGGGCCTCCCGGGTAGGAATAAAGCCCACTTGGTCAAAATGGACCAGGTCTGCCATATATGGTAAGAGCCGATTTGCTAATATTCTTGCGTATAGTTTCGTGTCTACATTTATCAAAGATATCGGGCGATAGCTACCACAACACAGAGGGTCCTTCTCTTCTTTAAGTAATAAAGTAATATGCGCCCGTAGGGAATCCAACGGGAACGCCGCTCTTCTTCCCACTTCATTGAAATGTGATAGTAGGGGGTTCTTTAAACGCTCCCCAAATTTCTTGTAGTAACTTAAAGTAAAGCCATCTGGGCCAGGTGCCTTATGTGCCTTGGTCTGTGAGATCGCAGCGGCCAGCTCTTCCCCCGATATCTCGCCTTCCAATGTCAATACTTGGTCTTCTGAAAGAGTACGCATGCCCGAGTCTCGTAAATACTCCTCTATCTGCTTCCCCTTTTCTGGACTTTTCTTACTCCCCATTTCCGGTAGGTTATATAGTGACCGATAGAGCAGAACTCTTCTGCTATGTCAGCTGAAGTGTGAACCTCCCCACCTTTTGTATTTCTAAGACGTAAAATTTGAGTTCGTCTTTTTGGGCCCCTCAATGCTCGTGCCAGCATCGCCCCTGGTTTATTTGCATATTCATACAGGTGTCTTTTCAACCATAACATATTTCGTACTGTCTTTTGAAAAAGTATCTGATTCAATTCCTCTCTTACCCGCATGAGAGGGATCAAGTGAGCTTCCGCAAGCGTTCTCTTGTGCTGCCTACTTTTAGTTTTAGTTTTTTTACTAACCAATTTTAGTTAGATATTCTTTATATTTCACCTCCCGCTCTCTTTTACGCTGTGCACAGGGCCGGCGCTACCACTAGGCGAGTTAGGCAATCGCCTAGAGCGCACTGCCTGTGGGGCGCCTTGCCGCTGATTTCCCCCTCTTAGTATGTCCCTCTCCTCTCCATTCGGCTCTGCAGACTGATCAGGGTCTCCCCTCCGAGTCCCTGACAGTCTGCGATGTGCGAGAAGAACAGAGGCGGCCGGTGCCGCGCTTCTATGATCATCAGTGAGTGAGAGAGAGAGGTGACAGTCTGTCACTCTCTGTGTATCTCTCACTGGCTGCAGCGTGCCCTGGGCTTCACACATCTCTTCTCCCCCCTCCCCCTCCTGTGTGCTGAGCTCCGTCTGTGAAGGAAGGTGGGCGGGAAGATTAAAAAGCCGAGCTGACACTTTACACTGAGAAACTGCTGAAAGAGCCCGAGGATCACTCCACATGAGGTAACACTTCACTGACCAGACCCTCCAGACCTTGCCCCCCCCTTCTCCACCCCCCCCTCTCTACCTGTCACCCTTCTCCCCCCTTCTCCCCCCCCCCTTCTCTCCCCCCCCCCTCTCTCTTCTCCACCCTCCCCCTCTCTACCTGTCACCCTTCTCCCCCCCCTCTCTCCTCTCCACCCCCCCTCTCTACCTGTCACCCTTCTCCCCCCCCTCTCCCCCCCCCTCTCTCTTCTCCACCCTCCCCCTCTCTACCTGTCACCCCTCCCCCCCCCCCCCTTCTCTCTCTGTCTTTGCCAGTACTGGAAATCCCTTTACCCCTTTCTGTTAATGTTAATAAACTCCTTCCCATCATCTCCCTATGTATAAGCCCTGGTTCACATTTGTGCGGATGCGCTGATCGCATGTAATTCGGAGCGCACTGCTCCTTCATTACATGCGATCTGATGTGCGGATGCGAATTCAGCCATGCACTTTGTATACACTTTGTATGGCTGAATTCGCAGCGGATCCGCAGCAAACTCGCACAGGAGGCATTTTTTGAGATGCCTCAGGATCGGATCGCACAGTGGTTCACAGTTGTGCGATCTGATCCTGTGTGAACTGTCAGATCATACTGCGATATGCGATCAAACTGGGGGTGTCGTTAACATTTAATTGACACCCCCTGCGTATCGCATATGGCAGTGTGAACTGCCAGAGGTGCAGATGCGATGCGGGAACAGGCTGCATATTCACAGCGTTCCCGCATCGCACAAATGTGAACCAGACCTTAGTCCCGATTCACACTGGTACAATGCAGGAAACCCTGCGATTCAGTGCCGGTTCCCACATTGCACCAGAATTGCACACTGGTTCACACTGAGATCTGTGAATCGCTGGGGATGTCAATGTAAGGTTAATGACACCCCCCAGATTGGTTCAAAGATCGCAGTGCAAACTGTGAAATGGTGCAGGAATCAGATCGCATAGGTGTGAACATCCATGCGATCCAATTCCAGTGTGGACCAAAAATTGAGACTTGCACCATTTTGGTGCAAATGTGATGCGATTTCAGCCTTACAGTTTGTATGGCTGAAATCACATCACACAGACATCGCATGTGACCTGGGCAGCAATGTGGTGTGAATCGCATGCGATGTCTGACATCACACAAGTGTGAACCAGCACTTAAAGTGATATTAACCACTTCTGGACAAGAAGGATTTGCCCCCTTAATGACCAGGCCATATTTTGCGATTTGGCACTGCATTATTTTAACTGACAATTGCGCAGTCATGCGACACTGTACCGAAATAAAATGAATGTCCTTTGTTTCCCACAAACAGAGCTTTCTTTTGGTGGTATTTGATCACCTGTGCGATTTTTTTTTTTTTGTGCTATAAACAAAGAGCGACAATTCTGAAAAAAAAAACAATATTTTTCACATTCTGCTATATAACATTCCCAAAAAAAATTTAAAAATCTAAATTTTTGATCCTTTTAGGCCAATTTGTTTTCTGCTACATATTGTTGGTAAAAGAAAATCGCAATAAGCGAATTCTGATTGGTTTACGCAAAAGTTATCGCGTCTACAAACTAGGGGAAAGATTTATGTCATTTTTATTTATATATTTTTTACTAGCAATGGCGGCGATCTGCGATTTTTAGCGGGACTGCAAGATTGCGGCGGACAGATCGGACCCCTAACTGACATTTTTGACACTTTTGGGGGTACCCGTGACATTACTACAGTAATCAGTGCTAAAAATATGCACTGTTACTGTAATAATTAGACTGGCAGGGAAGAGGTTAACCCAGGGTGATCAAAGGGTTAAATGTAAGCCTAGGGAAGTGATTCTAACTGTATGGGGGGTGGCTTCTGAAATTACCATAGAGACATGTGATCCTATATAGAAGGATCACAGGGGCTCTGTGATCATTCCAGAGAGAAGAACGGTCAGATGTGTTTACAACAGCCGACCGTTCTTCTCTCTCAGTGGGGAACAATTGCGGGTGCCCATCTGCATTCACGACCGCCTGTCCCGTGGATTGGCATCCATGCTGCCTAGTAGGGGAGTGCACCAACGGCAGTACGTGCTTGCCCCCAGCACCACACGCACGATTGACATAGAGCTATGTTGTTTTGCGCAGCCTAGCCAGCCTGTCGCAGTAAAACTGCGGCGGGTGGTCGGCAAGTGGTAAAGTAAAGCAAAATATTTATTGTACTGCAGCTTACTAGTTCTTAGATGGGTGCCTGCATTAGTTTTCTTTCTTGCTTTTAGGTTTTCTCGCTTTTGTTTTCACATACCGATCCTACTAGTAAGTCAATCGTTTTTTAAAAGAACAAGCCGTCTTGCAGATGTAGCAGTTAGAGGGTTAAATAAAACCATTTAACACTGACAAAGGGGTGGAGTCAGGGGCGGAGCCAATGGGGGCGGCAAAATTAAGTTTCGCCTAGGGTGTCAAAAATCCTTGCACCGGCCCTGGTGACAGTCTGTCACTCTCTGTGTATCTCTCACTGGCTGCAGCGTGCCCTGGGCTTCACACATCTCTTCTCCCCCCTCCCCCTCCTGTGTGCTGAGCTCCGTCTGTGAAGGAAGGTGGGCGGGAAGATTAAAAAGCCGAGCTGACACTTTACACTGAGAAACTGCTGAAAGAGCCCGAGGATCACTCCACATGAGGTAACACTTCACTGACCAGACCCTCCAGACCTTGCCCCCCCCTTCTCCACCCCCCCCTCTCTACCTGTCACCCTTCTCCCCCCTTCTCCCCCCCCCCTTCTCTCCCCCCCCCCTCTCTCTTCTCCACCCTCCCCCTCTCTACCTGTCACCCTTCTCCCCCCCCTCTCTCCTCTCCACCCCCCCTCTCTACCTGTCACCCTTCTCCCCCCCCTCTCCCCCCCCCTCTCTCTTCTCCACCCTCCCCCTCTCTACCTGTCACCCCTCCCCCCCCCCCCCTTCTCTCTCTGTCTTTGCCAGTACTGGAAATCCCTTTACCCCTTTCTGTTAATGTTAATAAACTCCTTCCCATCATCTCCCTATGTATAAGCCCTGGTTCACATTTGTGCGGATGCGCTGATCGCATGTAATTCGGAGCGCACTGCTCCTTCATTACATGCGATCTGATGTGCGGATGCGAATTCAGCCATGCACTTTGTATACACTTTGTATGGCTGAATTCGCAGCGGATCCGCAGCAAACTCGCACAGGAGGCATTTTTTGAGATGCCTCAGGATCGGATCGCACAGTGGTTCACAGTTGTGCGATCTGATCCTGTGTGAACTGTCAGATCATACTGCGATATGCGATCAAACTGGGGGTGTCGTTAACATTTAATTGACACCCCCTGCGTATCGCATATGGCAGTGTGAACTGCCAGAGGTGCAGATGCGATGCGGGAACAGGCTGCATATTCACAGCGTTCCCGCATCGCACAAATGTGAACCAGACCTTAGTCCCGATTCACACTGGTACAATGCAGGAAACCCTGCGATTCAGTGCCGGTTCCCACATTGCACCAGAATTGCACACTGGTTCACACTGAGATCTGTGAATCGCTGGGGATGTCAATGTAAGGTTAATGACACCCCCCAGATTGGTTCAAAGATCGCAGTGCAAACTGTGAAATGGTGCAGGAATCAGATCGCATAGGTGTGAACATCCATGCGATCCAATTCCAGTGTGGACCAAAAATTGAGACTTGCACCATTTTGGTGCAAATGTGATGCGATTTCAGCCTTACAGTTTGTATGGCTGAAATCACATCACACAGACATCGCATGTGACCTGGGCAGCAATGTGGTGTGAATCGCATGCGATGTCTGACATCACACAAGTGTGAACCAGCACTTAAAGTGATATTAACCACTTCTGGACAAGAAGGATTTGCCCCCTTAATGACCAGGCCATATTTTGCGATTTGGCACTGCATTATTTTAACTGACAATTGCGCAGTCATGCGACACTGTACCGAAATAAAATGAATGTCCTTTGTTTCCCACAAACAGAGCTTTCTTTTGGTGGTATTTGATCACCTGTGCGATTTTTTTTTTTTTGTGCTATAAACAAAGAGCGACAATTCTGAAAAAAAAAACAATATTTTTCACATTCTGCTATATAACATTCCCAAAAAAAATTTAAAAATCTAAATTTTTGATCCTTTTAGGCCAATTTGTTTTCTGCTACATATTGTTGGTAAAAGAAAATCGCAATAAGCGAATTCTGATTGGTTTACGCAAAAGTTATCGCGTCTACAAACTAGGGGAAAGATTTATGTCATTTTTATTTATATATTTTTTACTAGCAATGGCGGCGATCTGCGATTTTTAGCGGGACTGCAAGATTGCGGCGGACAGATCGGACCCCTAACTGACATTTTTGACACTTTTGGGGGTACCCGTGACATTACTACAGTAATCAGTGCTAAAAATATGCACTGTTACTGTAATAATTAGACTGGCAGGGAAGAGGTTAACCCAGGGTGATCAAAGGGTTAAATGTAAGCCTAGGGAAGTGATTCTAACTGTATGGGGGGTGGCTTCTGAAATTACCATAGAGACATGTGATCCTATATAGAAGGATCACAGGGGCTCTGTGATCATTCCAGAGAGAAGAACGGTCAGATGTGTTTACAACAGCCGACCGTTCTTCTCTCTCAGTGGGGAACAATTGCGGGTGCCCATCTGCATTCACGACCGCCTGTCCCGTGGATTGGCATCCATGCTGCCTAGTAGGGGAGTGCACCAACGGCAGTACGTGCTTGCCCCCAGCACCACACGCACGATTGACATAGAGCTATGTTGTTTTGCGCAGCCTAGCCAGCCTGTCGCAGTAAAACTGCGGCGGGTGGTCGGCAAGTGGTAAAGTAAAGCAAAATATTTATTGTACTGCAGCTTACTAGTTCTTAGATGGGTGCCTGCATTAGTTTTCTTTCTTGCTTTTAGGTTTTCTCGCTTTTGTTTTCACATACCGATCCTACTAGTAAGTCAATCGTTTTTTAAAAGAACAAGCCGTCTTGCAGATGTAGCAGTTAGAGGGTTAAATAAAACCATTTAACACTGACAAAGGGGTGGAGTCAGGGGCGGAGCCAATGGGGGCGGCAAAATTAAGTTTCGCCTAGGGTGTCAAAAATCCTTGCACCGGCCCTGGCTGTGCACCCAACTGTATCAGTACCCCTCTTATCACGCACTTATGCGCTTCCCAGACCGTGGAAGGTGAGAGCGACTCCGATGTATTTTCTATAAAGTAGTTGTGTAACGCCTCATCTATCTTCCCCTCCGTTTCCGGGGATTGTAATAAGGCCTCATTTATACGCCATGATCTTGGACTACAGTTTTTCGATTCCCATTCTATACTCGCATACACCGGGAAATGGTCAGAGATTGAAAAATCTCTGATATCTGAGTCTGTCACTAACGGCAGGTCTGCCTGGGTAACCAGAATTCTGTCTATCCTACTATAAGCCTTGTGGATTGGAGAATAGAAAGTGTAATTTCTCTCTCCCAGGTGCATCAACCTCCATGGATCGATGAGGCCCAGGAGGGAGATCTCTTTTTGCAGCCTTCGTAATTTAGCAAATGACATATATGAACTTCTTTTAGAGGTATCTAACAGAGGTTCTGGGGCATAGTTAGTCACCTCCCATCACTAAGTGCCCTTCCCGGAATTCCAAGACAACCGGAATCATCTTCTGTAAAAACATTACATGCTCATAGTTGGGAAAATAGACATTTACGAAGGTTACCTCGACCCGTCCTATCCACCCCTTCACCAACACGAACCAACCCATTGGGTCAGCCAAGTCTTCTTTTAGGGTCCACTTCATAGCACTTGATATTAAAATGCTCACACCCTTTGATTTAGCAATAGGGGATGTAGCGTGGTAAACCCATGGAAAGTCTTTATTGTACAATTTTGGTACTGCATCTTTGCGGAAGTAGGTCTCCTGAATGAAAGCTATTTGTGTAGCATCTCGTTTTAGATCCCCCATAAGTCTCCTACGCTTCTGTGGGGTTGATAGTCCCCTCACATTATAGGTCGTGATCTTACAACCTGCTGTCCCCCCCTGGGTCGCTCCACCTCCAGCCACCATTGTGGACGGTCCCCCGCCCCCCACGGCCACACAAGCTATGCAAGGCAAGAAAAAGCAGGACACAGGAAAAAAAAAAAAAAAAAAACCAAAGAAAAAAAAAATAAAAAAAAAAAGAATTTTAGCAAGAAAAGAAACCCCCCTTCACCCACACAAGTATGTATATACTATTTAATTCCCACTACCCCCCTCTAATGGTTATCTAAACCCGCGCAACCAGGCGCTATCTACTGAGGGGGCCGTGGTTCCCAAAACCCCGCGAGCAAGCCACTGTACCTGGACACTCTCCTTCAAGAACAATAAAGATAAGATAAGAAAAAAAGAAAAAGCTAAGCTCCAAAAATTGGAGCTAAGAAAATGGGCTCTACTCCCTCTCACCCCTACCGTGGTGTAAGGATGTAGTCCCTATCCTCTCACTGACGGACAGTAAAATTATAGGTTTTAAGTGTCCAGCTAGAGGAGCTCTGCCTCGGCGGGCGATCGCCTCCTTTCACATAATGTCAATGTCCTACTCCCCCCCCCCCCGCCCCAGAGACCCCCTCTTACACCTCCCAATCTAACGGACCCTAAGTATGATAATGAACACACTCAAGGTTTGACTTTCCCAACCTTTCCTCCTACAAAAGATGGCGCGGCCCTGTACGGCCAAGACGTCACCCCTCTCCCCTAGGGGAGCGGTTCTCTCGAGGCCCATATGCGCCCCTGGGTTGGAGTCAAACTACCCCGAGCCAGGTCGCAGGTGAAGGGGACTTGATTGCTACATAGTCAGATCCCCTGCTTGTACCTTCTACTCCTACCCCTCTATGGGTTCCCCTCCCCCCAACTCCCCTCCTGAGGGCCCCGGGGCCCACTCACCCCCCCTTCTACAAAACATTTACCCTCCCCTCTACTCATCTTAACCCTTCGGACTTGAGCTAGGTCCTGGGAAGATCTCTCTTACTCACTTCTAGTTGCTGTTAACCATAGCTATTCCCTGAGTCACTATACCCTCTGTATACACCCTAATAGTGATTTAAATTCAGTATTATTAGGTCTCACATATCTTCTTTTTTGTGTTTTAAGCGTGTCCCGCACAAAGTGAGGGAACACTCTCAAGTTACCTCTACCTCAGTGCCCCTTTCCCTCGTGACCCTTAAGATCGTGCCCCGGCCCTCCGTGGCTGGCGGGGGCACGAACACAAGCATAAAAAAAAAAAAAAAAACCCCTTGTGAAATTATAGTTGATCCCTATGGATACAAATATACAAATATATAAAATCTAATATTCCTGTGAAGCAAAAAATCCAAAAACACACAACACAGTTCCCCCATAAGAAAAACACGATAAAATAAAACACATCACACAAAGAGTAACCCCCCCCCCCCCCCATCCCCTACGAGGGTGACTCAGATGGTAAGGACATATAAAAAATAACACAGAAAAAATACAAAAAAAAAAACGCCCATTTCTCAACGCAGCAAATGTTCGGGGCGGGTGTGGGGATACCAGGGACCTCCACACATCTTAACTTTCCCCCCTCCCAAAAAAAGAGGGAGAGGAGGAGATAGGGAGAACCCCAAAAACGAAACAAGGCATGGGAAAAACCGGGAAGAAAAAAAAAACAGAAAAAGACCATGGAATAGGCCAGGAACCTGTATACAACACTTTTAGGTTCGTTATATTATTGTCTCCTTGTCCTGAGCGTCTGTTTTGCTCCCACACCTATTTACTCCAAATTTCACCCATGTTGTGTGGTTCAATTCATGTGGTAGTTCACGGAGTTTCCTAGGACATCTAACCAGTCACTCACATGGATTGGGGCACACCCCAAAAATGTAAAGAGCGTGGGAAGCTGGTCTGGCCATTTCAATAAGAACGTTTCTCTGTCTTTCACCACTTTCAAATGGAAGGGGTGTCCCCAAAAATAGGTTGCTCCCACTTTTATTATGACCTCTAGGAGGGGTTTAATTACGGCTCTCATCTTTAGGGTCCCCCGTGAAAGATCTGGCAACAATTTCAACTGAGAACCTTCATACTCGATCTGCCCTTTTGCCCATGCTTGTCTCATTATGTCTTCTTTAAGTGAAAACAGGTGAATCCTAATCAAGACATCTGGGATTAAATCTGTTCCCGTCCTTCGGGGCGCTTTAACCCTGTGCACTCTGTCAATTTCCATTTGGGGTCTCTCCAACAGACCATTCAAAATACCCACTACCGTGGTTCTGAGCTCTGGGCCCTTTACGGATTCCGGCAAGCCCCGCAGTCGAATATTATTCCTCCGGCCGCGGTTCTCACCATGCTCCAGGTGACTTGTTTTTGCAGCTGTGCTCGTGAACTTTCTAATTCAGAGATTCTGACTTCAAAATCACATTGTACTGACTCTGTATTCACCAATCTGCCTTCAATTTGATCAACTTTTTGTTTTAAACCACATATTTCCATTTTTATTTCACTCACGATTGCTGCAGCCATATCTTGGATATCCTGTTTCGTCGGGATCAGCTTAATAAACTCACCCCACTCCGCTGTTGATGGTATTTGGGGCTGTTACGGCATAGTCAGGGACTCTTTGGGCTCTTCGTTCCTTTGTTCCTGCGATATATCCATTACTAAAGGCTTCTTCCCACCAGAAGAGACCCCAGTAGATTGAGTGTTTGTAGCTTTGGGCCCTTTCTGCTGAACTGCCATTCCTGAGTTTGTTTGGCGTTTCTGTGATGCCTTGATCCCACCAGTACTTCGTGATGCCACTGTGTGTCTCAGAAAATAAGAGGTAATGTCTGTCCTTCTCTCTAGGGCTTGCTTCGGCTCCAGGCTGGCTGCTTGAGTCATATATACGGGGGAGACCAGCGACCTCCGCATCTACTGTCCCAGCTGGCACTCAACCCCGGCTCTCCTCCTCCTCAGCCCTTCAGCCTCACACCGACCCGCACGGTCTTTCACCCTATGCTGTACCTCTCTCACTCTGAGGCAGGGTCCTGCACTTTCAGCGTATGGCCGCCTGTTTCCTTGCCACCACCGCTGCTTTATGGCTCCCCGAGCCTGGATTTCCCCATTACCGTCCTCCGTGAGCCTCGGGCCCCACTCTGCACCTAGCGGGGGAGGGGGGGGAAAGCCGACTCACTCACTGCACAGCGCTCTCCTCCACCATGCAGAGCTCCTCACTGCTCGGCCCCTCACGGCGCCATTGACGAACCACGCCCCGGTATCGGCTGATTTATGCCTTCCCTCCGATTCAATTGTTCAAGTTCCTCCGCAGATTGGCATTGGAACAGGTGCAGGTGATTCTGGTGGCTCCAGACTGGCCTCGCTGGTCTTGGTACGTGGACCTCTTATGGATGGTCCCCGAGCCTCCCTGGCGGCTGCCTCTGCGGGAAGATCTACTTTCTCAAGGGCCGATCTTCCATTATGCTTTACAGTCTCTGGCTTTAACGACATGGCTGTTGAAAGCCAGGTGTTGAGAGATAGAGGTCTCTTTGATGCCATGATTCCTACCTTGTTGAGGGCTCGAAAGGCTACCTCCAGGAAGATTTATCATCGTACCTGAAAGGCGTATATTGCCTGGTGTGAGTCGCAAGGGTTGCATCCTCGTTCCTTTTCGGTGGTGAGGGTCTTCGCTTTCTTGCAGAAAGGTGGGGAACAACGTTTGCCTTTGGGCACGCTTAAGGGTCAGGTGTTGGCCTTGGCCATTTACTTCCAGCATCCCTTGGCGACTAATTCCATGATTTGTGCCTTTGTTCAAGGGGTGCGTCGTCTGGTTCCTCCAAGGAGATCTAAATAGATAAAGTCTCAGCGCCAACCCTTAAACAGATCAAAAAACAGTTGCCTGTAGATCTAAAAAGCGATATGTCCTAATGACTATAAACACATGAGACATAAATCATTAAACGTGCATAAAAACCATATGTGCATGGACAGTCCATCCAGAATTAGGAGAGCATGAGACCAGAGGGATAATGATGTTGATAAGTCCCTTAGTGCCACAGGAGGTAGGAAGAAGGCAAAGAGAAAGATCCCCACTGCCAAGGATGAGACCTAATTCCACCGATGTGCGTAAATGGATATGCTCTTCCCGGAAGAGGTGGACCCCCCAAATGAATGAGTGGTCAGACAAGCCTGTGTGCTTATTAGGCAACCATCATCCGCAATCCATAGAGGTATGAGTGGCGTTCCTCAGTCTTATTCCATGCACATATAGAAAAATAATCCCCCTCCAGGAAGAGCCCCCACTAATTAGGGTAGGCCTCAGGTGAACTAGTATATAAACATGAGGGAACCTTGTATACACAACAGAAGCAGTCCCACAATGCACCTCAATAACCTGAATGCTCACAGGCCGCAGATGGTTTAGATTCAAGCATAATGCAGTGTGTCTCACTCTCCTGGATAATGGACGAGGGACCTAGGAGGGCGAGGAATCTCAATTTGTCTGTGTTGTTGAAGTGGGAGAGCTGTGAGGCCAGATAGTATTAATTAAAGTCAGGGAGTGTGACGCCTCCCAGATCCGTGGGATTTTTAAGGTGGCGCCAGGATAACTTGTGTCTGCTGGAACCCCAGACAAAAGGTTTTAGGAGGGACTCCCAATTGTAGGAAGTATTTAAGAGGAAGGAAAACCGGTGAGTGCCAGAGTGCGTAAAGTATCTTGGGCATAAGTACCATTTTGATAAGGTTTACTCGGCCCATCACACCCAGGGGAAGGCGGGCCCAGGTCTGGGTCCTAGCCTTCACCAAAGTGAACAGGGGTTGATTATTATCGGGGACATAATCCACTGACCTGTTAGTGACCTGAATGCCTAGATATTTAATACAGGTAACTCTCTGCAGTGAGAGATCGGGATTGGCAGGAAGAGAGGACAGATCATCAATCAGCAATATCTGGGACTTGTCACAATTAATTCTAAGGCCCGAGAAGCAGCCAAATTGGCCAATAAGGGCCAGGGCATTTTGCAGGGAGTCGCCCGGATCGGCCAGGTACAGCTGAGTGTTGTCTGCATACATGCCAATCTTCTCCTCTAGGGACCCAACATGAAGGCTCAATATTCCCGGGTGAGCGCGTATAGCAATAGCTAGTGGTTCCGCTACTAAGACATAAAGAAGAGGGGACAGTGAACAACCTTGGCGAGTGCCTCTAGTCAGGGGGAAACTTGCTGAAGTCCACCCATTGGCCAGGACACTGGCCACCAGTGCTCGATACAGGGCCTGTACCCAACGAATAAAATTGGGGCCAAAGCCATAACTCTCCAAACACTTCCAGAGAAACACCCACTCAACCGAGTCGAATGCCTTGGCCATATCGAGGGCTACAACCACTCTTGTGCCAACGTTGTCAGGTCGGGCCTGAAAATTCTTGGAACAGTCGCCTCAGGTTGAACAAAGTGTTCCTACCCGGCATTAATCTGGCCTGATCAGCATGGATTAGAGAGAGGATCACAGCATTAAGTCTCATGGACAAGACTTTGGCCAGAATTTTAACATCAACCTGCAGCAAGGAGATGGGATGGTATGACTCCGGGCGGTGGGGGTCCTTGCCTGGCTTTGGTATCAGGACAATGAGGGCCTCGCACATAGAAGGGGGTAGGATGGAGGTGTCAAATACTTGTTCAAATAGCTTCAGGAGATGGGGCACCAAGACGTCAGAATCCAGGCTGTCCAATCCAGGAGACTTACACCTAGGAAATTTAGCAATGGCATCTGTGATTTCTTCAGGGGTCAGCGGGGCCTCTAGTTGTTCTACTTTGGCAGCCGTCAGTTGAGGGGGGTTTAATCCTTTTTAGCATGCATGTTGCTCTCTGATCCCAAGCAGATTATGACCTTCTTACCCCCTCTTTATAAAGTTCATTAAGCTATGGATTATTACTGGGAGTTACAGATACGTTTTGGTATTTTGTATTTCCTGGCTCTGCGTCATGCCATCAAGACTACAGGTCAACCATGCCATCTTGCCCCCTATAGAACATCCCTGAATACAGCATAAAAGGCAGGCAGTACCTGGTGGAGGTGTTCTTATTTTGTCCTCACGCTAGGCATTCCTGTTTTTTTCTTGTGCTCCTGCTGGTGGTCCTACGGTGGAAGGTCCACTTGTTGGGGGTAAACCCCCCTGATTTTGGATGCTCCTGGTGACGGAGCATGGCATCTACATAATATGTTGCAGCCTTGTGAGTAGGAGTGGCCATCCTGGGCTTTTTTTCTCTCTCTCTATTTCCCTTTCCTCCTGGGTGCAGTGAGTATAGAGCGTGCGTTTCATGCTGATTTTCACTAGTACCAGGCCTCACTTCGCTCTTGTTTCCTGTTGGAGGAGCAGGCTGGCTGGGCGGCGCTTACCTCTCCTTCCTCTCAGCCCTGCACCTCGCCTGCGTTTCATCGACAGCTGCGCGGGGCGATGACGTCATCGCTCGGCAGCTGATTGGCCGATTTCTGAGGAAGCTGATTGGCTAGGAATATTCAGGCTCTGCTTGGAGGAAGTATGAGTGCTTCAGTTTCTGCTGCTGCCCTGGATAACTCACTTCTTAGGTAAGGGTGCAGGGTTTTCTCTTAAAAAAAAAAAAAAAAGATAAAAGAAATAGAGAGTGAAGAGGATAGTTTCTGTCGCCTCCTCTCCTTCTCTCCTCTTTTTTTCCAGCCTGTTGGTGTGCCCAATTCTCTGACTGGAGGTGGATCCCCATTTGCCTTCTGCTTTGTGGAAATTTGTCTTCTGCCTATACTCTGGTGAGTGCAGGAAGTTCCTTTGTCTGTTTTTTTTTCTTTGCTTTTATCTCCAGCATTCTAAGCATCATGCTTCCTTGCTCCTTCTTTGCCCAGGATGAGTTCACTGGCTCCTGAGAATGAAGCACCGAAGTCTTCTGAAAGGTAGGGACTTCCACATGAAAATTCCATGTGACGGTATTGCTTCTGCATGGGTATTTAATGATCCTTCCTTATTGCAGGGGGGAGAGGCTCTTCGCATAGAGGCCGCAAAAGGGTGATTTCTTCGTCCAGTAGTCATCGATCCTCTTCTCCGAATGCATCTCACTCCAAGGCGAAGTTTAAATGGCACCATATACAGCAGGGGTCGTCTTCCGCCTCACCCGGCCTGTCCTCCAGGCATCACCGGAGGGACGCGTCTGTGAATCAGAAGCAGGTTACTCCTGGTGGCTCAATGTCCAATGTTTGCTGGACCTCTGAGGGAGTTTCTATGCCATCCAAAAGGCTTTGCGAGGCATGTTGCAGGGAGGCTTTTCAAAGCAGCCAAGCGGTGAACGAGGAGATCAAGCTATACGTACATCACGGAGGCTGTGCAAGAAGGTGTGAAGAGTCTTTTTGCCTTCCACTTCTAGGAGTGATAGGCTCACACACCGTCTGGCTCAGGAAGTCGGTTCACCTGAAACTGGAGCTTTTGTATCTGATTCGGTTGCGGATTCTGTGACAGCGGAAAGGTGGGTTGGAGTCGTTCTCTTTTGATTTCTCCTTAGTTCCCACTTTTATTTTGTCAGTCAATTAGGCAAGTGGGAGGAGGATACTGCTGCCCCGAAAGACCATAGGAAGAACTACCCTAACTTGAAAAGGGATCTTCCTAAGCTTCCCTTTATGGAGGAGATAAAAGAGCTCATGCCGGAAGAATGGGCGAAGCCAGATAGGAAGCCAGCGTTTTAAAATAGGGTAAACAAGCTTTATCCATTCCAGTCTTCAGATGTGGTATCATCTGGCTAGGCATATTACTCTATCGCTGGAAGTAATATTTGTCAGTTTTGTTTAAAGATTCCATGGAAAGAAGGGCTGATTCGGACCTCAAGGAGGTGTTCACCACGGCAGGAGCAGGCTGTAGGCCAGCAGTTGCCCTGACCTCTATCGAAAGAGCCATAAGTGTGTGGTCCTCAAATGTGGAGGCGGCATTAAGTTTGCATCCGGAGGAAGAATCCATATTATCTAGTCTCCAGGGTCTAGTTTATAGCAGAAGCAGCTGTAGATATGTGGGACTCACATCACGCATTATGACACATTCAGTCACTGCCAGATGGGCACTTGAAGCATTGGCCTATGTTCTATTCCATTTTCAGGGTGCACACTTTTTGGCAAAACTCTGGAGGATGCAATCCGTCGGGTGATGGGAGGAAAATCTGGCCTTCTTCCTCAGGATCGGAAACGTCGGTTGCAGTCCTTTCGCACAAATAGAAGACCTCAAGAGCAGTTTAAGAACGCAAGATCGTATCGTCCAGGGAGAGAGTTTAGCCACTTTACATGGTGTCCTCGCAACTCCTTTATGGACCGAACAAAGCACAAGGCTTCTCAACCCCCCAAGACCACAACTAAGTCCTTCTGAGTGTTTGCCCGCCCAGATGTTGCCAGTGGGGCCAAGACTAGCCCATTTTGGCAGGATTTGGTCAAAGAGAGTTTCAGAAGCATGGGTCCTGAAGGTGGTTCACAGAGGGCTTCGCCTTCTCTTCAAAAGTCAGCCTCCAACAAACTTTTTTGTCTCAACAAAAGTTTAGATATCTGCAACAAAAGGAACATCGCTAGAATCTTATGTTTCAGAATTGCTGGTTCAGCAAGCCGTAGTACCAGTTCCGAAGTTGGAAGAAGGCAGCTGAATTTATTCCCCCTTGTTTCTTTTTTAGAAGACATCAGGCAAATGGTGTCCCGTCTTAGACCTCAGGTTCCTGAGCTCTTTTCTCAAGCAATAATCTTTTCACATGGAATCAATCAGGACCATTTCCTCAGTAGTACAGAGGGGCCATTGGATGATATCCATAGATCTCGAAAATTTCCACATTCCGGTGTCCCAAGCTCATCAACGGTTCCTCAGGTTCCACTTCAAAGACAACCATTTCCAGTTCAGATGCCTGCCCATTGGCCTCAGCGTGGCCCCGAAAACCTTTTTAATGGTCCTAGTGGCGGTTATTGCCTACAGTATCTACGTGAGAGGGGTATTCGCATATTTCATTATCTGGACGATGTCCTGGTGTTGGCTCAGTCCAAAAGTCTTCTCATGGACCACCAGGATCAGGTCTTGCATACCCTATCAAAGTTCGGGGGAATGGTGAATGTGTAGAAGAGCCATCTCGTTCCGTCTCAGTGCCTCATCTACCTAGGTATGGCTTTCAACACAGTCCAATACAAGATTTTCCTTCCAAAGGAAAAGGTTGATCAAGTCTGTGCCGAGACCGTGGAGATAATGTCTTCAAGAGAAGTCACAGTTCACTGGGGCATGAGCTTTTTGGGTCTCCTGACAGCTTGTATCTCGGCGGTGCCTTGGGCACAGGGGCATACGAGGAAGTTTCAGTTCTGCCTTCTGAGCCAGTGGTGCCATGGTTCCCTCAACCAGGAACTCCAAATTCCTCGCTTCATTTCCAACAACCTTCTGTGGTGGACCAAGAGGAGCAACCTCTCCTTGGGCAGGTCCATCAACCCTGGAGACTGGATCACAATTACTTCAGACGCCAGCCTCCAGAGTTGGGCGGGTGCATTGCCTGCAACTGAAAGTACAGGAAGCGTGGGACCAGCGTTTGCCAAGTTCCTCAAATCTCCTAGAACTGAGGGCAGCCAGGGAGGCGCTGAAGATGTTTCTGCCCGTAATTCAGGGCAGGAGGGTCAAACTTATGACGGCTGTGTTGTACATTGTAAAGCAAGGGGGGGCAAGAAGTCTGCAACTTCTCCAGATTACTGCGGAAATCTTCTTCTCTTTTGAAGAAGCCCACTTGCTGCACCTATCCATCTCCCGAGCCCGCAGAATACCCTTGCAGACCAATTGAGCAGGTACTTCTCCAGCCACACGAAATGGATGCTGAATCAGAAGTATCTGGCGAGAATTTTTGCTCAATGGGGGGTTGCCGAAATAGATTTAATGGTGACATCATTCAATTGTTAAGTGCCCCACTTTTTTTCCCCCGCTTCTTCTACCCGCAAGCTCTGGCCCAGGATGCTCCCTCAGAAATGGGGCTTCAAGCAAGTCTATCTATTAACGCCCCAATTGCTCTGATCCTCAAATCATTACTGAAGATCATGGAGGAAGGAATACCAGCTATTGTGATAGGCCATGGTTTCCCCTTCTTTGTCACCTGGTGTAACGCTCCTGCGTTTTTACGTATGATGTGGATTTTCAGCTGCAGAAATATTCCACTTCAGTAGTCATGTAGAGAAACGCTGAGACACCATTCCCAACTCTCAATGACTCATCATGTGTGGATGATCTCAATTCAGCAAGTAAATACACACACTCAATAAGATGTTTCCTAGAGTGACTTATGTATATAGTAACACTGTGATGATAGGCTGAAGAGACAGGTTGGGTAGAGATGGTAGATGACAGACACTTGAAAGGAAATGTTCTTGAAAGTAAGATAGTAGCAGATGGGATGCAGATAGGTTTAGCAATCATGTATGGTAGTAGATGACAGAGTAGCAGGTGGACATACAAGAGAGATCAACCCAGTGCAAGAACAGGTGGTAGTAGGCTCAAGAGCTAGCAATCTTAGATAATGCAGATGTAGTAACAGTCCTTAGTATGCAGAGCTAGATAGTGTAAGCTTTAGTATAAAGGTTATAGAGGTTTCCCCTGTGGGGTACTTATCACTAATAGCAATGTAGCAGAGGAGAGGTTCGGCAAGAGCGGATGATCCGGTAGCGGGATACAGGGATTAGCGCAGCGTGGTTCCGACAGCGAGGTATGCTTGCAAGCATGTGAGCTTCAAGACAGGTTAGCATCAAGGCACAAAGCAGTTTGAACGAACACGTGAGTGAGAGCCGGCGATCTAAATAGCCATCCAGTCCGGCGCTCAGTGATGACAGCATCAGTCTTAAAGGTGTATGCGCACCTTACCTAAAGAGAATGGTGGGGTGCATACACTTATGAAAGAGTAATTAGGGTACCCAAAGGTACCAGAACATTACACCTGGTGGCTTGTCCTCCAATCAGGCTTCCTCAAACCAGAGGTTTTCTCATTTGCAACGGCCACACTCACCCCAACCCGGCCCGTCTGGCCTTGACTGCATGGAATTTGGGAGGAGCAAGCTCCAAGGCCTAAACCTCTCTGACTCGCTAATGTCCACCTTTTTGTCATCCAGGAAGAATTCTACTAAGGCCACTTATTATAGGATGTGGCAAAGGTTCAAAACTTTCTCAGTTCAATGGGGGTTTTCTTTCCGTTCCCCCTCGGTGGCTAATACATTGGACTTCCTGCAGTCCTGCCTTGACACAGGACTAAGCTACAACACCTTAAAGTTCATGTGTCAGCACTTTTGGCCCTTATCGATGCCCCATGTTCAAAGGAGTCTCTGGTAGTCCGATTCCTCCGAGCGGCGATCAAGATACGCCCGCCTATTCATCTTTTCTTTCCAAAATGGGATTTACTATTCGTTTTGAGCGGGTTGCTAAAGAACCCCTTTTTCCTGATTCAGAAAGTCCTTTATGGTACCTGACATTGAAGATGTTTTTTTGACAGCCTTAGTCTCGGGTAGACGGGTCTCAGACATTGCGGCCTTCTCCTGCAAAGAGCCGTTCTGCACCTTCCTTCCAGACAGCGTGGTGTTGCGGCATTCTCCGAAGTTCCTGCCTAAAGTCTCGTCAGATTTCCATTTTAATTGGGAGTCTGTTCTCCCAGCCTTTTCACCTTCTCAGTCAGGCTTGGAAGACCCTAGATGGCTATGAAGTCTCTCCTGCAAACATATTTGGCCAGAACGGTCTCGTTCCGGAAGATAGATGCTCTTTTTGTATTTCCAAAGGGGCCCAGGATGGGTATGCTTGCCCCTCCAAGAGTCATCTCTACATGGATAGTTAAGGCGATCCAAATAACTTACTCCCTGAAAGCCCCCCCCCCCCTCCTCAGGAGACCTGGGCATATTTCACAAGGGCAATATCATCCTCATGGGCAGCTTGGGCCAAGGTATCGGCGGACGTATTCTGTAAGGCAGCAAGTTGGAGATCTCCTAATACCTTCATAATGCACTATGAGCTGGATGTGGTGTCATCCTAGTACACTCAGATGGGGACTTCAGTATTGTCTTCTGCTCTGTCAAGATATTTAAAAAATTTTTTTTTGCAACAGCACCTGCTGTCTATGATGTATTCTTTCCCTCCCTGGGTTTGGCTAGTTAGGTCCCGTAGTCTTGGTGGCATGATGCAGAGCCAGGGAAACTGAAAATTCTTACCAATACTTACCGTAATTTTCCTTTCCTGGGTCGGCGTCATGCCAACACATACCCTCCCTGGTCTGCCGTGAGCTCTTTACCAAACACCTCCACCAGGTACTGCCTGCCATTTATGCTGTATTGAGGGATGTCCTATGGGGGGGAAAGGGAGGCGGGGTTAACCCTTAGTCTTAAAGGCATGACGCAGAGCGAGGTAAGGAAAATTACGGTAAGTATTGGTAACAATTTTCCGTTATATGTACAAGATGGCACTTTTTTCTTCTCTTCTTTTCCCTTTTCTGACTCTGTAGGTATATGTCTCATCCCTTATTTCTGATTAGGTATCCAAATGTAAAGAGTATTTTAAAATCATTTATTTTTATTATTTTTTAATTTCTTGAATGTGTGTGTGTGTGTATGTATATATATATATATATATATATATATATTTTTTTTTTTTTTATTAGAAGTTTTTTCCTTATATGCATATTCTTACATATGTAGAATTATATTTGATTCTTTTGATTTATTTTTATGATAGTGTTCCACATTCATTGAACCTTTACTTGTATAGGTGGAAGGATTGCACGGACCGGATCTATACATAAGCCGTTAGTGGCATGTATAGTCACATAAGATTGAGTGTTGCATATCAGGGTATATCTTAGTAATAGCCTGATCATTTACCGGGCACATCATGGATATTTGAGTGAGTACATCCAGCTGTTAAATTTGCAGCTGAGTGTTAAACGTCCAAAGGTATAGTGGAGACTCCGATATTGGCCCCTTATTGCTCATTAAGTTAGACAGTGTTTTAAACCAATTTGGCCTCTCGTATATTGTTTATTGTTGCTGGGCAACCTTAGGGTATAAAGGACGTGAGGTGTAGAAAGATGGCCACTCCTGATGACTTCTATCTGGCGAAACGTGTTGGGTGGTGCTTCGAGCGTCATTACGTCACCTCCGGTTTCGGATATCCCAGTCCGTGGAACGTACAGCACCCTGGAGATTGTACTTTTACATGCTTTGATTATATGGCACAATTGTAAGTGTGCATTCAGCTGCTTTTAATATAATAAACCCAGTTTTATAGATTTATACTAAGGGTTATTTCTTTTGTCTACCCATCTGTGCGTAAGTACATTCAGAGACCCAGAAACCAGATGGACGAGGAGTAGGAGGAGAGAGGATCTAGTCTGGCTTATATCTAAATTCTCTTTACCCCTGCAAGGTTGCGACTCTGTTGTGAGTGTGGACCCGAAGGGGGGGAGCACAAGTGAACATCACTTATCCCCCACTGAATTTTTAAGGCACTAGTCACCTTTATTCACTTGTCACTTTTTTGATGAAGAAGCTTATGTGTGTGATTTCCACTGAAGGTTTATCTACATATTAAGAACTTGGTCATATACAGTGGGTACGGAAAGTATTCAGACCCCCTTAAATTTTTCACTCTTTGTTATATTGCAGCCATTTGCTAAAATCATTTAAGTTCATTCTTCTTCCTCATGAATGTACACATAGCACCCCATACTGACAGAAAAACACAGAATTGTTGACATTGTTGCAGATTTATTAAAAAAGAAAAACTGAAATATCACATGGTCCTAAGTATTCAGACCCTTTGCTGTGACACTCATATATTTAACTCAGGTGCTTTCCATTTCTTCTGATTATCCTTGAGATGGTTCTACACCTTCATTTGAGTCCAGCTGTGTTTGATTATACTGATTGGACTTGATTAGGAAAGCCACACACCTGTCTATATAAGACCTTCCAGATCACAATGCATGTCAGAGCAAATGAGAATCATGAGGTCAAAGGAACTGCCTGAAGAGCTCAGAGAAAGAATTGTGGCAAGGCACAGATCTGGCCAAGGTTACAAAAAGATTTCTGCTGCACTTAAGGTTCCTAAGAGCACAGTGGCCTCCATAATCCTCAAATGGAAGACGTTTGGGACGACCAGAACCCTTCCTAGAGCTGGCCGTCCGGCCAAACTGAGCTATCGGGGGAGAAGAGCCTTGGTGAGAGAGGTAAAGAAGAACCCAAAGATCACTGTGGCTGAGCTCCAGAGATGCAGTCAGGAGATGGGAGAAAGTTGTAGAAAGTCAACCATCACTGCAGCCCTCCACCAGTCGGGGCTTTATGGCAGAGTGGCCCGACGGAAGCCTCTCCTCAGTGTAAGACACATGAAAGCCCGCATGGAGTTTGCTAAAAACACCTGAAGGACTCCAAGATGGTGAGAAATAAGATTCTCTGGTCTGATAAAACCAAAATAGAACTTTTTGGCCTTAATTCTAAGCGGTATGTGTGGAGAAAACCAGGCACTGCTCATCACCTGTCCAATACAGTCCCAACAGTGAAGCATGGTGGTGGCAGCATCATGCTGTGGGGGTGTTTTTCAGCTGCAGGGACAGGACGACTGGTTGCAATCGAGGGAAAGATGAATGCGGCCAAGTACAGGGATATCCTGGACGAAAACCTTCTCCAGAGTGCTCCGGACCTCAGACTGGGCCGAAGGTTTACCTTCCAACAAGACAATGACCCTAAGCACACAGCTAAAATAACGAAGGAGTGGCTTCACAACAACTCCGTGACTGTTCTTGAATGGCCCAGCCAGAGCCCTGACTTAAACCCAATTGAGCATCTCTGGAGAGACCTAAAAATGGCTGTCCACCAGCGTTTACCATCCAACCTGACAGAACTGGAGAGGATCTGCAAGGAGGAATGGCAGAGGATCCCCAAATCCAGGTGTGAAAGACTTGTTGCATCTTTCCCAAAAAGACTCCTGGCTGTATTAGAGCAAAAGGGGGCTTCTACTAAATACTGAGCAAAGGGTCTGAATACTTAGGACCATGTGATATTTCAGTTTTTCTTTTTTAATAAATCTGCAACAATGTCAACAATTCTGTGTTTTTCTGTCAGTATGGGGTGCTATGTGTACATTCATGAGGAAGAAGAATGAACTTAAATGATTTTAGCAAATGGCTGCAATATAACAAAGAGTGAAAAATTTAAGGGGGTCTGAATACTTTCCGTACCCACTGTATACTTGGGACTGTGGACTCTTTACTGCATATATTTTTTACTGCAGGTATATAAATATATATATATATATATATATATATATATATATATATATATATATGTTTTTCCTGTTTTTTCACTTTTTGAAATATTTTTTGTTTTAGTTGTATTTCCCTGCATCACAGGAATGTCTTATGTCTTTCAGTGATACCACTTACTTGTTTATTCACAGGGTTTACATGTGTTGGAATTACTTTATTTGATTGACTTTAAAAGGTTTGTACACTTACATTTATATTATTATTATAATTTTTTTGCACACATCATTGGCAGCGCCACTTTTTACCTTCCCCTTCTTTACGTTAACCACTTAAGCCCCAGAGGATTTGGCTGCTAAACGACCAGGGGTTATTTTGCGATTCGGCACTGCGTGACTTTAACGGACAATTGCGCGGTCGTGCGACGCTGTACCTAAACGAATTTGGCGTCCTTTTTTTCCCACAAACAGAGCTTTCTTTTGGCGGTATTTGATCACCTGTGCGATTTTTTTGAAACAAAAAAAGAGCGTCAATTTTGCAAAAATAGCAATATTTTTCCCTTTTTTTTTATATGAAATTCCCCCCCAAAAAAATGTAAAAATCAAAATTTTTTAACATTTTCGGCCAATTTGTTTTATGCTACCTATGTTTGGTAAAAAAAATCGCAAAAAGCGTATTTTGATTGGTTTGCGCAAAAGTTATTGCGTTTACTGACTAAGGGAAAGATTTTTGTCATTTTTGTTGTTTTTTTTTTTTAACGCGTAATGGCGGCGATCTGCGATTTTTTTTTTGCGGTACTGCGACATTGCGGCGGACAGATCTGACCCTTGACTGACATTTTTGACACTTTTGGGGTTACCAGTGACATTTCTACAGTAATCAGTGCTATATATATGCACTGTTACTGTAAAAATACACTGGTAGTGAAGGGGTTAACTTTATTTGAGAGGGAGGGGCTGTGTGTGTCCCTAGGGGCGTGATTCTAACTGTGATTGGCTGTGGCTTCAGCTGTATGCAGAGTGATCAACGGATCTACATAGTAGATCCATATGATCAGCTCTCATACAGAGGGGAGAATGACAGGCAGCTTGTTTACACAAGCTGCCTGACTTTCTCCCTCTCCCCCGCCGATCGCAGAGTGGCCGGCGGACATCGGGTCCGCCGGTCACACGCGCGGGGGGGGGTCCGTGACCACACGGGAGCGCGCCTCCGGCGGCGCGCGCTCGCTCCCTAGACCCTCACAAGCTAGTGACGTAGCCCTACGTCACTTTGCCTGTGAGGGGCTGACCGCCGACGTAGATTGGCGTGCGGCGGTCGGCAAGTGGTTAAATACATATACTAAAAGTGAAAAATATGTTCAAAGTCCAGCGATATAAATTTCTTCAGTGTGCATTTACTTAAGGAGAAAAAACAAATGTCCCAATAAAATGGAATAGGACACCATCCACTGTTGAAGTGAAATAATTTTGAAGAAACAGCCAGACACCTTGCGCCCTTCATCACAAGTAAAAATGGCCGCTTACCAGATGGTATTAATCCCTTTAAAAGAAATAAAGTGAGCATGTAAATACCAAGTTTCTAGACATCAACCAGTATTCACAGCAAAACTGCCCAATTGTACACTTCCGCAACTCCAAAGGTCAGCATACCGGGCTGGACAGCATCATCATTCATAGAAAACTGCTAAAACATCTTTATTTAAAGGTAGGTACTTAGAGAGGTAGATAAACAAACACTAGATAAAAACGCCTTGCCACCATCAACTCGGCAGGTGTGAGGACGTCACCGGTCAAGCCCGGTCTAACAGGTTTTGCCATCAAACAGTGTCAGGGGAACAGGTTCACTTTTAGTATATGTATTACTGTTAAAATTAATTTGTGTTGATGTTCACTTATTATATGTGTATATAGATTATTTTGAAATCCTGGTATTCAGATGGTTAGTGGGTGCAGCTCGGAAAACATTTTCACACTAAGCGCAAAACATCTTTTATAAATTATAATAAAAAGCTACTTGCGCACAACTTTTTTCAATGGTTTAGTTCCACTCTAAATATTACATAATCTTAGCCTTTCCTTCTCTGCGCTCATGCTGTAGGATCAAAATGTGCATGTAACAAGTGAAATTGTGAATTGCAAGTAGGGTGAGAAAGCATTATTGCGGGCGGCTGCTTCCTGTTCTATGCACATTATGATTGGCCACTGGTACAGATTTGGACTGCTATGCAAGTATTGTGTTTTATCCTTGTTTTATTCTTTTAATAAAGTGGTATGTTTTTTACTGGATTACGCTATTGGAGTCTTTTCTTACTTTTTGCATAACCATGATTGGACAGTTTACAGCACAAAAGAAAGGCTTGACATTGGGGAACTGGATAAATTAGTTTGAGTGCAACATAAATGTACAAACCGCAGTTTTCTGATATGTAATAGGAGAGGAAAATATTTGTGGTGAGTTCCTGCCTGTTTGGGAGTGGTGGAGCATGGAAGCACTGGTGTGCAGTTTGGAGGAGTATTTGGGTTTCACCATATTGGGACATTGATTCTGGACATGAGAGACTGTTATTTAATGTTTAAATGTGGTGTCTTCCACTTAACTTGGCACTCAATGTTTTTTTGTTTTGTTGTTTTAGTTAGTTTTGTTATGTAGTATCACAGTGCTACTTTTGAATTGCCATATGTTAAATATTATATTGTCTGTAGGGCCATCAATGTTTATTGTTGTAATTATATTAAATAAATTAAGGGCAATATTTTGCACACATGCACTCCTCACTGAGCAGTTGCGTACACACAACAGATTTTACAGATTATAGAATTTAGAGTAAAACAACTCAATGTTTTGGGATTTTTAAATAATCCAAAGAACTTTTGAAGTGGAAAACCTGTCTTTACTCCCTGTTTAAGTGAATAGGGACTGAGGAGGTTGAAATGCAGAAGCTGAGCTTACATTTGTTTTTTCTGTTGGACATTTAAAGTCACAGTGCGTGCTCTGCAAAACACTGACACAATTAAGCAGCATTCATTGTGGCACTCCTAGACCAGTCACCATACTATGTATAATATGGAATCTTTGCAGTGTGATGATTAAAATTGGTCATTCTTGTTGCTTTTAAATAGAGTTATGAGGTAATGTAAAAACCTGGAAGGGCCTAAAACACTTCTTGGGGGAGTGAGCCAGATGTATTCTAGTACCTTAACAGGGAACATGCAAGCCCCTGTATAAGTAAAGTGGTTGTAAAATTAGTGCTCACAATTACTGCCAGCCCCTCTGTTATAACACACTATACTACACAGTGTATGTGTTTTTTTTTTTTTAATTTCCTGCTAAATACCTTTTTCACATCCCCAATGTGCGGTCATGTGACTGCCGCTGCTCTCCTTTCCTGATGTATGGACTACAGAGGCAAGGGCTGAGATTCCCCTCTGACGTCAGCCAGGTGGTCACATGACTGTACATCGGCGTTGTGGAATAAGGTATTTAGCTGCAGAATAAAATAACATAAAGAAACCACATACACTGTGTAGTATATTTTGTTATAACAGAGGGGCTGGCAGTAATTGTGAGCACTTTTACTTTACTGTCACACAGAATAGCGGCAGGAGAGGCAGAGCGGGTTTGGAGATTGGCTCACACACAGGAGCATACAGGCAGAGAGAGGAAGACTGTGGGTTGATGGAGGTACGTAAACTGACCACAGCATCATGCAGCTGCCCTGATTACTGTGGTCAATACACCTAGGGGAACACAGGAACAGGCAGGAACAACCAGGTTTCTTACAGCATAGAAAGGTAAAAAAAATGACACCGCACAAGCACAATGCGGTTTAATATGCATTACAAGAACAGGATATCAGCCAAAATCAGCCGGTACAGTAGACACCGTGTGTATGGACCCTTGTTTGACAGAAGCCAATCTCAGCAGCCGATTGGCATCCGATTAGCACTCTCATCCAATGGCTACAAGCTCTGACCAGTGTGTTCTGGCGGGGGGGGGGGGGACGTTAGAACACAGTAGCTCAGCGGGAAGATCATTGTACTAAAGTTGCATTGTTAGTACAGCGACCTCTTCCAGAGCTTCTCCCATGTACATCTCCATCCATTTTAGTCACATTTTAATGTGCGCTGATGTCCGTTGACATGCATGCACAGCATTATAATGTGAATAGAACATATTGGAAATGATTGTTTTTCGGATGTCTTTCCATTGATCTGCATTCAACAGCTACGCAGTTGTTTGAATTTGGCCCCTAATGTGGCCTGCAAAACCATACATGTTTCATTCTCTGGCATAGCAGTGCCATCTCTTTAAATATTGAGCAATCATTTGAGGTGATTTGCCTCTTTGTAAGTTCTCATCACACCTGATCTTACTATGTCCAAATAGAAAGAGACCAAAGACAGTCCCAGAACATACTAGAGGGGTCTTTTGTTACCTTATTAATGGACTGATGATAATAAAGAGACAATGATAATTTAGCCATCATTTATTTCTCTTTATTGATGAACAGTAATATTTAGTAATACAGAAAAAAAACTTGTACAAAGAGGAGAAATTTACAAGGACAGGGAAACAGAGGCTGAACAATAATGATATAATCTTACACAGTTAGTATTTCACACTCAGTAGAGAGGATGTGCATTGGGCACCTCTTCCCTCACATTTATCTCTACATTCCACATTAAAACTGAAGTTGCCTTGAATGGGACTAACAGGACACATTTTATATCACATTTACATTGACATTTTAGGATTTCATCCCTTGAGTTATGGTCCTTGTACTTTAGCCTTTGTAAATATGTCAACGTACATTTAAAGAAAAAATACACCTAAAATTGGGACGATCATAATGAGGCATCCTTTGACATTCATGGTAATGTCTAAACTTGACTGGTTCATAACATTTTTGCCAATTTTTTTATTTTTTTGATGAATTCCACAAAAAATTAACTCTGGAATAACTTAGTCAAGAAATGTCATCCCATTTGAGACTGCCCCTCACATCATGACATCACTTTTAAATCAGTGCTTATGCTTATATGCAGGACTCATTATATTTTAGTGTCTGGTGCATTGCATATGGCAGATTTTCTCCTCTCCAGTCCTCTGGACATCTTCCAGTGCTCTTTTCAGAATTTAGGGTGAAATATTTAGAGTGGATGTAAAAAAAGGGGCGTATTAATGCACCTGTGTACATTTTTAAAGTACAAACTTTCAGTGCTTTGTCTTCAAGGGCTGGTTTGAGAAGTAGTGGCATGTGGACATCGGTCAACTCACTGTACATCAAGTAATCCTAATTCTCAGGTTTTTTTGCTGGAAAACAGGGCAAAACAACATTGACCTTTATCCATGAACAACACATTAACACATGCTATGTATTTAACAAAGCTAATTGTTGCTTATAATCATGAGCCCCCAGTATGTTGTATCTACAGCATTCTGCCTGGAAATCGAGCAACACTTTGGAGTCCTGTAAGGCATTCCCCTATACAACAGATACAAACCCAGCATAATCTGGCTGTCCCTGATTTGCAATATAATCAGATGACTACTATTAGCAGAAACCATGTTAAGTCCAAGTTTATAGCTGATACTATGCTGTTACATCACACTGCAATACACTGAAGTCAGAGCCTTTTAAACCTGGTTGTGGATATTCTGTCAGCTTATTTTGTTAAACCCAAGACCTCACTGACAAGGACGTGGTCAACCTTTTACAGTGCCAATATCTTTCATTGCTTTGCACTGAAAGACATCCCTTTTCAAAACAATCTGTTTTAATTAACAAATAAAATATCAGTGAACAAATATATTTAACCAAGAGAAAAGTTTTATAGCCCAAAAGATAATGCAGTGACTTGCTCTAGAAGGGATGTGCCCCAACGAATATAGTCAGTCGGAGTACAGAGCTGGAGCGATAGCTCAGCAGGGAGTTGGTGGTCAGCATTTCCAGATCCAGAACATACTCCTGGGGGCCGGTGATAGGACCTGCCAGTACAAGCATCGCACTAATATTGTTTATTTGCTGGAGGAGAAAAAAAAGAGAAGTGTAAGAGACAATTTCTGCTGAGTTAACAGGAATGAGCAGTCAGGGTCTCAGGAACTTATGCTTATCTGAATACTATGTATAGCTGTACACAGAAAACACTTAAATATACAGCAGGCAAATGGTAAATTCACAGTGGAAATATGTGGTCGAGCTGTTCATATACATACACATTTTCTGATCTCCTAAATCCGGAATTAACTATTGGTGCGTATATGATTTTAATTGATAATTACATTTTGCTTTAGTTACTCTTTATCATTCCGCTTGGGAACTCCCAAAAGTTTATTTCTTGCCATAGATGAGTAAAAAAACAAGTGGAAATTTGAACAAAGATTGAAACGTTCTTTCGATCAACTTTATACTCGCCTATCTACATTTCTGCCAGAATCACAGTGTGCAGCTCAAGGGGAGCCATACAGCTGCCACTGCAAGCTCTCCTGACTGGTCCCTTACTTCTTCTGGGCATGCAGGAAAAAATCCCATTCATTGCTTTGGGGATGGCCCCAATTATGTCTCCCAGCAGGCATTGTGGGCACACCCTGTGGATACATTAAGGTTTTACATAAATAAGAGCTGATCAATTCAAGCACTCCTGTTAGGGTTAAATGGTTTGCCTCACCCCTGTAATTGCTATATCTGCTAGAATGCTTGTTCTTTTGAAAAACAACAGACATAATGGCTGGATTGTCAGGTAAATATAAAGTAAAAAATAAAATGGAAGCATCACATCTAAGAATTTGTAAGCTGCAATAAAATACGTGCTTACCACTTTAAGGTTATAAGGAGGCAGCAGGGACAATTTTATGTCTGTGCCAACTTCTACCTAATTTATTCTAAAAGTACACTATACTTTTATTTCATGGTCAGTGTAGAAGTGAATAATGCTTAGTAGTTTACAGGGTCTACCTAAAGCAGACCTACCTGACCATCATAACCTGCAAGTAACAACCCTATTTCTCTGTATCGTCCATTGAGGGACACAGCTTGGTTATAAATAAGCAACCTAGGATTAGTCTGCCATCTACAGGAGAAATGGACACTAAGCACATAGAAAACTGAAGCCCACCACCCTTTAGGCTAGGAGTCTGCAAACTATGGCCCTCCAGTTGTTCAGAAACTACAATTCCCATCATGCCTAGTCATGTCTGTGAAGGCCAGAGTTTTACAATGCCTCATGGGTTGTGTAGTTCCGCAACAGCTGAAGGGCCGTTGTTTGGAGATCCCTGCTTTAGGCTATGACCCCTCCAACCTTACACCTGCCTGCTTTCGCTTTGTGTCCTTAACCACTTGGAAATCACAGAGCACAGGGCTAAAGCGCGGGTGGCGCGCTCTGTAATTGCTGAGTCCTTGGGACTCTGCTGATGACAGAGCAGGGTAAAGGGCCAATCACAGTCTAGTTTAGTATAAATAACAATATAAAAAGGCAAGTGGGGAACATAAGAACCCTAAACTTCAGAAGGGCAGACTTTCCAAAATTGTACTCATTGATGGAAAGGGTAAACTGGGACCAAACCCTGGGATCACTGACCACAGAGGAAAAATGGGAATGCTTTAGAACAATATTAAGCAAAGGCATCTTGCAGTGCATTCCTATGGGGAATAAATTTAGAAGAGACAAAGCCAAACCTGGCTGGCTAAACCGTAGCGTTAAAAAACTTATTAGGGGAAAAAAATTGGCCTTCAAGAAATATAAATCAGAGGGCACAGTATCGGCCTTCCAGCAATACAAGGAGGAAAATAAGAAGTGTAAACACGAAATCAAGATGGCTAAAATCAACTTTGAGAGACAAATAGCGGAGGATAGTAAAAAAAACCCAAAGAAATTCTTTAAATATATCAACAGCAAAAAAACTAGGGCAGTGCATATTGCACACATAATTAACGATGATGGGAGGATGGTTACAGAGGACACTGAAAAAGCAACCGTGCTGAATTCTTTTTTCTCGTCAGTTTTTACGCAGGAAAAGGAAGGGTACACTGACCATGACTGTATGGTTAGTAGTAATACACAGGACTTGCCACTATGGCTAACAGAGGGGGAAATCAGGGAAAGACTGGATAAACTTAACACAAACAAATCACCAGGCCCGGATGGCGTACATCCGAGAGTGCTCAAGGAACTCAGTATGGTTATATCTAGACCACTGTTCCTGATCTTTGCTGACAGTATTAGGACAGGAGATGTACCAGGGGATTGGAGGAAGGCTAACGTGATTCCGATATTCAAAAAGGGCCAGAGACATATCCCGGGAAATTATAGGCCTGTCAGTCTGACATCAATAATATGTAAACTTTTGGAGGGGATGATAAGGGACTATATCGTAGAGTATGCTAAAGACAACAACATCATCAGTAGTAACCAGCACGGGTTTACAAATGGGCGTTCTTGTCAAACCAATCTCTTAGCATTCTACGAGGAAGTGAGCTGTGAGCTAGATAGGGGGAGACCAGTGGATGTGGTGTACTTGGATTTCGCTAAGGCGTTTGATACAGTTCCCCACAAGCGCTTAATTTATAAAATAAGGTCTGCAGGTATCGACAGCAGGGTTTGCTCTTGGATACGGAATTGGCTAAAAGGCCGTGTCCAAAGGGTAGTAATAAACAGCGCATACTCAGACTGGTCTGAGGTAGTAAGCGGGGTGCCCCAGGGCTCAGTCCTGGGACCAACCTTGTTCAATTTATTCATAAACAGCATTGAGGAAGGGATCAGTAGTTCGTTATCAGTTTTTGCAGATGACACAAAATTGGCCAGGGCGATAACTGCACAGCATGAAGCAGATATCCTACAGAATGACCTGGACAAAATTACGGAGTGGGCAACGACATGGCAAATGAGGTTTAATGTGGAGAAGTGTAAGGTTTTGCACTTGGGGACCAAAAACATAAAAGCACAATACACGTTAGGAGGGGAACCCTTGGGGGAATCAAAAATGGAGAAAGATTTGGGAGTCTTAGTTGATGATAGATTAGGCAACAGCATGCAATGCCAAGCGGCAGCTTCCAAAGCCAACAGAATATTAGCATGCATAAAGAAAGGGATGTATTCCAGAGATAAGACTATAATCCTTCCACTTTATAAAACTCTGGTCCGACCGCATCTGGAGTATTCTGTCCAGTTCTGGTCGCCAGTCCTCAGGAGGGATGTGTTGGAGCTGGAGAAAGTCCAGAGAAGGGCAACTAAACTGATTAGGGGGTTGGAGGACCTTACCTATGAAGAGCGGCTGCAATCGCTCGATTTATTTTCCCTGGAGAAAAGACGTCTGAGAGGGGACATGATAGCAATTTATAAATATCTTAATGGGGATCTCAGCTTAGAAGAAAAGCTGTTCATTCGAAGGAATTGCATGAGGACTCGAGGACATACAATGCGATTAGAGGAGAAGCGTTTTAACCTCAGGCAACGTGGGGGGTTCTTTACTGTTAGGGCTACAAGATTGTGGAATTGTCTACCACAAGAGGTGGTTTCTGCGGGTAGTATGGTGACTTTCAAAAGACTCTTAGACTTACATCTCAAGGATCAGGAGATTGAGGGCTATGTTAGATGATTACAGTCACACACACCTACACAGGTTGAACTGGATGGACTATTGTCTTTATTCAACCTCGCCTACTATGTAACTATGTAACTATGTAACAGTCACACGATGTAAACAGAAGGTTATCGGTTTTTCTTTTTCCCTCACTGTCAGCGTGAAGAAAAGAAAGAAGCCATTAACCTACTTTTGTTAGGGGGACATCAGTCCCCTTAGTGCCCACCAGTGCTGCTAATCAGTGCCCTCCAGTGCTGCTAATCAGTACCCACTGAATGTAAGCATGCTAGCTATGTTTCATTTTGTGAAATTTCAACTGAAATTCATAGTTTTTTAATATTGAAAACTGATTACAGTTCCAAAACCCAAAAGGAGACATTTGGCCCATATTAGAGTTAAAGCTCTCAACACTGTCATAAGTCCTCAAAAGTTTTGAATGAAATCTACTTGCTCATTAGTGATTTATTCACTTTGCTGAGGGAGAAAAACATTATCAGTTTGTAGGCCTTTGCTTTCGCCTTGCCTTGGCTCCGAGAGTGTGCATAAAGGTCCTTGCACTAGTACTGAGTCTTCTTCATCGCAGAAGTATTCACACTTTGAACCTTGGAGAATTTCAAACGGATCCTGAACTTCAAAAAGAATCTCTGATCCTGTTACAATGCTTGGGAGTACTTGGACAATCCCTGAAAACCTTTCATGCTATGGACTTCCCCAGGATAAGTTGATACTCATACGATTTTCGGCTAGTGTGTACACTTTTTCAACAAAATAAAATGGAGGGACAAACACCAAGATTTTTATCCTCCATCCCCAGACGACAAATTTTCGTTTAACCACTTCAATACAGGGCACTTTCACCCCCTTCCTGCCCAGGCCAATTTTCAGCTTTTAGCGCTGTTGCATTTTGAATGACAATTGCGCGGTCATGCAACACTGTACCTTAACCAAATTTATGTAATTTTTTCCCACAATTAGAGCTTTATTTTGGTGGTATTTGATCACCACAAGGTTTTTTCTTTTTTGCTAAACAAATAAAAAAAGACCGAAAAGTTTGAAAAAAAAAATTTTTTTTGTTTATGTTATACAATTTTGTAAATAGATAAGTTTTTTTTTCCTGCACTGATGAGGCCGCACTGACAGGCACTGATGAGGAGGCACTGATGGGGTGGCACGAATATGCATCACTGATAGGCAGCACTGATTGGCACTGATAGGTAGCACTGATATGGAGCATTGGTGGGCACTGATAGGTGGCACTGATAGGTGGCACTGATGGGCACTAATAGGCTTCACTGATGGGCACTGATAGGCAGCACTGATGGGCACTGATAGGCAGCACTGGTGGGCAATAATGGGCACTGGTGGGGGGCACTGATGGCAATGACGGGCACTGGTGGGCAGCATTGATGGGGAGGGCACTGACGGGCAGCACTGATGGGGGGGTACTGGGGGGCTCCCTGAGCCCTGGTTGCCATCCCTGGTGGCCATGGTGGGCATCCCTGGGGTCATGGGTGGGCATTCTGGTGGTTCTAGTGGCACCCCCCCTAAGGGTCTGCACTGGTAATCAATGCTCTGATTACCAGTGCAGACCCCCCATGTCAGGAGAGACGCAGATCGGCTCTCCTCTACTCGTGCCTGTCAGGCACAAACTAAGAAAAGCCGATCAACGGCTCTTCCTGTGTACTATGTGACCAGCTGTGATTGGACACAGCTGGTCACATGGTAAAGAGCCTACGTTAGTAGGCTCTTTACAGAGATCGGAGATGCGGTGTGTCAGAGTGACACGCTGCATTACCGATCGCCGCTCTGCGCACGCAACATCTTGGAAATTTGCATGTTAGTTCACTGGACCCCCTTTCTGACCAGTCATACAGTCCCATTCAGTTTGTCAGTGCAGCAGCTGTGACTTACATCAATCAGGGACACCAGGAGGATTGTGGTGAAGATAGGGTATGACTTGTTTTGGACAGAGTTTCATATTCAAGCGATCTCTGCAGTGCACATTCCTAGGGGGAAAACTGGTAGGTAGATTTTATCAACACCCAACATCTGCATCCAGGGGATTGGCTCTCCATTAGGAACTGTTTCCAGGACATATTTCTTTATCATACATCACAGGACACAGAGCCATATTCATTACATATGGGTTATAGGCCACCTTCAGGTGAATGGACACTGGCAACCAATCAGACAGGAAGTCCCCCTATATAACCCCTCCTATATAGGAAGTACCTCTGTTTTTTGCCAGTGTCTTAAAGGTGATGGTCACGGTGGAGAAGCTCTCTACATTTTGTTTTTTCCTAAAGAAGAAGAAAGAAGATTATGCTACACACCTCGATCAAAGTTCGCTGAATCTAAGGGGTTAGCAATCCGATCCATCCAAAAAAAGTCTATGACTGCAAATATAGTACCTGAGCCTCGGGAAAGCAGATACGTGATTTTGCCTGTAATGTTGTCCTTTTTAGGCACTGAACCCTGGGATCTGGATCCTTGGTAAAACCAATCCCAAAGGCACTCTGGCAGGGTGCTCTACAGGTCCAGGGGAGTGGCCCCTCAAAACAGGGGGACCCATTTCTTGAAGGTCGGCAAGTGACATTAACTCAACGTGATGGGTGAAGATTGGATTCTTGTTACAAAACAGAATCCTGAGGCGGGACTGGTAAGTCCACTTTAAAATATTTGTAAAAGTATTTTTATGCACTGTTTCCTTTAGGATAACAGATACCGAGTGCCATGTTAGTCTCTACAAGAGACAATAGGTGTATTAGCACACCTGGTTTGTTTAAACATTTTTGCTCGCCCTGTGCAAAGCAGTAGGTGTATCAGCTATGTTAAAGCACACCTTGTTTGTTTAAACACAATGTTTTCACCCTGGGCTAATAACCTGTAAGGTATCAGCTGTTATAAAATGCGTTTGGTTGCTTATGCTGCTCTCACCCCATATTGTTTTGCTTGTAGTTTTTCGCCTTGGGTGAAAGCGCCCACGCATCCATCTCTTCGGAAGCTCGGGATCAAGCAGCCCCTTCAGTGGCATGGATCGTCCACACGCGTGTGAAAATTTGCCATTTAAAAACAAGCGTATGCTTGGAGCAGGAGGAACGTGTCATGACGCGATTGGCATGCACGTGCATGCCACATAGCACGCTGCGCATGCGCAGTACAACCCCAAATGACACAATTTTAAAAGAAGGTAATTCCTACGCGCAAGCCTCTTTTAGAAGGCTGGAGGCACACAGAGCAGCAGCAGCTGGGTTGTGTGAGTCCCTGTGGGTGCATGTTTACAGGCACAGTCAGGTTCTGTATCTTTGGGATTATCAGTGCTTTGTGTGATAAGCTGTATAGCTAGGCACAAGCTTCAAGTACACTAAAGTTAGTACCTCAAGTTTGTCTTGCCTAAGAGCAATGTCCTCTTGAAAGAGGAGTGGGGGGGGGGGGGGGGGGAAGGCACAGCTGGAAGAGGCACTATGGTGCTGCCGCCAGACCTTGAAGGTTATAGCCGTTCTTGCTCTGTGTCTACTCCCCCTAAAGGGCCAGAGGCGACTAGCCAATCTGAGCCATTACGGTTGTCAGGCATAGTAGCTACTCCTAGTGTTTCTGTCGCAACCTATGTCACTAAGGAAGGTTTGGCATCGGCATTAGCCAGCCTTGAGGGTAAGATTGCTGGCATGATTGCAGCATCACAAGGAGGGAGGAAACATGGCTGATTCCCCTCACCTGAGCCACCCCCTGGGTCAGTTCAGAATTGGGCAGAGGAGGTGGAAGAAGTAGCTGTAAATGACCCTATAGAAGGTCAAGCTGAGCTCTCCCCTTCTGGGGAGTCAGGATCTGAGAAGTCATACTCATTCCCTCAATCCCACCAGATTGTCAATTCAGTCTCTCACTGAAATGGTCCGGTTTGGATACGAAATACCTCCCTTAGAGATGTCTGAAATCTCTTTTTCCTCTCTAGGCTCATTGTGCCCTCCTCCTAGTCCTCAGGCTTTTCCCTTACATCCACTCTTGGAACAGGTAATGTATGCTGATTGGGATCATCCTTATAGGATTATCATGGCAAAAGGTTTTCATTATTGTATCCTATGGAGGAAAAATTCACAAAAAAAAATGGAGTATACCTTCTGTGGATGCTGCCATTCCTTTAGTTAACAAAAGTTTAACTTGCCCTGTGGATAATGCCCCGGTTTTTAAAGATCCAGCTGATAAGAAGTTGGAATCTTTACTAAAAGCCTCCTTTGATGTTGCAGGGTCTGCGATACAACCAGCAGTAGCAGCTATAGGAGTTTGTCGGTCTTTAAAAGACCGTATGAAGTGAGTGTCCAGGATGGTTCCTTCTCAAGGAGAGTCTGTGGAAGATTTGACAGATCTACCTGTTTTGTAGTGGATGCTTTTAAAGACTCCATACAACAAATGTCACGGATTTCTCTTTTGACAGTGCATATGCGCAGAATCCTTTGGCTAAAAAGCTGGTCTGGGAAATTACCGTGTAAAAAGTTGCTGGCTGTCTTTGCCTTTCATGGAGAAGGCCTATTTAGTGATATTTAGTCTGAGCACTCAGACTCCCAGTACTGCTAATCCCAGGCAGTTGCAACGGCCCCAGCCGTCTGGATCTAGGACCAAGCCTTCATGGCAAGGGCAGAAGAAACCCTGGGCCCAGAGATCTACCAAATCTACCTTTAAGCCTTCCTTGTGAAGAGGCGCCCCCACTCAATCAGGTGGGGGGAAGGCTGCTATGGTTCTCAAAGGCCTGGGTAGAAATAATTTAGGACAACCATCTTGCAGGGATACAAACTGGAATTTCAGGTGTTCCCGCATCCTCGGTTTGTAAAATCAAACATACCTGCAGATCCCCTAAAAAGAAGATCTCTCTTTCTGGCTGTGGACCATTTAAGGTCCCAAAGAGTGATTACAAAATTCCCGGAGGACGAACGATTCAGGGTTTTTTACTCAAACCTTTTCGTAGTCCCCAAGCCAAAAGGAGATGTGAGACCTATTCTGGATCTCAAAGCTCTAAACCAGTTTCTGAACATTTGTACTTTCCGTATGGAGTCAATTCTTTCAGCCACGGCCTCCCTGCAGGGAGAGGAATTTCTAGCATCCATAGACGGTAAAGGATGCATACCTTCACGTGCCTATTTTTCAGGCCCATCAAAGGTTTACACTTTGCAGTAGAAAACGGTCATTTTCAGTTTGTGGCCCTGCCCTTCGGGTTGGCCATGGCTCCGAGAGTGTTCACAAAGATCCTAGCTCCAGGATTGGCTGTCCTAAGGTCTCAAGGGATATCAGTGATAGCAGGGCTTTTTTTTCAGCAGGAACGCGGGGGAACGCAGTTCCGGCACCTCCAGCACTGAATGTATGTAATAGCAAGGGGTGTGGGGTGTGTTGGAGGGTCTCTTGATGCTGGCTGCTTGGGGATCTATTGTCAATGGTAGGGATCTGTTATTGTGTGAGGGTCGATTGTTGCTGCTGGGGATCTATTGTTGCTGAGGGGTCTTATGTTGTTGATAGGGATCTCCTGTTGAGGTAGAGGTCTATTGTTAGCTGATCTATTGATACTGGTTGCTGGGAGAGCCATTGTTGCTACTGGGAGGGGGGTCTAATGTTGCTGGGGTGGATCTTTTGTTGCTGGGTGAGGTATTTTGTTGTGCATGGGAGGTGGGTAGGGGGTGGATCCAAGGTACAGTGCTCAGAGGTGGGTAGTGGGTAGAGACAAGGGGGTCACTCAGAAGGGGGGAGTTCCTGCACCTATTCTCCGAGAAAAAAAGCCCTGAGTGATAGGCTATCTAGATGATCGATCGGCTTCAGCTCTAAGCCGGAATGTTTTCCAGAAAGTTCAGTTCCTAGAACGTTTGGGTTGGATTCTGAACTTGTCAAAGTCAGCATTACAGCGGGTTCAGTGTCTGGAATATTTGGGTTTCCTTGTGGACACAATACAGGCAAAGGTGGGCAAACAGCCAAGAAAGAGGTCGATATCTTTCTATCCTGGGCAGAAAAAGTTGTTCCATGCCTATCGTGGTTTTCATTCCAGGAATGAACTGTCAGGCAGACTTTCTGTGTCGTCAACAGATGTTACCGGGGGAATGGTCCTTACACCTGGAGATCTTTGCATTGATCTGAAAATGCTGGGGGGTCCCAGATGTAGATCTGTTGGCATCCAGGTTCAACAACAAGTTGAAGAGATTTGTGTCCAGGACCAGGGATCCACTTGCAGTCGGGGTAGATGCTTTGGTGACTCCTTGGGAGGAGTTTTCCCTGATCTATGCCTTTCCTCTGGTTCAGCTGCTGCTGTGTCTGTTAGGCAGAATCCAGCTAAAGGGGAAACCAGTAATCCTGGTAGCTTCAGCATGACCGAAGATGCTTTGGTATGCACAGATTCAAAAACTGGCAGTGGCAAAGCCTTGGGTTCTTCCACTGAGTCCGGACCTGCTCTCTCAAGGTCAAATATTTCACCCTGCTTTACAGTCTCTAAATCTGACGGCTTGGCTATTGAAGCCTTAATTTTGAAAGAGCGGGGTTTACCTGGTCCTGCAGTTTTTACCCTGATTGATGCTAGAAAACCAATCTCTAGAGGCATTTATTACAGTGTCTGGGCATCTTACATTGCCTGGTGTGAAGCCAGAAAATGTCATACCCGCAAGTGTATCATCAGGAGAATTCTAGCTTTCTTGCAAGTAGGGGTAGATATGAAATTAGCCTTAAGCACTAATAGGGTGAAATTTCAGCCTTGTCGATTTTTTCCAGAGACTGATTGCTTCACATTCCTTGGTTAAAACCTTAGATCAAGGGATAATACATATGCTTCCTCCAGTGAAGCCACTATTGTGTCCTTGGGACCTGAATTTGGTGCTGGCGGTTTTACAAAAACAGTCTTTTGAGCCCATGGGGCATATCCCCCTGGTTCTTTTCACCAGAAAATTGGTCTTTTTGATTGCGATAACAACAGCCAGAAGAGTATCAGAACTAGCAGCTCTTTCTTGTAAAGAGCCATTCTTGATTTTACATCAGGATAGGGTGACTCTACGTCCACACCCAGGTTTTTTACCCAAGTTGGTGTCCATGTTTCACTTAAATCAGGACATTGTACGTCCTTCCTTTTTTCTAGATCCTCAAACAGAGGAGGAAAGGTTACTACATTCTTTTGATGTAGTACATGCTCTTAAGACTTCATACTGCCAGAAGGGCCCAGGAAAGGGCAGGCAGCCTCTAAGTCTAAGATTTCTCATTGGATTAGCCAAGTTATTATCCAGGCGTATGGTTTATAAGGGAAGGTTTCACCTTTTTTCCGATAAAAGCACACTCTACCAGAAGAGTAGGTGCCTCTTGGGCAATTCGCCATCAAGCTTCTATGGCTCAAATTTGCAAAGCTGCGACTTGGTCGTCAGTGCATACGTTCACTAGATTGTATCAAGTGGATGTTAGTACCCAGGAGGAGTCTGCATTTGGCTGCAGTGTTCTGCAGGCAGCTATGTAAACCTTTTGTGGTCTGATGGAGGTATTGATGGTGTCCCCTTACCCTCAGGTGCATTGCTATAGGACATCTCATACATAATGAATATGGCTCTGTGTCCCGTGATGTACGATAAAGAATAATTGATTTTTTTCTACAGCTTACCTGTAAACTCCATTTCTTGGAGTACATCATGGGACACAGAGGTCCTTCCCCTCTTGTATGGACTATTTATTGCTTGCTACAAAACTGAGATACTTCCTGTTAGGAGGGGTTATATAGAGGGACTTCCTGTCTAATTGGTTGCCATTGTCCATTCACCTGAAGGTGGTCTATAACCCATACGTAATGAATATGGCTCTGTGTCCTATGATGTACTCCAAGAAATGGATTTTACAGGTAAGCTGTAGAAAAAATCCATATATTGCGATTGGACGCGAGATGCAAAATTATTCAGCCCCCTTAAGTTAATACTTTGTAGCGCCACCTTTTGCTGCGATTACAGCTGTAAGTCGCTTGGGGTATGTCTCTATCAGTTTTGCACATTGAGAGACTGAAATTTTTGCCCATTCCTCCTTGCAAAACAGCTCGAGCTCAGTGAGGTTGGATGGAGAGCGTTTGTGAACAGCAGTTTTCAGTTCTTTCCACAGATTCTCAATTGGATTCAGGTCTGGACTTTGACTTGGCCATTCTAACACCTGGATATATTTATTTGTTAACCATTCCATTGTAGATTTTGCTTTATGTTTTGGATCCATGTCTTGTTGGAAGACAAATCTCCGTCCCAGTCTCGGGTCTTTTGCAGACTCCATCAGGTTTTCTTCCAGAATGGTCCTGTATTTGGCTCCATCCATCTTCCCATCAATTTTAACCATCTTCCCTGTCCCTGCTGAAGAAAAGCAGGCCCAAACCATGATGCTGCCACCACCATGTTTGACAGTGGGGATGATGTGTTCAGGGTGATGAGCTGTGGTGCTTTTACGCCAAACATAACGTTTTGCATTTTTGCCAAAAAGTTTGATTTTGGTTTCATCTGACCAGAGCACCTTCTTCCACATGTTTGGTGTGTCTCCCAGGTGGCTTGTGGCAAACTTTAAACTACACTTTTTATGGATATCTTTAAGAAATGGCTTTCTTCTTGCCACTCTTCCATAAAGGCCAGATTTGTGCAGTATACGACTGATTGTTGTCCTATGGACAGAGTCTCCCACCTCAGCTGTAGATCTCTGCAGTTCATCCAGAGTGATCATGGGCCTCTTAGCTGCATCTCTGATCAGTCTTCTCCTTGTATGAGCTGAAAGTTTAGAGGGACGGCCAGGTCTTTGTAGATTTGCAGTGGTCTAATACTCCTTCCATTTCAATATTATCGCTTGCACAGTGCTCCTTGGGATGTTTAAAGCTTGGGAAATCTTTTTGTATCCAAATCCAGCTTTAAACTTCTCCCCAACAGTATCTCAGACCTGCCTGGTGTGTTCCTTGTTCTTCATGATGCTCTCTGCGCTTTAAACGGACCTCTGAGACTATCACAGTGCAGGTGCATTTATACAGAGACTTGATTACACACAGGTGGATTCCATTTATAATCATTAGTCATTTAGGTCAACATTGGATCATTCAAAGATCCTCACTGAACTTCTGGAGGGAGTTTGCTGCACTGAAAGTAAAGGGGATGAATAATTTTGCACGCCCAATTTTTCAGTTTTTTATTTGTTAACTAAGTTTGAAATATCCAATAAATTTCGTTCCACTTCATGATTGTGTCCCACTTGTTGTTGATTCTTCACACAAAATTACAGTTTTATATCTTTATGTTTGAAACCTGAAATGTGGCAAAAGGTCGCAAAGTTCAAGGGGGCCGAATATTTTCGCAAGGCACTGTATAACCTGCCTTAGTTTTACTGGTGTGAGTCTCTGCGAGTTTCCCCATGTGCCTGTTCCATGGGCTGTCTTCTTTCTTTCCTCCACTTGGAAATAGAACATTTGTTCCTTAACACTTTTCGTTTAATCAGTACAGTTGTCATTTAAAAATAAAATACAAATGCACTACAACAAATTACATCACTTCAGGTGATGTAATGTGTTATAGTGTATTTGCTGTCTGCAATATTTTCTCTTTTTCCAATGTCCTCTTGCTAATCATTTGCTGATCTGTAATTTTCAACAAAGGGCTACACACAGTGCCCCCCTGTTATGCCTCCAATACAATAATGAGATTTATTTGTTGGTATTACAAAGACTTCCTTTCATACCTATTCTGACATCATCTTGATGTTACTATCCCAAAGGGTAGCCCTTCTTTTGACTGTCACTTCAGCCTGAAGGGTATTTTAGTTTTCAGTTTTGTCCTGTAAGGTGTCCCATTTCATCTTACACAAAGACAAAATGGTTTTAAGCCCAAATTCCCCACCTTTACCCAAAGTGGTCTCTGCCCTTCACATTAGTGTGGATATTGTGTTACCTTTCTGAAACTGATTTACCCAAATTAGATTTTTTTCTGTTGCCTGTATGTGGTGAGGGTCATCAGGGTTTACTTCTCAACCATTGCTCATTTTAGGCAAAAAGATTCTCTGTTTGTTATTCCTTGAGGTCCTAAAAGAGGCTCTCTAGCTTCCAGATTGACTATTTCTATGTGGATTTGACAGGTTGTTGTGCAGACCTATGATTTGTGAGATAAAGTGCTTTACCCATTGAAGTCCACTCCACTAGGACAGTGATCCTTCTTGGGCTTTCCACCATCAGGTCTCTGTGTCTCATTTCTATTAGGCTCCAACCTGGTCTTCTGTACTGTACATACTTTTTTTATAGTTCTTTTACGGTTGATGGGTCTGCCTTTTCAATTACTAATATTGTTTAAATGAGTCTGCAAGTAGCTGTTTAATGCCCCTGGTTTCCCTATTGCTTTGTTTATTTCTTCTTGTTGGGTTGGATTGACTGTGTTTATTTTGGTTGCTAATCCCTCTGTTTGGACTGCTTTTAACCACTTTCAGACCGGAGGATTTGGCTGCTCAATAACCAGGCCCTATTTTGCGATTCGGCACTGCGTGAATTTAACGGACAATTGCGCAGTCATGCAAGGCTGTACCCAAACGAAACTGACGTCCTTTTTTTCCAACAAATAGAACTTTCTTTTGGTGGTATTTGTTCGCCTGTGCGATTTTTTTTTTCTTTGCGCTATAAACAAAAAAAGAGCGTCAATTTTGAAAAAATAACAATATTTTTCACATTTTTTTATATGAAATTCTCAAAAAAAAGTAAAAATCTAAATTTAACATTTTAGGCCAATTTGTTTTCTGCTACATATTTTTGGTAAAAAAAAATCGCAATAAGCATATTTTGATTGGTTTGCGCAAAATTTATTGCATTTACTAACTGCGGGAAGGATTTATGTCATTTTTATTGTTTTTTTTTTTTTTTACTAGCAATGGCCGCGATCTGCGTTTTTTTTTGCGGGACTGCGACATGGACAGATCGGACCCCTAACTGACATTTTAGACACTTTTGGGGGTACCAGTGACATTACTACAGTAATCAGTGCTATAAATATGCACTGTTACTGTAAAAATGACACTGGCAGGGAAGGGGTTAATATTACTGGTGATCAAGGGGTTAAGTGTGACCCTAGGGGCATGATTCTAACTGTAGAGGGGCGTGGCTTGTGAAGTAATCACAGAGACATGCGATCCTATATAGCAGGATCACATAGCCTCTGTGATCACTTAATTGAGAATGACAGACGGCTGTGTTTACATCAGCCGTCTGTCCTTCTCTCACTGCTGCGGGAGATCGCGAGTGGCTGGTGGCCATCGGAGCCGCCGGTCACACACGCTGGTTCCCCAGGTAATGAGCGGGGGCGGGAGCGCGCCTAGCCCCCTACAGTCTCCTGAGCGGGCGATGTAGGGCTACATCGCTTTGCCCAGCAGTGTCAGAATGCCGCAGTAAATGTACGGTGGGCGGGTCTCAAGTGGTTAAACATCCTTAGGTTGTTTAATTATCATCAAGCTGTCTCCCTCAATTGACAATAGAGAAAATGTTTGTACTGAAATGCCTGGTACACACGATGAGATTATAGGACAAATTATTTTTTTTGTTGCATGCTAGTCTCATATAGAAAATGAAAAGTTTACTAAAGTGATGAAAATTCTCATACGACAGTATAAGAATTTGAAAGTGATGTAATGTGTTGCAATGTATTTGTATTTTCTTTTGAACGGCAACTGAACTGATTAACCACTTCAGCTCTGGAGCGTTTTACCCCCTGAAAGATCAGGCCATTTTTTGCTATACAGCACTGCGTTGCTTTAACTGACAATTGTCGTCCGAAGTTGTACCCAAAAAAATGTAAGTATTTTTTTTCTTCACAAATAGAGCTTTCTTTTGGTAGTATTTGATGGACCTTTGTCCTTTTTTTTACCCTAATGCCTTGTACACACGATGAGATTATTGAATGACCGTCCTTTTTTTTTTTCTAGCATGCTAGTCTCCATATAGAAAATTAAGAGGTTACTAAAGTTCTCGTACAGCAAAATAAAAATTCAGAAGTGTCATGTATTGTATTGTATTTTCAGATGAAGACTGTACTGAATATTTACTTCACTTCAGAGGGGTTTACCCTTTATGACCAGGCGATTTTTTGAGATACAGCACTGCGTTAATTTCACTGACAATTGCGCAGTCATGGGACACTGTACCCAAATAAAATTGATGTCCTTTTTTTCCCACAAATATAGCTTTCTTTTGGTGGTATTTGATCACATCTGCGGTTTTTATTTTTTGCGCTATAAACAAAAAAAGACCAACAATTTTGAAAAAAACAAAAAACAATATTTTCTACTTTCTGCTATAAAACATTCCCAATAAATTTTTTTTTAAAAATCAAATGTTTTCATAAATTTAAGCAAATATGTATTTTGCTACATATTTTTTGTAAAAAAATCCTAATAAGTGTATTTTGATTGGTTTGCGCAAAAGTTATAGCGTCTACAAACTATGGGATAGATTTATGGACTTTTTTTTATTATTTTTACTAGTAATGTTAGCGATCAGCGAATTTTTGCGGGACTGTGACATTTTGGCGGACAAATCTGACACTTTTGGGGACCAGTGACACAAATACAGTGATCAGTGCTAAAAAAAAAAATGCACTGTTACTGTATAAATGACACTGGCAGGGAAGGGGTTAACAGTAGGGGTGATCAAGAGGTTAAGTGTGCTCCTAAGGAATGCTTTCTAACTGTGTGGGGGATGGATGTTCTGGAGGAAAAGAGAGATATGTGTTTCAGCTTAGCTGAAGCACAAGATTTTTCCCTGCCTCTGTGTTTTTACCTAGGCAGACAGCCGTTCTGTCATTCCCCTGCAGGATCGCGGGTGGCCGGCGGCTATCGCGGCTGCCGGACCCACTGATTGGCTTCCGCTGTGTTTGATCACAGTGGGAGCGGCACTTCACCCCTGCACAAAATTACGTACCTATACGTGATTTTGCGCAGTCAGGCCACCCTACCGCTGTGGGCCGTCCGGAAGTGGTTAAATGAAAATCGTACAATCTGGTATCGTACGAGAAAAATGTGCTTGTCAAGTCAGATAATATGGAATGAACTGTTGTGACTGGCTCTTGAAAGCTGTGTACTAATGATCAGATTATCGTATATAATCTGATAAAAGGCGTGATAAAAGTATGTCTGTTTCACCACAATGCAGGCACCTCCAGATAAAATTTCAAACCTTTAAATTAGTGAGATCACTCTTTGTAATTAAAGTGGTTGTAAACCCTTACATATACCCATTGAAGGGACTATCCTCAGGTGATAAACAGAGACTAAACAATTCCTCCTACATAAATTGTATTTATCGATTTGCAGTCTTCCCTTCTCTACAGCCATTCTATGTGCTAAATTTATAGGCTTGTCTGAGAATTCAGAAAAGCAGGTGGAGCGGGGAGCTGGAGTTAAACTCTGCAGAGCTCATTGAGGTGAGCTCTGAGAGCTGATTGGAGGAAAGGGACACACCCCTTCACACAGCTCCCAGGAACAGGTCTGAGGCTTTCAAACTACTGAAGTCCCCTACCCTGTCACCATTTTTCTCTTTGTTTGAGTAAAAATTGTCAGAAGTGATTCATGCTGATAGCAGAGGAATAAAGCAGCAGACAGATGTGCTTAGTCTCTGGATTGAGACAAGTACACACTATAGAAGTATACGCTTTGCTCCTATTTCATATCTGAGGTTTACAACCACTTTAACCTCCCTGGCGGTATGATTATGTCAGGAATTATATACCAAAAGTGGTACAATTCTTTTCATGGAAATTTGGCGTTATGTATTATAGGCCTACAATTCTTAGTAATTACTGACTTAAACCTGACCAAAACAAGAGTCTAGTAGACATCCCAGATGTGATAAATTTGAAACACAAACGCATGAATTATAATCGAATCAATAATATAATTTTATTATATAATATGAAAAATATATATAATAAAATTATATTATTGATTAGATTATAATTCATGCTTTATATATTATATATATATATGTGTGTGTGTGTGTGTGTGTGTGTGTGTGTGTGTGTATATATATATATATATATATATATATATATATATATATATATATATATATACACACACACACACATATATATATATATATATATATAAAATATATAATTATAATCGAATCAATAATATAATTTATATATATATATACATATTGTGACGAGACCAATCTCGCCACTGGGCATCGGAGAAGCCCGGTTGCTCGCCTCCTGCAATGTGACTATGGACCCTCTCATCAGCCCATGCTAAACTTAAACCCCATGGCGATTTTACTGTGTGTGTGGCATCTGAGCGCTGTTTGGATATGTTGAGCGCTCAGATCCAGGCTATCTGGGGATGGGTTGAATGTGGGGGTTCTGTTCAGTAGACTGGGAGTTATGCATTTTTGTGTCTTTTTGTGTTTCGTTAACCATGTGGCTAATGGAGTCTTGCCTCTATCCTGGAAGCTAAACCTTATTCCTGTAAACTGTAAGGCACAGGAAGTGCACTCCTAATATGGTCATTCCAGGAAGTTCAATGTGGAGACGGGCTGTCTAAACAATGTTGCTTTTGGTCTGAGGTGGCTTTCCATTCACCTGTTGTCAGGTGTGCTAATGACCTCACCTGTTGTCTGCTAAGGGATGTATTGACACTCAGAGTAATGTGTATTAAGGGCTCGTTAGGGAACCATTGTTCGGTGTCTGGCATTGTGTACATTGATTACCCCCTGGGGGCTTCTGTCTCCTTGCACATGACAGTCCTTCTGGTCAAGCTATCTGACCAATCACTGCTGACTCATTTTCAAGCCCTCATTTGCATGGCTGGAGAGGCCCTCATTTGCATGGCTGGAGAGGACCTTATGGGGAACTGCAGGTACTGTGCAATTGACCAATGGGAAAGCGGTTGTTGGGGGAAGGATGTTCCAAATTCTGTATAAAAGTGTGCTGTATTCTTCCAATAAATGTTGTTCCTGTTTTACCCTCAACTCTGAGCTTTGTCTCGTTATTGGGGGGGTTTATTGTATGCTGTTCCAGTTTGACTGCTAGGAGTGCAAACCCTTCATATGGTTTTTCCTATTCAGCTGTATGCAGCATTCATAAGGTTCCAGCTACACTGTTTGCATCATTCCTTGGTTTCCAGTTCGGGAGTTGGGTGTCCTGCAAGTAGCTGTGCCTGTAGCTCTGGAAGGGGAAGATCTCCTAAACGGTTTTTACCCTTTTGTGTCCGGAGGTTCGTAACAATTGGTGGCAGTGGTGGGATCGTTCTCACAGCCAGAAGAACAGCTACAGGAGGCACCATTCCGTGGATTTACAAGTTGGGGGCAACGCATGTCTCAGTACAGCGACCATTAAAGCAACAGGATGGAACCAGCAGTGGAGTACATATACTCTCTGAGAGAATATGACCGTATGGTGTGGTTACGGCTGAACTTCTTCGGACCCAATCCACTGGAGAGATCCAAGCGGTTCGTGAAGAACTTAGTGTTCGGGACTCTGCTAGACAGGGCAGAGAGAGAGGGCCAGCTAGCACGTTGGGAGGAACTCCAGCGGCAGGTACAGTTAAGGGAAGAGGAGAACCCAGTCTCTATTCCCCAGTGGCAGCCTGATTTATTGGGAATTGGGAGACCAGTCTCCATTCTCCAGCGGCAGGCTGAGTTACAGGAGGCAGAGACAGTCAGTCCTGTCGCCCAGCAGCAGATTGATTTGTTGGGAATTGGGAGCTCAGTCTCCATCCCACAGCAGCAGAGTGTCCTGCAGGGAACAGAGAGCCCAGTCTCCTTTCCCCAGCAACAGGACACTGTATTGGGAGCAGAGACAGTCGATCTCCCTCCCCAGGGGCTGGAAGTATATTTGGGAGAGGAGCTTGTTACCCCCTCTCCCCATTGGCAGAGTGATATCCAGGGAATTGGGAGCGCAGTCTCCATCCCTCAGTGGCAGATTGAGTTACAGGGGGCAGACACAGTTGGTCCTGTCCCCCAATGGCAGATTGAGCTTTTGGGAATTGGGAGCCCAGTCTCCATCCCACAGCAGCAGCTTAACCTACCAGGGGGAGACAGTAAGCCCCCCAACAGTGCAGATGGGACCGTGGTCTCTGCACTCACAGCACAGGGGGTAGGGACAGTCGGTCCTGACCCCCAGCAACAGGGCTGTTTAGCCAAAGGGAAGACAGTCGGTCTTCCCCCACAGCAGCATGGTGGTGTATCTAAAGGGGAGACAGTCGGTCTCCCCCTCCAACAACCCGTCTCCAACCAGGCTACTTCTGTAGTAGCGCTGGCACCAGGGCAGAGTACCGCTGGTCTCTGCCCACTCAGCAACCCACCAAGGCAGTCTACCAGTCCCCCACACAGCCAAGGTGAGGCACCTGGACATGGACAAATTTCTCTTCTACCCAGGTGTAGTAACCAGTTATTTTGGGTGGGCGGTACTGCTGTTTCTGTTTTGTGGGTGGGCTGCTGGACTAACAAGGGCACTGACCGGCAGAAGGTCAGATACCCTGTTAGTCTGTTTGGAAAAGGGGAGAAATGTGACGAGACCAATCTTGCCACTGGGCTTCGGAGAAGCCTGGTTGCTCGCCTCCTGCAATGTGACTATGGACCCTCTCATCAGCCCATGCTAAACGTAAACCCCATGGCGATTTTACTGTGTGTGTGGCATCTGAGCGCTGTTTGGATATGTTGAGCGCTCAGATCCAGGCTATCTAGGGATGGGTTGAATGTGGGGGTTCTGTTCATTAGACTGGGAGTTATGCATTTTTGTGTCCTTTTGTGTTTCGTTAACCATGTGGCTAATGGAGTCTTGCCTCTATCCTGGAAGCTTATCCTTATTTCTGTAAACTGTAAGGCACAGGAAGTGCACTCCTAATATGGTCATTCCAGGAAGTTCAATGTGGAGACGGGCTGTCTAAACAATGTTGCTTTTGGTCTGAGGTGGCTTTCCATTCACCTGTTGTCAGGTGTGCTAATGACCTCACCTGTTGTCTGCTAAGGGATGTATTGACACTCAGAGTAATGTGTATTGAGGGCTCGTTAGGGAACCATTGTTCGGTGTCTGGCATTGTGTACATTGATTACCCCCTGGGGGCTTCTGTCTCCTTGCACATGACAGTCCTTCTGGTCAAGCTATCTGACCAATCACTGCTGACTCATTTTCAAGCCCTCATTTGCATGGCTGGAGAGGCCCTCATTTGCATGGCCGGAGAGGACCTTATGGGGAACTGCAGGTACTGTGCAATTGACCAATGGGAAAGCGGTTGTTGGGGGAAGGATGTTCCAAATTCTGTATAAAAGTGTGCTGTGTTCTTCCAATTGTTCCTGTTTTACCCTCAACTCGGAGCTTTGTCTCGTTATTGGGGGGATTTATTGTATGCTGTTCCAGTTTGAATGCTAGGAGTGCAAACCCTTCATATGGTTTTTCCTATTCAGCTGTATGCAGCATTCATAAGGTTCCAGCTACACTGTTTGCATCATTCCTTGGTTTCCAGTTTGGGAGTTTGGTGTCCTGCAAGTAGCTGTGCCTGTAGCTCTGGAAGGGGAAGATCTCCTAAACGGTTTTAACCCTTTTGTGTCCGGAGGTTTGTAACACATATATACATATATATATATATATATATATATATATAATATAAAATGTGTTATGTGTTTGTGTTTTGTGCAACGTTTTTTGAATTTCCCTCCCTAGTTCCGCTCCCATGCAGCATTGCTGCTGCAGGGAACGGAACTAGGAAGTCATCAGACCGACAGACAAGCGGCGGGACTCTCGGCTGGCGGTCACAGCAATGAGAGATCATCGCTGGATCGCCAGGAGAAGGTAAGAGACACCGCTGCGCTCTCTGCACATTCACCCCGAGCGTGACTCGGGGATACCGATCCTAACCTAAAAAATCCACCCAGAGTCACGCTCGGGATTACCGCCAGGGGGGTTAAAGGAAGCTATTAAATTATTTATTTAACTACTTCCGGACCGCCCGCCGCTGTTTTACTGCGGCGGGCGGCCACCCCTGTGCGAACCAATGTAGGTCTACGTCGCTCCTGCCCCCACTCATTAGGGGGGACTCTGATGCACGGGGAGGGCGGCTCCGATTGCCGCCTGACACCAGTGATCGCTCCCTTCTGAGAGAGAAGAATGGTCAGCTGTTGTAAACACAGCTGACTGTTCTCTCTGGAATGATCACAGAGTGCCAGTATTCCTTCTATGTAGGTCTCTTCACAGGTCTCTGTGATCATTTCACAAGCCCCGCCCCCATACAGTTAGAATCACTCCCCTAGGCTCACATTTAACCACTTGATCATCCACAGTGTTAACCCCTTTCCTGCTAGTGTCATTAGTACAGTAACAGTGCTTATCTTTAGCACTGATTACTGTAGTAATGTCACTGGTCCCCCGAAAAGTGTCAAAAAGGTCAGTTAGGGGTCCGATCTGTCCGCCGCAATGTCGCAGTCCCGCACAAAATCTCAGATCGCCTCCATTACGAGTAAAAAAAAAAAAAAAGAAAAACACAATAAAAATTACATAAATTTTTCACGTAGTTAGTAGACATGATAACTTTTGCGCAAACCAATCAAAATATGCTTATTGCAATTTTTTTTTTTTACAAAAAATATTAAGCAGAAAACAAATTGGCCTAAAATGTTAAATAAATTTGATTTTTACATTTTTTTTGGGGGGGGGAATGATATATTGCAGAATTGTCGCTCTTTTTTTGTTTATAGCGCAAACAAAAAAAATAAATAAATAAAAAAATTGCACAGGTGATCAAATACCAACAAAAGAAAGCTCTATTTGTGGGAAAAAAGGACATCAACTTTATTTAGGTATAGCGTCGCACGACTGCGCAATTGTCTGTTAAAGTAACGCATTGCCGAATCGCAAAAAATGGCCTGGCCATTAGGGGGCAAACCCTTCCGGTCCAGAAGTGGTTAAAGAGAAAAGTAACCTAGAAAACATAGTTCAAATTCCTAATGCTCATGTATGGTTGACAATCTTTAAAATCTCATACAGAAAAGCAATTTTGTCACGTCACTTACCCTGATGTAGAAATCTCCCTGCTCATTTCCTGATCGTATCTGGAAGGTGTTGTAAGCCCGAGGGTAGACACTGGTGGCTTGGATCTGGAATATATCTGAGGGCACACTGCGGTCTGAAGTGATGCTCATGTACCTATATACCACGGAACCAGGTTCATCACGGCACACAGGGTTACTGCTTGGGCACATACATCGGCTGCAACACAAAGTAGAAATATATAAAGCGATGGCTTACCCCATTAAGCGGTTTCCAGGGTTTACTACCACATATTTTCCACACCTGCTAATCACTGGGATCTTTCCTGATAGGTCGGCAGTTGAATATACCAAGTTACAAGAGCACAAAGGAACAAAGGTTTCAGGGTTTACAGTTTACATCTAGGTGTCTATGTGTCTATGAAAAACAGGTGAGTGACAAAGAGGCCAGTATATGGTGTTGAAGAAGAAAGCTCTGTCTGTATACTCTTTTTGTTTTTCTGCTTGGCCTTCTTACAATGCAGAGTGGGACAATGGAGTACAATAACATATCTACACTAAATTAGTACACAAATTTTATACCTGTATGGCACAGCTACTTTAAACCTGTTATGATGCTAATATGTAGGCTGCCCTTGGCAATTTCTTATAAAAATGCTAATTATCTGGCTGCCACATTAAACCAATAGATTTGATACTTCTGTCCTCTAACAGATTATGAGCTCTGACCTAAAGCGGTTGAATACCCTGAAATAACAAAAACCTGCAAGAGAATGGCATAATGTGTTAGTGTGCATCGCATACTAGCAAATTATGAAATACTTACCTTAGCTTAAAGCCCCCGCAGCAGTGCCCGGTTACCACTGTGGGGGGTGACATGTTCCCCCTGGTGTTACTTCCGGGTTTGCTGGCTCCGGCGCTGCGAGTGGCCGGAGCCACAATGACGTCACTCCTGCACATGTGTGTGGGAGCCCTCGGTTCCGGAAAGAAGCTCTGAAGTTCCAGCATGATATGCCGGACCTTCAGAGCGCATTTGCCATTGACGTCAGCGGCCGCATGCAGGGTGAAAATCTCCTATAAGGTGCACGTTTAGGAGATATTCATTTTACCTACAGGTAAGCCTTATTATAGAATAATATAATGTGTGATCCCGTGAGCTACTATGTGAAGAGCTATCAGGTGAAGCAGCTCGCAGTGATCACTTCCCTTCAGGTAAGTGCTGAAATACTAAATCTATTTAAAAAGTGCTGCGCATTCAAATATGGATAAATATAACTGAGTGCTGAAATCAATAAATAAATGTATGCAAAGAAATATATATATATATATATATATATATATATATATATATATATATATACATATATATATATATATATATATATATATAGAATGAACAAGTACCCTCACTGTGTGGATAACCATAAATAAAAGTGCTCTAATCAGATATGATCTGAGGTATAATAAAAGCAATGTGACGCATTAAACTGTTTGAGAGTGCACACAGCGTGCAAAGATATCCATACAATTGTGTCTTGTTGATCAAAAACCATGTATAATAAAATTAACTGGTTAAAAATAAAGACTACATAACAGCGACTGCGGCGTTCCAAAAACTGTGAACAATCACGAGTAACAATGTGACAAGGCTGTGACAATAAGTGACAGTGTCTCATGCGTGCATCCAAGACCCCACTGTCAGATAAATTCCAATCCCAGGCATTCTGCCAACACCCGATAAAATGTTCCATTGTTGCAATACTATGAATGGATTAAACGTGGTATTCCTCTTGTGGCTCCCTCTTAGGGTATAAACTCACCTGAGTTGATGTAATCTTGCGTTCGGGTTTAAATCCAGCTCTGATTTCCACTGTGGCTTTCCACTGACTTTGATAAAGTCAGGAAGTGACGAAACGTTAGGGGCGTGGCCACACAACGTACCAGTGGATTGATCGGGTGAACGGTGGTGAACAGCGGTGTCTCTCGGGCTGTCCAGGATATCATCGCGGACAACACCAGAGCCCACATGAGCACCCCAATCCCCTTATATATGATACTATGTGCTTTACAAGATATGTTAACTGTACATGCAATATTAGAGGATAATTGATTTTAATAAAGGGTAAAAACGTTATTACACTAGTGGGGCCCTTTTTGTTCTCTTTCAAATATGAGCAAGAGAGAATTGTCTAATCAAAGGAGTGTCGGTGTTACCCTTGTCCTGATTGCCACAGTGGGATATCTACTGTATGTGCAGATGGCCTTTTCCATGAGAATGGAAGGCAAATAGCTGGGGTGAGTTGCTGGGCTGAGGGGCATGCAGCACGGAGGTGGTGGATCTCTCTGGTGTCTCTTTAATCAGCACACAACGGGATTTCATCTGGTCATCCTATTCTCACTATTCTTTAATGATCTGTGAATACTGCACTAGTGGATGAGAACTGTTTTTATATTATATATATTATTTTTCACCCATTGGAGTGACACACAGTGGAAACGGACTATTTTTCACTTGTTTATTATGGTTTAATGATTTTTCACAGTGGAAGTTACTTTTGCTGGTCATTTTACTCTTGATTAACCACTTGCCGACTGCTGCAAGTACATATACTGCGGCGGTCAGCCCCGTGTAGGCAAAGTGACGTATGGGTACGTCACTCGCCCGCGAGCCAATAGGGGGTGAGCGCGCGCCGCCAGAAGCGCGCTCCCGCCCCTGCTAGTTCACGGGCATCCCCGCGCGAGTGACCGGCGGCTCTGATGTCCGCCGGTCACTCGCTATCTCCCGCTGGAGAGGGAGAAAGGCAGGCCGCTAATGTAAACAAAGCCGTCTGTCATTCTCCCTGTTGTAGCAGAGATCATACGATCCTATGTAGGATCCTATGTCTCTGTGGTTACATCAAAAGCCATGCCCCTTTACAGTTAGAAGCACGCCCCTAGGGACACACTTAACCCCTTGCTCTCTAATAAAGTTAACCCCTTCCCTGCCAGTGTCATTTTTACAGTAACAGTGCATATGTATAGCACTGATTACTGTAGTAATGTCACTGGTCCCCCACAAAGTATCAAATCACAACAAGCCCCTTTCACTAGACCTCGTTATGACAGAGACAACACTATTCAGACGGGACCAGCGTGCCCCCTTTCAATGCAGAGAGACCAGCGTGCCCCCTTTCAATGCAGAGTGACCAGCGTGCCCCCTTTCAATGCAGAGTGACCAGCGTGCCCCCTTTCAATGCAGAGAGACCAGCTTGCCCTCTTTCAATGCAGAGAGACCAGCGTGCCCCCTTTCAATGCAGAGTGACCAGCGTGCCCCCTTTCAATGCAGAGTGACCAGCGTGCCCCCTTTCAATGCAGAGTGACCAGCGTGCCCCCTTTCAATGCAGAGAGACCAGCGTGCCCCCTTTCAATGCAGAGATACCAACGTGCCCCCTTTCACTGCAGAGTGACCAGCGTGCCCCCTTTCAATGCATTGTCAAACCCTACGCTGGTGCAGTGGGTCCTGGGTTCCTCATGGTGCATGACAATGCCTGGCCTTATATGGCGAGAGTATGCAGTCAGTTTCTGGAGAATGAAGATATTGATACCATTGAATGGCCCCCACGCTCGTCTGACCTAAATCCAATAGAACACCTCTGGGACATTATGGTTCGGTTCATCCGACACTGCCAGGTTGCGCCTTAGTCTGTTTAGAGGCTCAGTGATGCCCTGGTTTAGATCTGAAAGGAAATACCCCAAAATATGCTTATTGAAATTTTTTTCACCAAAAATATGTAGCGGAAAACAAATTGGCCTAAGATATTAAAAAATTTAGAATTTTACATTTTTTTGGGGGAATTTCATATAAAAAAATGTGAAAAATATTGTTATTTTTTCAAAATTGTCGCTCTTTTTTTGTTTATAGCGCAAAAAGTAAAAATCTCACAGGTGATCAAATACCACCAAAAGAAAGCTCTGTTTGTGGGGAAAAAAGGACGTCAATTTCATTTGGTTACAGCGTCGCACAACCGCGCAATTGTCCGTTACGATGTGCCGAATCGCAAAATAGGCCCTGGTCTTTGAGCAGCCAAATCTTCCGGGGCTTAAGTGTATGGGCTTTCCCGTGCAGCGGCGGTGCATGTGCAGTGTACGTGTCGGGCCAGCCACGGCCATTTTTTTTTTCAGGTGCCTGTGCCGCGATGCTGCATTGATCTTCAGCCAGCCCCAGGGCAGGGGGACTTGCCCTGGCAGGGCCTGCTGCGACTCGTCGGATGAGTCTCGTCCTGTGAGTAACTTACTGCGAGCTGTGATGGCCGCATGGCACCCCTGTTGCCCATGGCGCCCTGTGCACTCGCACAGCATGCACACCCCACAGGCCGGCCCTGACTCTATAACACTGTCTAACGCATCTACATAAAATATGAATTTCACTTTTTTAATTGAATTACTGAAAAATATTAACTTTATGATAATATTCTAATTTTATGAGATGCACCTATAGAACAGAATTCTGCTCCCATGAGTGAGGTGGTTGGCTCACTTCCTTTCCAGCTAATGAGTCTTATCTACTGACAGCCTGCTACAAGGAATTTTGTACCCTCAGCTATGTATTTAATATTGCTATTGATATTGCCGATGTTTTTGTGATGTCATTGCATATGTTGCGCTGCACACGTTCTGCCTTCTAAGACCACCTCCCACGCCTGCGCGGCGCATACGTGACGTAATTTCACCGCGCGCTGCACACGATCTGCCTTCTAAGGCCGCCTCGGACAGCCTTGAGTGCAGCCAGCTGCAGTCCGGTCTCGGTGCCCACGGTGTCAGCCAGCCACCCACAGGCCCTGGCCTCAGCCACCCACCACAGGGTGCCAGCTGCTAGTCATCCGACCCACAACAGAACAGGATGCCAGGCCAGCATCCAGCCACCCACCCCACAACAGAGTGCCAGCAGCCACCCACCCCACAACAGGGTTCCAGCAAACCAGCCACCCAGATGACACCAAGCCAGCCACCCACCACCACACAGTGTTCCAGCAAGCCAGCCACCCACAACAGGCCAGGGTGAGTGACACCAAGCCAGCCATCCACAACAGGGTGACACCAAGCCAGCCAGCCACCCACCACAGTGTTCCAGCAAGCCAGCCAGCCAGCCACCCACCACAGTGTTCCAGCAAGCCAGCCACCCACAACAGGGTGACACCAAGCCAGCCACCCACCACAGTGTTCCAGCAAGCAAGTCACCCACAACAGGGTGACACCAAGCCAGCCACCCACCACAGTGTTCCAGCAAGCCAGCCACCCACAACAGGGTGACACCAAGCCAGCCAGCCACCCACCCACCACAGTGTTCCAGCAAGCCAACCACTCACAACAGGGTGACACCAAGCCAGCCACCCACTACAGCATTCCAGCATGCCAGACAGCCACCCACCACAGTGTTCCAGCCAGCCAGCCATCCATCCACAACAGGGTGACACCAAGCAAACCACCCACCACAGTGTTCCAGAAAGCCAGCCATCCACAACAGGGTGACACCAAGCCAGCCACCCACCACAGTGTTCCAGCAAGCAAGCCACCCACAACAGGGTGACACCAAGCCAGCCACCCACCACAGTGTTCCAGCAAGCCAGCCACCCAAACAGGGTGACACTAAGCCAGCCACCCATCACAGTGTTCCAGCAAGCCAGCCACCCACAACAGGGTGACACCAAGCCAACCACCCACTACAGTGTTCCAGCAAGCCAGCCAGCCACCCACCACAGTGTTCTAGCAAGCCAGCCAGCCAGCCACATACAACAGGGTGACAACAAGCCAGCCACCCACCACAGTGTTCCAGCAAGCTAGCCACCCACAACAGGGGGCCAGCCAGACACCCACACTGCCAGGCGTCAGCCACCGACCCACAACAGGGTGACAGCAGCCAGCCACCCCACAACAGGGTGCCAGCAAGCCACTCACACTGCCAGGCGTCAGCCACCGACCCACAACAGGGTGCCAGCAAGCCACCCACACTGCCAGGCATCAGCCACCGACCCACAACAGGGTGCCAGTCAGCCACCCACACTGCCAGCGTCAGCCACCGACCCACAACAGGGTGCCAGCCAGCCACCAACACTGTTTTGCAATGACTGCAGTAGTTGCAGTGAGTGCCCTACTGCAGCGGTAGTCCACTGACTCCAGTCCAATCCACTGTCTACCTGTTGCCTAGCTTTTTTTTCTAGCAGTTTTTTGCACTGACTGCACTGCAGTAGTGATTTAAAATTATTGCAGTGAGTAAGTGCACTACTGCAGCAGTTTATTATGCATTAATGCACAATCAGATGATGTAAAACTGATGTCCCTGCAAGTGCATTTTTCCTATCAGTTTTCATGCAGTTAAGGTGTGAAGAATGAGCCCTTAATTTTAAAAATGTTAATAAATAAAGATTAACATGTTCAGTAGCAGATTTGTGTCGAAATTTGTGCTTATTTTGCAAAATTTTATATGTACAAAAATATCGGCTGATATCGATATGCGATCGGCAACGAAAAACAGATATCGGTCGATCACTAATTTTAAAGCTGTATTAAACTCAAAAGAAAACATTTATTATATTGCGTTTACCCATTCTTAGATGGGATCACTGCATTATTTTCATTTTTTTTAGGCTTTCTTCTATTTTCATCTGGTGATTCAGCCAGTAGGTCTGTTGTTTTTCAATAGAACAATCTCTCTTGCAGTTAAAGGGATGAGACAAACCATTTAACGCTGACAGAATTGCTTACAATGATCAGCTTTTATTTATTTATATAAAACCTTTATCCCAAAAGGAAAAACAACTGTTTGCTGTAACAAATTATAAAGTGTTAGCTGTAGTTTGGCTTCAATTTGTTACTAGTACATCTAACACTCTCCTCCTCCCAGACTGACAGTGCTGCTGTTCAAAGGTGCCCCTGTGCTCCTTTATACAGAGTGGTGTCTTTCTAATACAGGAGGTGTGTTACTGGCTAAATCACCAGGTAAAAAAACAAAGGGAAAAATGCCTAAAAAAGAAAACGAATGCAGCCAATCTAATGATTGGTAAGCTGCAATATATTACATTTTTGGTTTTGGGTTTAACATCGCTTTAAATTTACTGCATTGGGTGTTTCATCGTTAGCGAGAAACTTGTATGCCTACAGGGATAACAATAAGCCATGATTATTATGACGCTGTCACTGATCTTGTGATTGTGTCAAAGGCAGAACTTTTACTTGTTAAAAAGGTTTCAGATAGTACCCTTGAAGGGTCTACAAAAAAAGAAAAAATAAGCAAAAAGCCTTGCAAAATGGGAATTTCACTTTTAAGATTGTAGTAGTATAAGCCTCTAGCATCGTAGGTTTTTTCAGCTATGTACATACTGTTTTTATAACAACGTGTGCAATTGGCAAGAAAAAGAACACTCTTCGCAAAAGACTTACTTGTCAGACACTTGAACATATGGTTCTATGCAGAGATTCTTTTCTACGCAACGATAACCCCCATGGAAGTTGACACAGGTCTGTTGTTCGGTGCAAGTATGGGCTCCGGTCTCACATTCGTTGATATCTGGTTAAAAAAAAAGACGATGGAACATTATTGAAATGGCTGTAGCATGGTTACACATGCTGGGGAACTTTTTCCAACCAAAAACTGGGACATCATCTAGTGGAAGCTACAAAGAAAAAGAACAAGGGCGCCAAGTCATAAAGGTAATAGAACAGCTGTAAATTTTAATGAGTAACTTACATGTTAAAAACAGGTATTCCAATAGGACAGCATGTGTAATGTAGATTAACAGTCCCCACATTGGATCCGATGGAAGATGGAAGTAAAGAAGATAGCCACATCTGGGTCGTGTGTGGCGGGTCCTGTGTAGGTGTAAAGGCAGTCCTGGATGCAGGCAATACCGGGTGATGCCGCAGATGGCGTGGGCTCCTTAGCTGGGCAGCCTCGCCAAGATCCGCCATGCAGCAAGGAGGTGGTGACCCGGAACCGGAGGTGAAAGGGCAAGACTGTCGGTTCCTCCACGGAAGCCGACAGTAACAAACACTGAACCAAGAGTGGAGGGCGGGCCGCAACGTCGTTTCGGAGGACCTCCTCCTTCATCAGGCAGGCCCGCCCCTCCACCATAGAACGTTTATATGATCATGGGGAACAATTACACTGCTAATGGTAAAACGAACCTCAGGTGACAACAAATGGAAACAGGATGAAAAAAAATTATTTAAAAAGGGGAGGGATGAACACCTCCCAGCAGCAACAGGGGCAGAAACTATTAGAGGGACATAACACGAGGTGACATTTGTAAGACCCTATGTAAAAGCAGTGTCACTAACTCGATGTGGAGCTTTAACAGAAAAAGAAGCCCTCCTATCTATTTCTTTTAAAAAATATATATATATATATATAAATAGATAAAATTTATAAATACATTTTAAATTATAAACCCCAAATGTGGGTGTAGTATTGTCCTATCTAATGAGGACATATCACATATAGAAAATATATATAAATATATATATAAAATGAATATATGGACTCTATTTATAAAAACCTGAATACATTAAAATTATATAGAATTAATGAATGAATTATAAAATACACCTTGGAACAATGGTTTTAAAAGATATTGGTAAAACATTCATATAAGGGCAAACGGCCCCAATGGGGGTTAACCAATTAACCGCTGGCAGGGACACAAAAGGCAAAAATGGCAAATATCAGCAGAACTCGTTGTAAAAGAGAAAGAATATAAAATGACCAAAATTAGCAAAGGTACATTATCACATCTGGGTGCTCACTATAAAATGGTATTGATTTTGAGCTCCTCATTCAACCCCCCGGGGGCCAAGGAGTTGAGGGTAAAAATCCAGAAAGTTTCCCTATGGCAGAGGGTCTGGAAACGCTCTGCCACTGAATCACAGGGGGGGGGGGGGGGGTGATCTCAATGACCCAAACCCGTAGTCCCTCAGTCGACTGATTGTGATGGAGACGAAAATGTCTCTGGACACTATGCTCCACGGACCCCTTTTCAATCAATCTCCTGTGGTCTCCAAAACGGGCACGCACTTTGCGGATGGTGCATCCCACGTAAAGGAGACCATAGGGACACGTCAGGCAATACACCACAAACTCAGTGGAGCAACTGTAAAAATGTTTGTGGATGTATTTTTTCCCTAATGGACCCTGGAACCACTTCTGTCTGTGCGAAACAAAGGGGCACATCTTACATAAGATTTTTTTTACATTGGTACATGCCCACTACGTTGCAGAAGGTAAGAAAGGGCTGTGTGCAAGTTTTGGGCTTGTTAAACCTGCTCGGGGCTACGATGTTTTTTACATTTCTGGGCCTCCTGTAGATGACTCGGGGATACTTGGGTAAAACAGGAGCCAATTTAGGATCTTGCATTAAAATCCCCCAGTGGCGTCTGATTATGCTTTCCATCCTCTTGTGAGCATAGTGGTACTGGGTTATGAATTTAACCTCCCCAAATGCTGTCAAGTCAGATGTAGATTTGGCGGTACAAGGATGTTTACATTCTTCAAAGGCTGCCTGGACCAAGGTGGAGTCATACCCCTTGTCCAGGAACCTATGAATCAAAACTTGGCCCTGCTCCTCATAGTCTTCTCCACGGTTGCAATTCTTCCGTAATCTGGAGAATTGCCCCTTGGGGATGTTTTGTTTCCACTTTGGATGATGGCAGCTTCCAAAGTGGAGATATGAGTTGCCTGCAGAGGGCTTGAAGTGTGTCTTGGACACAATCCTCCCCTCTATGTGAGACAACTCTAAATCCAAGAAGACCAAGGAGGTAGGATCGATCACATGTGTAAAGGAGATACCCATGTCATTGCTGTTGCAAAACTCGATGAAGGGAGTTGCGGTGGAAAGGGGCCCATCCCAGATGACTATCACGTCGTCGATGTATTGACCGTAGTAGATCAGATGGGCTGCAAAAGGATTGTTCCTCCAAATGCATTTCTCCTCTCACCAACCCATGGTGAGGTTGGCATAGGAGGGGGCAAAGGACGCGCCCATGGCTGTCCCATGCACTTGGAGGAAGTAATCACCTGAAAATGTAAAATAATTATGTTCTAAGCAAAACTGAGTACTGTTGGTGATAAATTGGGACTGCTTGTGGTGAATGTCGGGGTCCCTGGACAGGAAGTAACTAACAGCCGCAATACCTATATCATGGGGGATAGAAATATACAGAGACGTCACATCTAAAGATAACCAGGTGTATGTGTCACTCCAGGTGTAATGGGAGAGGGTATCAAGAAGGTGGATGGAGTCTCTGATATAAGATGGTAGGGCCTGAACCAGAGGCTGCAGGAAGGAGTCTATGTATAAGGATAGACTGGAAGTCAAACTATCCATTGCGGCTATGATGGGTCTACCGGGAGGACAAGTGGAATTTTTGTGCACCTTAGGCAGGTGATAAAAATAAGGGTGTTTATATAGTTCCTTCAAAAAGGAACTGATGTTCCATTTTATTTATTTTGTTCTCCTGTAGGACCGGATCCAAAAGAGATTTCAATTCCAAGTTAAAAGAATCTAAGGGATCTCCCTTCAGTTTGGTGTAAGTTGTCCTATCTGACAAGAGTTTGTTAGACTCTTTGAGATAGTCAACAACATCCTGAATGACCACCCCTGCCCCTTTGTCGGCCTGTCTGATGATAATGTCCGAGTTGTTGCCCAAGGAACTAGGGGCCAGTTTCTCCCCGGGGGTGAGGTTGGTGTGCTGGTGTGAACCAGACTGCACTGAGGAGCACAGCTCCCGTACTTCGTTGAATGTAGTGTGGTAAAAGGCATCTATGAATGAACCCTTGGCCTGAGTAGGGTAAAAAGTGGAAGTCGGTTTATAATTTGAATGTCTAATAGGAGCAAAAGATATCGGGGTCGGAGTAGGATACTCCTCTCCGTCCCCCCCAGCTTCTGCATGTAGTGACTCCAGGATCTCCAATATCCTTAGGTCATCCTCCCTATACTTCTCCAACAGGGGTTCATCCGAGGACCCCTGTGGAGGGAAACTGTTATTAGCTAATTCTTTGATATAAAATAATCTCTTCAGAGTCAACTTCCGGATAAATCCGTTGAAGTCTCTGAAGAGAGTGAAAGGGTTTGGAGGGTTACTGGGGGCAAAATTGAGACCCGTTTGAAGAATAGACGTCTCGTCATCACTCAGAGAGTGGGACGAGAGGTTATAGATTTTAATGGTATTGAAGGCCTGTCTATGTATTGCTTTTTGTTTGGATTTCCCACCTCGTCTGCCTCTTCTGTTTTTTTTCTTTTTGTGGATGTTTCTATCAGGCAGGCGGGTGGGGTCTGCACCAAAAAATGATGATTATCATTGTCCTCTGTTGAAGTGGGAACACTAGATGCAGAAGGGGAATAGGACTGGGGCGAGTCCTGCAGCGATATGTGCGTATTAGGTACTGGAGTCACTCCATCCACAGTGATTATATGGTTAGGCAATGGAGAATGGGCTGGCGGACGGACCGACAAGCCTAAACAAGACTGGACCTCACCTGTGCTAATGGTGTCACTCTGTCCTACCTCCAGGGGTAAAGACACAGTCCCAGGGGAAACACAATGAGAGGGCACAGTCTCACATGGAACATCGACAGAGGGTGCGGGGGGATGACCCACCGACTAGTCTGTGGAGTGCCCCCCTGACTGGGGATCCACTGGGGCTTTTTTTTTTTAACGCTCCACATCATGTTAGTCACTCTGCTTTTAGATATGGTCTTACAAATGTCACCTCGTGTGATGTCCCTCTAATAGTTTCTGCCCCTATTGCTGCTGGGAGGTGTTCGTCCTTCCCCTTTTTAAATAATTTTTTTTTTCCTCCTGTTTCCATTTGTTGTCACCTGAGGTTCGTTATACCATTAGCAGTGTAATTGTTCCCCATGATTATATAAACGTTCTATGGTGGAGGGGCGGGCCTGCCTGATGAAGGAGGAGGTCCTCCGAAACGACGTTGCGGCCCGCCCTCCACTCTTGGTTCAGTGTTTGTTCACAGGACCCGCCACACAGGACCCGGATGTGACAATCTTCTTTACTTCCATCTTCCATCGGATCCAATGTGGGGATTGTTCATCTACATTACACATGCTGTCCTATTGGAATACCTGTTTTTAACATGTAAGTTACTACATTAAAATTTACAGCTGTTCTATTACCTTTATGACTTGGCGCCCTTGTTCTTTTTCTTTGTTGCATATTTGGAGGGAATCCCTACCTCTTGAGGAGCTGCCTGTCTAATCATCACCCCAGTACCCTTGGATCCATCATCCTCGGGATCATCGCATAATTGAATAGGACTTCTACAAAGTTGAGGTTCGTGTATCCTGTTTGCCCTGTAACATTCCATGGTTATTTAATTTAATCTTTCACACTCATCTATAATTTTTGTCCATATCTATTGTTTGTGAATTTATCTGTGGCACCACTGGTCATGTGGTCCCTTCCAGAGTGGTAAAGTGAGCGCTGATTCACTGACTTAGGTCAGTGTGTGTTTTTTATTCACCAATCTAGTGAAAGCTGGTTGTCACCAGAGAAAATAAAGTAATTACAGTTAAAAAGCTGATGTGAAAATATCTTTTGGACCTACCTAAAAAAAAAAAAAAAAAAGAATTTCTGCTTTTCTATATTTTCCTGGACACCGGCAGGCAGACGGTGTGTTTGCCAAATAGCCCAGCTGCTGCTGGTGGCTGTATTTTGCCCTAAAGTTTGTTGTGTTTCGCTTCCCTGGTCCTGAAGTTAAAAAGCAGGAGTGGTAAGACGTACCTTTTCTTTTTTTCTCAATGGCCGCAGTTTCCTTATGTGTGTGCTTTATTTTCCCTGGTGCTAGTGTCCCCCGGCCATGGCGGCTGGTTTGCTTCTGCGTTCCAAGCCATTGCTTCGTTCAAGATCTGTCCAGTGCTGGTTCTGCACATGCACAGTAGATTCCAAGAACAAGGCTTGGTCGCGCATGTGCAGGGTGCTGCCGAGTGGCGCCAGTGGTGACGTCAGAAGGGGCCTGTGGGAATGATTGTGGACTAGGCGGCAACTTCTCTGGGCTCCAGGAAATTGGTGTCAAGGTAGGGCTTTATTCTAGCGGCTGTATGTTCTGCCCCCCTTCTCCCCTCTGACCTGGCTGTCTTTTCAGCTCCCTTGCCATCCAGCGACCAGTGATGGAAGCATCACCATCCTCCTGTGGCTAGCCCTCTCGCAGCAGGTACCTAATGGCGATTCTGTTCTAGGGTGCGGTTGTAGTGAGGGGGGGGGGTGGGACTGAGCATCATGTCCTTTGCCTCCTTTGTGTTTTCTCTCTCTTTTCTTTACAGCCCTTCTAGGTCTGATCCCCAAACCAACGCATGCAAGGAAAATGGTCATTCAAAGTCGCAGCAACGGCATGCTTTCTCAAAGTCTAGGTGCAGGTCCTGTTCAAGCTCAAGGCGCCACAGTAGGGGCCCAGCCTCATCACCTAGATACTCTCATCACTCCAGTCACCTGGACAAGACAGGGTGGTGGGGTTGCTGTTCTTGGGTTCCAAATGGGAAATCTCTCTGTGCCCACTGTTATGCCCAGGCGGCAGGTGAGCGAGGAAGTAAGGACCAACAGTTGGAATCTATGGTGAAACGGGTCCTTAAGGATTCCATAAGTGAATTGGGATTTAGCCATACCCATAGTCCTGCCTTGAACCCCCCCCCCCCACCCCCACGCTCTCCGACTGGAGACGCTCAGGGCCAGGACACCCTGGAATCTTCACAGCCAAGCCGCCCTGCGGCCATTTTCCCGGATAGCGATTCAGAGGTAGAAGATCCCTGTCTGAGCTTCGATTTTGGCCTTGTTCCTCTCCTGGTCTGGGCAGTGAGAAAAGCCCTAAACTGGGAGGATCCAGTGGTCTCTCATCCGAAACAAAGAAAGTTCTTTAAACAACTGAACAGAGAGCTCCTGATTTTCCTGTTTCTGGGAGAATTGGGGAAGTCATCACAGATGAATGGAGAAAAGTGGAGAGGAAAAATTCTATGCTTTCGAAAATGGCGAAACTGTATCCCTTTAAGGAAAAGAGGTGAAACACCAGGAGTCTCTGGCACTTGTGGATGTGGCTGTGATGAGACTTGTCAAGCATGTGACCCTTCCATTAGAGGATACAGTGTCTTTCAAGGACCCTCTGGAAAGACGGATTGGTTCTGATCTTAAACGAGTCTAATGGCAGGCATGGCTTGCAAACCAGCCTTAGCCCTAGCAGCAATGTCCAAGGCGATGGAGATATGAATGGACAACTTGGATGAGACCCTTAAGATGGTCTCAGAAGAGATGGTCAGAAGCTCTCCTATTTAGGAGCTGAAGATGGCATCGGCCTTTTTGGGAGAGGCTTTCATCGACATCATCCGCCTTCTGGCCCAGGTTATGCTCCTCGAAGCGCACACTCTGGCTTCGGCCTTGGTTAGCTGAACCTGCATCCAAGCAGTTGTGGTGCTGGATTCTGTTTGAGGGCTCCTCCCTCTTTGGTAACAAGTTAGATAGCGCCATAACTCGGGCCACAGGCGGTAGGTCAGGGTTCCTTCTCTGCTTTCAGCATGTCTACGCAGCCTCAATCAGGGACTCGTGAACCTTTAGAACAGTTTCTTGTGGACATACCTGGGCTTTTAACAGCGCTCCCAGACTCAGGTGCGTCCCCACTTCCCTTCTCCTTTTGGCAGAAAAAAGGCAGACGCTTCTGTCCTACGTGGAATCCCTGATAACTCAGGACGCCGCCGTTTCCGTCCCAGGGGACGAGCGGGGACAGGGAATCTACTCATCTCTCTTTATGGTACAGAAAAAGAATGGTACTTGGAGGCCTGTCATAGATCTTACCCATCTAAATCAGTTCATCAAGAAAGAGAGGTTCAAGATGGAAACACTGATAACAATCTAGTCAGTCCAGCTAGGAGACTGGCTGGCGTCAATAGACCTAAAGGATGCTTATTTCCATGTTCCTGTAGCAAGAAACTTCCAACAGTATCTCCAGTTTGCCATTGGTCAGACTCATCTACCTGTCTCCCCTTCAGGCTTTCAACATCGCCTTGCACGTTTTGGAAAGTCTTGTTGGCTGTCTTAGCCTTAATAAGAATTAAAGGTATTCAGCTCCACCATTACCTAGACGACCTTCTCCTTCTGTCTCAAGACAAGGATAAACTTGTGGAGCACTTGGGTCAAGTCATCTCCACTCTCCAAGAGTTTGGGTGGCTCCTAAACATGGAGAAGAGTTATTTAGAACCCACTCAGTTCCTCGTGTTTCTCAGGGCTCAGTTTGACACAGCAAGAGGCACCATCTCTCTGCCCGAGGAGAAAATTCCGGTGATCCAAGACAGGATACTTCTCGCTCTCTCTTCCTCTCATCTCCATGCTTGGTAGTGTCTGAAGGTCATAGGGGCCATGGTAAAATGGGCTCTGTGGAGAATGCAGCCCTTCCAGAGAGGCACTCCAGTGGAGTACAGAAGAAAAGGACCAACGCATCTTCCTAACGTCATCCATGAGAGGGTGCCTTCCCTGGTGGCTTCAGTGGAAAAATCTCCTCAATTGCCATTTCATAGCCCCCATCCCGTGGGTCACTGTAAGTTTGGATGCCAACAATTTAGGTTGGGGTGCCCACTGTCATTCACAAATGGCTCAGGGCAGATGGGACTTCCCTCCCCGTGGGAGAGTCTCAAACATTCTGGAGCTCCAGGCAGCGTTACAGGCCTTCGGTCATCTAACCTCGGGGTATTCAGTGATGCTCAGACTGGACAACACAATGGCAGTGGCCTACATAAGTAAATTTGGGGGAACTCTCAGCCTGTCTATGTTATGAGAGGTAGAGCCAATTATGATCTAGGCACAGAAAAACCTGTCCAACTTATTGGCAATCTATGTCCCCAGAGTCCAGAATGTGCAGGCAGACTTCCTCTTTCGAGTCCGGCTAGACAACAATGAGTGGGTTCTGATCCTGGGGACCTCCCCAGAGGTCGACCTCTTTGTATCCCCATGCAACAACAAACTAGCAAAGTATTACTCGAGGTTCCGAGATCCCCAAACCCTCGGGTGGATGCTCTCACAGACAAATGGAGGTTTTGCAGAGCCTACGCCTTCCCTCCAATTCATTCTCCAGTCCCTGCGGAGACTCAGGATAGAAGTGGCAAAGGTAGTGGTGATAATTCCATACTGACCCAACAGGCCCTGATTCCCTCTACTGCTACTCAGTTTCCGGGATCTGATTCCTTTACCTCTCAGGCCGGACCTGTTGTTGCAGGGCACTACCCTACATCCATGCCCGGCTCATCTGCACCTGAAGGTTTGGTTTTTCAGAGGGGAAGGCTGAAGGCTCTCGGCTGCCCCGAGGAGGTCATCCACACACTCTTGATCACTAGGAGGGAGAGCCCTAATAGGGTCTACGAGAGGATATGGTCTAAGTTCATGGACCATATGTCCACTAGAACCAGTCCACGTGTTGCTCCTGCAATCCAAGACATCCTGATCTTCCTACAGTCCGGCCTGGACCTGTCCCTGTCGGTCAGCTCGCTCCAGGTACAGGTTTCGGCTATATCAGCATTAAGAGGGGTGTCATGGGCCAGGCATATGCTTGTCCGTCAGTTTTTTAAGGGGGCAGACTCAGGCCCCAGAGGAAACCGAGGTTCCCCAAATGGGATCTCCCGCTTTTTTCAATTTTCTTTTACAGCTCTGACTGCTATCGGACAAGCCGCTCTCAATTAAAGAACTTATCACATCAGCTAAGAGGATTTCTGATATTCAAGCCTTTTCTAACTTTCTTCCTGGACTGAGTGGTCCTAATTCTTATGCTGGGGTCAAAGCCTAAGGTTACCACTGTTTTTCACGAGAATCAGGAGATTGTTCTTCCCACCTTCAGATCAGGCGAGAATTCTGCCTTCCATCCACTTGATGTGGGCAATACCCTAAAGCAGTATCTAGGTGGTACGGCTTCCTTTTGGCAGTCTAAATACCTACTTATTCCCTTCTGTTGGAAGAACAAAGGGATGTGTGCTTCATCAAGATCCATTTCTGCATGGATCATTCAGGCCATCCAGCAGGCCTATAAAGCGAAGGGCTTGGTGCCTCCAGAGGCGGTGACAGCGCACTCGACCCAGAGCATCTCCACATCTTGGGCAGTCTCAAGACACGTCTTCCCTGACACGTCTTCCCTGAAGTAATCTACATGGCAACTTCCTGGTTTGCTATGAACATTTTCTTGACCCATTATTGTTTTGAACCGGCTGCTTTGTCTTCTGTTAATTTTGGTTTACAAGTCTTGTCAGTTGACAGGGTCAATTAAACTTTTTATTGTTCAGCATCTGCCCACCCAGGTGTGTACTGCGAGTTATTTCCCAAACATATGTTACCATGGAGTCTGTCAGGAAAACAGAAATTTGTTTATCAAATACTTACCATAGTTTTCCTTTCCTGATGGACTCCATGACAGCGGAAGTCCCCTACCAGTTCCTAAGTAGGCTAGTTACAGAAGACGGCTGCTGAACGGGAGCAAAGATTTATGGGTGTGGGGTCCTATAGGGTAGGAGTAGAGGTGGGGCTAAACCAAAACGTATGCTGCCATGGAGTCTATCAGGAAAGGAAAATTACGGTAAGTATTTGATGAACAATTTTCTGTTTTGTGTTAATGTTCCTGCCATGCAAAGCCAACAATTATGCATTTGAGATACAGTAGCTGGGATGGAAGATACAGCTGTTCAAGTTTGGCATATGTGTACTGAGGTTTATGGTAGGGTGCGCTAAAATCTTTAGGGTTCATGGTAGGGTGTGCTTTTTGTTTTGAGGTTTATAGCGAATCGTCCTCCCTGTACACTGTGCTGTTTGTGACATACTCCCTTTTCTAAACACTCTGCAGTTTGTGGCATATACCACAAAGCTCCACTTTGAATGCTGTGCTCTATGATATATACTTCATACTACTGATCATCAGTACTGTCTAGACCATGGGTGTCCAACCTTTTGGCTTCTCCGGGCCACATTGAGTGTAGAGAATTTTTCTCGGGCCGCATATAAAATATATACTATATTTAAGGTATATAAGTAAAAAAATGCAGCCGCGCCCTTCCCACGCCACCGTGGCCCCCGCACTAATTTAACACAACTAGAGGATGATCAAATGAAATTGAATCAGTATACAGAAGTTTACTTCTTCTAAATGATAATAAAGGAACACTCTAACCACCATGACCACCTCAGTGATTTCAAGTGGTCATGGTGGTAGTAGTCAGGAGTCAGAAACACTGCACATGCTCCCCCCCCCCTCTGAGGCAGCCTCTGCCTACCGTTAGTTGGAAGCTGCTGTGGCCGTGCCCCCGACCTGACTTCCTTCCTCCCCAGCAAAAATTGTCAGGGGGCAGCATTGCCTGAGGTTCTGGGGCGCATGCGCAGGTTGGACATGCCTGGTCTAGACAGAGGTTATTCATACCATTACAACTTCCAAACTCCAGCCCAGTCAATAAACATTTTTGCTAGTAAATATTATTTTAGGCTACAAAATAACTTACTTCAAGAGAAGCCCTAGGCAGCATAGTGGCAGGGGTTAACAGTTTCGTCCTAAGAGCACTAGAGTTATCGGTTTGAATCCCAGTTACCATGTTCTCCCTGTGCCTGTGCGGGTTTCCTCCGGGTACTCTGGTTTCCTCCCACACTCCAAAGACGTTCTTGTAGGTTAATTGGCTCCTGTCTGAATTGGCTCTAGCATGTGTATGTATGAATGTGAGTTAGGGACTTTAGATGGTAAGCTCCTTGAGAGCAGGAACTGATGTGAATGTACAATTTATATGTAAAGTGCTGCATAAATGGATGGCACTATAGAAATGCCTGTAATTAATAATAAGTCCAGTTAGAATTAAACTGGTGGAAGGTGGTCATACAATTGTGAACTTCACCACATTCACGAACACAATTTGTGGGATCATCTGGGTTGTATTTAATTCACCAATAAATCATAATCTAATCCTGGTGTTTGGCTGACACTACTTGTTTTTTGTGTACAGCACTTCTGACTAAAAACAATTTTTACATTTTTGTGCTCCATAATCTATTACAGTGCATTTATATACAGAATTTTAACAACTAATTAGGCAAACACTTTGATTTTGACTGAGCTTGCTCAGGCATAACCACACAAGGCTTGCTCTGGCAGGCACAGAAAGCACATCATCAAAGCCACAATGCTGCACCATGTTTACACAGCAATGCTCAAAGTAGAAGCTGTTAAACAAAATTAGAGGGCACACATGCTTTTTATATGGTATTTGATGGTAAACCATTTAAAATAGAATTGCTATATTTTCCAGGATCACTGTAGCTATAGGCATTAAAATAACTGAAATAATGGATAGCTCATGCTGGGATACTTTAAAGGCACAAGCTTCATTGTTATGTGTCATTTTGGCTGGTCTTAAAGTAAAAAAGACCTTTCTTCTGTTAAAGAAAAAAAAATGCCTGAAGGGACATAGGCAACTAAAAAGAAAAGAAAAATGTATCTTTCCGAAGCAAAAACGAGGTTTAGGTTTTACATATGCTTTAAAGTACACAGCTCAAAAATAAATAAATAAAGGAACACTTTGAAAACACTTCAGGTCTCAATGGGAAAAAATATCATGCTGGATATCTATACTGATATGGACTGGGTAATGTGTTAGAAATTAAAGGATGAAAGGAGTTAATTTTGCTGAAATTTCATTTCAGCATATAAAAATGGTACTCCGTAGTTTGAATGGCCCCCACCTGCTTGTATGGATGCCTGACAACATCCGGGCATGCTCCTTAGGAGACAACAGATGGTGTCCTGGGGTTTTTCCTCCCAGGATCGTGGACCAGGGCATCACTGAGTTCCTGAACAGACTGAGGTGCAACCTAGTGGACTGAAACATAATGTCCCAGAGGTGTTCTATTGGATTTAGGTCAGGCGAGCATGGGGGCCATTCAATGGTATCAATTTCTTAGTCCTCCAAGAACTGGCTGCATACTCTTGCCACATGAGGCCGGGCATTGTCGTGCACCAGAAGGAACCCAAGACTCACTGCACCAGTGTAGGATCTGACAGTGAGTCCAAGGATTTCATCCTGATACCAAATGGCAGTCAGGGTGCCATTGTCTAGCTGTAGAGGTTTGTGCGCCCCTCATGGATATGCCTCCCAAAACCGTCACTGACCCTCTACCAAACCGGTCATGCTGAACGATGTTACAGGCAGCATAACATTCTCCAGGGCTTCTCCAGACCCTTTCTTGTCTGTCACATGTGCTCAGGGTTAACCTGCTCTCATCTGTGAAAAGCACAGGACGCCAGTGGTGGACCTGTCCATTCTGGTGTTTAATGGCAAATGCCAATTGAGCTCCATCGTGATGGGCAGTAAGCACAGGCCCATTAGAGGACGTCCAGCCGTCAGGCCATCCTCATGAAATCTGTTTCTGATTGTTTGGTCAGAGACATTCACACCAGTGGCCTGCTGGAGGTCATTTTGTGGGGCTCTGGCAGTGCTTATCCTGTTCCTCCTTGGACAAAGGAACAGATACTATTCCTGCTGATGGGTTAAGGACCTTCTATGGCCCTGTCCAGCTCTCCTAGAGTAACTGCCTGTCTCATGGAATCACCTGCATGCTCTTGAGACTGTGCTGGGAGATACAGCAACCCTTCTGGCAATGGCACGTGTGCCATCCTGGAGAAGTTGGACTGCCTGTGCAACCTTTATAGGGTCCAGGTATCGCCTCATGCTATCAGTAATGATACTGACCCTAGCCAAATTCAAAACTAGTAAAAAACAGTCAGAAAAGATGAGCAGAGAAAAAATTTAATTTGCCTCTACCTTTAAAACCATTCCTGTTTTGGAGGTTGTCTCATTGTTGCCCATCTAGTGCACCTGTTGTTAATTTCATTAACACCAAAGCAGCTGAAACTGATTAACAACCCTCTCTGCTATGTAACTGACCAGATCAATATCCCAGGAGTTTAATTGACTTGATGCTATACTCTGATTAAAAATGTTCCTTTATTTTTTGAGCAGTGTATATCTAAAGCCAAGAACAAAAAATGGTAGGTATTGCAGCCTACCAGTTCTTAGATGTAGTGGATGCAATTGTTTTTCAGGCTTTTTTTCCTTTTTTTTTATCTGGTGAGCCTGCCAGTAACATCCTTCCAGCCCTAGGGTGCCCCTACTTTATCTAACTGGTAAAAGTGCGACAAAGGCAGAGTGCACAAGAAGTTAACAGCGCACAAAATGTCTAGCAGGATCAACGTTTTTTCTTTTTGCACTTATTAAACACATATAACAAAACATTTTAAGCTATATGTTTACCAAACCAACGGGGGGACAAAAAGAGAATTTAACTGTTAGGCTTTATACTGTATATACTTAAAAAATCTGTAAGGTTTAGTCTCTCTTTTTACTACAAGGGAAACTTTAGCTTGGTGTAAGGTTACCTATAAACAGTATGCAAGAAGTTGTGATTTTTACATCATGAGTGATGACCACAACTACAGAAGATTATATTTCCACACAGCATACCTATCCACTGGACAATGCAGGAGAGGTCCCCATTAAACAATCTCTAAAGTTAGCCTTCAGAGGCTGGGTCACACCTGAAGTTGTGCTAAGGCTCTAGAACTGGAAAGCACTACTACACTGCATTCTGGGGGATTTGTGCTAGAAGCGGGAGAGGATTTGTGCTGGGAGGGGAAAAGAGTTTAAGCCGGGAGAGGTGATTTTCGGGGTGAAATAGGATTTGTGGTGGGAAGGTAGATGAGGGGAATTTGTGCTGGGGGAGACATGGAGGGGGAAGAGGATTTGTACTGCACTGGAGATTGAGAACAAAGTTGTGCTAAGAGGGGAAGAGGACAAACTGGGAGCAGGGAAAACATGGGGGGGGTGGAGGGAGTAGTTGTAAAAGCAAAGGGGGGAGGTTAGAGGTCAATTTGTGCTGGAAAAGAGGATTTTGGGGGGGATTTGTGCTGAGAGGGTGAGTGGGGGGGGGGGTAGGGATTGGGGCTAGGGGGTTTGGAAGAAGGATGTACACTAGAAGGGGGATTTAGGGGGTGAGGGGGGTACTTGTGCTGGACGGAGGAGGATTTATGCTGGGAGGAGAGATTGAGATTTGGAGGATTTATGCTTGAGAAGTGAGTTGATTTGTGCTCGGAGGGGAGGACTTTGGAGATGGAAGAGGATTTGTGCTAGGAGGAGGGATTGGGGGGTTGTAAAATAGAATTAGTGCTGGGGGAAGAGAATATGTGCTGAGAAAAGGGGGGGGGCAAAGATTTGCACTGGGAAGGGTGAGTATAAAGATTAGTGTGAAAATACTGTTCCTGAAGTTACATACATAGTTACATAGTAGGTGAGGTTGAATAAAGACAATAGTCCATCCAGTTCAACCTGTGTAGGTGTGTGTGGCTGTAATCATCTCACATACCCCTGAATGTTCTGATCCTTGAGATGTAAGTCTAAGAGTCTTTTGAAACCACCATACTACCCGCAGAAACCACCTCTTGTGGTAGAGAATTCCACAATCTTGTAGCCCTAACAGTAAAGAACCCCCCACGTTGCCTGAGGTTAAAACGCTTCTCCTCTAATCGCATTGTATGCCCTCGAGTCCTCATGCAATCCCTTCGAATGAACAGCTTTTTTTCTAAGCTGGGATCCCCATTAAGATATTTATAAATTGCTATCATGTCCCCCCTCAGACGTCTCCTTTCCAGGGAGAATAAATCGAGCGATTGTAGACGCTCTTCATAGTCAAGGTCCTCCAATCCCCTAATTAGTTTAGTTGCCCTTCTCTGGACTCTCTCCAGCTCCAACACATCCCTCCTGAGGACTGGCGACCAGAACTGGACAGAATACTCCAGATGCGGTCGGACCAGAGTTTTATAAAGTGGAAGGATTATAGTCTTATCTCTGGAATACATCCCTTTCTTTATGCATGCTAATATTCTGCTGGCTTTGGCAGCTGCCGCTTGACATTGCATGCTGTTGCCTAATCTATCATCAACCAAGACTCCCAGATCCTTTTCCATTTTTGATTCCCCCAAGGGTTCCCCTCCTAACGTGTATTGTGTTTTTATGTTTTTAGTCCCCAAGTGCCAAACCTTACACTTCTCCATGTTAAACCTCATTTGCCATGTCGTTGCCCACTCTGTAATTTTGTCCAGGTCATTCTGTAGGATATCTGCTTCATGCTGTGCAGTTATTGCCCTGCCCAATTTTGTGTTATCTGCAAAAACTGATATCGAACTACTGATCCCGACCTCAATGTTGTTTATGAATAAATTGAACAAGGTTGGTCCCAGGACTGAGCCCTGGGGTACCCCGCTTACAACCTCAGACCAGTCTGAGTATGCGCTGTTTATTACCACCCTTTGGACACACCCTTTAAGCCAATTCCGTATCCAAGAGCAAACCCTGCTGTCGATACCTGCAGACCTTATTTTATAAATTAAGCGCTTGTGGGGAACTGTATCAAACACCTTAGCGAAATCCAAGTACACCACATCCACTGGTCTCCCCCTATCTAGCTCACAGCTCACCTCCTCTAAGAATGTTAAGAGATTGGTTTGACAAGAACGCCCATTTGTAAACCCGTGCTGATTACTGCTGATGATGTTGTTGTCTTTAGCAAACTCTACGATATAGTCCCTTATCATCCCCTCCAGAAGTTTACATACTATTGATGTCAAACTGACAGGCCTATAATTTCCCGGGATATGCCTCTGGCCCTTTTTGAATATCGGAATCACGTTCGCTTTCTTCCAATCCCCTGGTACATCTCCTGTCCTAATACTGTCAGCAAAGATCAGGAACAGTGGTCTCCATATAACTTTACTGAGTTCCTTGAGTACTTTCGGATGTACGCCATCCGGGCCTGGTGATTTGTTTGTGTTAAGTTTATCCAGCCTTTCCCTGATTTCACCCTCTGTTAGCCATAGTGGCAAGTCCTGTGTATTACTACTAACCATACAGTCATGGTCAGTGTACCCCTCCGTTTCCTGTGTAAAGACTGACAAGAAAAAAGCATTCAGCACGGTTGCTTTTTCAGTGTCCTCTGTAACCATCCTCCCATCATTGTTAATTATGTGTGCAATATGCTCTGCCCTAGTTTTTTTGCTGTTGATATATTTAAAGAATTTCTTTGGGTTTTTTTTTACTATCCTCCGCTATTTGTCTCTCAAAGTTGATTTTAGCCATCTTGATTTCTTGTTTACTTTTCTTATTTGCCTCCTTGTATTGCTCGAAAGCCGATACTGTGCCCTCTGATTTATACTTCTTGAAGGCCAATTTTTTTCCCCTAATAAGTTTTTTGACGCTACGGTTTAGCCAGCCAGGTTTGGCTTTGTCTCTTCTAAATTTATTTCCTATAGGAATGCACTACAAGATGCCTTTGCCTAATATGTTCCTAAAGCAGTCCCATTTTTCCTCTGTGGTCAGGGATCCCAGGGTTTGGTCCCAGTTTACCCTTTCCATCAATGAGTACAATTTTGGAAAGTTTGCCCTTCTGAAGTTTAGGGTTCTTATGTTCCCCACTTGCCTTGTTATATTGTTATTTATACTAAATGTGATCATCCTGTGATCGCTAGAGCCCAGGTTGTCCTGGACTCCTACCTCCGAGATTATGTCTGGGTCATTAGTGAACAATAGATCCAGGACTGCATTTTCTCTAGTCAGAGAGTCCACCAACTGTGACATGTAATTATCCAGTAAGGTTTCCGTGAATAGGCGGGCCTTCTGTGAGTGTGTAGTCCCCTCGTCCCAGTCAATGTCGGGATAATTGAAGTCCCCCAATATGATGACTGATCCCAATTTTGCCACTTTACCCATTAGTGCTAAGAATTCCAGCTCTACCTCCTCCCCTTGGTTAGATGGCCTATAGCAAACCCCCACAATTACTTTCCCCTTTTCTCCTTCCCTATGGAGTTCAACCCACACAGATTCTAAATCCATGCTCATCCCATCCGTAATGTCACTCCTTTCTATCACCTTTATATTGTTCTTGACATAGAGACATACCTCTCCCCCTCTTTTTCCTACCCTGTCCTTCCGGTACACCGAATACCCTTGGATTGGCCAGCCAGTCATGTGAGGGGTCGAACCAAGTCTCTGTTATTCCCACAAGGTCTATGTCCTCCTCATGTACTAATATTTCCAACTCATCCATTTTATTAGCTAGGCTCCTGGCATTAGCATATACCCCTCTTAGTTTTATGGAAGTTAAGCGCAATTGGCGGTTATGTTTATTCCTGTTTGGTCTGAGATTTTTCCGCACAGACCTGCCAATTGACATTGTGGACCTACTGTCGCTGCTGACCCTACAGCTGCCTTCAGTCCTCTGCTCCCTCCTGACTGACTCTACTTCTGAGCCCTCCCCCCCGTCTCCTAGTTTAAAAGCCCCTCCAACTTGGTGGCCATCTTTCTCCCCAAAAGAGCTGTACCGTCCCCATTAAGGTGCAGCCCATCCTTACTAAAGAGCCGGTAGCCGACTGAGAAGTCAGCCCAGTTCTCCAGAAACCCAAACCCCTCCTTCCTACACCAGTTACTCACAGTTGATGTGCTGGAGACCAAAAACAGGCAAGCGTAAGAATTTGAGCGACTTTGACAAGGGCCAAACTGTAATGGCTAGACGACTGGGTTAGAGCAACTCTAAAACTGCAGCTCTTGTAGAATTTTACCAGTCTGCAGTGGGCTGGACTTACCAAAAAGGGTCCACTGAAAGAAAACCAGCGATAGGGCCATAGGCAGACGAAGCTCACTGATTCATGTGGGGAATGAGAGCTGGCCCAGGTTATCTGATCCAATAGAATAGCAACTGTAGATCAAATTGCTGGAAAAAGTTATTTCTGGTTCTGATAGAAAGCTATCAGAACACACAGTGCATTGCAGTTGTGCATGGGGCTGCATAGCTGCAGGCCGGTCAGGGTGCCCATGCTGACCCATTTTCACAGCCCAAAGCACCTACAATGGCCATGTGAGCTTCAGAACTTGACCACAAAGAAATGAAAGAAGGTGTCTTCATAAAGGTGTTGACTTGGCCTTTAATTTCTCCAGATTTCAATCCAATTGAGCAGCTTTGGAATATGCTAGAAAAAGTCCAATCCATAGAGGACCCACCTTACAACATTCAGGACTTAAAGGATCTGCTACTGATGGCTTTGTGGCACAAATCACAGCATACCTTCAGAGTGGAGTCCATGCCCCAAGGGATCAGGACTGTTTTGGCGGCAAAATCTGGACCTACTCAAGCTTAAGTGGATGGTAATGTTATGGTGGGTGGTCATAATGTTATGGCTGATCGGTGTAGTAAGTAGGAAGCAAACAATCCAAAAATACAGATTTTGAAAACCCCGATGTTACTAGAGATTCTTTCTGGATAAAAACCAGTAAAGACAAAACCACGGAAGTTTCTTCTGATAATCACAGACACAGAGGCACACTGTCTCCTATAACAAAAATGTTCCTGATTCAAATCATGTTGGGATTAAAATGCATTTCACTTATGTGGAATATACATATTTTTGAAGGACTAATAGTTGATGGTTTGTCAGTGTATAAAACATTAGGATTTAAGACCAAAAATATTCTATTACACAATTTTGAAATGCCTTGTAATTTACACACACTGCGCTGTAAACCTAAGACCATAGAGTGTTCTCCATGAATATGTGTATGCTGTAACGCATCAGGAGACCCACGGGGAAATCATAAGGATGAAGTTAATAAAAGTCTTAAGACTGTCAGGGCTGGCCTTAACACTTTCATTACTGTGATAGGCAGGTCCCACTATTCTTCCCTACTTCCACTGCGCTGAGAGCCTGGCGTAAATACTAGGCTTTATTACTCCATAAACTAGCACCAATACTATTATTATTATTAAGGATTTCTATTGCGCCAGTAGTTTACGCAGCGCTTTACAATATTAGAGGGAGACAGTACTTTTACAATACAATAAAATACAAGAGGATTAAGAGGGCCCTGCTCAGAAGAGCTTACAATCTAAAGGGGTGGGGCAGGTGTTACAAGAGGTTGTAAGAGTAGGGAATGAGCTGATGGCAGATTTGTTGGCAGTGTGATAGGCTTCCCTAAAAAGATGAGTTTTCAGGGATTGCCTGAAAGCAGCTAGAGTAGGGGATAGCCGTACAGGTGGAGGTAGAGCATTCCAGAGGGTGGGAGAGGCTCTGGAGAAATCCTGGAGACGAGCATGAGAGGAGGAGACAAGGGAGCTTGAGAGTAGGAGGTCTTGAGAGGAGCAGAGAGGATGGTTTGGGTGATATTTGGAGACAAGATTGGTGATGTAGCTCGGGGCAGAGTTGTGAATGGCTTTGTATGTTGTGGTTAGTATTTTGAATTTAATTCGCTGGGCAATCGGGAGCCAGTGTAGGGATTGGCAGAGAGGGAAGGCAGACGCTGAGCGGTTGGTAAGGTGGATAAGCCTGGCAGCAGCGTTCATGATAGACTGAAGAGGGGATAGCCTATGAAGTGGTAGGCCTATGAGAAGAGAGTTGCAATAGTCAAGGCGAGAAATAACAAGGGAGTGAATACTAGGCTTTATTACTGCGTAACCTGGCATCAATACTACATTTTTTTACTGCATAAACTGGCACCAATACTAGGGGTTATTACTGCATAAACTGGCACCAATACTAGGGGTTATTACTGCATAAACTGGCACCAATACTAGGGGTTATGACTGCATAAACTAGCACCAATACTAGGGGCTATTACTGCATAAACTGACACCAGTACTAGGGGCTATTACTGCATAAACTGGCACCAATGCTAGGGGGTATTACCACGTAAACTGGCTCCAATATGAAGAGTTATTAATGCGTAAACTGTCACCAATACTAGGGGTATTACTGGGTAAACTGGCACCAACACTAGGGGCTATTACTGCGTAAACTGGCACCAATACTAGGGGCTATTACTGCATAAACTGGCACCAATACTAGGGACTATTACTGCATAAACTGGCACCATTACTAGGGCACCAATACTAGGTGCTATTACTGCATAAACTGGCACCAATACTAGGCGCTATTACTGTGTAAACTGGGACTAATAGTAGAGGCTATTACTGCAAAAACTGGCACCAATACTAGGGGTTATTACTGCGTAAACTGGCACCAATACTAGGCTTTATTACTGCGTAAACTGACATCAATACTAGGGGCTATTGCTGCATAAACTGGCAACAATACTAGGGGTTATTACTGCGTAAACTGGCAACAATACTAGGGGCTATTACTGCGTAAACTGGCACCAATACTAGGCTTTATTACTGCGTAAACTGACATCAATACTAGGGGCTATTACTGCATAAACTGGCAACAATACTAGGGGTTATTACTGCGTAAACTAGCAACAATACTAGGGGCTATTACTGCATAAACTGGCACCAATACTAGGGGTTATTACTGCATAAACTGGCACCAATACTAAGGGGGTATTACTGCATAAACTGGCACCAATACTAGGGGTTATTACTGCGTAAACTGACACCAATACTAAGGGCTATTACTACATAAACTGGCACCAATACTAGGGGTTATTACTGCGTAAACTGTTTGCTGAAATTGTTTTAAACTATAAAGAAAAGTGTTTAAGAGTTTTCCTCCTTCTCAGGTCTGAAGCAATACCTGATGAAGAAAGGAAAACTCTTGAAAGCTTGTCTTTTAAGTGTTAGGTTAGTACAATAAAAAGGTATCATTGCTGCATTATTCTGCATGTTTCTCATATTTTATAACCTTATTTATGTATATATTTACATGTTCAGGGTTTGCTCCCCCAACTTTTTGCTTGTTTAATATATATATATATATACAGTATATATATACACACTGATTTTGTTTTTTTCAGTGGTATGATTTAGTGGTGAAAATGATGAATGCCCCCCCAGTTTTGACTGTGGTATCTTATGAGCCCCCCCCCCCCCTATATATTGTTCCTAAAGTCAACACTGCTTCTGTCTCCTTCAAGATTGTTCTCCATGCTTACATTAATGTGTCCCGTTATTTTTTTGTATTGTCACAACACAAAATACGCATTTTTCTAAGTTAGGCCTTTGCATTAACATGCTATATTTACAATATACAGGTTGAATTAGAAATGGAGGAACATAATTTGTTGGCAGTACAATTACAGGTGATGCTAAAACTAACTTGTTTTACTTTATCAGTACATGATGATGCAAATACAGTATATCAAAGTACACAACCACATTGACAAGCCGAAAATTGTGTTGCTATTTTAACTAAGCAAAGCTGTGTGTAATTTCACATTTGTTATATAGGCAATGAAAGGGTAAGTATACCATATTTTCAGTGAGCATATATTTAAAAAAAGTTCTTGTAGTAATTTTGCTACAATCATTTTTAAGTGCCTTTCACATTTTTTACATGTTTGCAGTTTTACATTTTTGTTAATATCCTAAATGTAGAGATTTGCAGCCACGTAGCATTAGTATTAATGTTTTAAATAGCTTGATTCTCTAGAAAATTTAATGTTGGTACATGGTGGAAGCCATATTTACCCATTACATTATATACCTTCCAGGACAAAGTCGATATGATGAAACACGTTGGGACATGGCTGTACGGCAACCGGAAGTGACATAGTACGTAATACCGGAAATGTCGATCCGGGGACATCGAGTATGGTTGGGTGAGATACGGCTTTACAGGTGTCCGCCGCAAGCAGGATATGCCAGTAATAGTTCTCTTTTTAATTCGATACCCTACTATGCATAATGTGAGTGCATTGTATGTGGATTATTTTCAATAAATTGTGTTAAACGTTTATGCACTAGCAGTATTTTTCTCTGTTCTATACACATACCACTCGTATAAATCAACACTCAGGAGTGGACACCAGGGGTGGATCATCATCAACCTTGAAGTGGTAATTGCCTAGTTTTGCCAATATGAAAATATCTGGCAATCTTATTTGATGAGAGGACATCTGAAAGGGAGAGGTGTCACATGTGCATGTGGTGTGGTGGATAGTTGCTGGAGAAAATTGAATTACTATGGACATTTATGCTTTCTATTATAAATTTCTGGATTTTCAACTTTTTGATTGAGGACTTTTTATTTAATTTTTTTCTGAACTTTATGCACTTGTTATTCACGGTGGTTTGTTTATTTATAGCGCCACTATCTACTATATCTATATACTTGCACTTTGGTGGATACAATGTCATTATATATATATACAGGCTGGGCTGATCAGGACACTATCTGGAGAGAGTTTGCATGTTCTCCCTGTGCTTTGGTGTTTCTTTCAAGTACTCTGGCTTCCTCACAAACTTCAAAGACATGCTGGTAGGTTAATTGGATCCTGTTTAAGATTGACCTGTGTATGTACACTACATTACCAAAAGTATTGGAACGCCTGCCTATACCCGAACATGAACTTTAATGGAATCCCAGTTTTAGTTAATAGGGTTCAATATTGAGTTGGCCCACCCTTTGCTGCTATAACAGCTTCAACTCTTCTGGGAAGGCTGTCCACAAGGTTGAGTATGTTTATGGAAATGTTGACCATTCTTCTTGACATTGAGAGGTAAGGCACTGGTGTTGCACAAGAAGGCCTAGCTCGCAGTCTCCATTCTAATTCATCCCAAAGGTATTCTTTGGGGTTGAGGTCAGGACTCTGTGCAGGCCAGTCAAGTTTCTCCACCCCAAACTCAATCAGCCATGTCTTTATGGACCTTGTTTGTGCACTGGTGCCCAATCACATTAAAACAGGAAGGCCATCTCAAACTGTTCCCACAAAGTTGGGGGAAAGTTGGGAGAAATTGTCCAAAATGTCTTGGTATACTGACGCCTTAAAGTGATTCGTTTTTTTTTTTAAATAGCAAATATAATATACCTACCTGCTCTATGCAGTTGGTTTTGCACAGAGTGGCCTGGTTCCTCCTCTTCTCGGGTCCCTCTTTGGCTCTCCTAGCCCCTCCCTCCTGTTGAGTGCCCCCTCAGCAAGTAGCTTGCTATGGGGGCACCCGAGCCGAATCACAGCTCCCTGTGTCCATTCAGACACGAAAGCTGTGACCCGGCCCCGTCCCCTCTCTCTCCTGATTGGCTGACTGATTTTTATTGATAGCAGTGGGAGCAAATCGCGCCAAGCTGCTGTCTCAGCCAATCAGGAGGGGAGGCCGTGCAGCTGAGACACTCCTGCAACATCGCTGGATAAAGATGGGCTCAAGTAAGTATTAGGGGGGCTGAGGGGGGCTTCTACACACAGAATTTTTTTATCCTAATGCGTAGAATGCATTAAGATAAAAAAAACCTCTACCCCCACAATCCCTTTAAGAGTTATCTTCACTGGAACTAAGGGGCCAAGCCCAACCCCTGAAATACAGCCCGACACCATAATCCCCCCTCCACCAAATAATTTGGACCAGTGCACAAAGCAAGGTCCATAAAGATATGGATGAGAGAGTTTGGGGTGGAGGAACTTGACTGGCCTACACAGAGGCTTGACCGCAACCCGATAGAACACCTTTGGGATGGATTAAAGCACAGGCTGCGAACCAGGCCTTCTCATCCACATCAGGGCTTGGCCTCACAAATTCGCTTCTGGAAAAATGGTCAAACGTTCCCATAGACACACTCCTAAACCTTGTGGACAGCCTTCCCAGAAGAGTTAAATTCAATATTGAACCCTACGAACTAAAACTGGGATGCCATTAAAGTTCATGTGCATGTAAAGGCAGGCGTTTCAATACTTTTGTTATTATGGTGTTTATGTATGCATGGGTGACAGGGACCCTAGAATGTAAGCTCCTTGAGGGCACGGACTGATGTCAATGTACAGCATGTAAATCATTGCAAGAATTGCGGGCACTATGTAAATAATAATAAATAAATAATAAATACTAGAGGCTGCTATAGGTTGCTCTGTGCACTCTAATAAATAAATTTGTATAAATAAGTTTCAAGTGCAGCTACATATATAGATACATAGTAGGTAAGGTTGAATAAAGACAATAGTCCATCCAGTTTAACCTGTGTAGGTGTACGTTTGTCAGTTTCGATAATAATTTCCCAAATCCCTGTGTATATATAATCAAATACAATGTATATGATAAATATATGCAGGGCTTCTGATAGAAATCTCAGGGCCCCGTATAGACAACCTGACAGAGCCCCCTCCCCCACAAGAAAATATTAAAGCTATATTTTGATATAAATACAATAAAATTATTAGCAGACACAAATACAACCTTACCCACAGAATTCCCACTAAATATAAAAAAGATGAAACTAAGTTGATAAATAAATCTCTGTGTGTGAATGAGGTCTTGGGGCTCATGCACATGGGTGCTGTGGTCTGTATAAGTGGTTCATTTATGTGGCCACCTGGAGCTGTATGAACACAGCTGCAGGTCCTAATTTGACAGGTGTGGGGATGCAGGTGTATGACCCCAACACAGACAGTGTGCATTTGGGGACCAATCACCTGCACACCTGTCCAATTAGGGGCTGTGGCTGTGTTCGTACAGGCGCTGCATCCCCAAAGAATGACAGGTGACTCCAGTCCAAACCCCTCCTTCACACAACCAGAGTACCTGTGTGAATGAGCCCCTAATTATATTTTTCTAACCTAAAAAACAGATCTCTCAAGTGGTGTGCTGTCACTACTAAGAGGGATTCTATCTTCGTCTGGGTTCTTGGGCTCCAGTTGTTTGGCCAAACTGCAATGATGTAACTCGCACACATGCACACGCGGGTGTCATGGTCACACGACATCCCTCTAAATGGATGGTATGTCATCCATTGAGAGGGCAGTGCACATGTGCTGGTGCTATCACCGGCTGCTACGTTTAGGAGTTTTTCACTGTACCTACAGGTAAGCCTATTCTATAATATAATAAGATAAAAATGGAGTTTACTACTGCCCCGATCAGTTAGTAAATGCTTAAATAGAAGGAGTTAATTTGCAAAGGGAACTGACAGTGTAGAGGAGAAGAAGCAAAGTTTGGTAGGTCAGGAAGCATTCTGGGGGAGAGGAGTGGGAAGCCCAGCTACATAAAGCACACTAAACTTCACTGGGGAAAGATAACAAGCAGATATGGAACCAGTGTATCAGTAAATTCTTCAACCCATGGGAATGCAGCTGATCAGCTGTGATTGTGTCAGGAAGACAGAGCAAAGGGGAAGAGAGATGAAAAAAATACACAGGCTGGGACAAGGAGAATAGGAAGAACTGCAGGAAGAGAAAAAGTTACAAAGATCACAAACTCCTGAGCAGAGCTAACATTACAGCCAGGGCTAGGAGGGGAGGGGGGGCACACAGGGAGGGGGATTTGTGAGGGACCACTGTCTCTTTCTCAGCAGAGAAAAGCTGGCAGCAGGGAGATATCAGCTTTCATCTGCTGGAGGAAGAGAGACACAATTGTCATCTGTCAGTAATCCCTCTCCCTGTGTGGGCCCCCCCCCCCTGTGTGCTGGGCCCCCTACTAGAGGAGAGGACCGTGGGTCCCTACTATCAATGGCCCTGAATATATGTGAATGGATGATCAATTTAATATACAGAAAATATGCTCTAGTCTTTCAGTTCAGCAATATTGTTGTGTGATCTTACCCTGGCAGAGGCGGGTGCTCAGCAAACTGTATCCCTCAGGACAAATGCAGGAAAAGCGTCCAGGCTCGTTCACACACTGATGCTGGCACAGATAGCTGGAGTAGCTGCACTCATCAATATCTAGATATAGATAGAATAATAGATGTACAATTTATATTATTAGTAAGATAAATGGGCACCGACATTAAAAAGAATCCACTAAGCACTATTTACATCTAATTTGGTATTATATAACACCAATGAAATTTCACAAATACACCCGAATAACAAAAAATCCCATTAAGGTTTTATTAGCCATTCACAGCATTTGTGCTGTCAATTTGACAGGGGTTATAACCCTCCCTCGTGCTATCCAAAATGAAAAAAAAAAGTTTGCCTATAGTTCTACTTTAAAGTGGATGTAAACCTTCACATATACCCAGTGAAGGGAACAAATCTCTCTACATAAGTTTTACATGTATATCTGCTGTCTTTAGTTTTCTAGACTCTTTAGAAAGTGCACATCATGTTACAAATTTTATTTCCTCATTCAGCAGTGGGAGGGGAGTCTGGGCATACACTGTGTGTGAGCCAATTGGAGGAAAGGCACACTCCCCCCTCTCCACATAGACATGAAGAAACTTGCAGAGTTGTGTTGTGAATAGACCAGCTCTCTGCTTATCTGTCTCTAAGTCCCTTCCTGGACACACATTTTCAGTAGCTTTTATCTCCTGTGTTGGAGAACTTGTCAGAAGTTATCATGCTGATAACAGAGGAATGGAGCAGTAGAAAGAAATGGAAATTAGGGCTTTGGATAGGGATATGTAAACACTACAGACATAGTGCCCAGGTCAGATTTCATGAATGGGGTTTACATCCACTTTAACTAAAGAAAGTTTTGTTTAGACTAGACTCTTTCATCATTTCAGAAAAAATGTTATGGGGAACTAACATCCTACACTCTCCTCAACCCCCTCCCCCAATCCCCCCAGTCACCACTATGTTTACTTCTGTAGGTAGCTGTCAGTGCCCACGCAGCCAATGTGGCACTATCTGAAATCCCCAATAATCTACGCTTTTTTTCTGTAGGGCTTCTGGGACTGATCAGAGCAATTGTGAATGGTCAGCGCGGGCACGTGACTGCTTCAACCTATCTAAATCGAAATGATCCTTCCTGGAAGCCCTACAGAAAGAAGGGAGAAGAGAGGGGATCGCAAATCTCCCATTTGCTACACTGGCTGCATGGGCAGTGACAGCTCATCACCCACAGTGCTAAGCACAGCAGACTGTGGGGGTAGGGAGGGTGTATGTGTGCATGCTCATGTGCTCGTGCCATAGATTTGAAGGCAAGGAGGATGGGGAAGAGAAAATCTGCAGTGACTGAGGGAGCAGAAATCCACAACACACCTCCTGACTTTCTGTGGTGAAAAAGAGAGACACCTTTCAGCACAAAGTTTGCACACCCCCAGTTACCCAGACAATGGAGAATTTATCTGCAAACGATTAGTTAAACCCACAATTTTTTTTTTTTTTAATGCAAGAATGCATTTGACAATAAGAGTGCCAAAACCTTTGCCCAATTAAAAAAGATAATAACCATGTACATTTTGTTCAAGTGCAATTTATAATAATATAGGCAGGCCCGGTGTAAAAGGAAGAAGAACATGAACGAAGAGCCGGCAAAACAGGGGTTAAAGGGTTTTGTTACCCGGAGTCCTATGATTCTATGATGATGAATATATATACAGTTCGGATTAAGGAATATGATTGGAGGGGCGTGGCCGGATGTGAGCGAGGGTGGACGTGCCGGACCGGAGCTCTCTGTTAATCCTGCAACTTACCTCCGTTTTCGGTGTGCGGTGGGGCTACTCTCCTATACCATCTTGTGGGGGAAGCTCTCAGGTCTCCAGCGATGCCATCCTCAACTCCAAAACCCGCCCGGCAGCCGCCACAGGACCAGCGCCAGACCCGCTCCGTCAAGAGCCAGGGCTCAGGCTCCGCCTCCGCCATCTTGGCGCCAACGTCTTCACGGAGGAGCGGGAGTACGGGTGCAGGCATGGAGTCTCAGAAGCCTACGGACCCCGTGCTCTCCGGCACTTCTCAGGGACAGGCTCAGGAGGTGGCTGCGGACCAGCGGGCGATCACAGCCCCCATCCTAGAAGCCATAGATGCTTGCAAAGCGGCATTGATGGTGCGCATAGATCACCTGGCATCTGAGTGCACGCTCATCCGCCATGACCTGGACAAATTCAGGGGGAGACTCACTGCTGCAGAGGACCGCATCTCGGAGGTGGAGGACAGCTCACACTCCCATGGCACTCAGCTGGCTGAACTCCAGAACATTGTGAAATCCTTGCAACACCGAGCTGACTATGCGGAGGATAGACAGCGCCGGAATAATGTAAGGGTGGTGGGGCTTCCTGAGGGGCTGGAGGGGAAAAAGCCTGCTACATTCGCGGAGCAGTTCTTCAAACCACTGCTCTCTCTGGAGAATTTATCCCCCACGTATGTGGTGGAGAGGGCTCATAGAGTGCCAACTGGGGCCAGACCCCCTGGAGCCCCCCCCCCCGTCCGTTCCTGGTGAAGTTCCTCAATTACAGGGACAGAGACATGCTCCTCTCGGAGGCGCGGAAACACCCTGAACTTCGCTTTGAGAATGCACGTGTCATGCTATTCCCCGATTTCTCAGCGGAGACGCAACGCCGCAGGCGTTCCTTTACGGATGTCAGGAAGCGCCTAAGGGCCAAGGAACTTATCTATAGTATGCAATATCCTAGCAGGCTCAGAGTGCAGTACAAGGGCTCGGTGGAATTCTTTGACACTCCTCAAGAGGCTTCGGACTGGCTGGATGGCGTGTGATGAGTCCTGACTGCCAGTGCTCTCGGCTAGCTACCCTTTGGCTGTGGTCCGTTTTTTCCTTTTTTCATTTTTTATTTTTTTGTTTTCCTGCTGTACGCTGCCCCTGCTGACTTTCTCCTCCTGTCATACCATTCCCTCTGGATGTCCACGGCTTGTTGGTGGTGTGGGAATGTCTACTTTTGGGGTTCCTTATCCTGCTATCTGGAGACTGGTTATTGGAGGAGGGGGGTGTCGTGGCGCCCTCCTTGCACACCGGGTGATCCGGTCTCAGAGACTCCATCGGAACTGTAAGAACATCTTCTATACCGGACTGTTGCTCACATTGGAGAACTGACGTGCGTCACTGTTTCTTTTTTTTGGGCAGTTTGGGATTGAAGCCGCATACCAGACTACGTTTTTCATGTTTTGGGAAAGCTCGTTTTTGTTCAACTTTCCCTTTTTCTTTGTTTGTTGGGGGGTTTGTTCTGGTATAATGGCATGGGGAGTTCTACACCGGCACCTGTTTTTGTTTGCTCATGTATATTTTGAGGGGGTAATTTATGGGTCCCTTTTTTTTTTCATCCTGCCCATAGCCCTTACACGGGCTCTGTGTAATTTTTTTCTCGATTCCCATGGCTGACAATATAAAACTTCTCTCATGGAATGTGAGGGGCCTGAACAATAAGTTCAAACGTGCCAGTGTCTTTCAGTATTTAAAGCTCATTAAGCCACATGTCATCCTCCTGCAGGAGACCCACCTTGATGGGAACTTGATTTTGGCTCTCCGTAGGCCGTGGATACAAAGGGCATTTCATGCCACGTACTCCACCTATGCTAGAGGGGTCTCCATCCTCATTAGTAAATCTATCCCGTGTTCGATCCAGCGGGTGATCTCCGATCCAGGGGGCAGATACGTGGCTGTGCTTTTAGATATGTACTCTGTTACCATGCTGTTGGTCGCTGTTTATGTGCCTCCACCTTTTCAGATACAACTGCTATATGATTTAACTGATAAGTTGGCTGAATATATGCATTTACCTGTACTGTTCATGGGTGACTTTAATGCCATCCTGGATGCTACCTTGGATACTTCCAACCCCAATAGACCGCCCTCGGTGGATCTGCTCACCTGGGCTTCCACGGTGGGCTTGACTGAACTTTGGAGATGGAAGCATCCGCTCTTGAGGGAATACTCTCACCTGTCCACTGCTCATCGTTCCTCTGCTCGCATAGATCTGGCGTTTGGTACTGCCAGGATGCAATCCCTTTTGACTGCCTCGGAATACAGGGCCGGGGGAGTGTCTGATCACAACCCGCTACTCTTGACAGTGAACCTCCAATTGGGGGCTGGAGTGCGGGGTTGGCGCCTGGCTGCGGGCTGGCTCCAACAGGATCAGGTCGCTTCCCACCTTGAAAAGTCGATCCAGTCATATTGGCCAGAAAATGTGGACTCAGCTGATCAGAGAGTGGTGTGGGAGGCGTTTAAGTCAGTGGCGAGGGGAGAGTGTATATCGGCCATTAAATCCGCTAGGAAAGATCACAATGAAGAGGTGAGGATGTTACAGGAGGGGGAGCGGAGATGTGCGGAGGAGAACGCGGCCTTGCCGTCTGATTCCAGCTATGCTGCATTGCTGGAGGCGAGACGCCTTCTCTCTCTTCACGTCTCTGATCTTGCTCATACAGAAGCTAACAATCTACGGGCTTCTATATTCGCACAGGGCGATAAGAATGGCAAGTTCCTGGCACTGCTGGTGGCTGACCAGCAGCCGCCAGTTAATATCCCGCTTATCAGGGCCGCTGGGGGTGTGCTCAAGTCGGATCCTCGTGACATTTTGGAGACATTTACTGACTATTTTGAGGCCCTGTACGCCCCACTACCGGATAGTGACTCTATGCACGCGGATGCCCTCCTGGAGGGAGTTGACTTACCATCCTTGTCGGCGGAGGATAGCGCCCTCATGGATGCTCCGATAACGACTTTAGAGGTGGCAAGAGCCATTGCGGCCTTCCCACCACATAAGGCCCCGGGTCCTGACGGTTTCCCTGCTGACTTTTACAAACAATATTCCGAACATTTAGCGCCTAGAATTAGCTCTCTGTTGCAGCACTGTTTGGAGATGGAGGAACTTCCTCCCTCCATGATGGATGCCTATATGGTGCTGCTTCAGAAACCGGGTAAGGACCCCCTGAACTGCTCCTCGTATCGCCCTATCGCCCTTTTAAATATGGACCTTAAAATCCTGACGAAGGTCCTGGCCACTCGTTTGGCTGGGGTTATTCACTCATTGATAGACCCGGATCAAACGGGCTTTATGCCGGGTAAATCTGTGGACACTAACATTCGGCGATTGTTCACCCATCTTCAAATTCCTGGGGAGGTGTCGGGGCAGCGGGTGGTGGTCTCAATCAACTTTGAGAAGGCCTTTGATTCGGTCGACTGGGCCTTTATGCACAAGACGCTGGATCGTATGGGGTTCGGACCCAAATTCAAGACCTGGATCCGACTCCTTTACGCAAGCCCTAGAACAGCCATACGGTTGGGCTATCTCACTTCCCCATATTTCCGGGTGGGGAGGGGGACGAGGCAGGGGTGTCCCCTCTCCCCGTTCCTGTTTGCCCTTACCCTTGAACCCATCGCGACCGCACTGCGCAGCTCCCCGGCCGTAGGGTCGATTAAAGTCGGCTCTATTAAAGAATGTCTGGCGTTATATGCCGATGACATGCTGTTGTTCCTGGAAGATCCGGGTCCCTCCTTGAGAGCGGCCCTGTCCATCCTGAACGATTTTGGCAGGTGCTCAGGGCTTCGTGTTAACTGGAGTAAGTCCTCCATTTTGCCTCTCGATGACGGTGCTCGACCTGCTGCGGCTGGGGACCTGCCTCTTCACTGGGTGGATAGCTTCACCTACTTGGGGATCAAGATAACTAGGCGTCCCCAGGATTATTTCTCGTTGAATCTGGCCCCTCTATTGCCTAAACTCCAACAAAATATCCAAGCTTGGAAGCGTCTGCAACTTTCATTATTAGGTCGTATTAGTGTCCTTAAGATGAAATTTCTGCCTGTAGTCTTATATTTCCTCCGCAACTCTCCGCTATGGGTACCACTGACCTTTTTCCGGAAGTTGGACAGCCTCGTCTGTTCATTCCTCTGGTCGCCCGGGGTTCCCAGGATTGGCCTTCGGGCCCTCCAGGAACCGTGGGGTAATGGAGGCCTGGCACTGCCCGATTGGCGCAAGTATTATTTGGCAGGACAGATGGTGTTTGCGCGGCGCTGGCTGCGGGCGGACGGGGAGGATTCGGCAACTATCTTAGAGGCGGCCCACCTGGGCTCCTTCGAAACCCTTAGGTTGGCGCTGTTTAGGGGTCTGGGCTCAGATCTCCCTTTAACGCTCTCCATGAGGGCGACTGTTAGGGCTTGGGCCCAGTCATTGAAATTGACATGCCCCAGTTATGTTGGATCTTCCCCTTCCGAGCCGTTGTGGATGAACCCTACCTTTCCCCATTTTCGTCACTTACCTGATTTGATGTTGTGGGCGACACGGGGTATAAAAACCTTGGGTGATATAACAGCGGCGGGGGCTCTCTTGCCGTTTGACCGTTTGCGGGAGAAATTCGACCTACCTAGTGGCTTTATATTCAGATACCTCCAATTGCGTCATGCCTTTCAGGCCCAATTTGCCTCATCCTCTGTAGAGCTGTCTCCTTCGGACTTAGAATGCGTGTTGACCTGTGATACCACACTCAAAACTCTCTCCACTGTGTACAAGGATATGTTCCGACTTACACCCCCTGGCATAGTTAGATGTAGGGAAAAATGGACGGCTGAGGTGCCGGACCTACAGGGGGAGGACTGGGATGATGTATGGACGGAGCCTTTCAAATATTTAGTAGCTGCTAGGGACAAGCTAATTCAATTTAAATTCCTCCACAGGATTTACTATACTCCGGCCCGTCTAGCCAGAATGTTCCCGACTTCGTCTGCGGAGTGTTGGCGTTGCTCCGCTTCCCCCGCAGATGCAACTCACATTTTTTGGGGCTGTGGCCAAATTCAGCAGTTTTGGACTGCAGTGACGTCCTGTCTCGCCGAGGTGCTGCTGACCCCGATTCCGCGAACCCAGAGAGTCTGTTTGCTGGGTTTGGTGGAGGAGGTGGTCCCCTCGGTGGCACACAGGACTTTGCTGAGCATTCTTCTATTCTATGCCAAAAAGGCTATTTTACTACATTGGAAGAAGGTTTCCCCGCCATCCTTACTGTTCTGGAAAGGCCTAGTGAATGCAATGCTACCCCTCTACAAAGCCACCTATTTCTCACGAGGTTGCCCGAAAAAATTTGACAAGGTTTGGAGGGCGTGGGTGGACTCCTCAGACACTGTGTGCTGAACTGTATATTGTGTAATTGTTATGATGCTGGTAGATTGAACGCTCTATAGAAGTGTACTTATGCTATCTTGTATCCTAGCTTTGTAGTCCTGCAAGTACAGCCAGATACTGGGTCTCTTTAATGTTGAATTGACATGTTTTGATCCCGGGTAGGGGGGTGATATGATGTGTTGTTTATGAGGAGGGACCGAAGGTTGTTTACTCCGGAGGCCGGTGGTAGGTCGTGCTGTCCTTGGACGGTGGCCTGCACTGACCCCCTGCAGTCGTTGCTCCTGGTCTTCTCAGGGTGCTGGTGGTCGTTTTTGGGTGGGTGGGGGGGGGGGGGTGGTTGTTGTTGGGTTATTGTATGTCTTTTTTTGGCTGCTGTGTATGTCTGTTTGTGTTACTCTGTTCTTTCTTTAAAAATCAATAAAAAGAATTTTTCAAAAAAAAAAAAAGGAATATGATTGGGTACAAGGTGGGGAGCGGGTGGAGCGGTGGGGGGGGAGGGGGTGGTTAAGCAAGATGGGGCAGGAGTCTTCAGTTGGAAGAGAGATCAGCCAGGGAAAACTTTCCTCCCAACCGCCCCTGGTATTTTACCTTTTTTCTTGTAGGCAATTTTATTTGGTGGTTAGATTGTTGGGATGATTATTGTCAGGCAGCCAGCAAGGGTGCAAGGTTCTTGTAGGTTACTGTGGGCACAAAAAGGTACTTTGTAGGGACCCGTCTGATGTACGGCTCCAGTTGTTCTAATGGAAGTATCTGAGGCTGATTGTCTGGAGGCTTGTTTTAAGTAGGTCACAGGTATTATCTTTTGATTGATGCCTACTAGGATCTCTTGAGGCTCCAATTATACTGTATTTACGCTGTATTTAAGTTTTTATTTTTTTTATGTGTTATTTATTACTTGGGTTAATAAAAGGCTGTTTTGGCCATTAACTCCAGCTTGTTGTCCAAGTGGTCACTAAAGGATTGGAGGGTGAGGTATAGGTCAAAGCGGAAGGGGACAAGACATCTTTAGTACTCTAGTCATGTATATTTTCATACAACTCTTCAACCACTTGACCTCCAGAAGATTTACCCCCCCTCCCCCCCTCACGACCAGACCATTTTTTGGTGCTACGGCACTGCGTTATTTTAACTGACAATTGCGCGGTCATGCAACACTGTACCCAAATAAAATATTTGTCCTTTTTTCCCCCACAAATAGAGCTTTATTATGGTGGTATTTGATCAACTCTGCAGATTTTATTTTTTGCGCTATAAGCTATAAACAAAAAAAAGGCTGACTATTTAAAAAAATATATATATATACTGTATATATATATATTTTTAAATTCTGCTAAAAAAAAATCAAATAAAAAAAATGTAAAACATCTAATTTCTTCATCAATTCAGGCCAATATGTATTCTGCTATATATTTTTGGTAAAAAAAAAAATCTCAATAAGCGTATATTATTTGGTTTAGTAATAGCGTCTACAAACTTTGTGATATTTTTATTCATTTATTTTGTTTTCTACTAATGGCAGCGATCAGTGGGACTGCGATATTGCGGCAGACAAATAGGACACTGACTGACACTTTTGACAATTCTTGGGGCCCAGTGTCACTAATATAGTGTTCAGTGCAAAAAAATTTGCACTGTCACTTTATGAAAGACACTGGCTGGGAAAGGGGTTACTATCAGGGGGGATCAAAGGGTTAACTGTGTGCCTAGCTTGTGATTCAGTGTAGTGAGGGAGGTGCTTTTACTAGTGGAAGGCATGGATCTGTGTTCCTGCTTTACAGGAACACAGGATCCATGCCTTCTGTACTGACAGCACAGCAATCCACCTTGTTTACATAGGTAGACTGCCATTCCCCCTCTGTACAGAAGCATCGTCGGGTGCCAGTGGACATCGAGTCCATGGTACCCACTGATCAGCTCCCACTGGGTATAATCACAGTGGGAGCGGGCTGCCAGCGGCTCCCCAGATCCAGAAGTGTTAGATTAAGAACTAGGTACATGATCTGGCACAGAGTGGCCGCCCTACCGCCGTATATGTATGGTGGGCGGTCCGCAATTTATTAAAATAACAAATAAAATTATAACATGGTTGAAATGATGGGTTTAGTGTAGTATAACACACATTAGTTAGACTAAAATATTTTTGGAATGGAAATCTATACATCATACTTTTAGAGGGGCAACTGAGAAGGAAGGATAAACAGAGTAACATGGGTCCAGAAAGCTACAGTCCCTCCACGTGATAGTCAATTAGGCGCTATGCAAGATAGGGTCGAAAAGAACCAAATATCACCAAACCCTGCCATTAATCTTATGTAAAACTAAAGGTATTTAGTGACTAACATATGTAGTACCCTCCTAGGTAGGAAGAGAGCATAGTTTTTGGTTCTTTCTGCTTACCAGGAAAATTGCCAGGTAAATTTAGAGTGCTTTCTGCTTACCAGGGAGCAGGATCCATTGATAGGGTCTGCTCATGGTGCTCAGGTGCAGCTCAGCTTGACTGAATGTTTCACAGTAGCCAAAAGGGAGGCATATTGGACAGTGGGAGGAAACCTGACAAGTGAGGGCACAGGCATTATTACAGCCCAGATGATTGGCAGAGGAAAGATCCTTGTTGCATGCTGGGTGACTGTATAAATACCAGGGGCACATGTGCTCGAGGTCTTTAGCTGGAAAGCAGAGTCCCAGAGGGAGGGGATGGCTGCCCATCCTCTGTAGAGCTGCTATGTGGCCTTGGGTAGTCAACCTGAGGGCCTGAAAGTCAGAAAGAAGCTGAACCCAGAGATCCTGCAGAGCTAACTGGAAGGGAGACACCAGGAAGTATCTGATTCTGCCTACTGTGAGTACAGACTTGTGTCATGGGGCCTGTCCTGTGAGGGCCATCTCTTCAACTAGAAGAGTCAGTTGAAGAGTGTCAGTCAAGTGGATGCTGTCCACTTGAAGAGTGTCCTGAAGATAAAGTAGTTGCATCAAGTCTGCTGCTAAAGAGAGCAAGACTTAACTCTTCCTTATAATGGCAATATGGTAAAAGCAGTGTGTCTGCTTCCACAAGTAATCTGGTGAGGCCAAGTGAGAGTTGTCCTTATCTACTGTGAATAGTTTAGTCGGAGTATCCCACTATTCTCTTCTCCCATCCAAGTTCCACAATAAATACAAAACCAAATGCCCTGGACTGTTATTGACTAATGAACAAATAGGAGTAAGGATGGATGTGTTAAAAATCCCCTAGTCTGCAATGTAACCAGAGGGAGACCCAAGAAGTCCTCACACAGCAAGTTCTACAGGGACAGTGCTACGCATACTGTATTTGTTTGGATTTTTGCAAGCAAAGCCCTCAAATCAAGTATTGTTCAGGCTTTGTAGATGTCATCTACCAAGTGAGAAAAATGACAGTCACAGAAAAAGCGACAGTCCCTACACTCTGTACATTAGCATTTCAATACTGAATGACAGGGTTGCCACTTAACAGAAGGTGGCAGGGCTAAATTTATACTTAAATTGCATTTCCACATTTGCAGACAAATTGGGATAACACGTACTCTAGGCCCCTTTCACACTGATTTTGCAGCACTAAAACACACCTTTCCAACATGACAAAAGAGCATGGAAATTATTTCCTCTAAATCCTTTGTAACTGGTCATATTGCTACGCTGCGTTTGCACTGCTTTTTGATTAGTCCTGCGTGTTGCATCTTTGGTACACATTTCAAAAGCACACCAAAAAACACGCCTCCTATTGATTGGTATAGGAAATGCACCAAAAACACAAAAAAAAAAAGCATGGTGTATTTTTGGTGCATTTTTTGAGTCACGTATCCAAATTTCACAGCTGCGGGCAAGGAGTCAGGAATTCAGAAAGCGCAACAAAATTGCATTGAAAGAAAGTCAAAAATGCAATATACAATATAAATGTTCTTTTTTTTCATCTACTGATCTTGCCAGTAAAGCTGGATACACACTATACAACTTTTATTGGTAGATTTCCTTTAGATTTACCCTCAACTATGTAGTGCGCAGGCCTGCCTGATTGCATATAAATTGAAAGTGTTTAGGTTTAACCTAATATTATATGGTTTTGGTAAATCTAAAGGAAAAAAATCTAAAGAAAATTGTATAGTGTGTATCCAGCTTTACACACACTCACTGTAATGTATTTTTGGAGGATTTACATTTTCATCCTAGGATACACAGTGCATTAGGACTACAGAACACCCCTGACCTCCATAACATAATGGGGAGGTGTTCTGTAGTTCACATGTAGTTGACACAGGTAAAGGTTAGAGTTGATAATATTGTTTGATATTTCAATACAGTGCATAGGATGTTACAAACATACTGGATTTCTGGCAAGATCAGCAGGTATTTTTCTGTACTTGCAGAAAAGTTCTTATCCTGTAAAAAACACTAAGGGCTCTTTCACACGGGCGTTCCTTTTTTTTTGCCCGATCAGTTCCTTTTTTTTTTTTTTTGTAACGGACACGGATGACACTTGTGTCATCTGGTCCGTATGGCTCCTTTCACACGGCCGCACCGTGTGAAAGGTCCCCTGCTAGACTTTTTTTTTTTTTTTTCCACGGAGCGGATGACATTTCTGTCATCCGCTCCGTGTGCCCGCATATCATCCCATCCGTTTGCGGATGATATGCGGACATAATGTATGTCTATGGCACTGCGGATGTCAGCGGATGACACCGCTGACATCCGATTTTCCTTCCTTTCCGTTTTTTACACGGAAGGAAAAATAGGGTTCTGTTCCGTTCATAAAAACGGAACAGAACTGACAGGAGGAAAATCGGGTGTCAGCGGATGGTATTCCGCTGACACCCGCAGTGCCATTCACTTACATTGATGTCCGCAAATCATCCGCAAAAAAATAGGATGATTTGCGGACACACGGAAAGCAGCGGAGCGGCCGTGTGAAAGGACCCTATGTCCGTTTTTCATCCCATCCGTTTGCGGATGAAAAACTGACATAATGCATGTCTATGTAAAAACGGATGTCTGCGGATGACACCACTGACATCCGTTTTTGCTTCAGTTCCGTTTTTTGAAAGGAAGAAAAAATAGGGTTCTCCTCCGTTCAAAAAAACTGAACTGAACTGAACTGACAAAAAACAGATGTCAGAGGATGATAATCCGATGACATCCGTATTTACATAGAGATACATTATGTCCGTTTTTCATCCGCAAACGGATGGGATGAAAAACGGACATACGGAACGCCCGTGTGAAAGAGCCCTTATGCAGCCACTTCTAAGGACTGATAAGCTGCAATATAATACATTTTGGTTCTTGGGCTTAGATATACTTTAAAGCCCTATGTACAGTTTAGGCGTAGAATCCATGCCCCTACCCAGGCAAAAAGATACTGCTTTGAAGTCATCAATAGCAAGTTTGGTGCTTGTACTTTTGTTTTGGTGGAAATGACAGTGCTTTTCAACCTTTGTTTCAGTCAAGGCACCCTTTATTACTGTACACAATCCCGGACACACCAGTCTGAGGGCTCATTTACGCTCTTTTTGCGTATATGCGCACGTCGCATTTTTAATGGCCACGAACGTACATGCATTTGCTAGATGCGTGGGGGTGTCATTAAGAAATGACAAAAAGGCAGCCACATTTTTGTGCGGTACAGGAAAACGTGCAATTTCACACTTGTTACCTCACTTTGTCTGGTGTGAATAAGCCCTAAAATGTGGTCTGTGAGGCAGAGTTTAATGATCTTCCGTTGTAACTCTTCTTCCTCCGAATTCCCCCTTCTAGCACAAATGCCCCCAAATTTGCCCTTCTAGCACAACCCCTCCTTAAAATCCAACTCATAGTACAAACCCCCCCCCCTCAAATTCAACTTTCTAGCACAATTCCCCCCCCCCCCCCCGTTCCCAAATCCCCAATCCTAGAACAAACCCTGCTCTAGCCCCCTCCCCCCCCACCCAATCCCTTCTCCCAGCACAATCCCTTCAAATCTCCCCTATTATAGGGTGACCGGATGTCCCCAGGTTCCCAGGGACAGTCCCCTGACTGAGGACATTGTCCCCAGAACAAGTCTGTCCCCGGTTTTGTCCCCGGATTCAGGGCCGGATTAAGGTAGACAGAGCATCCCATGTTGGCTGAGAGACAGCCTGGTCTCTTGAATGACGACGCCCCCCTGCTGGATGATCTCACTGCCACTCCTGCTGCTGTTCAGTGGAGGAGAAGCAAAGCCAAAAATTGACTATATAGAGGGCCGAGACCGGTGTTCCGTGAAAAAACCATACCCGTGAAAATTCCCTACCCTCGTCACTTCCAGTGCACCTACGTCATTGAACAGCTGAGGAGCTTACTAGTGCGCATGCTTGGAGGGTAGGGAATTTTCACGGTAGTGTGGCATCAGCTGTTGAGGCGGTTACATTAAAGGTTACATTAAAACATCTCGGCTGCGATATGAATCATCTCCGCTCCTACCCATGTCACTTCCCTGATCTTGTCTACTAAATGTAAAAGGGGCGGCGGGTCTATGAAAATATAAATCACGGAGCCGAGATCTCCATGATTTCGATTTCATACAGCCGCTTTTACATTTCGTAGCCGAGATCAGGGAATTGACATGGGTAGGAGCGGAGAAGATTCATATTGCCGCCGAGATGTTTTAATGTAACCTTTAATGTAAACGCCGCAACAGCTGAGGCGGTGTAACGTTACACACACTACCGTGAAAATTCCCTACCCTCCGAGCATGCGCAATGCTAAGCTCCTCAGCTGTTCAATGACGTATCCGGAGCTGTGAGCATGCACACTGCTACGCTGCTCAGCTGTTCCTTTACGTTTATGACAGGAAGTGACGTGGGTATGGAATTTTCACAGGGTATGGTTTTTTAACGATACCCCGGGAGGTGAGCGGATACAGGAAGTAGTGTTTGTACACAGGGGAAGGCAGTGGGGGAGCAGGGGTCAGGGCTGATGCAGCTGCATGGAGAGATGGAGAGTTTAGCTGTTGTGGGGGAAGGGCTAAGAGTTGGCTGCAGAGATAATCTGTGAGAGAAGGGTGCAGTGGTGAGCTATGGATGTGAGGGCAGAGGTGTCTTCTGTGCATAGCAAACCTCCTGAACCCTGCACTCTTTGTGTAACACCCTCCTGTATATTATGTAGTCCTGTGCCCAGCGCTCTGTAAATTATGCAGCCCTGTGCCCAGCGCTCTGTGTATTATGCAGTCCTGTGCCCAGCGCTCTGTGTATTATGTAGTCCTGAACCCAGCGCTCTGTTACGTAGTCCTGTACCCAGTGCTCTGTGTATTATGTAGTCCTGTGCCCAGCACTCTGTGTATTATGTAGTCCTATGCTCAGTGCTCTGTGTATTATGTAGTCCTGTATCTAGCGCTCTGTATATTATGCAGTCCTGAACCCAGTGCTCGGTGTATTATGCAGTCCTTTGCCCAGCGCTCTGTGTATTATGCAGTCCTGTGCCCAGTGCTCTGTGTATTATGCAGTCCTGTACCCAGCATTCTGTGTATTATGCTGTCCTTTGCCCAATGCTCTGTGTATAATGCAGTCCTGTTCCATTTGCCAATAAAAAAAAAAAAAATATGTCCCCGGATTTTATTTTAAAAATCTGGTCACCTTACCCTATTAGCACAACCCCCCCCCCCCCAAATCCCCCCCCTCCTTCTAGCACAAATGCAGGCTGTGCTCTCTCTCCCCAGTCTCTCAGATCCATTATCTGCCCCTACCCACCATTTATGCTGTCTGTACAGGAGCAGTGTGGGGATGAGATAGGGGCAGTGATAAAATCCTGCACATTGGGATAAGAGTGCTACTCTGTATTAACTCCCATGCACTGCGCCTCTGCACAGCCCGCACGGCTCTCTCTCCTCCTCTCTACGGCTATCTGCACTATTGCCAACAAAAACAGAAAGCTGTAGTGCCACCCGACATGTTCTTATGGTAGGATGTGGGCGGGTGGGCAGCCCACTGCTTTGCTGACAATAGTAGACATAGCTGCAGGGAGGAGGAGAGAGACGTGCGGGCTGTGCTCTCTCTCTCCTCGCAGAGTTGCAGAGCACGAGAGTTAACACAGAGTAGCGCTCTGACCGGGATGTGGCTGCGGCACCCCTGAGGACTTTTTGCAGCACCCCAGTTGAAAAACCCTGACTTAGACAACAAAAAAGGAGAAGTACCAGGTCTGGTGTTAGCTTATATGCAGACTTATGTAGCACTGCCCCCTAGGGAGCTGCTGAGAATTACACTTTCTCGGGTCCCCTGGGTTACCATTAGCAACTGACAGTAGATAAACAGCAGTAACAGTTCTTGGCTCAGACAATAATCAGTCCAGGGGATTTGGTTTTTGTGTTTTAGTTTGAACTGGTATGGGAGAAGGGATGAGTGGGATACTCCAACTATGAACTAGGAACCGAGGACAATGATCTGTACTGTGTGGCAAGGCCACTGCTTCACCTTGCCACAAAAGTGAAGAAAAATAGACTGTTCCTGTTTGAATATTCTCTTCAGGGTTAACAACTTGGCACCCCCTTTACTATCACTGCCTGTTTGCTGACACCCGTCTGGTGACTCTAGCTACTGGAGGGGTTCCCTTCCTGGGCAGACCCTTTGGCAAGCTCCCCTGTACTCACGGACACTGTTTTTCCAGAGTTGCTCTGCATTCACCTCCACAGTTAGTTTCACTGGACCTCTGGGTTCAGCCACACCACTGGTTCACTAGGCCGACCACCTGTGACCACCTTCCTCAGCAGTCAGGAGGAGAGACAGCCGTCACCCTCCTCCTGGGACCTAGCTTCCCATCCAAAGACACCCTGTCACTTGTGCCCTTGGCTTTTATAACCTATCCCAGGATGCACCACTGTCTGTGCTAATCCACTGGGAAAGTTACAGAGCCTGTGCGTCACTGGCTGGGTTTCCTCCACTGTCCAACAGGCTCCCCTATTGGACACGGTGGGGACACTCCCTCAGACCAGATGAATCACACATGCAACAGGCCTCACTAGAAATCCTGCTCCCCTGTTAAGCAGATAGAGCAACTATATTTTACCCACTGCTCTCCTGATAAGCAGGCAGAGCAAACTATACTCCCTACCTAGCACCTATCTAGGAGGGTGCTACATTTATAACTGTAATATTATAATACAACACATTGTTGTAAAGTTACCATTTTTTTTAAAGGAAAAGTTCACCTTTTGGGAAAAAATAATAAATGCACATATTTTTGCAAGAAAAAAATGTGCATTCATTATGTTTCCCTAAGGAACCTGGAAAGCACTGCACATAAGATCAATGGATCAGGAGTGCAATGCCAGACTCCTGCAGACAAGCCTTGCAGCTTTCAGCCTGTACCTCCATACAGGCTGACTGTTTACAAGCTGCAGGGCTTGTGAGTGAATTTTGAGGCCTCATATCAGCAACTTCACAGGCCATTCAGAACTACAAGCCATTAGCCACAATGGCTGACTGTAGTTCATGCATTGAAATACAGTAACTACTGGCACAAAGACAAAGTGCATCCGTAAATAATAAGGCACATTTAAAATAGTCCAAAGGAAATGCAACTAAAGTATAAAGGCCATAAGTCCAAATAAAAAAGTGTATTTCTCTAATAAATTGTACTGGTGGTAGCTATTCTCAGAGAAAGCCGATTCTGCGGGATAAAGTAAGAAAGGGAAAAGCAAGAAGGGCAACCTGAGTGTAGTATTAGTGTAAATGGTTTAATAGTAAATTACATAACACTCACAGGATAGAAGTTAAAAACAGCTCATCTGGTAAAATACAGAGCCTGTCCTGGGGCCGCTTTGAGGGCAGCGGCGCCCGTAAAGAAATGTCTCCCGGCCCGGCTGACACGGCAACTGCGCATGCGCCGTTCCGAAGATACATGTACAAGCTTCGGCATATTTGGCCACACAGCACATGCGCAGTTCTGGTCATGTTCCTTGGGTTACCTATCGCCGCCTGTGCCCGGGGGAGGCTCCGGGGGGGCAGGTAGGAGCCATGCTGACAGGGGGAGGGACGTATGGGGAGCGAGGACGGGGCCCGGAGGGGGAGTTCCGGTCACATAATGCTGCCGGGCTGCGCAATTTTTAAATGTATTTTCAGCCCTCTCCGTGATGGTGCGTGCCGGCCGGCCGAGCAATAGGACTGTACCCCTCCAGCCTCTGGTCAGTGGTCACCTGTACATTCTGTCCTCTACCATCCATTGCACAGCCTCTGATCCCCTGTCATGGTTTTCTCTCCTCTCCCATAAAAATGCACAGCCTCTGACCACTTGTCCTGTGTTGCTCTCCTGTTCCATGCCCGCGCAGCGCCTGACATCTGTACCATGACCCCACAGCGCCTGATATGTACAATGCCTGCACAGCGCCTGACATCTGTACCATGCCTGCACAGCGCCAGACATCTGTACCATACCCGCACAGCACCAGACATCTGTACCATGCCCGCACAGCGCCTGACATCTGTACAATGCCCGCACAGCGCCAGACATCTGTACCATGGCCGCACAGCGCCAGACATCTGTACCATGGCCGCACAGCGCCAGACATCTGTACCATGCCCGCACAGCGCCAGACATCTGTAGCATGGCCGCACAGCGCCAGACATCTGTAGCATGGCTGCACAGCGCCAGACATCTGTACCATGGCAGCACAGCGCCCGACATCTGTACCATGGCCGCACAGCACCCGACATCTGTACCATGGCCGCACAGCGCCCGACATCTGTACCATCCCATATGGAAGAAAAATATATTTCCAATATATTTAGGGAAAAAAATTTTAGAAATATATTGAATATGGCCAAAATTGTAGCATTTCAAATTTATTTCCAATATATTTGGGAAAAATAAAAAATGTTTTCTTATAATATATTTTAAATATATTTTTCTTCCATGTGGGATTGCCGCGCAGTGCCAGAGATCTGTACCATTGCCGCACAGCTCCCGACATCTCCTGTACCATGCCCGCAGCCCCTGCATCTCCTGTATCATGTCCGCACTTTTACCACTTTTAACCGGAATTTGCTCATATATATATGAAGCACTACATGCTTTCATATCTTTCTTATCTATATATAATACACTCATCAAATGTGCTTTAAAATGCATGGTTTTCTCTTCTATGAACAAGAAAATAATGGTGCTATGCTGTTGGGTCGGTATAATAATGCTATGGGGCTGGTATGTAATTTCCAGGGCTGAATTTTATTCCCAGTCCAGCCCTGGTAAAATAGTATCATTCTGGTCTCTCCTGGCATCTTTTAAACTGCATGCACAAAGCTTCTAGGGCAAAAATGGATCCGTAGCACGTTCTGTGGCCACCAGGAAGTTAATTGGAACCAGCGTGGATGAAATGATGTCACAGGAAGCAGGAAGACGGCATGAACACTGTACTGAAGGGGCAGGCTACGCGTTTGGAGCTTCTGCTCCTTCTACTGGCCAAAGAGTTCTATGAATTACATGCTGCTGAGGGTAAGAGAAAATGTATGGCCATAGAAGATGTTTATCTAATTTTTTCAGCACCAGGCAGAACTTAAAGACATCAGATATGAAATATTACCAATGAGAAAGCCAAAATATTAAAATGTTTGCACCAACATGACCACATTGCTTTCTCTTTAAGATGAACTGCTATCATCTGAAGAATGGACAAATCAGATTGTGTGTTGAATTAGCTGAAGACTCAAACTCTCCTTAACTATGCTGCTCAAAATAACAGTTTATAATGGCATAACAAAGCATAGGGGTGCTTACCATTGCAGGTATAGCCGTCCTGATCCAGTTCATAGCCTTGATTACAGCGACAGAGAAAGGTGCCATAAGTGTTGTAGCAGCGCTGTTGGCATGGTGCGCCCATTGAACATTCATTGACATCTGTAAGCGATAAGAGCACTATGTATAACATGTTCTTTTAATTAAGGCAATAAGCAAGAAAAAAAAAATTCTTGCAATGTATCTTTTTGTGTCTTGCACAATAATGGTTCAGCATAAGCTTTTCTGGAGGGCTGCCAAGCCACACTTAACTGTGACATCTGAGAATTCTCACCATTTTATGCATGATTTCATAGCCCTTTCTCTGCCAAAAATTCTCTCCGGGGACCTGTAATGACGACTCTACAGAGAAATCTTTCTCAGCTGGTCTTTTCCAACACTTCTATGGACTCATATTGTATGTACAACCCTGCTACTTCCTGAAATCTGACTAATCTAGACTCTATTTTCAGTAAACTCCTAAAACCATAATTTAACCGCATTGTAAGTTGATGATTAGATAATAACCTATACCAAAGTCTGGAAAATATCAAATCCTCCAAATAGCTATTAAATCTAATGTAACTGCTTTTAGGCAAAATGATTGTTTAAAGAATTTCCTCCCAGCTGCAGATATTTCTAGTTACCAAACTGTCCTCTGACCAAGGAAAGAAAATCACAAGAAAAGATGAAGTTTTTACATCAAATGGCCTAATGAAAAGATTACAACTATCAACAGAAAACAATGTAAACATGTACCTGTATTTCCTACTGATAATGGAAGAAGGTATTTTATGGGTATATATACAGTATCTCACAAAAGTGAGTACATCTTTTCATGTGACAACACTAAAGAAATTACACTTTGCTGCAATGTAAAGTAGTGAGTGTACAGCTTGTATAACAGTGTAAGTTTGCTGTCCCCTCAAATTAACTCAACACACAGCTTTTAATATCTAAACCCCTGGCAACAAAAGTGAGTACACCCCTAAGTTAAAATGTCCAAATTGGGCCAAAAGTGTCAATATTTTGTGAGGCCACCATTATTTTCCAGCACTGCCTTAACCCTCTTGGGCATGGAGTTATCAGAGCTTCACAGGTTGCCCCTGGGGTCCTCTTCCACTCCTCCATGATGAAATTACGGAGCTGGTGGACATTAGAGACCTTATGGTCCTCCACCTTCCGTTTGAGGATGCCCCACAGATGCTCAATAGGGTTTAGGTCTGGAGACATGCTTGGCCAGTCTGTCACCTTTACCCTCAGCTTCTTTAGCAAGGCAGTGGTCGTCTTGGAGGTGTGTTTTGGGTCGTTATCATGTTGGAATACTGCCCTGTGGCCCAGTCTCCGAAGGGAGGGGATCGTGCTCTACTTCAGTATGTCACAGTACATGTTGGCATTCATGGTTCCCTCAATGAACTGTAGCTCCCTAGTGACAGCAGCACTCATGCAGCCCCAGATCATGACACTCTCACCACCATGCTTGACTGTAGGCAAGACACACTTGTCTTTGTACTCCTCACTTGGTTGCCGCCACACGATTGACACCATCTAAGTTTATCTTGGTCTCATCAGACCACAGGACATGGTTCCAGTAATTTTCTTCAGCAAACTGCAGGCTTTCTTGTGCAACATCTTTAGAAGAGGCTTCCTTCTGGGACGACAGCCATGTAGACCAACTTGATGCAGTGTGCGGCGTATGGTTTGAGCACTGACAGGCTGACCCTTCAACCTCTGCAGCAATGCTGGCAGCACTCATATATGTATTTCCCAAAGACAACCTCTGGATTTGATGCTGATCACGCGCACTCAACTTCTTTGGTCGACCATGGCGAAGCCTGTTCTGAGTGGAACCTGTCCTGTTAAACCGCTGTATGGTCTTGGCCATCGTGCTACAGCTCAGTTTCAGGATCTTGCCATGTTGAACTTCCAGTGACCAGTATGAGAGAGTGAGAGCGATAACCCCAAATCTAACACACCTGCTCCCCATTTACACCTGAGACCTTGTACCACGAATGAGTTACATAACACCGGGGAGGGAAAGTGTCTAATTGGGCCCAATTTGGACATTTTCACTTAGGGGTGTACTCACTTTTGTTGCCAGTGGTTTAGGCATTAATGGCTGTGTGTTGAGTTATTTTTTAAGGGGACAGCAAATTTACACAAGCTGTACACTCACTAATTTACATTGTAACAAAGTGTCATTTCTTTAGTGTTGTCACATGAAAAGATATAATAAAATATTTACAAAAATGTGAGGGGTGTACTCACTTTTGTGAGATACTGTATACTGTATATATATTTATAGATATTATATACCGTATATACTCGAGTATAAGCCGAGTTTTTCAGCATGTTTTTTCATGCTGAAAATGCACCCCTCGGCTTATACTCGAGTCACTGACTGGAGTGTCTTTTTAAAAATGGCGCCGCCCAGCGCCGACGTGTCACTGCGCATGTGCCGCATGCCCGGAAATAGCCGAACGTGTTCGGCTTTTTCCGAGCATCGGTGGCGCATTTGCGGTGACGTATGGCGGCGCCGGGTGGCGCGATTTTTAAATCGAAGACGGCGCCTCACCGACAGGTAAGTGAGATGCCTCCGCAGCCCCTGTATTTCCTCATGCAGTGCTGCGGGCATGGTACAGACATTCTCCTGTACCATGCCCGCAGCACTGCATCTCCTGTGCCATGCCTGTAATTACTGTGCCATGCCTATACCTACTGTGCCATGCCTGTACATACTGTGCCATGCCTCTAATTACTGTGCCATGCCTATACATACTGTGCCATGCCTCTAATTACTGTGCCATGCCTCTACCTACTGTGCCATGCCTCTACCTACTGTGCCATGCCTATACATACTGTGCCATGCCTGTACTTACTGTGCCATGCCTGTACTTACTGTGCCATGCCTGTACTTACTGTGCCATGCCTATACCATCACCTGTACTATGCCTATACCATGACCTGTGCCATGCCTGTACCGTGACCTGTGCCATGCCTGTACCGTGACCTGTGCCATGCCTGTACCGTGACCTGTGCCATGCCTGTACCGTGACCTGTGCCATGCCTGTACTGTGACCTGTGCCATGCCTGTACTGTGACCTGTGCCATGCATGTACCATGACCTGTGCCATGCCTATACCTTCACCTGTGCCATGCCTGTACCATCACCTGTGCCCTGACCTGTGCCATGCCCTTACCATGACCTGTGCAATGCCTGTACTATGACCTGCGCTATCTCCTGTACCATGCACGCAGCCCCTGTTTTGTGTCTCGTGGTGGTCCAGTTGGGTCCAGTAGCTGCAGCATTTCCCACCCTAGGCTTATACTCGAGTCAATAAGTTTTCCCACTTTTTTGTGGCAAAAGTAGGGGGTCTCGGCTTATATTCGGGTCGGCTTATACTCGAGTATATACGGTAGTACATTCCTGCTTCCCTATGCAGAAACATCTTCCAAAAAGAGCCAAGGGGACAGTTAGAGCTAAGGGAAGGGATTTGGCTTAAACTAGGGTACAGGGTTAGGGCTAGAGGGTATTAGGCAAACCTCTGTGTGACAGATAAGCCCCGTACACATGGGCATAAAAAAAACCCGGCCGACATTTGGGCCTTGTGTATGGTACCCTGTTCAGCAGAGGCTGGCCTTTTGGCCGTGGCTTCTGTCAGACAAGCATGCTGGAAACCAGCAGCCAACCAGCTCCCAAACAGCGCTCTCAGCCAATGGCAGAGAGCGCTGATCAAAGTGTTCTGGCGGGAGGGCGGGGTCGTCCCCATGTCAGAACACAACTGCTCAACGGGGAAGAGCGCTGTATTAAAGTTGGATCGATCCGACCGGAGCTGACAGTTTTTTTTATTCAACTCGCTGGGTTGAATGGAAAAAAAACAGTGTGTACCAGGCTTTAGTGTAGAAATTAGTGTAATTAATAGGATATAGGTAATCAGGGATCAAGCATACTGTTAACAGGAGGGTTAGGCATTTGGCAAACACAATCTGGTTTTTGGTAAATTGACAAATGCAATCCATTGTTCATGACCATATAACTGCAGGCCAGCTCACTCGTATCTGCCACTGACAAGGTTTATTTGAATTCAATGAAAAATGTTATATCTATGATAGGATTACAGTATGTGAATACTATCAGTTTTGTGTACAGTATATGTCCAGAGCAGAGAACCAATAAACATTCATTTTGCCTGTTTTATGCAATTCAAACACAACTTAATTCACTAGAATCTTTTAACCTTTCTTTAGAAATGTACCTAATTATGGCAAAGATAATCAAATTAGTTGGGGTGGGGCTTTGCTAATGAGGTAATAGTTGGGTATTATTTTAATAAAAACTTCATTTTTAAAAATTTTTACATTACATTGTTATGTTAAAGCTTAGATCTACTTTAAAGAGAGACTTAAAGGGGTTGTAAAGTCAGAAGGTTTTTTTATCTTAATACATTCTATGCATTAAGATTAAAAGCCTTCTGTGTGCAGCAGCCCCCCTCAGCCCCCTTAATACTTACCTGAGCCCTCTCTCTATCCAGCAATGTCCACAAATCCGTCAGCTGTCTCAGCTGATTAGCCGAGACACAGCGGTGGGGCCATGGGCTCCGGCTGCTGTTAATTAAACTCAGTTAGCCAGTCAGGATAGAGAGGGGGTGGGCCCGAACGGCAGCTCAGTTTTTGAATGGATACATGAAACTGAAGCTCGGCTCGAGTGCCTCAATAGCAAGCTGCTTGCTGTGGGGGCACTCAATAGGAGGGAGGGGCTAGGAGCTCTAGCCAGGGACCCGAGAAGACCATTACACAGGGCAGGTACTGTAAGTATAAAATGTTTGTTATTTTAATAGTAAAGAAAACAAGACTTTACAATCACTTTAACGTGGTTGTAAACCCTTACATATACTCAGGGAAGTAACTAGTCTCAGGTGATACACAGAGATTAAATTAATCCTTCTATAAGTTATACCTGTTTATCTGCAGTCTTCTCTTCTCTACAGAAATTCAAAGGGCAGAATTTATAAAGTTTGTGTGAGATGTCAGAAAAAAGTGGGTGGAGAGTTAGAGCTCTAGAGAGAGTAGAGCTCTGAGAGCTGATTGGAGAGAAGGGACATGCTTCCCTTTACACAGCACACAGGAACAGAGCTAAGAGCTATTAATCAGCTGGAGATCCCTCCTCTGTCACCTTTTTTCTCTTAGTGTCAGAAGAAACTCGTACAGATAGCAGAGGAATGGGGCAGCAGACGGAAATGACACTTACCGCTCTGGATGGAGACAAGTATATATTATAGCGGGATATGCTTTGTGGATATTTCATGTCTGAGGTTGATAACCACTTAAAACGTGATTATATCCCATACTTTGTAAACATATCTCTCTATTGGTGTTTCTTTATTCTAGCTAGCTTCAAGTTTCATATTGGACCATTATCATGTATTGTATATTATTATTAATTTTAGCTGTAATACTACTTTTGCTAAGAGTTTTATTTTCACTCTTCGGTAATTTGGTTGATTTATTTGTGTGTTTTATTCTTGTATTATGTGTCATCTTTCAGCCCTGCTAGGCTTTTATTTGATTTCACATTGGTATAAACTTGTACCTGGACTGCAGTATCACAAGGTGACACTTCAGTTCACTTTACCCAGTCACAACCTAAGGTGGATATGGGAGCCTTTTGGTAGGCAGAAGGTGCCAACCTAGAATCCAGGTTCCATTCACCTAAACAAGCCTTACCCTATTTTGTGATTTTAGGAAAAAAAATGTAGGGAATCCAGCACCATCTACCTACTAATTCATATATTAGTATATTTATCACCATCCGGAAGGATTTTCCTCACTCCCTGTCCCAGTGACAGAGGTTGCCAAGAAAGACCATTAAAAAATAACCTCTCCAACAGGGACACCAACAACCATAACATGTTTAATAGGGCAGTGAAGGGTTGGAACAGCAATAAAACCTGACAGACCTTTCAACCCTTCCCCACATGTTGCACTCCTAAAACTTAGCTATAAAGGTACCTTGTATTTAAATAACTATGACTTAACACAAGCATTAGTCCAAGTTCTGACATCCCTCTGGCATCTCGCCATTGAAAGTATTCTGCCTTCAATAGCACACACAGGTTTTGTTTGTGAATATATGACCTCACCAGGCAAATGCTGGTTGCAAGATTATATTTTCCAGATTCTGTATACTAATGTAACATGGTTGTAGACAAAATGTATGGTGGCTACCAAAATGAGATGGTGCATGCATGGAAAGTTACCATTCTTTGCATGACCCTATACTTGTCGAAAGCAGATAAAGAGTTTAGAGTTTCTTACCTACACATGAGCGGTTATTAGATGCCAGCTGAAATCCCGGCTCGCACTGACAGGTGAAAGATCCAGGAGAATTAACACATCGATGTTGACAGTATCTGTATCTGCACTCGTCAATGTCTGCAATGGTAAGAAGACCAAAGTATTAGAGGAATAGAAGCAATGTATGCGGGAGAGTGTAGTTCTACAATTAACTGACTTCTAGCTGTGGGACTTAAGGAGAAACTTGAGGACAAACTCCCTTTTAGCCCTGTTATATTCATTACAGGATACCTATTATGAAGAATTTCAGAGGAGGCCAACTGCTGATGGTCATTTTGGCCCATTTTTTTAATACTATCTAAGTTTTTTTACCTGGAACAATTGCACAGAACAAGAATTGTAATTTCACTCTGAATTTACTTGATACATGATTATTTTGACTACATGCCGACCGTCGGCTGCAGATATACTGCGGCAGGCTGGCTCGGCTGCGCAAACTGCCGTACCTGTGGTTTGTGGGAGCGCTCCTGGGGGCACGCGCATGCCCCCATTAGCCAGCAGGGGAGCTGACTCACGGGGCCAGCGGCCGCGATTGCTGCCGGGCACCCGCGATCACTCCCCATGGAGAGAGAATGATGGTCTGCTGTTGTAAACACAGCAGACCGTTGTTCTCTCTGGACTCAGCACAGAGCGCCTGTGATCCTCCTATTTAGGATCACAGGTCTCTGTGTTGATTCCACAAGCCCATCCCCCCCACAGTTAGAAAACTCCCTAGCATCACTTAACCCTTTGATCGCCCCTGAGTTAACCCCTTCCCTGCCAGTGTCATTATTATAGTAACATATTTTTAGCACTGATTGATGTAGTAATGTCACTGGTCCCCCCCCAAAATGTCAAAAATTAGGTGTCCAATCTGTCCGCCACAATATTGAAGTCCAGCTAAAAATCGCTCATTGCTGCCATTACTAGTAAAATAAATAAATAAATAGAAATGACATAAATCTTTTCCCTTGTATGGAGACACGATAACTTTTGCGTAAACCCATCAAAATACGCTTATGGTGATTTTTTTAACCAAAAAAAGGGAGCAGAATACAAATTTGCCTAAAATGATGAAAAAATTTGATTTTTACATTTTTTTTTATTTTATTGGGAATGTTGTATAGCAGAATGTGAAAAATATGTGAAAAATATTGTTTTTTTATTCAAAATTGAAGCTCTTTTTTTGTTTATAGCACAAAAAATAAAAATTGCACAGCTGATCAAATACCACCAAAAGAAAGCTCTGTTTGTGAGAAAAAAGGACATCAATTTTATTTGGGTACAGCGTCGAGGCAATTGTCCGTTAAAGTAACGCAGTGCCGAGACGCAAAAAATTGGCCTGGTCATTAGGGGGGTAAAACCTTCCGGGGCTGAAGTGGTTAAGTTTAGGCTTTGGAGAGCTTTGAAGCTAAAAACAACCGGCAAGCAGTGTTTTCAGAAGGAGGTCAACAAAATCAGCTCCTATATTCATTTAATGATTTTTATTTTCAAATATTGAGAGTATACCTGCCTGAGTGGGAGACTGTGACATCATCTGCCCGGCTTTCCGCCTCAGCCATTCACAGGAAGCTTTGTATTCATTCAAAGAATACAAAGCTTGCTGTGAATGGCATAGAGCTTAGCCCAACTTGATTTTGTTCCAGGAGTCAGACGGGAACATGACGTCCCACTGCTGGAACACAGTACCGTTTACTGTACGTAGCTGGGGCCACATACAGTTTATACAGCACACACAGCAGGCACATCTAGTAGAGAAGGGTGTTAGTTTGGACCAGTTTTTTCCAAACTATTTAAATTTCACTAAAAGCTGGAGATCAGATTTAAGATGACACTAAACAATATTCTTAGTTCCGAAAAATAATTCAAACATATCCACTACTGTAATCTTTTTTTCTGTTAAATTGTTTCTTGCTGTGCTTTTCTGGCTCCTTGTTCCCAAATCTTTTCTTTTCCTCTTCACTTCTGTTTGTGTGGAATGAGTTGTGATCATATACACTTACAAATTCCATTGTCCGTACCCATCTCAAAAAGGAACAAAAGAGATCGGCTACTTTTCTATATACAGTGGGGCCATTGGAAGAAGAAACATAGCCACCCTCTAACAGGAAGTAGGATCACAGCAACTGGAAGTACAGGATATTGAAGATCTGGAGGAAGCTGAGAGCAATAGAAGGTACTTTTCTGAGATAAGAATGCATACATAAAAAAAAATTAGATTTTTTTAACCACTTGCCGACTGTCCGCCGCAGTTATACTGTGGCAGGCTGGCTCTGCTGTGTGAAACGACGTAGGGGTACGTCAGTTCGCAGGAGTGCTTCTAGGGGTGAGCGCGCACCACCGGCGGTACACTTTCGTCCCAACTAGGCAGCGGGGATGCCGATGCACTTTTACCGCAGCACCGATGGCCTACCGGCTAATCCGCGATTGCTCCCTGCTGTGAGAGAAGGACTGTCAGCTGTTGTAAACACAGCTGACCGTTCTTCTCTCTGAAATGATCACAAAGCACCTGTGATCCTTCTATATAGGAAAACAGGTCTCTATGATCATTTCACAAGCCCATCCCCCACAGTTAGAAAATATTTCCCAATGCTCACAATTAACCCTTTGATCACCCCTAGGTTAACCCCTCCCCTGCCAGTGTCATTATTACAGTAACAGTGCATATTTTTATTTATTTTGTTTATAGCGCAAAAAAAAAAAATCGTACAGGTGATCAAATACCACCAAAAGAAAGCTCTATATGTGGGAAACAAAGGACATCACTGTTATTTCGGTACAGTGTCGCACAACCGCACAATTTTACTTTAAAGTAACGCAGTGCCGAATCGCAAAAAATGGTCATTAAGGGGGCAAATCCTTCCAATCCAGAACTGGTTAAAGCAGAGTTTAACATCACTTTAAGTGCTTAGTGAAGGCTTAGCAAATTTCCATTATGAAGCCATTTCAAAAGCATGTTCAGAATGTGAATTAGCTCTGCTTCACACTACCGTGACTTGTTAAGTGACAAAGTGACAAAGTCCCATTAACAGCAATAGAACCGTTCTAATCTGTGTGACTCTGACTTAGAAAAAGGTTTCTGCACTACTTTGGGACGACTTTAACGTGACTTGCATTCACTTCTGTCAAAAAAAAAAAGGATTTATAATACAGAATTGTTGGCCTACTGAAAAGTATGTCCATGTACAGTAGAATATGCACTCAATAATTGGACCGGGCTCCTTTTGCATGAATTACATCATTCGTGTAACATCATCTTTTGTATTTTCCACAACAAAAAAAAAATAGGTTATGGTTATTGTATTTTTTTTTGCATTACAATAAAAAACGTTTTTTTTTTTTAAAAGTGCATTTAAAAACCGCTGCACAAATACTGTGTGCAGCACCCACCAATTTATGCCTGCAACAAAAACGCCCAGGTGGAGAGGAGCCATATGCCTGAGCTACTAAAAATAAGAAAAATTATCTTTTTTTTCTGGTTCTGGACATGCTACAGTGCTGAAACTTCACAGGTACACTTTTTAGACCCCCCCAGACACTAAATCCAAAAAAAGTCATGCCTGCCTCCATAAATGCCCGATAAATGCCTGCAACAAAAACGCCCAGGTGGAGAGGAGCCATATGCCTGTGCTACTAAAAAATTATAAGAAAAATGATCTTTTTTTTCTGGTTCTGGACATGCTACAGAGCTGAAACTTCACAGGTACACTTTTTAGACCCCCCAGACACTAATCCAAAGAAATCTAATTTTTTTTTTCAATAATTTTTTCAATAATTGGCTCTCTATCAAAAACGACAATTTTTAAGAACTTTTTTTTGTGTGATTGAGCATGACCCAGAACCATCATATTCGGATTGGCCAAATACAAAGTCATACAAAGTCGTCTATGATACAAGTCGCGCTGAATACGCGCAAAGTCACGCTGAAGTCGCGCTGAAAGTCGCGCTAACAAGTCGCCCCTTATGAGGCCACTTAGAGGTCGCGGCAGTGTTAACCGGCTCTTAATGAAGGTACACAAAACATTCTGAAACTATGAAAACATTTTAGCCAAAGAATAAAAAGGTTACCAACAAGGTGTACTGTGTTCGTTATTGCTGTGTAAAATACTTCATGATTAGTAATGGAAACTATGTCACTGGAATCTGTTACGAGTATAGTATAGTAGTGCCTATAACACGCAGCGTCTGAATGGTAGGTCATAATAGAACCACTTTATCTAGAAACATAGACACATTTCTGTATACCAGAAATGGTTGTAATGTGTTTCAGGTTATGGGGTGTGGTATGTCTCTGTCTATCATGTTGAAAAAAAATAAAATATGCAAAGGTAGAAAAAGCTGCAAAGAGCCAGCCATATAATGTTCATGGTATACTTACCTACACACTCATTTCCAATCTTCCTATAGCCTTCTGGACATTTACAGTGGAAACCACCTTGTATGTTTACACATTCCTGGCTCGGCAGACAGTCATCTAATTCAAGGGCGCACTCATCTGCATCTGTGAAAAAAAGGACAACTCCTTGTTGGTGGCAAATTCTAATACTTGTGGCCTAAACTAGTTGTTGGGTTGTAACTCGTAAAATATGGAAAATATGAAACATGCATTTTGTTATTCTTTAAAGTGTTACTAAACCCAGGACCCTGCATTCACTGTCTGGTCTCCCACAGTACACAGAACATGGAAATACAATTATTTTAGTAAATATAAACTGCTAAATACCTTTTTCTCATCAGTAGTATATAGCAGTCTTGTGACTTATATCAGTGTCTGGTTAAAGCTTGTAGGAAGAGTTTTCATTCTCCCATGAATGTCCTATGAGGAAGTAAGACCCCTGACCCTCTGTCTGGACAGCGCTGATTGGCCCTGTGCTTATCACATGTACTTTTCAAAAAAAAAAAAACTCCTTAGCAATACACACCAAACTGAGCATGTGCAGCTTGTTCCTGAGCTCTGTACTATCAGGAAATGATTAGGGAACATGGAAAAAGGAGAGGATCAGAGAAGACCGGATCAAATAGACTTTTTACACAACACAGATGATTAACCCCTTAGGTTTATAACAAGCATGCTTTGGTGCATATACAAACTGATTTTACTGTGGGTTTAGTACCACTTTAAGGCTTTATTAGGGCTGAATAAGAATGAATAGGAGATGTTGACAAATAACACACATTTCATATTTTACTAGCTTGTAATTCATTTCACAGATTTTTTAGATTTCCTCTTTTAAATTCAACAAAACATCCAACATCTGAATGCAAAGCTCTCCTAAACCTAATTTTAACCTAACTCAGGCTGTAGAATAGGTAGTAAGTATCTCAACGTAGCATGACAGTTCAGCTATAACCTTTTGATCAAATCAACTGTCTGCCCCTCTCACATTGAAAGTGTAGCAATGTTTCCAGGCCTTGGGCCTGACGTGGGTCTGCTATTAGTACCGGTAACACTCCCAACACATTTAAGTTGTGAACCCAGGTGTGAGAACAGAGACAATGACCATTCCAGCATCTTTGGTTTGTTTTGTTGATTGTATATTGGGGATGGGAGAAGGGAATGAGTGGGATACTCCTCTGGCTCAACTAGGTTTGACTGGAACACTGTACAGAAAAATGCCCATTGGCGCTGTATTGACACCAGCTGAATGCCAACTAGCGCTTCCTGGTGCTCAAAGATACTGTGAATACTGAACTTCAACTTTAACTTGATCCAGGACTGTAGAACACTTGACTCCTGACACTCGATGTAGTTCAAAAGTCACTGAACAGCTCCCTCCAGCCCTTCACTGACTGAGGTAGCTCCTTGTCACTGCTTGTGCTGCTGCAACTCTTAACTCTGCACAATGCACACTGTACACTGACTCTTCAGGGCCCAACCACTGGTACCCCCTTTACACTTCAGGGTCCTCTGACTATGCACCCCCTTTACAGCTAGCTGACTCCTGGACCCCTGGAACCTTCTCTGGAGTGGTCCCCTCTACACTTGGCAAACCCCTAGGGGCAGTTCACAGTACTCATGACCTTGTCAGGCTTTCCTGGAACTGAACCCCTCTTCCTCCACTGGTCCTCGGCACACTGGATCCTCTCTGCAGCTCAACTCAGCATTCTCTGGATTCCCAGGCAGCCACCCGGAACACCCGATCCTTCTGACAGGGGGAGAGACAGCCATACTCTCCCTCCTGGGACTCTGCTTCCCGCCAAAAATGCTGCGTCATGCGTTCCCTCAAAACTTATACCCACTCCCAGAATCCTCTGGGGCATAATCTGCCTTCTGGGGTAGATACAGGCCTAAGTGTGTCTCTGATTGGGTTTCCTCCACTGCCCAATGAGAACCCTCTCATTGAGCCAGTGGGGAGACTCCCCTCTCATACAGACACACCTGGGAGACATGACAGCCAGCTGAAATCATGACCCTGCTGTTAGGCAGCCAAGGCCCACTATACTTTTACCTAGCACCTACCTGTAGGGTGCTACAAAAGTAAATCTGAGTTCTCCTTGAAGTGGTTTTAAAGGCATCGCCATCATACAAAAGGTAAAGTTCCCTGCTCTGTGCAATGGTATTGCACAGAGTGGACCCATACCTCATGTTCTGGGATCCCCCATCGGCTCCGTCTGCTCCTTCTCTTCCCGGAGCCCCCATAGCAAGCTGTGTGTTGTAGGAGCACTCATGCAGGCGTGCTCCTGAGTCGGGCTGTGTGCATCATTAGGCACAGGCACCTCCGCTCCCTCCTAACAAGATCTGACTGACAGTGCAGGAAGCAATGGCTCCCACTGCTGCTTCTGTGTCCAGTGTGAAGAGGGAAAGAGAGCAACACTGCTGTAGATGGGCACAGCGCTGAATCAAGAGAGGAGCCAGGTATTTAAGGGGGGCTGAGGGAAGCTGATCATGGAATCTTAATGCAGAGAATACATTAAGGTAAAAAAAAACTTATGTATCTAGAACAACTTTAAGGCATAAAGGAAACTCTTGGAGTGTCGGTGCTCAGGCTGTATTGTTCAGTACAAATCCATAAGATCTGAAAGCCAGCAACCCGAAAGCTTTTTAAATATAAAACTTTATCTGAGCACTTACAGCAATTGCAACATCATTAAAATGTTAAGGCGTTTCGGCTGAAGCCTTACTCTTAGCATACCACTTTAAGGCATAGCTACTTAAAGCCAAACTCCACGCACAAGATTTTTATATTTTTTTAAATCTGAAATTCACAAATAAACAATGTTTTTCTTTTACTTCTTTGAAAGCTCTCTAAACTAAGATTAGAACAAAGCTTAGTGAATGGCACAGGAGGAGTTGTGGGTGCTCAACACCTGAATTGGCGAAGACTATAGACATCATTCCAATGCAATGGGGAGGTGGAGGTACTGTTTCCCGCTCTACATATCAGGGGATCTAAGCAGAGCTTTGAGAGCTTTTGATGTAGAAATAAAGACAATTTCTAATTTACATTAATTAAAGATTTAATATTTGATGATTGATTCGACAAAAAACATTGATTAAAGGTTAAAAAATGATGAAAGATTGTTGTGCTTGGAGTTTAGCGTTGTGTCAAATAATGGCTGTATGCACTGAAACAATGGGCAGTATTTATTTTAACACAAATGTCATAATAAGCTGAAGGGGAATATCCACTCCTACTGTCACTTAAAGAAAGTTTGAGGCCTAGCACTAGCATGGCCGCTCCAGGTGAGCAATCAGCGATCCACCTACTGCAATACCAAGGGGAAGGTGCTAGCACAGCTCGTCTGCAGATACACAGGAAAAAAGGAAGTCTCGAATTCGCTACACTTGTTCCACCTTTATTGCATCTTCTTTAAAAAAAACATCAGAGACTGTGCAGGATACGCTAAAAATTAACGCGTTTCACGCTACAGTTAGTGCTTACACATAACCTCCTATACCAAGGACAAATATATACACATCAATAAAGTTAATTTTACTAATTAAAGGTCCCCCAACATTCCTTTTAATGAAGGAGTGTGTAGGGAACCCAACTAAAGGTAACAACATAACCTTTAGAACCCATAAACTATACAATCATATTTCCCATCACCATAGATGTGCACCTTCTTCCATCAACCCATGTACAGGTTGGTGAGAGAGGGAGAAAACGCATTGCCCGTGGACGCTCCACACCTCTGGCGCAAGAAATTACTATCAAAGTGAAAAAGTTATCTGAAAAAAGATAACCAAGACTATCCAAAATAAACTCCTCCTGGATGCACATTAAACTGCTATAGAAAGCATTGGCCTCTAGACCTAATTCATGGTGTATACACGAGTAGAGGCTGATGACATCACACATTACTCAGATGTCATTTTCTTTTCATTGAAATTATTCCAAAATACCTAGTAACTGTTTGGTATTTCTTAAAAAGATGGGTAATTCTCTGTCCAAAGGCTGTAATTGAGTCACTAACCCCTGTCCCAGTCTCTCATTTAGGGATCATATCCCAGACACTATAGGCCTACCCACCAGGGCATTCAAACCCTTGTGAGTTTCTGGAAGATGGTAGAATACTGCCATTACTGAGTAATGGGGAACTAGGACCTAACCTTCCTCTTTGTTAAAGTTTGAGATTCCCAAAAAAAGAACCATGCCCAGAGTCACACCTCACTTACCTACACAAGTACCCAATCCTTGTGAATCAGGCTGGTACCCATTTGGGCAAGGGTTGTTTCTTTGATCAGTTTCAGCACCACCATGAGGGCTTCCAGCAGGTCCAGGATCAGTTTGGGAGTCACTAATTACAGAGGCCGAACGAGGGAGGCACAGATAACCACCATAATGATTGATGCACTTCATTTCACCTTTACAGGCATCAGGGATTGTCAGACATTCGTTGATATCTGCAGAAGTTGTAAATAAAGTTGGTAAGGAATAAATAGACAAAGGAAATTAAGACAAAAAATTAAATACATTTTATCAGATCACATAGAGCAGGAGCTTATACAAACCAGCTTCCTTGCTTCATATTAAAGCATCAAATATCATTGGTTTTTACAAAAGCATAATATTGAATGTGATATCAAAAGAGTAGTGATAATATCATATTACCTACTATGGTATCATATACTGACTGCAATATACAAAGTACAATATATTACATAATATTACATATTACACATATGTGTGACAACAAACGGGTGGGCTTTAACGCTCACATGCCACACATATGTGTCACTGGGCGGACTTGGGATGTTTAAGTTCTGAAAGCATACCTACTGTATACTCCCAACAGTCAAAGACAGCTCTTGGTCCAGACAAACAAACAGTAGCTGGCGGGAGCGACTTCCAATCAGGTAACCTTCTTGACAGCCAATAATACTGTTGTCGCGATTGCCAATCCAACCAGCTTCCTAAATGTTCAGAACTTTTAAAAGGGACCACAGGGTGGGAGGTTTTGTGCTTTTCCGCCCCCTTTTTTAAAAAGAAAAAATCTTTACAAGTATTTTCCCCCACAAAGGCTTCAGGATCACACAGAATATAATGCAAAGAATATCCTTCTGGCTATCTGGACTGTTTGGTGCTTTTTAGTTAGTCACTGCACAGAAGTAAACTCGTTCCCTTCAGGCCACAACTTGTCTTCAAGACCTACAGACCAGATTCATAGAAACACACTTTTGCCCCATGGAGCACAACACTCCCAGTGAAGGAGGAGCCCTGAGCTACAGCCATCACCCATAATAAAAGGGCTGTGCACACCAGAACAACCAGAATGCTGGTTGCTGGCAAACTTTGGATTGACGGCTAGAGGCTTCAATCCATCCAATACTCTACAAAGTCGGTGGGCTCCACAACCCATACCAGGAATTACCAACCCTGTGAAAAGCTATAAAGCCATTTATTTCTGCTCAAAGCAAACATTCTGGAGCCCCTCAATTTGCATGGGTAACAAACCCTGGGTGGCCTCCAACCATTCTGACACCATTGCCCTGTCTTGTCACAATATACACCGTTTAGCTATGACTTTATGACCACTGACTTGTTGGTAATGAATGTTAAGTGAATAACATTGATATATCTTGTTGCAATGGTATCCAAAAGTAGATAGGCAGCAAGTAAACATATTGTCCTTAAAGTTGATGTGATGAAAGCAGAAAAAGTGGCATTGTAGTTCATGTATTGTGGCTGCGTAGCTACAGACCAGTCAGAGTGCTCAGGTTGACCGGAGTCCACAGCCATAAAAGCCTACAATGGACACATGAGCAACAGAACTGGACCACGGAGTGATGGATGACGGTGGCCTGATCTGAAGAATCACATTTTCTTTTACATCATGTGGATGACCAGGTACGTGTGCATCGCTTACCTGGGGAAAAAATGGCACCAGATGCAGCATGGGAAGAAGGTAAACCGGCAGAGGCAGTGGGATGCTTTGGGCGATGTTCTGCTGGGAAACCTTGAGTCCTGCCATTCATGTGGATGTTACTTGACATGTACCACCTACCTAAACATTGTTACGGACTATGTACACCCCTTCATTGAAATTATATTTCCTATTGGCAGTGACCTCTTTCAGCAGGATAATGAGCAATGCCTTACTGCAACCTCTTGCTCCCATATTTCCTGGGCTATATACAGGAGTCCCCAAGGATATTTATATTCTATATCAGGGATCCTCAAACTACGGCCCTCCAGCTGTTGCAGAACTACACGTCCCATGAGTCATTGTAAAACTCTGACAGTCACAGACATGACTAGGCATGATGGGAATTGTAGTTCCTGAACAACCGGAGGGCCTGTTCTATATAGTACAAAAGTTATGAGAAAAAAAACCCTATTGTGGAACTGTGGCACTTCCCTGACTAGAAAAATTAAGTATGGTAACATGAAGTTCCAGTTTTTCCCATCCTTGTTAACCACTTCTTTTAGCATACCCCTCAGGGCTCTATTGAACTGTTCTACCAGCCCATCTGTTTGTGTGTGGTGCACTAAAATATTTAGGTAAATCATTTTTAAGAAACAACTCTTTGGTTACTTTTCCTTGGCCTGTCAAAATTTCGATAGGAATACCTGTCCTGGAAACATGCAGAGCAGTTCTTTTACGAAAACCCTGAGGATGTGTTTCTGAAATAGACTGCTTCTGGATAACCGGTGGCATAATCAACGACTACTAATATGTACCTGAGCCTCCTGGCAAACTTTGGTAGTTCCATGACCAGATTTAGAGTAACCCTCTCATTAGGGGCCTAAATTACAGGTAAAGGTACTAACAAACTTCAAAAATGTGTCTGGGTGCATTAATTTGACATTTAAGGCAAACTTTACAATACTTCTCAACAATTGTGTAAACATTGGGCAAGAAAAAAACATTCTTAAATCAGCCTCTTTTGTTTTTTTCTCCCCCCCCCCCCCTTAAATTACCACCCAACACATAAAGTGCCTTGAAAAAGTGTTCATACCCCTTAAAATGTTCCACAATTTGTCATGGTACAACCAAAAACATACATTTATTTTATTGGGATTTTATGTGAGAGACCAACACAAAGTGCCACATAATTGTTACATAATTTGTGAGGTTGAAAAAAGACATCAGTCCATCCAGTTCAACCTATAATGTATGTGTGTGTTTGCTGTTAACCGTACATTGTATACCCCTGTATATTGTGGTCTTTAAGGTGCTCATCTAATAGTTTTTTGAAACTATCGATGCTCCCTGCTGATACTACTGCTTGTGGAAGAGAATTCCACATCCTTACTGCTCTGACAGTAAAGAACCCCTTACGTATTTAAAGGTTAAACCGTTCTTCCACTAATTTTAGTGAGTGGCCAAGTGTCTTATTGTATTCCCTTTATCTGAAAAGTTTGTTCCTTATGCTAGGGTCATCAGCAGTACAGTATTTGTACGTTGATATCATATCCCCCCCTCAAGCGTCTCTTCTCTAGAGAGAATAAGTTCAGTGCTTGTAGTCTTTCCTCATAGCTGATGTCCTCCATCCCCCTAATTATTTTTGTTGCCTTTCCCTGGACTCTCTCCAGTTCCAGCACATCCTTTCTGAGTACCGGTGCCCAGAACTGGACAGCATATTCCAGATGTGGCCGGACCAGAGTCTTGTAGAGTGGGAGAATAATTTCTTTATTTCTGGAATGGATCCCCTTTTTTATACATGCCGTTATTTTGTTGGCTTTGCTTGCAGCAGCTTGGCATTGCATGCCACTGCCAAGCCTGTTTTCTACCAGTACCCCCAGGTCCTTTTCCATCCTAGACTCACCCAGAGGTTTCCCCCCTAGTGAAGAGCTTGCTTTTGTGTTTCTGTCGCCCAAGCGCATTACTTTACATTTTTCAACATTAAACCTCATCTGCCATGTAGTTGTCCACCCCATTATTTTGTTCAGGTCTGCTTGTCGGGTTTCCACTTCCTGCCCAGAAGATACTGGCATGCTTAGTTTAGTATCATCCGCAAATATCGAGATTGTGCTAGATATCCCCTCCTCTAGGTGGTTTATGAATAAATTAAACAGGATTGGTCCCAGGACAGAACCTTGGGGGACCCCACTTTCCACACACACCCAATCCGAGTACTCCCCATTTATCACCACCCTTTGGACTCTCCCCTGGAGCCAGTTCTCTATCCAGGTACTTACCCTATGGTCCATGCCTACGTACCTTAGTTTGTACAGTAAGCGTTTGTCGGGAACTGTGTCAAATGCTTTTGCAAAGTCCAGATACACCACATCCACAGGCCTTCCTTTATCTAGATGGCAGCTCACTTCATCGTAGAAGGTTAATAGATTGGTCTGGCAAGAACGATTTTTCATGAAACCATGCTGATTACTACTAATACAGTTTTCATTACTAAATTCTTGTAGGTAGTCCCTTCTCATCCCCTCCAAAATCTTGCAGACTACTGATGTTAGGCTGACCGGCCTATAGTTACCTGGGATATATGTCGGCCCTTTTTTAAATATTGGTACCACGTTGGCATTTTTCCAATCAGCTGGCACCATACCCGTTTGTAGACTATCCTTAAAGATCAAGAATAATGGTCTGGCTATCACCTGGCTGAGGTCTTTAAGAACCCTCGGGTGCAAGCCATCCGGTCCCAGTGATTTATTTATGTTAAGTTTCTCTAGTTTAGTTCTAAGTCTATCCTCTGTTAGCCATGGGGGTACTTCCTGAGGTATATTATTTAGTTTAGCATTACAAGCTGGGTTAGTGTAGCCCCCCAATTCTTTTGTGAAGACTGAAGAGAAGAAATTATTTAACACTTTTGCCTTCTTTCTGTCCTCCGTAGCCAGATTTCCTTTGTCGTCTTTTATGGGGCCAATGTGTTCTGGCTTCGCTTTCTTACTATTTATATACTTAAAGAATTTCTTGGGTTTTTTTTTTTACTCTCTTCCACTATATATGTCTCTCGTGTTCTATTTTAGCTGCCTTGATTTTGCCTTTACACTCGTTGTAATGCTTAAATGCTGCCAATGACCCCTCAGCCTTGTATTTTTGAAGGCCTTTTCTTTAGTATTAATATGCATTTTTATGTTGGAGTTTAGCCACCCAGGGTTTAGTTTTGCGCTTTTAAATTTATTTCCCTTTGGAATGCACTGGCCAATCCCTTTGTTTAGTATGCTCTTGAAACACTCCCATTTTTCCTCCGTGTTCTTTGTTCCTAGGGTTCTATCCCATTTGATATTTTCTAGCAAAGAGCGCAGTCTTGGGAAATTGGCTCTTTTGAAATTCAGTGTCCTTATATTACCCTTGTGTTTCCTATTACTATGAATAATACTGAAACTAATTGACCTATGGTCACTGTTTCCTAAGTTGCCCTGTATTTCTATATCTGTGAGCAGGTCTGTATTGTTGATAATCAGTAGGTCAAGTCCCGCATTGTTCCTTGTCGGTGCATTCACCATCTGACCCATAAAATTGTCCTGCAAAACATTTAGGAACTGCCGAACCTTGGATGAATGCGGGGTTCCTTCTGCTCTGTCTATATCTGGATAATTAAATTCCCCCCATTATAATGACATTTCCCATCCTTGCTGCCAATCCAATCTGTGAAAGGAGGTCCGCCTCCCCCTCCTCCCTCTGGTTGAGGGGCCTATAACTTATGCCCAATATTACTTTCCCTATAGTGCCTTCCCTTTGAAGTTCTACCCATAGGGATTCTACCTCGTCCATAGCTCCATTATTAATATCATCCCTCATATTTACCTCTACACTGTTCTTAATATATAGACATACCCCTCCCCCTTTTTTACCTTCTTTATCTCTGCGATAAAGGGAATACCCCTGAATGGTCGCCATCCAAGCTGTCGAACCAAGTCTCTGTAATCCCCACAAAATCTAAGTCCTCCTCATACATCAGCAGCTCCAGCTCTCCCATCTTGTTGGCCAGGCTTCTAGCATTGGTATACAAACCTCGTAATTTTGACCAGATGCATACCATATCCTCGTTTGATGTTGTTTTGAGGCTGCTCTTGTGATTTTTCCCCATACCCCCCTTAGATTTAGGAACTCTGAACACTCTACCGCTAATGTCCCCATTTGTGCTTGCTGAATCTTGCTCCCCGCTGGCTAATTCTACATCTGTACCCTCCCCCTCATCACCTAGTTTAAAAGCCCCTCTAACTTGTAAGCCATCCTCTCACCCAGTATGGTTGCACCCTCCCCATTTAGGTGCAATCCGTCCCTAAAGAGTCGGTAGCCGACTGAGAAGTCCGCCCAGTTCTCCAGGAACCCAAAACCCTCCTTACTACACCAGCTCCTCAGCCACTTGTTAACTTCCCTAATCTCCAGCTGCTGTGGCTTGAGGTACAGGTAGTATTTCTGAAAATACTACCTTGGAGGTCCTACTCCTCAACTTAGCTCCTAAGTCCCTGAAATCATTTAGGACTCTCCATCTCCCTCTGCCTATGTCATTGGTACCCACGTGTACCATGACAGCTGGGTCTTGGCCCCACCAAGTAATCCGTCCACCTGATCCGTGATGTGCTGAACCTGAGTGCCCGGTTGTAATGTTCTGGTACCTTTGGGTACCCTAATTACTCTTTCATAAGTGTATGCGCCCCACCATTCTCTTTTGGTAAGGAGCGCATACACCTTTAAGACTGATGCTGTCATCACTGAGCGCCGGACTGGATGGCTATTTAGATCGCCGGCTCTCACTCACATGTGTTCGTTCAAACTGCTTTGTGCCTTGATGCTAACCTGTCTTGAAGCTCTCATGCTTGCAAGCATACCTCGCTGTCGGAACCATGCTGCGCTGATCCCTGTATCCCGCTACCGGATCATCCGCTCTTGCCGAACCTCTCCTCTGCTACATTGCTTTTAGTGATAAGTACCCCACAAGGGAAACCTCTATAACCTTTATACTAAAGCTTACACTATCTAGCTCTGCATACTAAGGACTATTACTACATCTGCATTATCTAAGATTGCTAGCTCTTGAGCCTACTACCACCTGTTCTTGCACTGGGTTGATCTCTCTTGTATGTCCACCTGCTACTCTGTCATCTGCTACCATACATGATTGCTAAACCTATCTGCATCCCATCTGCTACTATCTTACTTTCAAGAACATTTCCTTTCAAGTGTCTGTCATCTACCATCTCTACCCAACCTGTCTCTTCAGCCTACCATCACTGTGTTACTATATACATAAGTCACTCTAGGAAACATCTTATTGAGTGTGTGTATTTACTTGCTGAATTGAGATCATCCACACATGATGAGTCATTGAGAGTTGGGAATGGTGTCTCAGCGTTTCTCTACATGACTACTGAAGTGGAATATTTCTGCAGCTGAAAATCCACATCATACATAAAACGCAGGAGCGTTACACCGGTAAACAACAGACAGTTCAGCACTTACGGTCTTTGTGACAGATTGCCCTGTCTGTCCTTCTAATAATTGAGTGAAGTGAAAGGAAAATGGTTTTCAAAATATTTTACAAATATATATCTGAAAATTGTGGTGTGCATTTGTATTCAGCTCTCTTTACTCTGATACCCCTAACCAAAATCTAGTGGAACCAATTACCTTCAAAAGTCACCTTTTAGTAAATAGAGTCCACCTGTGTGTAATTTATTCTCAGTATAAATACAGCTGTTCTGTAAAGCCCTCAGAGGTTTGTTAGAAAACCAACCAGAATCATAAAGGCCAAGAAACACGTCTTTTGGTTCATAGCTGCAGCAGCTTTAGAAATACATGGGTATGCTCCCCCAAATTTATTGCCTGTTTATTATGTATTCGGTCTGACCAGACTATCGAGGTTGAGCAACCCTCCCCACCCCCCCACACACACCTGTACTCAATCAGTGTCCACCATCAAGTGGATATAGGAGGAGTCCCCTGTAGTGCATTTGCACATCTTTCCCAGCAAGGAGTATTATCTCCAAGGGTTAGAAAGGCTGGATTCATCTCTTTTTCATGGATAGTGTAGGACCCACTGATAATGGGGCACTTTGACGCAGTAGTGGGCTTGAGCACGATATGGCCATATGGTGGGACCAAATCCCCATTTTTATTTATGGATTATCTTCAGATTTGGTAGTAATTTCTTTTGCATTTGCGCGCTATTCTTTTTTAATATACATGTCTTTTGGTTCATAGCTGCAGCAGCTTTAGAAATACATGGGTATGCTCCCCCAAATCAGACAGGTCAGGGATAAAGTTGTGGAGATGTTTAAAGCAGGATTAGGTTATAAAAAAAATATCTCAAGCTTTGAACATCTCACGGAGAACTGTTCAACCCATCATTTGAAAATGGAAAGAGTATGGTACGGCTGCAAACACACCAAGACATGGCCGTGCTCCTAAACTGACACGCCGGGCAAGAAGAGTATCAATCAGAGAAGCAGCGAAGATTCGGAGTTTGCGAGAAGCCATGTGGGGGACACAGCAAACATGTGGAAGAAGGTGCTCTGGTCAGATGAGACCAAAGTTGAACTTTTTGACCTAAAAGCAAAATGCTATGTGTGGTGGAAAACTAACACCCTGAACGCACCATCCCAACCATGAAACAGGGTGGTGGCAGCATCATGCTGTGGGGATGCTCTTTTTCAGCAGGGACAGGGAAGCTGGTCAGAGTTGATGGGAAGATGGATGGAGCCAAATACAGGGCTATTTTAGAAGAAAACCTGTTAAAGTCTGCAAAAGACTTGAGACTGGGGTGGAGATTCACCTTCCAGCAGGACAACAATCCTAAACATACAGCCAAAGCTACAGTGGAATGATTTGGATCAAAGCATATTCATGTGTTAGAATGGCCCAGTCAAAGTCCAGGCCTAAATCCAATTGAGAATCTGTGGCAAGACTTGAAAATTGCTGTTCACAGACTCTCTCCATCCAATCTGACAGAGCTTGAGCTATTTTGCAAAGAAGAATGGGCAAAAATGTGACTCTCTAGATGTGCAAAGCTGATAGAGACATACCCAAAAAGACTTGTAGCAGTAATTGCAGCGAAAGGTGGTTCTATAAAGTATTGACTTTTCTCATTTTTTATTTGTAAAAGATTTTAAAAAAACATTTATCATTTTCAATTACCTAAATCACTTAGTCAATCACCTAAAATCCCAATAAAATGCATTTAGGTTTTTGGTTGTAACATGACAATATGTGGAAAATTTCAAGGGGTATGCATACTTTTTCAAGGCACTGTAGGAACAGGCCATGTCCAATACCATCTTCATATGAGACTGGGGAACCACCAGCTTGTACAATACAATGGGGTTGATTTACCAAAGGCAATTAGACTGTGCACTTCGCAAAGTGCAGTTGCACTCTGCAAGTGCAATTTCTCCAGAGCTTGGTAAATGAGGTAAAGTTTCACTTTGCAAAGAATGCCCAATCCCATGCAAGAAGAATTTAAAAAAAACAGCATTTTTGCTAGCACATGATAGGATGATGGAAGTCAGCAAAGCTTCTGCTCATTTACAAAGCTTGGGAGAAACTGCTCTTGCAGAGTGCAATTGCACTTTGCAAAATGCACACTCTATTTGCCTTAAGTAAATCAACCCCAATAAGTCATAAGATACTGCAAAAAGAGGGTATACCAGAACAACTTCTGGGTCTTGGGGGTCCCTGTCTATCCCCTTTACATTTTTCCATGAATATGCAAAATTATGCAGTCCCAAAATCATCCCCAACCACCAGTATATCTAATTCTGAGGCATTTCCTCTTAATTTCCAACCACGACCACTAGTGGGAAGTTGTTAGGTACCTCTGATGTAGGGTTATCAACATCCCCTGCAAGTTCAAGCAATATAAGAAGATAATTTACCTTTACAATGCTGTTTCTCTGAATCCCACTCATAGCCATCTGTGCATTCCTGAAAAATACAATGAAAAAAATGTGGTTAGAATTGTTCATCAACATGTCGACGTGAAGCACATGCATAGAAAAAGAGCAGCAAGATAAAACGGAGTGTATTGTAGACCTTAGCAACCAATCAGATTTCTTCTTTTAGAACGAGAAGCAATATGTTAGATGATTTCTGGATGCATGCCATAGGTTATATACCACTGTGCAGATTGCTTTTGTCTTACTGAATACCCTAGATCACACGTGTCAAACACAAGGCCCTGGGGCCGATTCCGGCCCTCCAGGCTATTTCATGTGGCCCTCACACCTCTCCTGCAGCTGCGGCAACCCCTTCATTGTTGCCCCCTCCTTGTCTCAGCAGTCAGCAGCAGAGAGAAGGACAAAACCCCTCCACCAGATCCTGCAATTCTCCATGCAGCCACAGAGAGGCTTGAATCGACCCCCCCCCCCCCTTCACCATCTCAGCAGTCTGCATCAGAGAGGAAGACAGATCTCCTGCTACAGATCCTGCGCCTCTCTGTGCAGCCATAGCACCCCCTCCTCTCCACTTCCCATGGTCTTAGCATTCAGTGGACTCCAGCCCTCATCTGGTCCTCCTCTAGACTCAGGGGCACACTGTCATGTAAGGAAGGGTGAGGGATTTTCGATTTCTGATGGTGGAGGGGGTGCTCTTGACACCTGATGGTGGGGGAGGGGGGTGCTCTGGACATCCAGTCTTACAGATTTAACTGGCCCTTTGAGGGGCGACCATAATGCTAATTCGGCCCGTGATTAAATTGAGTTTGACACCCCTGCCCTAGATGTAGCTGTACATGCTGCTAGTCCAAATTTTGTACAGAAAGTAATAAACTTTTTATAGTTTGGCATAGCTGTTGCATTAATACATACACTAATGCATACCGATGCTAGCTGAGTGGGATCATTTCTAATCCATTGTCCTTTCTGCCCCATGCTTGGTGAAGTCACCTAATTATTTACTTGAGGGACCTTAGGCTTAGGAGATATGCCTTAACGGCTTCAACAAAGTTTCTAGGGCTTATCTAGTACACGTTTGTGAAAGGGGGCCGGAATAAGAGCATCATGGGCCTGGTGCTGAGGATTTTGGTGGGCCATAAAATGAAAACGCAAACATTTTTTGTTAAATCAGTGCCTGTTTAACCACTTAAGCCCCGGAGGATTTGGCTGCTAAACGACCAGGGGGTATTTTGCGATTCGGCACTGCGTGACTTTAACGGACAATTGCGCGGTCGTGCGATGCTGTACCTAAACGAATTTGACGTCCTTTTTTTCCCACAAACAGAGCTTTCTTTTGGTGGTATTTGATCACCTGTGCGCTTTTTACTTTTTGCACTATAAACAAAAAAAGAGCGTAAATTTTGCAAAAATAACAATATTTTTCACATTTTTTATATGAAATTCCCCCAAAAAAAAATGTAAAAATCAAAATTTTTTAACATTTTCGGCCAATTTGTTTTATGCTACATATGTTTGGTAAAAAAAAATCGCAAAAAGCGTATTTTTATTGGTTTGCGCAAAAGTTATCGCGTTTACTAACAAAGGGAAAGATTTTTGTCATTTTTGTTGTTTTTTTTTTTAACGCGTAATGGCGGCGATCTGCGATTTTTTTTGCGGGACTGCGACATTGCGGCGGACAGATCGGACCCTTGACTGACATTTTTGACACTTTTGGGGTTACCAGTGACATTTCTACAGTAATCAGTGCTATACATATGCACTGTTACTGTAAAAATACACTGGTAGTGAAGAGGTTAACTTTATTTGAGAGGGAGGGGCTGTGTGTGTCCCTAGGGGCGTGATTCTTACTGTGATTGGCTGTGGCTTGAGGTGTAAGGACACTGATCAACGGTTCTACATAGTAGAACTGTGTGATCAGGGTTTTTACACCGAGGAGAATGACAGGCAGCTTGTTTACACAAGCAGCCTGACTTTCTCCCTCTCCCCCGACGATCGCCGAGGGTCACACGCGCGGGGGGATCCGTGACCGCGCGGGGGCGCGCTCGCTCCCCAGACCCTCCCAGGCTAGTGACGTTAATTAACGTCACTCTGCCTGGCCGGGGCTGACTGCCGCAGTAAATTTACTTGCGGCGGTCGGCAAGCGGTTAAAAATAGTAACCCCCAGTATAAATGGCAGTTTTCTTAATAATTCCTGCAAACATAAGTGGCAATTTACACAATAATAACCCCCTAGCATTAGTGCAAGTTTCTGCAATTATATCCATCCAGCATCAGTGCCAGTTTAGGAAATAATAACCAACAGCATTTGTGTCAGTAGCAGCAATAACAACCCCCAGCATCAGTGCCAATTTACGCAATAACAACAAGGTAAATACACAGGGTGTAATCTCTCAAAGCGCTGGCTGGATGTGCGGGAATACTGTACCGGTATGTACCGTAGCTTAAGCTACATACAGTATACCGCGCTGAGCCAATCACGGTGAGTGATGTATAATTATTGAATACAAAGCCTGCTTGGATTGGTGGAGTCAGAGAGGCAGGCTGATGATATTACTCTCTCTGACTCTGACGCCAATCCGAGCTGGCTTTGTATTTAATAATTAATACATCGCTCAACGTGATTGGCTCAGCGCAGTTTAATGTATGTAGCCGAAGATACGATACATACTGGTACAATATCCCCGCACATCCAGCCAGCGCTTTGAGAGATTATACCCTGAGTACTTACCTTGGAGATTAATAGGGACGTTTGTGTACTTACCCTGCTTGGAGATATTTTAACTCTGATTTCACCCATGTGAAAGGGAATTCCTTCTGCAGAGCTAGCTCTTCTCCAGAGTTGTATAAAGTACTCGAAACCCATACTTGAGTAAAAGTACAAGTGCTCGATCAAAAAGTGACTTGTGTAGAAGTGGAAGTGCTCTATCAAAAAGTGACTTGAGTAGAAGTACTAAAGTATTCAACATTTTTTGTACTTAAGTATTGCAAGTAGTTTTTTTTTTAATTTTGCTACTCAAGTACTGAAAGTAAAAGTACCAGTAGTTTTGAAAAAAAATTGCTACTCAAGTACTGAAAGTAAAAGTACAAGTACTGTGTTATGTAGTTATTAAAGAAAGAAGTCAAAAGTTTGAACATCATATTGTTTTTTATTATTTCAAATGCAGCTTTTATTTATACATACAGTAGCATTTATTTTCGTATGCACTGATAATACACATGTTTTGAGCTTCATGAAATCTGCCATCTACTGTTCTGGCAGTGGTAATTTTTAGAATTGTAACGAGTAACTATGCTGCACAAAAAAAAAATATCGGAGTAGAAGTATTGAAATCATTGAAAAAATGTAGTGAAGTAAAAGTGGAAGTAGGAGAAAAAAATTCTACTCCAGGAAAGTACAGATACCGTCTTTTCGGTACTTAAGTACAGTAGTGAAGTACTTAGTTACTATACATTTCTGCTCTTCTCTCCTACTTAGCCCAATATTCAAAATTTCTGACTTTATAGGATTAATCTTGAAATTTGATAATTCCCCATATTTTTTTAGTTCTTTTATTACATTTGGGAGAGTTATTCTAGGGTTGGTAACATAAAATAGGACGTCATCAGCATATGCTGCTACCCTATTTTCCTTATCCCCAACCTTTACTCCCCCAATATCTACGTTGTTCTGTATGGTAGCTAATAATGGTTCCAGCAACAGGGCAAACAACAGGGGTGAAAGTGGGCACCCCTGTCTCGTCCCATTAAACATTCCGATAGAAGGTGAAAAATTACTTTTGCAGATGCTGTTGGATTCCTGTAAAGTGCTCTTATCCATTGATTCATCCTGGGGGCCAATTCCTAGGTCTTCTATTGTTTCTAGCATAAACCCCCAATCCACCCTGTCAAATGCTTTTTCAGCATCAATTGACAGTAGTAGATCTGGGTTTTAATGCCTCTAGATTTATGTAATAGGAGTAACTTTCTTATCCCATTTTCTTTCTTTCTTTATTTTTTGTTTTGCTATTAATCAGTATTTTAATGAATTTATTAACAGCAGTAGGATGACACAGTGAGCTAATATGGGAGTGAGCGTCAAATTCACCTATTTATAAGATATAATTTCCATGTGGGGACACATGTTTGATGTGAGCAGCTACTTCCATAGATTACCATTCCCTCATATCCAATTATTTCCTCTAACCTAAGTGGTAGCGCACAGGAACTACATTATATATTTTCTAAAATAGTGACAGCGAGTTCAGGGAGAAGATTCTCTGCTTGTTGTCACTTGATCCAGCGGATCAGGGAGACTATGCAGGAGTGGGAACATGTTATGTGATCCACCCTAAAAATGGGTGGAACAAGTAACATGTTACCAAAGGTGAATTTATCCTTTACCCCTTGCCTACCGGGCACTTTTACCCCTTTCCTGCATAGGCCAATTTTTAGCTTTCAGTGCTGTCACAGTTTGAATGAAAATTGTGTGGTGATGCAACGCTGTACCCATATGAAATTTTTGATTATTTCTTTTCACACATATGGCTTTCTTTTGCTAGTATTTAATCACCACTGGGGTATTTTTTTGCAAAAAAAAAAAAATGAAAATGTTTTTCTTTGTTATAAATTTTTGCACATAATTCATTTTTCTGCACTGATGATGCTGCACTGATAGGCACTGATAGGCTGCACTGATGGGCACTAATGAGGCACTGATGAGGCTGTACTGATATGTGACATTGATGGGCACTGATAGGTGGCACTAATGGGTGCTGATAGGCAGCACAGATGGCCACTGAAAAGGCAGCACTGATGAGGCTGCCCTGATATGCGGAACTGATGGGCACTGATATGCAGCACTGATGGGAACTGATAGATAGCACTGATGGGCACTGATAGGCAGCATTGTTGAACACTAATAAGTGGCATTGATGGGCAGTGATAGGCAGCACTGATGCCACTTATGGGGCTGCACTGATCAGTGCTGCATATTACAAATAATATTGTTAAGTTACCCCCCAAGAGTTAATCCTTGCCAGCCAGTTCACACTGAGCTGACACACAACATAGGATAGCATATAATTATCTGCCCCAGCCCCTTAGTTATTACAGAGCTTACTTGTACAGTGCTTCCTCTGTGCTCGCAGTGCTGCCCCCACTCCTCTCCCATTGAGCCTCTCGGGCCAGCCTCTGGATGACATCATGCTGGCGCAGACGAGGAAGCTTCTGTCGGGAGGAGATCACTCCATCTGACAGGGAACTGTGTTGGACCCCTAGAGGAGGAGCAAGCTTAGCCTCAGCACACTGGTACCGTACCACATAATCTATGCAGCTGTCTGTGGGCAATGTAGCAGCCGGCAATTGTGCCCAGTATTACTTTATTGGGCCTATATTATGGTAGGGGCCTGGAGCTGCAGCTCCAATAGCCCTTATATTAATCTGGCCCTGATGTCAAGTGTCATTGATTACCACAATGTAACAATGTACAGTATTATTACATTGTATATACTATTTCATTCTGACGACATCAGTGAAAACATTTTTAGAAGTAAACAAATATTTTGTTAAATAAAATGTATTGCTATTGCTAATCCTCTTCTTAACCCTAAGATAATTCTTATGAGCCTTAGTTAAGTCCTTCCTCCCTTTCTACCCTTAGCAGTTTATTTTCTAACGACTTTTTTATATTTATTCTTCGAAAAAAGGAGGGGAAATTTTTTATTTTTTTTTGTGTAAAATTGCAAAAATTGTATTGCTATTTAAAAATGTTATACATTTCCAAGGCAGCACTAAAAACACAAGAAAAAATATGAATAACATAATATGAGTGAATCTAAAAATAACATGTAAAACAAAATCTGATCTGGGGGTGTCGTTAACTTTGAATTGACACCCCCAGCGTATCGCATATGGCAGTGGGAACTGCCTGTGCTGCAGATGCGATGCAGGAACACGCATTGCATAAATGTGAACCAGCACTAACACTGCTTGTTTTTAAAACAAACTCTAGTGAAAATAGATTGTTTACAACTGTCATCTGATCTGTTGTGATCACATGACGCTGACAGCGGGCCGGTATGGTGATCAGTCATCCACTGTGTCCGGTGGATGCAGCGGGTGACAGATCACGCTGGAACCTCCCAGAACAATAGGATTCCCACCTGTCCATCATTTTACGATGACGTGGACGGGAAGCATTTAAAGCAGGATATACAGCATAGTGCTTGTGCCATGCTGTTTGTCCCTCTCTATGCTGTAACATACCTGGTTGATCCTGGTTGTGCGCTCACATGATCTCCCACCGCTCTCTTCCTTTCCTCCTGGCTGACATCAATGGGGAATCTCAGCCCCTTCCACTGTGGTCCTCAGATCGAGGAAGGAGAGCCCAGGGAGGTCACATGACCCCACAGTGGTGCTCTGAGATACAGATACTGCACAGTATATCTTTATGTAACAGAAGGGATTCAATGAATAGGGATAGTGACTTTACAGCCACTTTAGCTCCTGTAAATTGCAAGGTGGGGGTTCCATTGATCTGACTTGATTCTCCAGCACACCCTATTGTTCCTTGATGGGTTAAGATCTGGAGAATTTTGAGGCCAAGTCAACTCCTCAGACTTGTGTTTCTCAAACTATTCTTGAACCATTTTTGTGGCAGGGTGCATTATCCTGCTAAAAGAGGCCACTGCCATCAGGGAATACCATTTCCATCGAGGGGTGTACTTGGTCAGCGACAATGTTTAGGAAGGTGTTATGTGTCAAGTACCATCCACATAAATGGCAGGACCCAAGCTTTCCCAGCAGAACATTGCCCAAAGCATCCCACTGCCTCTGCTGGTTGGCCTTCTTTCCATACTGTATCCTGGTCCCATCTCTTCTCCAAGTAAGTGACGCATAATGGACCTCTTCCATTGCTCTGTGGTACAGTTCTGGACACGGGTCAACATGGGCACCCTAACTGGTCTGCAGCTACTCAGCCCCATACACAACAAACTGTGATGTCCCCTTTTTTTCTGCTTTCAACACATCAACTTCAGGGATAACATGTTTACTTCCTGCCTAATGTATCTCACTGACTTTCAGATGCCATTGTAACAAGATAATCAATGCTATTCACTTGACCTGTTAGTGGTAATAAGGTTTTGGCTGATCGATGTAGCTTCCTGAGGTGCTGATCATGCAACACAATACACAAAATAATAGCCAACCCTGCAAAGATATAAAATAAAAAAGGTCTGGTCAGTACGAAAAGCTTTATTGTGAGCACAGCTCAAAGGGCTGTTTGTAGTTCCAAAGTAACATAGGCTTAAGGTCCGTACTCACGTTTAGAAAATCAGACGAAAAATACTGCTTTCGAAGCGAGCGTATGACAATCTGATGGTTAGTACACAGCTTTCGAGAGCCGTTCACTACAGTTCATCCGAGATTATTCAAAGGGACAAACACGAAAATGTTTCTTGTACGATACGAGATCGTTCAATTTTTGTTTAACCACTTGCCAACTGCCCCACATACACATACTGCGGGGCGGAGGCTCTTTTACGTGAAATCATGTACAGGTATGTGATTTCTCTCTTCTGGGTCCACAGCGCACATGCGTGCCACCAGCAACCAGCTCCCTCTGTGTTTGAACAAAGCGGAAGCTGACCTGATATTTGCTGGGACCCACCGATTATTCCCGAGAGAGGCAGAGCGGCGGTCTGCCTATGTAAACAAGGCAGATCGCCGTTCTGTGACAAGGGAAGACAGAGATCCTGTGTTTCTGCTAAGCAGTATTATGAATCTCTGTCTTCCCACAGTACATGCACCCCCACACAGTTAGAAAGCACTCCCTACAGGCACATTTAACCCTTTGATCACCCCTGATGCTAACCCTATCCAGTGTCATTAGTACAGTGACAGTGCATATTTTTTAGCTATGCATACTAAACTAAGCATGCCAATATCTTCTATGCAGGATGTGGAAACCTTACAAGCGGATCTGAACAGAATAATGGGGTGGGCAACTACATGGCAGATGAGGTTTAATGTTGAAAAATGTAAAATAATGCACTTGGGTGCCAGAAACCAGAAAGCAAGCTACTCACTAGGGGGGGAACCTCTGGGTGAGTCTAGGATGGAAAAGGACTTGGGGGTACTGGTAGACAACAGGCTTGGCAGTGGCATGCAATGCCAAGCCACTGCAAGCAAAGCCAACAGAATACTGGGATGTATAAAAAAGGGGATTCACTCCAGAAATAAAGAGATTATTCTCCCGCTCTACAAGACTCTGGTCCGGCCACATCTGGAGTATGCTGTCCAGTTCTGGGCACCGGTCCTCAGGAAGGATGTGCTGGAACTGGAGAGAGTCCAGCGAAGGGCAACAAAAATAATTAGGGGAATGGAGGACATCAGCTATGAGGAAAGACTACAAGCACTGAAATTATTCTCTCTGGAGAAGAGACGATTGAGGGGGGATATGATATCAATGTATAAATACTGTACTGGCGACCCTAGCATATGGAAAAACCTATTCAGAGAAAGGGAATACAATAAGACACGTGGCCACTCACTAAAACTAGAGGAAAGGCGGTTTAACCTTAAAGTACGTAAGGGGTTCTTTACTGTCAGAGGAGTAAGGATGTGGAATTCTCTTCCGCAAGCAGTCGTATCAGCAGGGAGCATCGATAGTTACGTTTAACAGCAAACACACACACATCATAGGTTGAACTGGATGGACTGATGTCTTTTTTCAACCTCACTAACTATGTAACTATGATCACTGTATTAGTGTCACTGGTCTCCAAAAAAATGTCAAAAGTGTCACATAAGGGTTGATTTACTAAAACTGGAGAGTGGAAAATCTGGTGCAGTTGTGCATAGAAACCAATCAGCTTCCAGGTTTTGTTGTCAAATCCTAATTTAACAAGCATAAGTTAGAAGCTGATTGGCTGCCATGCACATCTGCACCAGATTTTGCACTCTCCAGTTTTAGTAAATCAACCCCTTAGTGTCCGATTTGTCCACCGCAATGTCACAGTCCCTCTATAAGTCACTGATCGCTGCCATAACTAGTAAAAAAAAAATAAAAAAAATAAAAAGTCCATACAAAATATCCCATAGTTTGTAGACACTATAACTTTTGCGCAAACCAATAAATATACTCCTATTGGGATTTTTTTTTTTTTTTTTACCAAAAACATGTAGCAGAATACATATTGGCCTAAATTGATGAAGAAATTAGATTTTTTAAATTTTTTTTGATTGGATATGTTTTATATATATATAGGAAGTAAAATATATATATATATATGTTTTTGTTTTTAGTGCAAAAAAAAAAACTGCAGAGTTGATCAAATACCACCAAAAGAAAGCTCTATTTGTGGCGGAAAAAGGGACATTAATTTTATTTGGGTACAGTGTCGCACGACTGCGCAATTGTCAGTTAAATTAAAGCAGTGCCGTATTGCAAAAAAATGGCATGGTCGTGAAGGCGGGTAAACCCCTCTGAAGTAAAGTGGTTAATCAGTACAGTCTTCGTCTGAAAATACAATACAATACATTAAATCACTTCTGAATTTTTATTCTGTTGTACAAGAACTTTAGTAACCTTTTCAATTTTCGATAGACTAGCATGCCAAAAAAAAAACAAAAAAAAAAAAATGGACGGTCGTTTGATAATCTCATCGTGTGTACGAAGCATTAGGGTAAAAAGAAAAGGACAAAAGTCCATCATGCTCCATCAGGTCTAACAAGTCCTAACATGTTGTCCTCAGTGAAGGCAAACCAAAGCCCCAATGAGACAGATGCCATCTGGAGTCCTGGAGACTGTCCATTAATGATTCTGCCTGATACAATAAGGACTCCCTGTTACCTGGCTACAGTTTATATGCTTTTCAACTAGGATAAAACTGGTCAACATAGTATTCTAAGTAATACTAGCTGCTTGGCTGCTAAAACCCAGAGCATAATCTGACCCCCCCCCCCTGTACATTACTCATTTCAGACAAGACCTTCCTTGACAATATAAAGTAACAATGTTATTGGTGGTACAGTTTTTTGCAAATAAGCTTTCCTAAGTGCCGGTTCACACTAACGCGGCACGACTTCGGGGGCGACCTGTGAAGTCGCGTGCACCGTGACTTTGGCGGGACTTGCACAAACTTCATATAATGAATGTCTATGCAAGTCGCTCCGATGTCACCCCGAAGTAGTACAGGAACCGTTTTCTAAATCGGAGCGACTTGAGTTGCTCCTATTAGAACGGTCCCTGTAGCACAGAATGGACCACGACTTGTCAGGCTGACAAGTCGCGGTAGTGTGAATGGAGTCTAAGCCATTTAGGAATCTGATGATGACTGTGATGTTAGAGGGGGCTCTGAGGGGGGCCTTGATGTAAAGGAGGACTATGATAGGGAGCCTGGATGTAAGGAGGACTTTTTTGTACTCATAGGTATGCACAGCCTATAGCATTAGTGTGTGCAACTCTAAGCTCAAACACAAGGGTCTTCAAACTATGGCCCTCCGGTTGTTCAAGAACTACAATTCCCATCATGCCTAGTCATGTCTGTGAATGTCAGAGTTTTACAATGCCTCATGGGATGTGTAGTTCTGCAAAAGCTGGAGGGCCGTAGTTTGGGAATCCCTGCTATAGACACATCAGGGGTGTCCAACTCAAATTAATCACGGGCCGCATCAGCATTATAGTTGTCCTCAAAGGGCCGGTTGAGGAGGTGAGGATCCCTGCTCAAATACATATGTGTGTGTGCATGTGTATATATATATACTGATGGTGTCAGTAGGACGTATATTGGTGTCAGTAGTTTTTCTTTGTATTACAGTAAACCCCCCTCCATTGCGGGGGTTACGTTCCGGACCCAGCCGTGAAAAGTGAAAATCCACGAAATAGAAAAACCCTATTAAAATGCATTGTAGGCATATTTTTTTTTACTGTCACTGTACTTTTAAAATAATTTTAAGGTCTTTAAACACACTTTTAAAACAATAGAAACTCATTTAAACACATAAAAGATACTGAGAGGCATAGCAAGAGCTATGGAAAACACAAAAACATTTAATTTTCAATGATTTATATAGTAAAATAACATTACAGAAAAAACCCAATATACCGGGACCACAAAAACGGAACCGCGATGGAGCGGGGGTTTACTGTATTTTATTTTTCTTATTATTTATTTTTTACAATTTAATTTAATTTTTCTTTACGATTTTTTTTTTTTAGAGCCCCATTAGGGGCTTAAACAGAGGGAACCTGAGCCACGCAGGGTGATTAGGGTGTGCCCAGGCACACCAGGTACACTCTGTGCACACGCCTATGGTTGTACTGAAGTTCTTTCTCTTTTATTCTGTGAACTGTATCATGTGAACTCTAAAAAAAAGATTTACGTAAAACGTATTTGTTCATTTTTTATTCATTGATTTATGAAACCCATGTTTCAGATATATGTGAGCCCACAAATATCTATAATATATACAATGCGCCCCTCATACTGACAGGTTTGGACATCTCTGCGATTGAGAATATAAAGGGTGGAATGTCTGATCACACAATTTACAGATCACTAAGTAAAAAAAATAGAAATCCTGAAGTCTATGTATAAAAAAAACAACTCAAATGCAAACTGATGTAATTTTATACAAAAACTTGATAGTTGTTTTTTTTACTGCAGTCCAGCTGACCACACACATACAAGTATTTCAATATACAGCTGGCCACATGCCAACCTTCTGTATGCCAAAAAGTTTATCACTTCTGTAAAAAACAATAAAAAAAAACAAAAAACTAAGAGCAGGGATGGAGGGGAAGAAAGCTTCAATGGAGACTAATGATGACATGTGCAAGCCACCCTGGAAACACTGAAACGGCAGAATTTTTATACACTGGTTCCCTAATATTTACAAGGAGCAAACACAAATAGGAAATAGAAAATAGAGGGTTAGTGTTTCTTTAATAGAGGAAACCTTCCAATAAACCCTCTTTCAGACTCACGGCAGTCATTTCTTTATTTAGCAACAGGAACACTATAAAAGATTTATTTCCAACTAAGCATTTTTTTTGGCAATAAAATCTCTGTAAATACAAGACGTGTGAACCACGCACTCCATATCTTACTCTTATGAGATGTCTTGTACAAAATAATCCTGACAGGACCTAAAAGAAAACTGTCATGAGCAAAACACATACAGTTTCTCACAAAAGTGAGTACACCCCTCCAGGGCTGCTGTTAGAAATCGCGGGGCCCCGTACAGACTACCTGGCAGGCCCCCCCCCCCCCAAGAAAATATTAAAGATATATTTCTCTAAAATTACAACAAAATCACTATTAGCAGACACAAATATAACATAACTCACATAATTCCTGCTAAATCTAAAAAAAAAAAAAAAAATATGTGAAATAAAAATGAAGATGAGATGAGAAAAATCTACAGGCTGGGCAGTTGGAGCTCAGTGATCAAAGAGACAGAGAGAGAGAAACAAAGTTACAAATAAACTCCTGAGTAGAGATAACATTAGAGCCAGTGCTGGGAGGGGGGCCCACACAGGGAGGGGGATTAGTGAGGGACAACTGTCTCTTTCTCAGCAGATAAAAGCTGATAGCAGGGAGGGGGACAGATCAGATTCAGGTGCTGGAAGAAGATTTCTGTATTTGTTGTCCATCACTAATTCCCCTCCCTGTGTGGGCCCCCCTGTGTGCTCGGGCCCCCTACAAGAGGGCTGGTGGTCCCCCCCTATCAGCGGCCCTGCACCCCTCACATTTTTGTAAATATTTTATTATATCTTTTCATGTGGCAACACTGAAGAAATGACACAATGCAAAGTAGTGAGTGCACAGCTTGTATAACAGTGTAAATTTGCTGTCCCCTCAAAATAACTCAACCATAGGCGTGCGCAGGGGGTGTGCTAGGTGTGCCTGCGCACACCCTAATCACTCTGTGTGGTGCCCCCTACTGCCAGGGCTTTCCAACACGTTGCTCCCGCTCCCCCTCCCCCCAGACCGCAGTGCTGCTGGTTAACCTCCCACCCCCCCCTGACTGCTGGGAGGGATGTTTCAAGATGGAGAGTAGGGGAAAAGTCTGACCAATATGTTATTTACTGGTCCCTTCCTTTTCTAAATGAACACACTCACTTGCTGTGTTCATTCATAAATGAAGCATAGTAAACTGTGTTTACTATGCTTCAGTTTGTGAATGAACAGGAAGCCGCTCAGCACAGAGCACTTGCTATTCATTTACTGTTCAGTGCAGCTGAGGCTGCAGAGAATGGCATGTGTATTTGAGCTTTGAGGTGCACACCCTAATGCAATAGGCTGCGCACACCTATGAACTCAACACACAGCCATTAATGTCTAAACCGCTGGCAACAAAAGTGAGTACACCCCTAAGTGAAAATGTCCATATTCAGCCTAATTAGACATTTTCCCTCCCTGGTGTCACGTGACTCATTAGTGTTACAAGGTCTCAGGTGTGAATGGGGAGCAAGTGTGTTAAATTTGGTGTTTTTGTTATCATTCTCTTATACTGGTCACTGGAAGTTCAACATTATACCTCATGGCAAAGAACTCTCTGAGGATCTGAAAAAAAAGAATTGTTGCTCTACCTCTACATAAAGATGGCCTAGGCTATGAGAAGATTGCCAAGACCCTGAAACTGAGCTGCAGCACGGTGGCCAAGACAATACAGCAGTTTAACAGGACAGGTTCCACTCAGAACAGGCCTCGCCATGGTCGACCAAAGAAGTTGAGTGCACATGCTCAGTGTCATATCTAGAGGTTGTCTTTGGGAAATAGACGTATGCTCAGACCATACGCCGCACACTGCATCAAATTGGTCTGCATGGCTGTCATCCCAGAAAGAAGCCTCTTCTAAAGATGATGCACAAGAAAGCCCATAAACAGTTTGCTGAAGACAAGCAGACTAAGGACATGGATTACTGGAACCATGACGTGTGGTCTGATGAGACCAAGATAAACGTATTTTGTTCAGATGGTGTCAAGCGTGTGTGGTGGCAACCAGGGAGGAGTACAAAGACAAGTGTGTCTTGCCTACAGTCAAGCATGGTGGTAGGATTGTTATATTCTGGGGCTGCATGAGTGCTGCTGGCACTGGGGAGCTACAGTTCGTTGAGGGAACCATGAATGCCAACATGTACTGTGACATACTGAAGCAGAGCGCGATCCTCTCCCTTTGGAGGCTGGGCTGCAGGGTAGTATTCCAACATGATAATGACCCCAAACACACCCCAAAGATGACCACTGCCTTGCTAAAGAAGCTGAGGGTAAAGGTGATGGACTGACCAAGCATGTCTCCAGACCTAAACCCTATTGAGCATCTGTGGGGCATCCTCAAACGGAAGGTGGAGGAGCGCAAGGTCTCAAACACCCACGAGCTCCGTGATATTGTCATGGAGGAATGGAAGAGGAATCCAGCGGCAACCTGAGAAGCTCTGGTGAACTCCATGCCCAAAAGTGTTAAGGCAGTGCTAGAAAATAATGGTGGCCACACAGAATATTGACACTTTGGACCTAATTTGGACATTTTCACTTAGGGGTGTACTCACTTTTGTTGCCAGCGGTTTAAAACATTAATAGCTGTGTGTTGAGTTATTTTGAGGGGACAGCAAATTTACCCTGTTATACAAGCGGTACACTCACTACTTTACATTGTAGCAAAGTGTAATTTTTTTAGTGTTGTCACATGAAAAGTTATAATACAATATTTACAAAAATGTGAGGGGTGTACTCACTTTTGTGAGATACTGTACAGTAAACCACAACTTTTTGAATCCACCTGAAAAAGCTAGATGCCTGGCTATCTAACTTGGGTTATATCTGAGCTACTGACCAAGAACAAGCATGAAGCCAGTGAAATCAGAATGATATCTTGAGCTACAGTACCTATTCCCTCTTGCTTAATGATTAACAAAGTAAAGAAGGCAGAAGAAGAGCGTGACAGCCAGACTGTTAGCATTTTCAGAAGGAGATCAACAATGGCATGACTCCATTGCTGCTAGCAGTCAGTTTCTTTTTAATTTGACTGCAGACCAGTGATGAGCTCAGGCGTGTTCAAAAGTGAGTGCAACCCATCTGAGCTATCTCGCTGGGAAGATGTCAAAGCCGATAGCCACTCATAGGAGGTTGGGGCATTCTCTCCCCCCCCCCCCCCCCCCCTTAGCTGCACATTTATACACCTCTCGCATACAAGCAGCTATGGAGTGAGGAATGCCTCCACCGCCTATGATTGGCTGTTGGTTTTGACAGCTTCTCGGTGAAAAAGCCCATTCGAGGTTAGTAGTCATGTCCGAATATGCTTGAGTTCATCCCTACTGCAAGCCAGTCATGTGAGAAATATAGGGGGTGAGTGACCTCCTTCTGAAAATTCTGGTTTCCTGGCTGTTACTGACTTCAGTACCTTTTGGCCCCTTTCACATGGGCTTTCCGATTAAGTCCACTTGTCAGTTTTTCAGGCGGACCTGATCAGATGCTCCATGCACCCCTATGAAGCAACGGATGTCAGTGGTGACATGTCCGCTGACACCCGCTGCTATCCATTCCGATCCTGTCCGTGAAACCCAGACTAATGGAAACCCTATTTTCCATCCATCTGGAAGATCGGATAGGATCGAATGAAAACGGACAGGCGGTCATCTGATTTCCCATAGAGGAGAGTGGGGATCTGACAGGTCCGTCTCAGCACAGAGAGTGGAGACGGAGCTGTCATCCACCTGCTCAGCGGGGATCGGCGTATTGATCCCCACTGAGCAAAATGGAGTCCATCGTGCAGAAAGCCCTAGTGAAAGGAGCCCTAGTGAAAGGAGTAATGCTGGAGTAAAAGTATGTAGGAATGCAGGGAGCAAAGGCAAAAAATCCTAATCTTGTTCTTTCACTGACCCAGAACAAATTTGCCAGGGGACTAGCATTTTCAGGAGACATGGCCTGCAGTATTTTTTTCCTTTAGTCCTAACCTGTGAAATTAGTTGGAAGAGCATCAGACTGAGCAAGCAAATAGGTTAAAATAATTTTCTTGAGGCTCTTAAATCACCCCTTCGTCTTCATTTTGAGGGTGAGGATGATATGAATCATAATGAGATGGCTGGCTGTAGTATTGCTTGGGTTTTATCAGGCTGATCTAAGCTTTGAGCACAAATACGCAGGAACAATGACAATACAGATGTACAAATGTAATACCAAGTCTGTCTGATCAATGTGCTGATAAGCTAGAGGTGTAATAAAAATATTAAACAAGCGACACTGCTACATGGTAAAGTGTTTGTAATCCTAAAAAAAATATATATATATCCTGATCCCTTATAGCAGGTTAAACAGCACAGTGCTTGTGCTGTCCAACCTGCCCCTCTGAATACTGTAAAATACCTGGCTGCTCCTGAAAGTTTCTGCCCTCCCCTCTGTAAACTGACCACTGTTTATCATAGCTGCTGAGCCGTGACACTGTGGTCAGTTTACAATCGTGAGGTAAATGAAGATGCGCAGCCCTAGTTTACATGCCTCCGTCATCCGCAGCCCTCCTCTGCCCTCTCCCCTTGCTGCCTGCCAGCTCAGGAGTCTGTCTCTGCCCCCCGCCCCCCGACCACTGTTTATCATGGCTGCTGAGCTGAGAACTGTGGTCAGTTTACATGCCTCCGTCATCCGCAGCCCTCCTCTGCCATCTCCCCTTGATGCCTGCCAGCTCAGGAGTCTGTCTCTGCCCCCAGCCCCGACCACTGTTTATTATGGCTGCTGAGCCGAGAACTGTGGTCAGTTTACATGCCCCCGTCATCCACAGCCCTCCTCTGCCCTCTCCCCTTGCTGCCTGCCAGCTCAGGAGTCTTTGTCTCTGCCCCCACCCCCTCCAGGTCCTGGTAGAAAAATAACTAAAATTGTTTTAAAAATTGCTGCCAGTCTCTTTCTTTTAAGCTTCCATCCTGCACTGTGTAATTGTTTGTTGAAAAAAAAGTCTCTCTATACCACATGGAAGGTATTACCCTGGAATACAGGAACCAAGCTGACAGAGCTTTTATGACATGGGCCTGCTGGATCTCCTTTACACATTCTCCAGTGTATGCTTCGCTATTGTCATGATTGCATGATGGTTGTTTCCTCGGCCTTCACCAGTTTGTGAAAAGCCATAGGAGCGGGGTGCCTCTCTCTCTCCCCCCCCTTCTCCGCCCTTTCTCATTCTATAATACCCTGTCCCCCCCCCTCTTCACCCCCTTTTTTTCTTCCCATGTTTTTTTCTATTCTTGTACTGACGTTCTGTTTGGATAATGCTCTTTGCACATAGGTCTAGCCCCATCGGCCTGACTATTCACATGCTACAACAGTCTGTGTATGGTACTCTATGCTGCACTGGATGACTATAGTTACTTGTACACCCTATGCAGACTGCGTTCTGTTCGTTCAATTACTGTTTTACTGTTATTTTTGTTCTGTTTTGTACAATCCTTTTTCTCAATAAAAAAAAAAAAAGAATTCTCTAAATACCTTTTGGTATTGTATTTTCAGGCCGCTCACGTGACTCCAGGCCACTCTGATACTCCGATCCAGGGCTACAGCAGAAGAAGCCGGGTGGTCATATGACTCCTGGCTGACATCAGAGGGAGAGCTCGGCTCCTGCTGCTGTAGCCCTGGATCAGAGTATTAGAGCGGCCAGGAGTCATGTGACTGGCCTAAAGATACTTCACAAAAAAGGTATTTAGGGGCTTAGATTTTAACAAACAATTACACAGTGCAGAATGACAACCTAAAATATAGGGGCTGACAGAAAATCATAATGTAGGGTTACAAACCCTTTAAGCTGCTTTTACAGGCATTTGAGCTTTTATTTCAGCTTGAAGAAGCTTTTACTTTTTTGGGCTCTTTTGCAAGTTTTTCTTGAGCTGCTTTCAGCTCCTTTGAGCATAAGCATTTTATTTTTCCCAAACCCTCCCATCAGTTCATTTTTTATATTTTTCTGTGTATTTTGGAGCTTCTTTGAGATTTTTCATGCTTTTTCCATGCTCATTTGCGTGTTTTTGCAGGTTTATGGGCACATAGGAGTTTGGTGGGGATTTTTTTCTGTCTGTAACAGCATATGCCTGTAAACTCCTGAAAAGCCATAGTCTGCATGGACACATTGGCTAACATGGAGGGAAGTTTCTAGGCAGAAAAAATTAGAGCTCAAAAAAGCTCAAAAGCCTGTAAGAGCAGCTTCTTTGAGCTTTTTTGAGCTGCAGTGTGCATGAGCCCTTAGTGCACAGCTCCCAATAGAATGCAGAGCCCTCTGATTCCTCCTGTATTAAATAATGAATTGTTACCTTTTTAACTATTAATAACTGTACTGTTTGCCCTAACGCTGTAAAGCGCTTTGCAAACTGTATATACCATATATACTCGAGTATAAGCCGAGTTTTTCAGAATGTTTTTTCATGCTGAAAATGCCCCCCTCGGCTTATACTCGAGTCACTGGCTTCACTGTCTTTTTAAAAATGGTGCCACTCGGCGCAGACGTGTCACTGCGCATGTGCCACATGCCTGGGAATAGCCGAACGCGTTCAGGCTTCCCCGAGCATCGGCGGCGCATTTGCGGTGACGTATTGGCATCGGGCGGCACGATTTTTAAATCGAAGGCGCCTCACCGACAGGTAAGTGAGACTCCTCCGCAGCGCCTGCATTTCCTCATGCAGTGCTGCGGGCATGGTACAGGACATTCTCCTGTACCATGCCCGCAGCACTGCATCTCCTGTGCCATGCCTGAACATACTGTGCCATGCCTGTACTTACTGTGCCATGCCTGTACTTACTGTTCCATGCCTGTACATACTGTGCCATGCCTATACCATCATCTGTGCTATGCCTATACCATCACCTGTGCCATGCCTATACCATCTCCTGTACCATGACCTGTGCCATGCCTGTACCATGACCTGTGCCATGCCTGTACCATGACCTGTACCATGACCTGTGACATGCCTGTACCATGACCTGTGACATGCCTATACCATCACCTGTGCCATGCCTGTACCATCACCTGTGCCCTTACCTGTGCCATGCCCTTACCATGACCTGTGCAAAGCCTATACTATGACCTGCGCCATCTCCTGTACCATGCCCGCAGCCCCTGTTTTGTGTCTTGTGGTGGTCCAGTTGGGTCCAGTAGCTGCTGCATTTCCCACCCTAGGCTTATACTCGAGTCAATAAGTTTTCCCACTTTTTTGTGGTAAAATTAAGGGTCTCGGCTTATATTCGGGTCGACTTATACTCAAGTATATACGGTATATATAAATCCTTAATAGTAATAATAATGAGGAGAATGTTGTACGAGCAGAGGAGCCATTTCATGAAAAACAGCAGAGGTTTTGCAGTTAATAGTAGCTGATTTCACAGCCCTTTTAGTCAAAACAGCATCATTTAGGTTTAATACATAACAAAATAAATTATCATAACTGTCACTTTTAAATACACATGTGAAATATAAAACTATCTAAGGCCCCATTCACACCTGACCGATTTGTAGCTCGAAGCCAAGCATCCAAAATCCTATGGTTTTCAACTGTGTCTGTTCAAACCTGAGTGTGAAGCTGGAAAAGTACACGTTTCCTTTACAAGTCTCAAGTGTTTTTGGCCATAAAAGCCTTTAATAGAAATGATTGAAAAACATGCAAAAAAATAATCACAAAAACACAAATATTGCGTTTTTTTTTATATTCCTGGTAGCTTGATTTCAATTGGCTAAAAATCATTTTAACAAATGGTCAAGCAAAAACATCAGCCAAAGAGCTAAAAAAAAGCCAGGAAAAACAACCAAAGATGGTCATCTCAAAAATGTATGCAGTCTCAGGCTGAATACAAAGCAACGTTTTGTAATTGACAAACTTGTAAACCCTATCCCAGGGTGTCATGAAGAACAAACATAAAGCGAGCTTCATTGGGCATTTAGGGGTTCATCCACCCTTGTGGGCTTGTGTACAAGAGTGGGTTCATTTATTTTCTATAGGTCCTCAATGCATGTCCACAGGCCAAAAAATGCATCTGACGGATTCTTAGACAACACACCGCAGGGCAACACAAGTTTTTTATTGAATGTGTTGCAGTATGCTTAGGTTCAGGTTTTGAGTATGCATACGAGTCGGGGTTTCATTTAAATTGATAATCCCATTCCCCATAGCACATGCACTGCTCGCCTTACCTTGTGTTGACAGGCTCACATAGCAGCCTTAATAGACATTTAGCTCAGTCCAATGGTTTCCTAGAACCCTTTATAAGCCTGTGGGGGCTTGATAAAGCTACCACCAGCATTCCCATTAACAAACCAGTCCACTCCAACCTAATATTACTGTTTCTGGTAGATGTTTGCAGACTTAACTGGCAAGTTCTCTGCACTTAAGGTCCTGGGACTGCATAACTGATTTGGCCATGTTAATGGAGTCTCATTATTCCTGCTGGATTTTTATGGGTGGGTTTAAATGTGAAACTTGGATGAGAGCACACCGTATAAGATCTAAAAATTTATTGCAAAATACAAAACATGTCTAAACAAACAAAACACAGGAAGAGAGCAAGTGATGACGCTTTTCACGCCAACCGGCGCTGCTTCGTAAATGTTTGCATGAAACGCATAAACACTTCCTCTCTTCCAGTGTTTTGTTACATAGTTACATAGTTAGTGAGGTTGAAAAAAGACATCCGTCCATCCAGTTCAACCTATGATGTGTGTGTTTGCTGTTAACCAAAAGGGGGTAATGGTCTGGTTCCCACCAAAGCACTCCTCCATCCCAAAATATGTATCAGAACAAGAGAATTGGCCCGCGGGACTTTGTATGAGGTACGTGCTCAGTGGCTGGAAATGAATGACATGCGTAGTATGTGAATAAAATAATGATTGATTTTATTGCATAATACATAAAAATGACAACATATGCTCAATGGCACATAATAGCTCAATGGCTCAAGTACAAATGACATGTAACATGAATAAGAATATCACATTATAGTAGACAACTTGGTGTAACCTCTTGCTTTTGTAGGTAACATAAATAATATAATGAGATGACATGGCATTTGGAATATATATTGTGACCTGACGCGTTTCGGGAGAACATCTCCCTTCTTCAGAGATCGATATATTCAAGGTGTCTCTATAAGAAGACAATATATTACAGTATGCAGTGGGAATGGAATATGAATGAAATAAAAAGGTTCAGTAAATGATAAGAGCTAAAGGAGTACTCAATACTCACAGATCAATAAAGCTCAAATGGCAAGAGTGGACTCCTATGTGGCAGCGGTGCGTCGTGTCTAACCCGGGAGCTGAAGGGTCCCAAAATGCCAGCAACCAGAGAGGGGGGTCCATGGCAGGCAAGTGTGTATATAAGAAAGAAATCAAATCCTTCCAGACCTGTTGTGTATATATATATGACAAAATAGTAGAAATGTAGCATATGTGCTAACAATAGTAGTATATTCATGTGATTTAATACCAGGTGGGAAGGGCTGGTGTAAAGAAAGTATGGGGTTCCCGAAAAGAGTGTGAGAACGTGAATGGGTGAAGACAGGAGGGGGGGGGGGAGAAAAGGGGGGGAGGGAAGGGAGGGAAAGGGGGGAAGGGGAAGGGAATGGGGGGAAGGAGGGAAGGAGGAAAAGAGGAGGGAGAGCCCAAAAGTAAAAGGGTGATTGGGTCCCCTTCTTGCTGCCAGCCACGGAGCAACTTGACAGGTTAGTCACTGGGTATCCTCACCTCTCCTTTCACGGTCACTTCCTCTCTGCACACCCACTCTCCTCAGGCTAGTACCTCACTCACCCCCTTCTCACTCTTCTATCCTTCACATCATTTCTTCACTACACACTGCCTCTCTATCTTCCCCAATCACCCTTTTACTTTTGGGCTCTCCCTCCTCTTTTCCTCCTTCCCCCCATTCCCTTCCCCTTCCCCCCTTTCCCTCCCTTCCCCCCCCCCCTTTTCTCCCCCCCCCCCTCCTGTCTTCACCCATTCACGTTCTCACACTCTTTTCGGGAACCCCATACTTTCTTTACACCAGCCCTTCCCACCTGGTATTAAATCACATGAATATACTACTATTGTTAGCACATATGCTACATTTCTACTATTTTGTCATATATATATACACAACAGGTCTGGAAGGATTTGATTTCTTTCTTATATACACACTTGCCTGCCATGGACCCCCCTCTCTGGTTGCTGGCATTTTGGGACCCTTCAGCTCCCGGGTTAGACACGACGCACCGCTGCCACATAGGAGTCCACTCTTGCCATTTGAGCTTTATTGATCTGTGAGTATTGAGTACTCCTTTAGCTCTTATCATTTACTGAACCTTTTTATTTCATTCATATTCCATTCCCACTGCATACTGTAATATATTGTCTTCTTATAGAGACACCTTGAATATATCGATCTCTGAAGAAGGGAGATGTTCTCCCGAAACGCGTCAGGTCACAATATATATTCCAAATGCCATGTCATCTCATTATATTATTTATGTTACCTACAAAAGCAAGAGGTTACACCAAGTTGTCTACTATAATGTGATATTCTTATTCATGTTACATGTCATTTGTACTTGAGCCATTGAGCTATTATGTGCCATTGAGCATATGTTGTCATTTTTATGTATTATGCAATAAAATCAATCATTATTTTATTCACATACTACGCATGTCATTCATTTCCAGCCACTGAGCACGTACCTCATACAAAGTCCCGCGGGCCAATTCTCTTGGTTTGCTGTTAACCGTACATTGTATACCCCTCTATGTTGTGGTCTTTAAGGTGCCCATCTAATAGTTTTTTGAAACTATCAATGCTCCCTGCTGATACCACTGCTTGTGGAAGAGAATTCCACATCCTTACCGCTCTTACAGTGAAGAACCCCTTATGTACTTTAAGGTTAAACCGCCTTTCCTCTAGTTTTAGTGAGTGGCCACGTGTCTTATTGTATTCCCTTTCTCTGAATAGTTTGTTCCTTATGCTAGGGTCACCAGTACAGTATTTGTAAATTGATATCATATCCCCCCTCAATCATTGCAATTGTTAGTTTAGACATGTTTTGTATTTTGAAATACATTTTTGGATCTTATACCTTCAGTGTGCTGTCATCTAAGTTCCACTTTGTGGTACGAGCCAGACCAGCACCTGATTATTTGGAGATAAATGTAATGTGGTAGCACCATAGAGCGGTGTATACTATTTGGAGGTAAAGGTTGCTTAGTTCTTTGGGATGTTGGCTAAACTCATTTAAAGGTTTTGGGAATCACACCTTTGATAAAGGTTGCTTAGAAAACTTAAAGAAAAATGTTCAGTTATTAGTAAAATCTTGCTGAGCATGAAGCTTTTGTCACTAGCATTTACACATTTAGATTAAAAAAATTGCTGCTGTACTTGAGCATAAATTAGACATGAAGCCTTTTGCCATTGATGTTGATGTTGTATCACACAATCAGACAAGGTACATTGTAAGGAGGTTGAAAAAGAATACATTTATGGACTACGTAGGTAAGAAAAGCAGAGTGTTTACCGTGAAGGTGTTGGGCTCCTCATTCTCTTGTTGTAAACTGGGAACCAGAAGGACACAGAATACTAGGTAGCAGGATAACTGCATCTAAGGAAAATGGTGGGAGAAAAGTGTTCAATGAATGGTTTTAAGCACCACACATAGTTCATTTCATATCTTGATTGTCTTAAAGTTAGTTATGAAGCTGTGAACTGATAATCAGTTTGGTTTTCTCTTCTCAGAACCAGCGGACCAAAAGACCCTTTCAGTGATTTTAAACATAAGATGATCATCACCTGACCTTGCTAAACCCCGTTCTACCCTCTGTACAGAGATGTATAGTAACTAAGTAGAACTACTTCACTACTGTACTTAAGTACCGAAAGGCGGTATTTGTACTTTCCCAGAGTAGATTTTTTTTCTCCTACTTCCACTTTTACTTCACTACATTTTTTCGATGATTTCAATACTTCTACTCTGATATATTTTTTTGGTGCTGCATAAAGTTACTCGTTACTATTATAAAAATTACCACTGCCAGAACAATAGATGGCAGGTTTCATGAAGCTCAAAACATGTGTATTATCAGCACATACGAAAATAAATGCTACTGTATGTATAAATAAAAGCTGCATTTGAAATAATAAAAAACAATATGATGTTCAAACTTTTGACTTCTTTCCTTAATAACTACATAACACAGTACTTGTACTTTTACTTTCAGTACTTGAGTAGCAATTTTTTTTCAAAACTACTGGTACTTTTACTTTCAGTACTTGAGTAGCAAATTTTTTAAAAAAACTACTTGCAATACTTAAGTACAAAAAATGTTGAATACTTTAGTACTTCTACTCAAGTCACTTTTTGGTTGAGCACTTCCACTTCTACTCAAGTCACTTTTTGATCGAGCACTTGTACTTTTACTCAAGTATGGGTTTCGAGTACTTTATACAACTCTGCCTCTGTAGAACCTTTAGGCTTATAAATCAGAAGTAAAACCTGGTTGAATTTTCCCACACTTTAGTTATTGTTACAACAAATGAAGTCTGATGCTGGATGTATCTGCTGTACATAGAGAAAGGGAAGGGACGCCAAGAGCACCTGGGTCAATACTACTAGAATATCTGAGGCTGGTGGCCCTTACTGGAGACTAGAAATCAACCAAAGCAAGATATGCAGGTACTGTTATTATTATTAATATATAGCTATTTTCTGTTATATATATATATATATACAGTGGGTACGGAAAGTATTCAGACCCCCTTAATTTTTCACTCTTTGTTATATTGCAGCCATTTGCTAAAATCATTTAGGTTCATTCTTCTTCCTCATGAATGTACACATAGCACCCCATACTGACAGAAAAACACAGAATTGTTGACATTGTTGCAGATTTATTAAAAAAGAAAAACTGATATATCACATGGTCCTAAGTATTCAGACCCTTTGCTGTGACACTCATATATTTAACTCAGGTGCTTTCCATTTCTTCTGATCATCCTTGAGATGGTTCTACACCTTCATTTGAGTCCAGCTGTGTTTGATTATACTGATTGGACTTGATTAGGAAAGCCACACACCTGTCTATATAAGACCTTCCAGATCACAATGCATGTCAGAGCAAATGAGAACCATGAGGTCAAAGGAACTGCCTGAAGAGCTCAGAGACAGAATTGTGGCAAGGCACAGATCTGGCCAAGGTTACAAAAAGATTTCTGCTGCACTTAAGGTTCCTAAGAGCACAGTGGCCTCCATAATCCTCAAATGGAAGAAGTTTGGGACGACCAGAACCCTTCTTAGAGCTGGCCGTCCGGCCAAACTGAGCTATCGGGGGAGAAGAGCCTTGGTGAGAGAGGTAAAGAAGAACCCAAAGATCACTGTGGCTGAGCTCCAGAGATGCAGTCAGGAGATGGGAGAAAGTTGTAGAAAGTCAACCATCACTGCAGCCCTCCACCAGTCGGGGCTTTATGGCAGAGTGGCCCGACGGAAGCCTCTCCTCAGTGTAAGACACATAAAAGCCCGCATGGAGTTTGCTAAAAAAACACCTGAAGGACTCCAAGATGGTGAGAAATAAGATTCTCTGGTCTGATGAGACCAAAATAGAACTTTTTGGCCTTAATTCTAAGCGGTATGTGTGGAGAAAACCAGGCACTGCTCATCACCTATCCAATACAGTCCCAACAGTGAAGCATGGTGGTGGCAGCATCATGCTGTGGGGGTGTTTTTCAGCTGCAGGGACAGGACGACTGGTTGCAATCGAGGGAAAGATGAATGCGGCCAAGTACAGGGATATCCTGGACAAAAACCTTCTCCAGAGTGCTCTGGACCTCAGACTGGGCCGAAGGTTTACCTTCCAACAAGACAATGACCCTAAGCACACAGCTAAAATAACGAAGGAGTGGCTTCACAACAACTCTGTGACTGTTCTTGAATGGCCCAGCCAGAGCCCTGACTTAAACCCAATTGAGCATCTCTGGAGAGACCTAAAAATGGCTGTCCACCAACGTTTACCATCCAACCTGACAGAACTGGAGAGGATCTGCAAGGAGGAATGGCAGAGGATCCCCAAATCCAGGTGTGAAAGACTCGTTGCATCTTTCCCAAAAAGACTCCTGGCTGTATTAGATCAAAAGGGGGCTTCTACTAAATACTGAGCAAAGGGTCTGAATACTTAGGACCATGTGATATTTCAGTTTTTCTTTTTTAATAAATCTGCAACAATGTCAACAATTCTGTGTTTTTCTGTCAGTATGGGGAGCTATGTGTACATTCATGAGGAAGAAGAATGAACTTAAATGATTTTAGCAAATGGCTGCAATATAACAAAGAGTGAAAAAAGGGGGTCTGAATACTTTCCGTACCCACTGTATATATATATATATATATATATATATAGCTACTAGCCCTTGTTCAGACATTAGAACACAGCATCTGGCAGAAACAAGTCTAACTTCCTTTTGGGGTTCTTCTGAGGTGTCATGTGACCAAACCCTGAGAGCCGCAAAGGAAGCTGATGCTAGAAGATGTGAAAAGGTGGGTTACATTAAATCATATCTTTTAGGAACACCAATCTTTCACTATGCCTGCTAATCAGTGAGGTGCCATGGCACATGTTCTTTTGCCCAAATAAATATTTTTCTACCATGAAAGGGCTAGTTGGTTGCATTTGCCTCCCAAGCTAAAGGTTCCCCAGCCTCCTCTGCATAGGGACACACTTGTGATTGTTCAGCAGCTGCACAAACAACAATATTTTCTCACATCTGGCAAAATAGTGTCCAATCTTGTACAAATGCATTTGTTTCCTATTTTAACTCCCAACCACTAGTAAAAATCTCAGGCCTGCCGCATTGTTTTGTTTGTCAAGAAACGCTTGTTTAAAGCTTGCCATACACCAGTAGAATTTTGTTAAACCATTTTTGTTTTTGGAACATTTGTTTGATTTTTTTGATTAGTGGGGTCAAACTGGCATTCAATTTCAACCATTGTGATTAGAAAATTCAAAAGAACAGGAAGGAAATTATTTTTCGCAACAAACAAAATTCTAACTGTGAATGTGGTTGTCGTTTGGGAAAAAGTGTACGTATTGTAATAAAACCTGTTTAATGTGTCTTGGATCCCATTCAAATAGTAAGTCTGGATGAAATTTTAAGGCTTTTCGGACAAAATGAATTGACTCTATGATGGCAAGAAAGAATGTTCTGATGAATGATTTTTCTATGAATATTTGAAAGTTTAAAGTATGACCAGCTTTAGTTTGCCTTTCAGTGCCCCATAGATCATTATCTATCATTATAGATTATAGATCATTATCTATCTATCTATCTATCTATCTATCTATCTATCTATCTATCTATCTATCTATCTATCTATCTATCTATCTATCTATCTATCTATCTATCTATCTATCTATCTATCTATCTATCTATCTATCTATCTATCTATCTATCTATCTATCTATCTATCTATCTATCTATCTATCTATCTATCTATCTATCTATCTATCTATCTATCTATCTATCTATCTATCTATCTATCTATCTATCTATCTATCTATCTATCTATCTATCTATCTATCTATCTATCTATCTATCTATCTATCTATCTATCTATCTATCTATCTATCTATCTATCTATCTATCTATCTATCTATCTATCTATCTATCTATCTATCTATCTATCTATCTATCTATCTATCTATCTATCTATCTATCTATCTATCTATCTATCTATCTATCTATCTATCTATCTATCTATCTATCTATCTATCTATCTATCTATCTATCTATCTATCTATCTATCTATCTATCTATCTATCTATCTATCTATCTATCTATCTATCTATCTATCTATCTATCTATCTATCTATCTATCTATCTATCTATCTATCTATCTATCTATCTATCTATCTATCTATCTATCTATCTATCTATCTATCTATCTATCTATCTATCTATCTATCTATCTATCTATCTATCTATCTATCTATCTATCTATCTATCTATCTATCTATCTATCTATCTATCTATCTATCTATCTATCTATCTATCTATCTATCTATCTATCTATCTATCTATCTATCTATCTATCTATCTATCTATCTATCTATCTATCTATCTATCTATCTATCTATCTATCTATCTATCTATCTATCTATCTATCTATCTATCTATCTATCTATCTATCTATCTATCTATCTATCTATCTATCTATCTATCTATCTATCTATCTATCTATCTATCTATCTATCTATCTATCTATCTATCTATCTATCGTTTACGACTCAATCTAACTAAAAACAGCCATATCATAAAAGTGTCTATATATCTATTTGTGCTTTTAATTCACTCCGGAATTGTTATATAGAATCTCCATCGCCTATGCATTACTGTACTCTGCACTACTTTACTTAACTTTACACAAAGATAGTTGAATAAACCTGAAGGTGATTTCATTACAACAATAAGTCGCATGTTTTCCTGTACGTCTTGTTCATAAAAATCGAAAGTTATACTTAATTACTTTGCTGACCTTGCACTTCAGGATCCCTTACTAGTTTGATGAGTACATGACGATACATTTTTTACCCTATGCTAGAAATCACAGAGATGCTTCACTACACATCACATTTGTGTTAAAGCTGCCATGATTGATGCAGTAATATGAAAACTAGTTGTACGCTCATTCAATAAGAGAGTTACAAAGAAGTTATTACATGATAGATAGCCAGACGTGATATTTCTGATTACTCACAGTTCTTGTTTGTCTGTCAGCGGATTGCCTTTCTGTTCGCAGTTGTCCTGTGAGTCGCTCCGATTCCTTCTATATTTCCCCCCTCTCTCCTGTAAAATCCCACTCTCCCCCTTCTTCTATGTTCTCTTCTGTTTGAAATGTCTCCCTTGTTCACTTCCTTTTTGTATGGCTTTCTCCTCCTTCTCGTACACTGTGCCAGGGACTGTCTCTTTCTCCGAGTCCCACTTTTTCGATCTCATGCACTCTCCGTCCTCTCTGATCCTGGAACCACGTCCCACTCTGTCTTTCAGTGTCTCTACTCTCCTACTTCTATTTCTCTCTGTCTCCCTTTCTCCAAATTCCTGACTTTCTGCCAATCCCTCCCTACTTTCCAGTAAAATTCCCCCCACACCTGGTTTTACTTAAATACAGACACACAGCTCTTTTATGTCCAGCTGTTCACCCCCATCTGGGTCCCCACCCCTTACACACCCCTAGAGACCTGTGTCACAACTTTTCCCCCTAGAGGTTCCTAGGACTTTTAAT